>NC_135232.1:789223416-789878059 GCF_051348905.1 Ranitomeya variabilis | reverse complement strand
TGACAAGTTCAAACCTAAATACGGCTTCTAATTTTCTCTAAATGTTAATATGAAGCGCAGATCTGATACATTTTTTTTCCTTTTTCATATTTCCAACAACTGAGACAAAGTATGAATGTCACACAAACTTTAAAATACGACTCTGGTGGGACTCGAACCCACAACCTTTGAATCACATCAGTTCCCTAGAAGTCCAATGCGCTATCCATTGCGCCACAGAGCCACAAGTCTCTTACTTGAAGTAGGTGTTTTGTCAAATCTAGATACTCAACATTCTCCTGATGACTGGATAACAGAAAGATTTCTTTTCTCTATGGAACTTTGCTTTTGTTTTCTTATTTGTAAAGGTAAAACTGATCAGAAAGACTCTGGTGGGACTCGAACCCACAACCTTTGAATCACATCAGTTCCCTAGAAGTCCAATGCGCTATCCATTGCGCCACAGAGCCACAAGTCTCTTACTTGAAGTAGGTGTTTTGTCAAATCTAGATACTCAACATTCTCCTGATGACTGGATAACAGAAAGATTTCTTTTCTCTATGGAACTTTGCTTTTGTTTTCTTATTTGTAAAGGTAAAACTGATCAGAAAGAAAATGCATATAATGTAAAAGGGAAAGATCTATTTCATACTAAAACTCATTACATGCACTTTTTTAGTCTTACATGCCAGGAGTTCATTATAAATTACTAACAGAGTTCCCTGTTGGTAAAATGTGGCACAGTAATGTATGCAAGACCACAAAAGGGGTTGATTTTGCTGGTTTCTGACTCTCAAGCTTTGATCTTTTTTACTTTCTACAGCTTCAATGCAGTAGCCACTGACCCTTAGGAACTTAAGCCTAGAAAAATGGCTTGGAACATCAGTTTCGTTGTACGCTAATGGGACACTGGTTTGGGAAGGATATTAGTCAAAACAAAGGAAATAATTTTAGCCATATGATAAGACTATCAGAGAACATTTGTTTTAGTCCAAATAAATGCAGGGAAATTTTCTGGAGTGCTCCTGCTAGATATCCTGATTTTAGAAGTCAGCAATGCTTTTCTTTAGAAGTTTTTCCTTTCCTCATTTTTTCCTTTTACAGTTTTTCTAAAAATATCTAGGACTGTACATTAATGGCCAAAAGATTTCAGACTGATACAAAATTTGGCTTTCACAAAGTTTACTGCTTCAGATTTTATAGTGGTAATTTGTGTTAACGCTAGATTATTATGAAAAGAGATCAGATGATTTGTCCAAAATTATAAACTAATTTCTTACCATAAAAATTAACTTAATAACAAAAAACTCATTTCCACTGAATTTCGGCTCTCCAAAAATTACCTGCTTACATGATTTCAGTGATCTCGTTAGCGAAGCAGAAAGTGTTTATGAGGACAAGGCAGCTGATATCACTCTGTTCTCATCTTTAAACTTATTTCGACACTTTTTAGCCAAAGAATGTCCACGTTTTGCATATCTTGTAAACACATACAAAAATGACTTTTAAAAAGGTTCAAATTAAAAAAAGAACTTGGGACTACTGAAAACAGGAAACAGAACACCAATTACTAGACAAACAATATGCAATAATTTATTGTGCCCTATATGCTATTGTTTGTGTCAATGAGCCTTTAGTATCTGCTCCTTCTACGTTCTTTGACAAGTTCAAACCTAAATACGGCTTCTAATTGTCTCTAAATGTTAATATGAAGCGCAGATCTGATACATTTTTTTTCCTTTTTCATATTTCCAACAACTGAGACAAAGTATGAATGTCACACAAACTTTAAAATACGACTCTGGTGGGACTCGGACTTCTAATTTTCTCTAAATGTTAATATGAAGCGCAGATCTGATAAATTTTTTTTCCTTTTTCATATTTCCAACAACTGAGACAAAGTATGAATGTCACACAAACTTTAAAATACGACTCTGGTGGGACTCGAACCCACAACCTTTGAATCACATCAGTTCCCTAGAAGTCCAATGCGCTATCCATTGCGCCACAGAGCCACAAGTCTCTTACTTGAAGTAGGTGTTTTGTCAAATCTAGATACTCAACATTTTCCTGATGACTGGATAACAGAAAGATTTCTTTTCTCTATGGAACTTTGCTTTTGTTTTCTTATTTGTAAAGGTAAAACTGATCAGAAAGAAAATGCATATAATGTAAAAGGGAAAGATCTATTTCATACTAAAACTCATTACATGCACTTTTTTAGTCTTACATGCCAGGAGTTCATTATAAATTACTAACAGAGTTCCCTGTTGGTAAAATGTGGCACAGTAATGTATGCAAGACCACAAAAGGGGTTGATTTTGCTGGTTTCTGACTCTCAAGCTTTGATCTTTTTTACTTTCTACAGCTTCAATGCAGTAGCCACTGACCCTTAGGAACTTAAGCCTAGAAAAATGGCTTGGAACATCAGTTTCGTTGTACGCTAATGGGACACTGGTTTGGGAAGGATATTAGTCAAAACAAAGGAAATAATTTTAGCCATATGATAAGACTATCAGAGAACATTTGTTTTAGTCCAAATGAATGCAGGGAAATTTTCTGAAGTGCTCCTGCTAGATATCCTGATTTTAGAAGTCAGCTAAGCTTTTCTTTAGAAGTTTTTCCATTCCTCATTTTTTCCTTTTACAGTTTTTCTAAAAATATCTAGGACTGTACATTAATGGCCAAAAGATTTCAGACTGATACAAAATTTGGCTTTCACAAAGTTTACTGCTTCAGATTTTATAGTGGTAATTTGTGTTAACGCTAGATTATTATGAAAAGAGATCAGATGATTTGTCCAAAATTATAAACTAATTTCTTACCATAAAAATTAACTTAATAACAAAAAACTCATTTCCACTGAATTTCGGCTCTCCAAAAATTACCTGCTTACATGATTTCAGTGATCTCGTTAGCGAAGCAGAAAGTGTTTATGAGGACAAGGCAGCTGATATCACTCTGTTCTCATCTTTAAACTTATTTCGACACTTTTTAGCCAAAGAATGTCCACGTTTTGCATATCTTGTAAACACATACAAAAATGACTTTTAAAAAGGTTCAAATTAAAAAAAGAACTTGGGACTACTGAAAACAGGAAACAGAACACCAATCACTAGACAAACAATATGCAATAATTTATTGTGCCCTATATGCTATTGTTTGTGTCAATGAGCCTTTAGTATCTGCTCCTTCTACGTTCTATGACAAGTTCAAACCTAAATACGGCTTCTAATTTTCTCTAAATGTTAATATGAAGCGCAGATCTGATACATTTTTTTTCCTTTTTCATATTTCCAACAACTGAGACAAAGTATGAATGTCACACAAACTTTAAAATACGACTCTGGTGGGACTCGGACTTCTAATTTTCTCTAAATGTTAATATGAAGCGCAGATCTGATAAATTTTTTTTCCTTTTTCATATTTCCAACAACTGAGACAAAGTATGAATGTCACACAAACTTTAAAATACGACTCTGGTGGGACTCGAACCCACAACCTTTGAATCACATCAGTTCCCTAGAAGTCCAATGCGCTATCCATTGCGCCACAGAGCCACAAGTCTCTTACTTGAAGTAGGTGTTTTGTCAAATCTAGATACTCAACATTTTCCTGATGACTGGATAACAGAAAGATTTCTTTTCTCTATGGAACTTTGCTTTTGTTTTCTTATTTGTAAAGGTAAAACTGATCAGAAAGAAAATACATATAATGTAAAAGGGAAAGACCTATTTCATACTAAAACTCATTACATGCACTTTTTTAGTCTTACATGCCAGGAGTTCATTATAAATTACTAACAGAGTTCCCTGTTGGTAAAATGTGGCACAGTAATGTATGCAAGACCACAAAAGGGGTTGATTTTGCTGGTTTCTGACTCTCAAGCTTTGATCTTTTTTACTTTCTACAGCTTCAATGCAGTAGCCTCTGACCCTTAGGAACTTAAGCCTAGAAAAATGGCTTGGAACATCAGTTTCGTTGTACGCTAATGGGACACTGGTTTGGGAAGGATATTAGTCAAAACAAAGGAAATAATTTTAGCCATATGATAAGACTATCAGAGAACATTTGTTTTAGTCCAAATAAATGCAGGGAAATTTTCTGGAGTGCTCCTGCTAGATATCCTGATTTTAGAAGTCAGCTATGCTTTTCTTTAGAAGTTTTTCCTTTCCTCATTTTTTCCTTTTACAGTTTTTCTAAAAATATCTAGGACTGTACATTAATGGCCAAAAGATTTCAGACTGATACAAAATTTGGCTTTCACAAAGTTTACTGCTTCAGATTTTATAGTGGTAATTTGTGTTAACGCTAGATTATTATGAAAAGAGATCAGATGATTTGTCCAAAATTATAAACTAATTTCTTACCATAAAAATTAACTTAATAACAAAAAACTCATTTCCACTGAATTTCGGCTCTCCAAAAATTACCTGCTTACATGATTTCAGTGATCTCGTTAGCGAAGCAGAAAGTGTTTATGAGGACAAGGCAGCTGATATCACTCTGTTCTCATATTTAAACTTATTTCGACACTTTTTAGCCAAAGAATGTCCACGTTTTGCATATCTTGTAAACACATACAAAAATGACTTTTAAAAAGGTTCAAATTAAAAAAAGAAATTGGGACTACTGAAAACAGGAAACAGAACACCAATCACTAGACAAACAATATGCAATAATTTATTGTGCCCTATATGCTATTGTTTGTGTCAATGAGCCTTTAGTATCTGCTCCTTCTACGTTCTTTGACAAGTTCAAACCTAAATACGGCTTCTAATTTTCTCTAAATGTTAATATGAAGCGCAGATCTGATACATTTTTTTTCCTTTTTCATATTTCCAACAACTGAGACAAAGTATGAATGTCACACAAACTTTAAAATACGACTCTGGTGGGACTCGAACCCACAACCTTTGAATCACATCAGTTCCCTAGAAGTCCAATGCGCTATCCATTGCGCCACAGAGCCACAAGTCTCTTACTTGAAGTAGGTGTTTTGTCAAATCTAGATACTCAACATTCTCCTGATGACTGGATAACAGAAAGATTTCTTTTCTCTATGGAACTTTGCTTTTGTTTTCTTATTTGTAAAGGTAAAACTGATCAGAAAGAAAATGCATATAATGTAAAAGGGAAAGATCTATTTCATACTAAAACTCATTACATGCACTTTTTTAGTCTTACATGCCAGGAGTTCATTATAAATTACTAACAGAGTTCCCTGTTGGTAAAATGTGGCACAGTAATGTATGCAAGACCACAAAAGGGGTTGATTTTGCTGGTTTCTGACTCTCAAGCTTTGATCTTTTTTACTTTCTACAGCTTCAATGCAGTAGCCACTGACCCTTAGGAACTTAAGCCTAGAAAAATGGCTTGGAACATCAGTTTCGTTGTACGCTAATGGGACACTGGTTTGGGAAGGATATTAGTCAAAACAAAGGAAATAATTTTAGCCATATGATAAGACTATCAGAGAACATTTGTTTTAGTCCAAATAAATGCAGGGAAATTTTCTGGAGTGCTCCTGCTAGATATCCTGATTTTAGAAGTCAGCAATGCTTTTCTTTAGAAGTTTTTCCTTTCCTCATTTTTTCCTTTTACAGTTTTTCTAAAAATATCTAGGACTGTACATTAATGGCCAAAAGATTTCAGACTGATACAAAATTTGGCTTTCACAAAGTTTACTGCTTCAGATTTTATAGTGGTAATTTGTGTTAACGCTAGATTATTATGAAAAGAGATCAGATGATTTGTCCAAAATTATAAACTAATTTCTTACCATAAAAATTAACTTAATAACAAAAAACTCATTTCCACTGAATTTCGGCTCTCCAAAAATTACCTGCTTACATGATTTCAGTGATCTCGTTAGCGAAGCAGAAAGTGTTTATGAGGACAAGGCAGCTGATATCACTCTGTTCTCATCTTTAAACTTATTTCGACACTTTTTAGCCAAAGAATGTCCACGTTTTGCATATCTTGTAAACACATACAAAAATGACTTTTAAAAAGGTTCAAATTAAAAAAAGAACTTGGGACTACTGAAAACAGGAAACAGAACACCAATCACTAGACAAACAATATGCAATAATTTATTGTGCCCTATATGCTATTGTTTGTGTCAATGAGCCTTTAGTATCTGCTCCTTCTACGTTCTATGACAAGTTCAAACCTAAATACGGCTTCTAATTTTCTCTAAATGTTAATATGAAGCGCAGATCTGATACATTTTTTTTCCTTTTTCATATTTCCAACAACTGAGACAAAGTATGAATGTCACACAAACTTTAAAATACGACTCTGGTGGGACTCGGACTTCTAATTTTCTCTAAATGTTAATATGAAGCGCAGATCTGATAAATTTTTTTTCCTTTTTCATATTTCCAACAACTGAGACAAAGTATGAATGTCACACAAACTTTAAAATACGACTCTGGTGGGACTCGAACCCACAACCTTTGAATCACATCAGTTCCCTAGAAGTCCAATGCGCTATCCATTGCGCCACAGAGCCACAAGTCTCTTACTTGAAGTAGGTGTTTTGTCAAATCTAGATACTCAACATTTTCCTGATGACTGGATAACAGAAAGATTTCTTTTCTCTATGGAACTTTGCTTTTGTTTTCTTATTTGTAAAGGTAAAACTGATCAGAAAGAAAATACATATAATGTAAAAGGGAAAGATCTATTTCATACTAAAACTCATTACATGCACTTTTTTAGTCTTACATGCCAGGAGTTCATTATAAATTACTAACAGAGTTCCCTGTTGGTAAAATGTGGCACAGTAATGTATGCAAGACCACAAAAGGGGTTGATTTTGCTGGTTTCTGACTCTCAAGCTTTGATCTTTTTTACTTTCTACAGCTTCAATGCAGTAGCCTCTGACCCTTAGGAACTTAAGCCTAGAAAAATGGCTTGGAACATCAGTTTCGTTGTACGCTAATGGGACACTGGTTTGGGAAGGATATTAGTCAAAACAAAGGAAATAATTTTAGCCATATGATAAGACTATCAGAGAACATTTGTTTTAGTCCAAATAAATGCAGGGAAATTTTCTGGAGTGCTCCTGCTAGATATCCTGATTTTAGAAGTCAGCTATGCTTTTCTTTAGAAGTTTTTCCTTTCCTCATTTTTTCCTTTTACAGTTTTTCTAAAAATATCTAGGACTGTACATTAATGGCCAAAAGATTTCAGACTGATACAAAATTTGGCTTTCACAAAGTTTACTGCTTCAGATTTTATAGTGGTAATTTGTGTTAACGCTAGATTATTATGAAAAGAGATCAGATGATTTGTCCAAAATTATAAACTAATTTCTTACCATAAAAATTAACTTAATAACAAAAAACTCATTTCCACTGAATTTCGGCTCTCCAAAAATTACCTGCTTACATGATTTCAGTGATCTCGTTAGCGAAGCAGAAAGTGTTTATGAGGACAAGGCAGCTGATATCACTCTGTTCTCATCTTTAAACTTATTTCGACACTTTTTAGCCAAAGAATGTCCACGTTTTGCATATCTTGTAAACACATACAAAAATGACTTTTAAAAAGGTTCAAATTAAAAAAAGAACTTGGGACTACTGAAAACAGGAAACAGAACACCAATTACTAGACAAACAATATGCAATAATTTATTGTGCCCTATATGCTATTGTTTGTGTCAATGAGCCTTTAGTATCTGCTCCTTCTACGTTCTTTGACAAGTTCAAACCTAAATACGGCTTCTAATTTTCTCTAAATGTTAATATGAAGCGCAGATCTGATAAATTTTTTTTCCTTTTTCATATTTCCAACAACTGAGACAAAGTATGAATGTCACACAAACTTTAAAATACGACTCTGGTGGGACTCGAACCCACAACCTTTGAATCACATCAGTTCCCTAGAAGTCCAATGCGCTATCCATTGCGCCACAGAGCCACAAGTCTCTTACTTGAAGTAGGTGTTTTGTCAAATCTAGATACTCAACATTTTCCTGATGACTGGATAACAGAAAGATTTCTTTTCTCTATGGAACTTTGCTTTTGTTTTCTTATTTGTAAAGGTAAAACTGATCAGAAAGAAAATACATATAATGTAAAAGGGAAAGATCTATTTCATACTAAAACTCATTACATGCACTTTTTTAGTCTTACATGCCAGGAGTTCATTATAAATTACTAACAGAGTTCCCTGTTGGTAAAATGTGGCACAGTAATGTATGCAAGACCACAAAAGGGGTTGATTTTGCTGGTTTCTGACTCTCAAGCTTTGATCTTTTTTACTTTCTACAGCTTCAATGCAGTAGCCTCTGACCCTTAGGAACTTAAGCCTAGAAAAATGGCTTGGAACATCAGTTTCGTTGTACGCTAATGGGACACTGGTTTGGGAAGGATATTAGTCAAAACAAAGGAAATAATTTTAGCCATATGATAAGACTATCAGAGAACATTTGTTTTAGTCCAAATAAATGCAGGGAAATTTTCTGGAGTGCTCCTGCTAGATATCCTGATTTTAGAAGTCAGCTATGCTTTTCTTTAGAAGTTTTTCCTTTCCTCATTTTTTCCTTTTACAGTTTTTCTAAAAATATCTAGGACTGTACATTAATGGCCAAAAGATTTCAGACTGATACAAAATTTGGCTTTCACAAAGTTTACTGCTTCAGATTTTATAGTGGTAATTTGTGTTAACGCTAGATTATTATGAAAAGAGATCAGATGATTTGTCCAAAATTATAAACTAATTTCTTACCATAAAAATTAACTTAATAACAAAAAACTCATTTCCACTGAATTTCGGCTCTCCAAAAATTACCTGCTTACATGATTTCAGTGATCTCGTTAGCGAAGCAGAAAGTGTTTATGAGGACAAGGCAGCTGATATCACTCTGTTCTCATCTTTAAACTTATTTCGACACTTTTTAGCCAAAGAATGTCCACGTTTTGCATATCTTGTAAACACATACAAAAATGACTTTTAAAAAGGTTCAAATTAAAAAAAGAACTTGGGACTACTGAAAACAGGAAACAGAACACCAATTACTAGACAAACAATATGCAATAATTTATTGTGCCCTATATGCTATTGTTTGTGTCAATGAGCCTTTAGTATCTGCTCCTTCTACGTTCTTTGACAAGTTCAAACCTAAATACGGCTTCTAATTTTCTCTAAATGTTAATATGAAGCGCAGATCTGATACATTTTTTTTCCTTTTTCATATTTCCAACAACTGAGACAAAGTATGAATGTCACACAAACTTTAAAATACACCTTTGACCTTTGAATCACATCAGTTCCCTAGAAGTCCAATGCGCTATCCATTGCGCCACAGAGCCACAAGTCTCTTACTTGAAGTAGGTGTTTTGTCAAATCTAGATACTCAACATTCTCCTGATGACTGGATAACAGAAAGATTTCTTTTCTCTATGGAACTTTGCTTTTGTTTTCTTATTTGTAAAGGTAAAACTGATCAGAAAGACTCTGGTGGGACTCGAACCCACAACCTTTGAATCACATCAGTTCCCTAGAAGTCCAATGCGCTATCCATTGCGCCACAGAGCCACAAGTCTCTTACTTGAAGTAGGTGTTTTGTCAAATCTAGATACTCAACATTCTCCTGATGACTGGATAACAGAAAGATTTCTTTTCTCTATGGAACTTTGCTTTTGTTTTCTTATTTGTAAAGGTAAAACTGATCAGAAAGAAAATGCATATAATGTAAAAGGGAAAGATCTATTTCATACTAAAACTCATTACATGCACTTTTTTAGTCTTACATGCCAGGAGTTCATTATAAATTACTAACAGAGTTCCCTGTTGGTAAAATGTGGCACAGTAATGTATGCAAGACCACAAAAGGGGTTGATTTTGCTGGTTTCTGACTCTCAAGCTTTGATCTTTTTTACTTTCTACAGCTTCAATGCAGTAGCCACTGACCCTTAGGAACTTAAGCCTAGAAAAATGGCTTGGAACATCAGTTTCGTTGTACGCTAATGGGACACTGGTTTGGGAAGGATATTAGTCAAAACAAAGGAAATAATTTTAGCCATATGATAAGACTATCAGAGAACATTTGTTTTAGTCCAAATAAATGCAGGGAAATTTTCTGGAGTGCTCCTGCTAGATATCCTGATTTTAGAAGTCAGCAATGCTTTTCTTTAGAAGTTTTTCCTTTCCTCATTTTTTCCTTTTACAGTTTTTCTAAAAATATCTAGGACTGTACATTAATGGCCAAAAGATTTCAGACTGATACAAAATTTGGCTTTCACAAAGTTTACTGCTTCAGATTTTATAGTGGTAATTTGTGTTAACGCTAGATTATTATGAAAAGAGATCAGATGATTTGTCCAAAATTATAAACTAATTTCTTACCATAAAAATTAACTTAATAACAAAAAACTCATTTCCACTGAATTTCGGCTCTCCAAAAATTACCTGCTTACATGATTTCAGTGATCTCGTTAGCGAAGCAGAAAGTGTTTATGAGGACAAGGCAGCTGATATCACTCTGTTCTCATCTTTAAACTTATTTCGACACTTTTTAGCCAAAGAATGTCCACGTTTTGCATATCTTGTAAACACATACAAAAATGACTTTTAAAAAGGTTCAAATTAAAAAAAGAACTTGGGACTACTGAAAACAGGAAACAGAACACCAATTACTAGACAAACAATATGCAATAATTTATTGTGCCCTATATGCTATTGTTTGTGTCAATGAGCCTTTAGTATCTGCTCCTTCTACGTTCTTTGACAAGTTCAAACCTAAATACGGCTTCTAATTGTCTCTAAATGTTAATATGAAGCGCAGATCTGATACATTTTTTTTCCTTTTTCATATTTCCAACAACTGAGACAAAGTATGAATGTCACACAAACTTTAAAATACGACTCTGGTGGGACTCGGACTTCTAATTTTCTCTAAATGTTAATATGAAGCGCAGATCTGATAAATTTTTTTTCCTTTTTCATATTTCCAACAACTGAGACAAAGTATGAATGTCACACAAACTTTAAAATACGACTCTGGTGGGACTCGAACCCACAACCTTTGAATCACATCAGTTCCCTAGAAGTCCAATGCGCTATCCATTGCGCCACAGAGCCACAAGTCTCTTACTTGAAGTAGGTGTTTTGTCAAATCTAGATACTCAACATTTTCCTGATGACTGGATAACAGAAAGATTTCTTTTCTCTATGGAACTTTGCTTTTGTTTTCTTATTTGTAAAGGTAAAACTGATCAGAAAGAAAATGCATATAATGTAAAAGGGAAAGATCTATTTCATACTAAAACTCATTACATGCACTTTTTTAGTCTTACATGCCAGGAGTTCATTATAAATTACTAACAGAGTTCCCTGTTGGTAAAATGTGGCACAGTAATGTATGCAAGACCACAAAAGGGGTTGATTTTGCTGGTTTCTGACTCTCAAGCTTTGATCTTTTTTACTTTCTACAGCTTCAATGCAGTAGCCACTGACCCTTAGGAACTTAAGCCTAGAAAAATGGCTTGGAACATCAGTTTCGTTGTACGCTAATGGGACACTGGTTTGGGAAGGATATTAGTCAAAACAAAGGAAATAATTTTAGCCATATGATAAGACTATCAGAGAACATTTGTTTTAGTCCAAATGAATGCAGGGAAATTTTCTGAAGTGCTCCTGCTAGATATCCTGATTTTAGAAGTCAGCTAAGCTTTTCTTTAGAAGTTTTTCCATTCCTCATTTTTTCCTTTTACAGTTTTTCTAAAAATATCTAGGACTGTACATTAATGGCCAAAAGATTTCAGACTGATACAAAATTTGGCTTTCACAAAGTTTACTGCTTCAGATTTTATAGTGGTAATTTGTGTTAACGCTAGATTATTATGAAAAGAGATCAGATGATTTGTCCAAAATTATAAACTAATTTCTTACCATAAAAATTAACTTAATAACAAAAAACTCATTTCCACTGAATTTCGGCTCTCCAAAAATTACCTGCTTACATGATTTCAGTGATCTCGTTAGCGAAGCAGAAAGTGTTTATGAGGACAAGGCAGCTGATATCACTCTGTTCTCATCTTTAAACTTATTTCGACACTTTTTAGCCAAAGAATGTCCACGTTTTGCATATCTTGTAAACACATACAAAAATGACTTTTAAAAAGGTTCAAATTAAAAAAAGAACTTGGGACTACTGAAAACAGGAAACAGAACACCAATCACTAGACAAACAATATGCAATAATTTATTGTGCCCTATATGCTATTGTTTGTGTCAATGAGCCTTTAGTATCTGCTCCTTCTACGTTCTATGACAAGTTCAAACCTAAATACGGCTTCTAATTTTCTCTAAATGTTAATATGAAGCGCAGATCTGATACATTTTTTTTCCTTTTTCATATTTCCAACAACTGAGACAAAGTATGAATGTCACACAAACTTTAAAATACGACTCTGGTGGGACTCGGACTTCTAATTTTCTCTAAATGTTAATATGAAGCGCAGATCTGATAAATTTTTTTTCCTTTTTCATATTTCCAACAACTGAGACAAAGTATGAATGTCACACAAACTTTAAAATACGACTCTGGTGGGACTCGAACCCACAACCTTTGAATCACATCAGTTCCCTAGAAGTCCAATGCGCTATCCATTGCGCCACAGAGCCACAAGTCTCTTACTTGAAGTAGGTGTTTTGTCAAATCTAGATACTCAACATTTTCCTGATGACTGGATAACAGAAAGATTTCTTTTCTCTATGGAACTTTGCTTTTGTTTTCTTATTTGTAAAGGTAAAACTGATCAGAAAGAAAATACATATAATGTAAAAGGGAAAGATCTATTTCATACTAAAACTCATTACATGCACTTTTTTAGTCTTACATGCCAGGAGTTCATTATAAATTACTAACAGAGTTCCCTGTTGGTAAAATGTGGCACAGTAATGTATGCAAGACCACAAAAGGGGTTGATTTTGCTGGTTTCTGACTCTCAAGCTTTGATCTTTTTTACTTTCTACAGCTTCAATGCAGTAGCCTCTGACCCTTAGGAACTTAAGCCTAGAAAAATGGCTTGGAACATCAGTTTCGTTGTACGCTAATGGGACACTGGTTTGGGAAGGATATTAGTCAAAACAAAGGAAATAATTTTAGCCATATGATAAGACTATCAGAGAACATTTGTTTTAGTCCAAATAAATGCAGGGAAATTTTCTGGAGTGCTCCTGCTAGATATCCTGATTTTAGAAGTCAGCTATGCTTTTCTTTTGAAGTTTTTCCTTTCCTCATTTTTTCCTTTTACAGTTTTTCTAAAAATATCTAGGACTGTACATTAATGGCCAAAAGATTTCAGACTGATACAAAATTTGGCTTTCACAAAGTTTACTGCTTCAGATTTTATAGTGGTAATTTGTGTTAACGCTAGATTATTATGAAAAGAGATCAGATGATTTGTCCAAAATTATAAACTAATTTCTTACCATAAAAATTAACTTAATAACAAAAAACTCATTTCCACTGAATTTCGGCTCTCCAAAAATTACCTGCTTACATGATTTCAGTGATCTCGTTAGCGAAGCAGAAAGTGTTTATGAGGACAAGGCAGCTGATATCACTCTGTTCTCATATTTAAACTTATTTCGACACTTTTTAGCCAAAGAATGTCCACGTTTTGCATATCTTGTAAACACATACAAAAATGACTTTTAAAAAGGTTCAAATTAAAAAAAGAAATTGGGACTACTGAAAACAGGAAACAGAACACCAATCACTAGACAAACAATATGCAATAATTTATTGTGCCCTATATGCTATTGTTTGTGTCAATGAGCCTTTAGTATCTGCTCCTTCTACGTTCTTTGACAAGTTCAAACCTAAATACGGCTTCTAATTTTCTCTAAATGTTAATATGAAGCGCAGATCTGATACATTTTTTTTCCTTTTTCATATTTCCAACAACTGAGACAAAGTATGAATGTCACACAAACTTTAAAATACGACTCTGGTGGGACTCGAACCCACAACCTTTGAATCACATCAGTTCCCTAGAAGTCCAATGCGCTATCCATTGCGCCACAGAGCCACAAGTCTCTTACTTGAAGTAGGTGTTTTGTCAAATCTAGATACTCAACATTCTCCTGATGACTGGATAACAGAAAGATTTCTTTTCTCTATGGAACTTTGCTTTTGTTTTCTTATTTGTAAAGGTAAAACTGATCAGAAAGAAAATGCATATAATGTAAAAGGGAAAGATCTATTTCATACTAAAACTCATTACATGCACTTTTTTAGTCTTACATGCCAGGAGTTCATTATAAATTACTAACAGAGTTCCCTGTTGGTAAAATGTGGCACAGTAATGTATGCAAGACCACAAAAGGGGTTGATTTTGCTGGTTTCTGACTCTCAAGCTTTGATCTTTTTTACTTTCTACAGCTTCAATGCAGTAGCCACTGACCCTTAGGAACTTAAGCCTAGAAAAATGGCTTGGAACATCAGTTTCGTTGTACGCTAATGGGACACTGGTTTGGGAAGGATATTAGTCAAAACAAAGGAAATAATTTTAGCCATATGATAAGACTATCAGAGAACATTTGTTTTAGTCCAAATAAATGCAGGGAAATTTTCTGGAGTGCTCCTGCTAGATATCCTGATTTTAGAAGTCAGCAATGCTTTTCTTTAGAAGTTTTTCCTTTCCTCATTTTTTCCTTTTACAGTTTTTCTAAAAATATCTAGGACTGTACATTAATGGCCAAAAGATTTCAGACTGATACAAAATTTGGCTTTCACAAAGTTTACTGCTTCAGATTTTATAGTGGTAATTTGTGTTAACGCTAGATTATTATGAAAAGAGATCAGATGATTTGTCCAAAATTATAAACTAATTTCTTACCATAAAAATTAACTTAATAACAAAAAACTCATTTCCACTGAATTTCGGCTCTCCAAAAATTACCTGCTTACATGATTTCAGTGATCTCGTTAGCGAAGCAGAAAGTGTTTATGAGGACAAGGCAGCTGATATCACTCTGTTCTCATCTTTAAACTTATTTCGACACTTTTTAGCCAAAGAATGTCCACGTTTTGCATATCTTGTAAACACATACAAAAATGACTTTTAAAAAGGTTCAAATTAAAAAAAGAACTTGGGACTACTGAAAACAGGAAACAGAACACCAATCACTAGACAAACAATATGCAATAATTTATTGTGCCCTATATGCTATTGTTTGTGTCAATGAGCCTTTAGTATCTGCTCCTTCTACGTTCTATGACAAGTTCAAACCTAAATACGGCTTCTAATTTTCTCTAAATGTTAATATGAAGCGCAGATCTGATACATTTTTTTTCCTTTTTCATATTTCCAACAACTGAGACAAAGTATGAATGTCACACAAACTTTAAAATACGACTCTGGTGGGACTCGGACTTCTAATTTTCTCTAAATGTTAATATGAAGCGCAGATCTGATAAATTTTTTTTCCTTTTTCATATTTCCAACAACTGAGACAAAGTATGAATGTCACACAAACTTTAAAATACGACTCTGGTGGGACTCGAACCCACAACCTTTGAATCACATCAGTTCCCTAGAAGTCCAATGCGCTATCCATTGCGCCACAGAGCCACAAGTCTCTTACTTGAAGTAGGTGTTTTGTCAAATCTAGATACTCAACATTTTCCTGATGACTGGATAACAGAAAGATTTCTTTTCTCTATGGAACTTTGCTTTTGTTTTCTTATTTGTAAAGGTAAAACTGATCAGAAAGAAAATACATATAATGTAAAAGGGAAAGATCTATTTCATACTAAAACTCATTACATGCACTTTTTTAGTCTTACATGCCAGGAGTTCATTATAAATTACTAACAGAGTTCCCTGTTGGTAAAATGTGGCACAGTAATGTATGCAAGACCACAAAAGGGGTTGATTTTGCTGGTTTCTGACTCTCAAGCTTTGATCTTTTTTACTTTCTACAGCTTCAATGCAGTAGCCTCTGACCCTTAGGAACTTAAGCCTAGAAAAATGGCTTGGAACATCAGTTTCGTTGTACGCTAATGGGACACTGGTTTGGGAAGGATATTAGTCAAAACAAAGGAAATAATTTTAGCCATATGATAAGACTATCAGAGAACATTTGTTTTAGTCCAAATAAATGCAGGGAAATTTTCTGGAGTGCTCCTGCTAGATATCCTGATTTTAGAAGTCAGCTATGCTTTTCTTTAGAAGTTTTTCCTTTCCTCATTTTTTCCTTTTACAGTTTTTCTAAAAATATCTAGGACTGTACATTAATGGCCAAAAGATTTCAGACTGATACAAAATTTGGCTTTCACAAAGTTTACTGCTTCAGATTTTATAGTGGTAATTTGTGTTAACGCTAGATTATTATGAAAAGAGATCAGATGATTTGTCCAAAATTATAAACTAATTTCTTACCATAAAAATTAACTTAATAACAAAAAACTCATTTCCACTGAATTTCGGCTCTCCAAAAATTACCTGCTTACATGATTTCAGTGATCTCGTTAGCGAAGCAGAAAGTGTTTATGAGGACAAGGCAGCTGATATCACTCTGTTCTCATCTTTAAACTTATTTCGACACTTTTTAGCCAAAGAATGTCCACGTTTTGCATATCTTGTAAACACATACAAAAATGACTTTTAAAAAGGTTCAAATTAAAAAAAGAAATTGGGACTACTGAAAACAGGAAACAGAACACCAATCACTAGACAAACAATATGCAATAATTTATTGTGCCCTATATGCTATTGTTTGTGTCAATGAGCCTTTAGTATCTGCTCCTTCTACGTTCTTTGACAAGTTCAAACCTAAATACGGCTTCTAATTTTCTCTAAATGTTAATATGAAGCGCAGATCTGATACATTTTTTTTCCTTTTTCACATTTCCAACAACTGAGACAAAGTATGAATGTCACACAAACTTTAAAATACGACTCTGGTGGGACTCGAACCCACAACCTTTGAATCACATCAGTTACCTAGAAGTCCAATGCGCTATCCATTGCACCACAGAGCCACAAGTCTTTTACTTGAAGTAGGTGTTTTGTCAAATCTAGATACTCAACATTTTCCTGATGACTGGATAACAGAAAGATTTCTTTTCTCTATGGAACTTTGCTTTTGTTTTCTTATTTGTAAAGGTAAAACTGATCAGAAAGAAAATGCATATAATGTAAAAGGGAAAGATCTATTTCATACTAAAACTCATTACATGCACTTTTTTAGTCTTACATGCCAGGAGTTCATTATAAATTACTAACAGAGTTCCCTGTTGGTAAAATGTGGCACAGTAATGTATGCAAGACCACAAAAGGGGTTGATTTTGCTGGTTTCTGACTCTCAAGCTTTGATCTTTTTTACTTTCTACAGCTTCAATGCAGTAGCCACTGACCCTTAGGAACTTAAGCCTAGAAAAATGGCTTGGAACATCAGTTTCGTTGTACGCTAATGGGACACTGGTTTGGGAAGGATATTAGTCAAAACAAAGGAAATAATTTTAGCCATATGATAAGACTATCAGAGAACATTTGTTTTAGTCCAAATAAATGCAGGGAAATTTTCTGGAGTGCTCCTGCTAGATATCCTGATTTTAGAAGTCAGCAATGCTTTTCTTTAGAAGTTTTTCCTTTCCTCATTTTTTCCTTTTACAGTTTTTCTAAAAATATCTAGGACTGTACATTAATGGCCAAAAGATTTCAGACTGATACAAAATTTGGCTTTCACAAAGTTTACTGCTTCAGATTTTATAGTGGTAATTTGTGTTAACGCTAGATTATTATGAAAAGAGATCAGATGATTTGTCCAAAATTATAAACTAATTTCTTACCATAAAAATTAACTTAATAACAAAAAACTCATTTCCACTGAATTTCGGCTCTCCAAAAATTACCTGCTTACATGATTTCAGTGATCTCGTTAGCGAAGCAGAAAGTGTTTATGAGGACAAGGCAGCTGATATCACTCTGTTCTCATATTTAAACTTATTTCGACACTTTTTAGCCAAAGAATGTCCACGTTTTGCATATCTTGTAAACACATACAAAAATGACTTTTAAAAAGGTTCAAATTAAAAAAAGAAATTGGGACTACTGAAAACAGGAAACAGAACACCAATCACTAGACAAACAATATGCAATAATTTATTGTGCCCTATATGCTATTGTTTGTGTCAATGAGCCTTTAGTATCTGCTCCTTCTACGTTCTTTGACAAGTTCAAACCTAAATACGGCTTCTAATTTTCTCTAAATGTTAATATGAAGCGCAGATCTGATACATTTTTTTTCCTTTTTCATATTTCCAACAACTGAGACAAAGTATGAATGTCACACAAACTTTAAAATACGACTCTGGTGGGACTCGAACCCACAACCTTTGAATCACATCAGTTCCCTAGAAGTCCAATGCGCTATCCATTGCGCCACAGAGCCACAAGTCTCTTACTTGAAGTAGGTGTTTTGTCAAATCTAGATACTCAACATTCTCCTGATGACTGGATAACAGAAAGATTTCTTTTCTCTATGGAACTTTGCTTTTGTTTTCTTATTTGTAAAGGTAAAACTGATCAGAAAGAAAATGCATATAATGTAAAAGGGAAAGATCTATTTCATACTAAAACTCATTACATGCACTTTTTTAGTCTTACATGCCAGGAGTTCATTATAAATTACTAACAGAGTTCCCTGTTGGTAAAATGTGGCACAGTAATGTATGCAAGACCACAAAAGGGGTTGATTTTGCTGGTTTCTGACTCTCAAGCTTTGATCTTTTTTACTTTCTACAGCTTCAATGCAGTAGCCACTGACCCTTAGGAACTTAAGCCTAGAAAAATGGCTTGGAACATTAGTTTCGTTGTACGCTAATGGGACACTGGTTTGGGAAGGATATTAGTCAAAACAAAGGAAATAATTTTAGCCATATGATAAGACTATCAGAGAACATTTGTTTTAGTCCAAATAAATGCAGGGAAATTTAATGGAGTGCTCCTGCTAGATATCCTGATTTTAGAAGTCAGCAATGCTTTTCTTTAGAAGTTTTTCCTTTCCTCATTTTTTCCTTTTACAGTTTTTCTAAAAATATCTAGGACTGTACATTAATGGCCAAAAGATTTCAGACTGATACAAAATTTGGCTTTCACAAAGTTTACTGCTTCAGATTTTATAGTGGTAATTTGTGTTAACGCTAGATTATTATGAAAAGAGATCAGATGATTTGTCCAAAATTATAAACTAATTTCTTACCATAAAAATTAACTTAATAACAAAAAACTCATTTCCACTGAATTTCGGCTCTCCAAAAATTACCTGCTTACATGATTTCAGTGATCTCGTTAGCGAAGCAGAAAGTGTTTATGAGGACAAGGCAGCTGATATCACTCTGTTCTCATCTTTAAACTTATTTCGACACTTTTTAGCCAAAGAATGTCCACGTTTTGCATATCTTGTAAACACATACAAAAATGACTTCTAAAAAGGTTCAAATTAAAAAAAGAACTTGGGACTACTGAAAACAGGAAACAGAACACCAATTACTAGACAAACAATATGCAATAATTTATTGTGCCCTATATGCTATTGTTTGTGTCAATGAGCCTTTAGTATCTGCTCCTTCTACGTTCTTTGACAAGTTCAAACCTAAATACGGCTTCTAATTTTCTCTAAATGTTAATATGAAGCGCAGATCTGATACATTTTTTTTCCTTTTTCATATTTCCAACAACTGAGACAAAGTATGAATGTCACACAAACTTTAAAATACGACTCTGGTGGGACTCGGACTTCTAATTTTCTCTAAATGTTAATATGAAGCGCAGATCTGATAAATTTTTTTTCCTTTTTCATATTTCCAACAACTGAGACAAAGTATGAATGTCACACAAACTTTAAAATACGACTCTGGTGGGACTCGAACCCACAACCTTTGAATCACATCAGTTCCCTAGAAGTCCAATGCGCTATCCATTGCGCCACAGAGCCACAAGTCTCTTACTTGAAGTAGGTGTTTTGTCAAATCTAGATACTCAACATTTTCCTGATGACTGGATAACAGAAAGATTTCTTTTCTCTATGGAACTTTGCTTTTGTTTTCTTATTTGTAAAGGTAAAACTGATCAGAAAGAAAATGCATATAATGTAAAAGGGAAAGATCTATTTCATACTAAAACTCATTACATGCACTTTTTTAGTCTTACATGCCAGGAGTTCATTATAAATTACTAACAGAGTTCCCTGTTGGTAAAATGTGGCACAGTAATGTATGCAAGACCACAAAAGGGGTTGATTTTGCTGGTTTCTGACTCTCAAGCTTTGATCTTTTTTACTTTCTACAGCTTCAATGCAGTAGCCACTGACCCTTAGGAACTTAAGCCTAGAAAAATGGCTTGGAACATCAGTTTCGTTGTACGCTAATGGGACACTGGTTTGGGAAGGATATTAGTCAAAACAAAGGAAATAATTTTAGCCATATGATAAGACTATCAGAGAACATTTGTTTTAGTCCAAATGAATGCAGGGAAATTTTCTGAAGTGCTCCTGCTAGATATCCTGATTTTAGAAGTCAGCTAAGCTTTTCTTTAGAAGTTTTTCCATTCCTCATTTTTTCCTTTTACAGTTTTTCTAAAAATATCTAGGACTGTACATTAATGGCCAAAAGATTTCAGACTGATACAAAATTTGGCTTTCACAAAGTTTACTGCTTCAGATTTTATAGTGGTAATTTGTGTTAACGCTAGATTATTATGAAAAGAGATCAGATGATTTGTCCAAAATTATAAACTAATTTCTTACCATAAAAATTAACTTAATAACAAAAAACTCATTTCCACTGAATTTCGGCTCTCCAAAAATTACCTGCTTACATGATTTCAGTGATCTCGTTAGCGAAGCAGAAAGTGTTTATGAGGACAAGGCAGCTGATATCACTCTGTTCTCATCTTTAAACTTATTTCGACACTTTTTAGCCAAAGAATGTCCACGTTTTGCATATCTTGTAAACACATACAAAAATGACTTTTAAAAAGGTTCAAATTAAAAAAAGAACTTGGGACTACTGAAAACAGGAAACAGAACACCAATCACTAGGCAAACAATATGCAATAATTTATTGTGCCCTATATGCTATTGTTTGTGTCAATGAGCCTTTAGTATCTGCTCCTTCTACGTTCTATGACAAGTTCAAACCTAAATACGGCTTCTAATTTTCTCTAAATGTTAATATGAAGCGCAGATCTGATACATTTTTTTTCCTTTTTCATATTTCCAACAACTGAGACAAAGTATGAATGTCACACAAACTTTAAAATACGACTCTGGTGGGACTCGGACTTCTAATTTTCTCTAAATGTTAATATGAAGCGCAGATCTGATAAATTTTTTTTCCTTTTTCATATTTCCAACAACTGAGACAAAGTATGAATGTCACACAAACTTTAAAATACGACTCTGGTGGGACTCGAACCCACAACCTTTGAATCACATCAGTTCCCTAGAAGTCCAATGCGCTATCCATTGCGCCACAGAGCCACAAGTCTCTTACTTGAAGTAGGTGTTTTGTCAAATCTAGATACTCAACATTTTCCTGATGACTGGATAACAGAAAGATTTCTTTTCTCTATGGAACTTTGCTTTTGTTTTCTTATTTGTAAAGGTAAAACTGATCAGAAAGAAAATACATATAATGTAAAAGGGAAAGATCTATTTCATACTAAAACTCATTACATGCACTTTTTTAGTCTTACATGCCAGGAGTTCATTATAAATTACTAACAGAGTTCCCTGTTGGTAAAATGTGGCACAGTAATGTATGCAAGACCACAAAAGGGGTTGATTTTGCTGGTTTCTGACTCTCAAGCTTTGATCTTTTTTACTTTCTACAGCTTCAATGCAGTAGCCTCTGACCCTTAGGAACTTAAGCCTAGAAAAATGGCTTGGAACATCAGTTTCGTTGTACGCTAATGGGACACTGGTTTGGGAAGGATATTAGTCAAAACAAAGGAAATAATTTTAGCCATATGATAAGACTATCAGAGAACATTTGTTTTAGTCCAAATAAATGCAGGGAAATTTTCTGGAGTGCTCCTGCTAGATATCCTGATTTTAGAAGTCAGCTATGCTTTTCTTTAGAAGTTTTTCCTTTCCTCATTTTTTCCTTTTACAGTTTTTCTAAAAATATCTAGGACTGTACATTAATGGCCAAAAGATTTCAGACTGATACAAAATTTGGCTTTCACAAAGTTTACTGCTTCAGATTTTATAGTGGTAATTTGTGTTAACGCTAGATTATTATGAAAAGAGATCAGATGATTTGTCCAAAATTATAAACTAATTTCTTACCATAAAAATTAACTTAATAACAAAAAACTCATTTCCACTGAATTTCGGCTCTCCAAAAATTACCTGCTTACATGATTTCAGTGATCTCGTTAGCGAAGCAGAAAGTGTTTATGAGGACAAGGCAGCTGATATCACTCTGTTCTCATCTTTAAACTTATTTCGACACTTTTTAGCCAAAGAATGTCCACGTTTTGCATATCTTGTAAACACATACAAAAATGACTTTTAAAAAGGTTCAAATTAAAAAAAGAAATTGGGACTACTGAAAACAGGAAACAGAACACCAATCACTAGACAAACAATATGCAATAATTTATTGTGCCCTATATGCTATTGTTTGTGTCAATGAGCCTTTAGTATCTGCTCCTTCTACGTTCTTTGACAAGTTCAAACCTAAATACGGCTTCTAATTTTCTCTAAATGTTAATATGAAGCGCAGATCTGATACATTTTTTTTCCTTTTTCACATTTCCAACAACTGAGACAAAGTATGAATGTCACACAAACTTTAAAATACGACTCTGGTGGGACTCGAACCCACAACCTTTGAATCACATCAGTTACCTAGAAGTCCAATGCGCTATCCATTGCACCACAGAGCCACAAGTCTTTTACTTGAAGTAGGTGTTTTGTCAAATCTAGATACTCAACATTTTCCTGATGACTGGATAACAGAAAGATTTCTTTTCTCTATGGAACTTTGCTTTTGTTTTCTTATTTGTAAAGGTAAAACTGATCAGAAAGAAAATGCATATAATGTAAAAGGGAAAGATCTATTTCATACTAAAACTCATTACATGCACTTATTTAGTCTTACATGCCAGGAGTTCATTATAAATTACTAACAGAGTTCCCTGTTGGTAAAATGTGGCACAGTAATGTATGCAAGACCACAAAAGGGGTTGATTTTGCTGGTTTCTGACTCTCAAGCTTTGATCTTTTTTACTTTCTACAGCTTCAATGCAGTAGCCACTGACCCTTAGGAACTTAAGCCTAGAAAAATGGCTTGGAACATTAGTTTCGTTGTACGCTAATGGGACACTGGTTTGGGAAGGATATTAGTCAAAACAAAGGAAATAATTTTAGCCATATGATAAGACTATCAGAGAACATTTGTTTTAGTCCAAATAAATGCAGGGAAATTTTCTGGAGTGCTCCTGCTAGATATCCTGATTTTAGAAGTCAGCAATGCTTTTCTTTAGAAGTTTTTCCTTTCCTCATTTTTTCCTTTTACAGTTTTTCTAAAAATATCTAGGACTGTACATTAATGGCCAAAAGATTTCAGACTGATACAAAATTTGGCTTTCACAAAGTTTACTGCTTCAGATTTTATAGTGGTAATTTGTGTTAACGCTAGATTATTATGAAAAGAGATCAGATGATTTGTCCAAAATTATAAACTAATTTCTTACCATAAAAATTAACTTAATAACAAAAAACTCATTTCCACTGAATTTCGGCTCTCCAAAAATTACCTGCTTACATGATTTCAGTGATCTCGTTAGCGAAGCAGAAAGTGTTTATGAGGACAAGGCAGCTGATATCACTCTGTTCTCATATTTAAACTTATTTCGACACTTTTTAGCCAAAGAATGTCCACGTTTTGCATATCTTGTAAACACATACAAAAATGACTTTTAAAAAGGTTCAAATTAAAAAAAGAAATTGGGACTACTGAAAACAGGAAACAGAACACCAATCACTAGACAAACAATATGCAATAATTTATTGTGCCCTATATGCTATTGTTTGTGTCAATGAGCCTTTAGTATCTGCTCCTTCTACGTTCTTTGACAAGTTCAAACCTAAATACGGCTTCTAATTTTCTCTAAATGTTAATATGAAGCGCAGATCTGATACATTTTTTTTCCTTTTTCATATTTCCAACAACTGAGACAAAGTATGAATGTCACACAAACTTTAAAATACGACTCTGGTGGGACTCGAACCCACAACCTTTGAATCACATCAGTTCCCTAGAAGTCCAATGCGCTATCCATTGCGCCACAGAGCCACAAGTCTCTTACTTGAAGTAGGTGTTTTGTCAAATCTAGATACTCAACATTCTCCTGATGACTGGATAACAGAAAGATTTCTTTTCTCTATGGAACTTTGCTTTTGTTTTCTTATTTGTAAAGGTAAAACTGATCAGAAAGAAAATGCATATAATGTAAAAGGGAAAGATCTATTTCATACTAAAACTCATTACATGCACTTTTTTAGTCTTACATGCCAGGAGTTCATTATAAATTACTAACAGAGTTCCCTGTTGGTAAAATGTGGCACAGTAATGTATGCAAGACCACAAAAGGGGTTGATTTTGCTGGTTTCTGACTCTCAAGCTTTGATCTTTTTTACTTTCTACAGCTTCAATGCAGTAGCCACTGACCCTTAGGAACTTAAGCCTAGAAAAATGGCTTGGAACATCAGTTTCGTTGTACGCTAATGGGACACTGGTTTGGGAAGGATATTAGTCAAAACAAAGGAAATAATTTTAGCCATATGATAAGACTATCAGAGAACATTTGTTTTAGTCCAAATGAATGCAGGGAAATTTTCTGAAGTGCTCCTGCTAGATATCCTGATTTTAGAAGTCAGCTAAGCTTTTCTTTAGAAGTTTTTCCATTCCTCATTTTTTCCTTTTACAGTTTTTCTAAAAATATCTAGGACTGTACATTAATGGCCAAAAGATTTCAGACTGATACAAAATTTGGCTTTCACAAAGTTTACTGCTTCAGATTTTATAGTGGTAATTTGTGTTAACGCTAGATTATTATGAAAAGAGATCAGATGATTTGTCCAAAATTATAAACTAATTTCTTACCATAAAAATTAACTTAATAACAAAAAACTCATTTCCACTGAATTTCGGCTCTCCAAAAATTACCTGCTTACATGATTTCAGTGATCTCGTTAGCGAAGCAGAAAGTGTTTATGAGGACAAGGCAGCTGATATCACTCTGTTCTCATCTTTAAACTTATTTCGACACTTTTTAGCCAAAGAATGTCCACGTTTTGCATATCTTGTAAACACATACAAAAATGACTTTTAAAAAGGTTCAAATTAAAAAAAGAACTTGGGACTACTGAAAACAGGAAACAGAACACCAATCACTAGGCAAACAATATGCAATAATTTATTGTGCCCTATATGCTATTGTTTGTGTCAATGAGCCTTTAGTATCTGCTCCTTCTACGTTCTATGACAAGTTCAAACCTAAATACGGCTTCTAATTTTCTCTAAATGTTAATATGAAGCGCAGATCTGATACATTTTTTTTCCTTTTTCATATTTCCAACAACTGAGACAAAGTATGAATGTCACACAAACTTTAAAATACGACTCTGGTGGGACTCGGACTTCTAATTTTCTCTAAATGTTAATATGAAGCGCAGATCTGATAAATTTTTTTTCCTTTTTCATATTTCCAACAACTGAGACAAAGTATGAATGTCACACAAACTTTAAAATACGACTCTGGTGGGACTCGAACCCACAACCTTTGAATCACATCAGTTCCCTAGAAGTCCAATGCGCTATCCATTGCGCCACAGAGCCACAAGTCTCTTACTTGAAGTAGGTGTTTTGTCAAATCTAGATACTCAACATTTTCCTGATGACTGGATAACAGAAAGATTTCTTTTCTCTATGGAACTTTGCTTTTGTTTTCTTATTTGTAAAGGTAAAACTGATCAGAAAGAAAATGCATATAATGTAAAAGGGAAAGATCTATTTCATACTAAAACTCATTACATGCACTTTTTTAGTCTTACATGCCAGGAGTTCATTATAAATTACTAACAGAGTTCCCTGTTGGTAAAATGTGGCACAGTAATGTATGCAAGACCACAAAAGGGGTTGATTTTGCTGGTTTCTGACTCTCAAGCTTTGATCTTTTTTACTTTCTACAGCTTCAATGCAGTAGCCACTGACCCTTAGGAACTTAAGCCTAGAAAAATGGCTTGGAACATCAGTTTCGTTGTACGCTAATGGGACACTGGTTTGGGAAGGATATTAGTCAAAACAAAGGAAATAATTTTAGCCATATGATAAGACTATCAGAGAACATTTGTTTTAGTCCAAATGAATGCAGGGAAATTTTCTGAAGTGCTCCTGCTAGATATCCTGATTTTAGAAGTCAGCTAAGCTTTTCTTTAGAAGTTTTTCCATTCCTCATTTTTTCCTTTTACAGTTTTTCTAAAAATATCTAGGACTGTACATTAATGGCCAAAAGATTTCAGACTGATACAAAATTTGGCTTTCACAAAGTTTACTGCTTCAGATTTTATAGTGGTAATTTGTGTTAACGCTAGATTATTATGAAAAGAGATCAGATGATTTGTCCAAAATTATAAACTAATTTCTTACCATAAAAATTAACTTAATAACAAAAAACTCATTTCCACTGAATTTCGGCTCTCCAAAAATTACCTGCTTACATGATTTCAGTGATCTCGTTAGCGAAGCAGAAAGTGTTTATGAGGACAAGGCAGCTGATATCACTCTGTTCTCATCTTTAAACTTATTTCGACACTTTTTAGCCAAAGAATGTCCACGTTTTGCATATCTTGTAAACACATACAAAAATGACTTTTAAAAAGGTTCAAATTAAAAAAAGAACTTGGGACTACTGAAAACAGGAAACAGAACACCAATCACTAGACAAACAATATGCAATAATTTATTGTGCCCTATATGCTATTGTTTGTGTCAATGAGCCTTTAGTATCTGCTCCTTCTACGTTCTATGACAAGTTCAAACCTAAATACGGCTTCTAATTTTCTCTAAATGTTAACATGAAGCGCAGATCTGATACATTTTTTTTCCTTTTTCATATTTCCAACAACTGAGACAAAGTATGAATGTCACACAAACTTTAAAATACGACTCTGGTGGGACTCGGACTTCTAATTTTCTCTAAATGTTAATATGAAGCGCAGATCTGATACATTTTTTTTCCTTTTTCATATTTCCAACCACTGAGACAAAGTATGAATGTCACACAAACTTTAAAATACGACTCTGGTGGGACTTGAACCCACAACCTTTGAATCACATCAGTTCCCTAGAAGTCCAATGCGCTATCCATTGCGCCACAGAGCCACAAGTATCTTACCTGAAGTAGGTGTTTTGTCAAATCTAGATACTCAACATTTTCCTGATGACTGGATAACAGAAAGATTTCTTTTCTCTATGGAACTTTGCTTTTGTTTTCTTATTTGTAAAGGTAAAACTGATCAGAAAGAAAATGCATATAATGTAAAAGGGAAAGATCTATTTCATACTAAAACTCATTACAAGCACTTTTTTAGTCTTACATGCCAGGAGTTCATTATAAATTACTAACAGAGTTCCCTGTTGGTAAAATGTGGCACAGTAATGTATGCAAGACCACAAAAGGGGTTGATTTTGCTGGTTTCTGACTCTCAAGCTTTGATCTTTTTTACTTTCTACAGCTTCAATGCAGTAGCCACTGACCCTTAGGAACTTAAGCCTAGAAAAATGGCTTGGAACATCAGTTTCGTTGTACGCTAATGGGACACTGGTTTGGGAAGGATATTAGTCAAAACAAAGGAAATAATTTTAGCCATATGATAAGACTATCAGAGAACATTTGTTTTAGTCCAAATAAATGCAGGGAAATTTTCTGGAGTGCTCCTGCTAGATATCCTGATTTTAGAAGTCAGCAATGCTTTTCTTTAGAAGTTTTTCCTTTCCTCATTTTTTCCTTTTACAGTTTTTCTAAAAATATCTAGGACTGTACATTAATGGCCAAAAGATTTCAGACTGATACAAAATTTGGCTTTCACAAAGTTTACTGCTTCAGATTTTATAGTGGTAATTTGTGTTAACGCTAGATTATTATGAAAAGAGATCAGATGATTTGTCCAAAATTATAAACTAATTTCTTACCATAAAAATTAACTTAATAACAAAAAACTCATTTCCACTGAATTTCGGCTCTCCAAAAATTACCTGCTTACATGATTTCAGTGATCTCGTTAGCGAAGCAGAAAGTGTTTATGAGGACAAGGCAGCTGATATCACTCTGTTCTCATCTTTAAACTTATTTCGACACTTTTTAGCCAAAGAATGTCCACGTTTTGCATATCTTGTAAACACATACAAAAATGACTTTTAAAAAGGTTCAAATTAAAAAAAGAAATTGGGACTACTGAAAACAGGAAACAGAACACCAATCACTAGACAAACAATATGCAATAATTTATTGTGCCCTATATGCTATTGTTTGTGTCAATGAGCCTTTAGTATCTGCTCCTTCTACGTTCTTTGACAAGTTCAAACCTAAATACGGCTTCTAATTTTCTCTAAATGTTAATATGAAGCGCAGATCTGATACATTTTTTTTCCTTTTTCACATTTCCAACAACTGAGACAAAGTATGAATGTCACACAAACTTTAAAATACGACTCTGGTGGGACTCGAACCCACAACCTTTGAATCACATCAGTTACCTAGAAGTCCAATGCGCTATCCATTGCACCACAGAGCCACAAGTCTTTTACTTGAAGTAGGTGTTTTGTCAAATCTAGATACTCAACATTTTCCTGATGACTGGATAACAGAAAGATTTCTTTTCTCTATGGAACTTTGCTTTTGTTTTCTTATTTGTAAAGGTAAAACTGATCAGAAAGAAAATGCATATAATGTAAAAGGGAAAGATCTATTTCATACTAAAACTCATTACATGCACTTTTTTAGTCTTACATGCCAGGAGTTCATTATAAATTACTAACAGAGTTCCCTGTTGGTAAAATGTGGCACAGTAATGTATGCAAGACCACAAAAGGGGTTGATTTTGCTGGTTTCTGACTCTCAAGCTTTGATCTTTTTTACTTTCTACAGCTTCAATGCAGTAGCCACTGACCCTTAGGAACTTAAGCCTAGAAAAATGGCTTGGAACATTAGTTTCGTTGTACGCTAATGGGACACTGGTTTGGGAAGGATATTAGTCAAAACAAAGGAAATAATTTTAGCCATATGATAAGACTATCAGAGAACATTTGTTTTAGTCCAAATAAATGCAGGGAAATTTTCTGGAGTGCTCCTGCTAGATATCCTGATTTTAGAAGTCAGCAATGCTTTTCTTTAGAAGTTTTTCCTTTCCTCATTTTTTCCTTTTACAGTTTTTCTAAAAATATCTAGGACTGTACATTAATGGCCAAAAGATTTCAGACTGATACAAAATTTGGCTTTCACAAAGTTTACTGCTTCAGATTTTATAGTGGTAATTTGTGTTAACGCTAGATTATTATGAAAAGAGATCAGATGATTTGTCCAAAATTATAAACTAATTTCTTACCATAAAAATTAACTTAATAACAAAAAACTCATTTCCACTGAATTTCGGCTCTCCAAAAATTACCTGCTTACATGATTTCAGTGATCTCGTTAGCGAAGCAGAAAGTGTTTATGAGGACAAGGCAGCTGATATCACTCTGTTCTCATATTTAAACTTATTTCGACACTTTTTAGCCAAAGAATGTCCACGTTTTGCATATCTTGTAAACACATACAAAAATGACTTTTAAAAAGGTTCAAATTAAAAAAAGAAATTGGGACTACTGAAAACAGGAAACAGAACACCAATCACTAGACAAACAATATGCAATAATTTATTGTGCCCTATATGCTATTGTTTGTGTCAATGAGCCTTTATTGTTTGTGTCAATGAGCCTGCTCCTTCTACGTTCTTTGACAAGTTCAAACCTAAATACGGCTTCTAATTTTCTCTAAATGTTAATATGAAGCGCAGATCTGATACATTTTTTTTTCTTTTTCATATTTCCAACAACTGAGACAAAGTATGAATGTCACACAAACTTTAAAATACGACTCTGGTGGGATTCGAACCCACAACCTTTGAATCACATCAGTTCCCTAGAAGTCCAATGCGCTATCCATTGCGCCACAGAGCCACAAGTCTCTTACTTGAAGTAGGTGTTTTGTCAAATCTAGATACTCAACATTCTCCTGATGACTGGATAACAGAAAGATTTCTTTTCTCTATGGAACTTTGCTTTTGTTTTCTTATTTGTAAAGGTAAAACTGATCAGAAAGAAAATGCATATAATGTAAAAGGGAAAGATCTATTTCATACTAAAACTCATTACATGCACTTTTTTAGTCTTACATGCCAGGAGTTCTTTATAAATTACTAACAGAGTTCCCTGTTGGTAAAATGTGGCACAGTAATGTATGCAAGACCACAAAAGGGGTTGATTTTGCTGGTTTCTGACTCTCAAGCTTTGATCTTTTTTACTTTCTACAGCTTCAATGCAGTAGCCACTGACCCTTAGGAACTTAAGCCTAGAAAAATGGCTTGGAACATCAGTTTCGTTGTACGCTAATGGGACACTGGTTTGGGAAGGATATTAGTCAAAACAAAGGAAATAATTTTAGCCATATGATAAGACTATCAGAGAACATTTGTTTTAGTCCAAATAAATGCAGGGAAATTTTCTGGAGTGCTCCTGCTAGATATCCTGATTTTAGAAGTCAGCAATGCTTTTCTTTAGAAGTTTTTCCTTTCCTCATTTTTTCCTTTTACAGTTTTTCTAAAAATATCTAGGACTGTACATTAATGGCCAAAAGATTTCAGACTGATACAAAATTTGGCTTTCACAAAGTTTACTGCTTCAGATTTTATAGTGGTAATTTGTGTTAACGCTAGATTATTATGAAAAGAGATCAGATGATTTGTCCAAAATTATAAACTAATTTCTTACCATAAAAATTAACTTAATAACAAAAAACTCATTTCCACTGAATTTCGGCTCTCCAAAAATTACCTGCTTACATGATTTCAGTGATCTCGTTAGCGAAGCAGAAAGTGTTTATGAGGACAAGGCAGCTGATATCACTCTGTTCTCATCTTTAAACTTATTTCGACACTTTTTAGCCAAAGAATGTCCACGTTTTGCATATCTTGTAAACACATACAAAAATGACTTTTAAAAAGGTTCAAATTAAAAAAAGAACTTGGGACTACTGAAAACAGGAAACAGAACACCAATCACTAGACAAACAATATGCAATAATTTATTGTGCCCTATATGCTATTGTTTGTGTCAATGAGCCTTTAGTATCTGCTCCTTCTACGTTCTATGACAAGTTCAAACCTAAATACGGCTTCTAATTTTCTCTAAATGTTAATATGAAGCGCAGATCTGATACATTTTTTTTCCTTTTTCATATTTCCAACAACTGAGACAAAGTATGAATGTCACACAAACTTTAAAATACGACTCTGGTGGGACTCGGACTTCTAATTTTCTCTAAATGTTAATATGAAGCGCAGATCTGATAAATTTTTTTTCCTTTTTCATATTTCCAACAACTGAGACAAAGTATGAATGTCACACAAACTTTAAAATACGACTCTGGTGGGACTCGAACCCACAACCTTTGAATCACATCAGTTCCCTAGAAGTCCAATGCGCTATCCATTGCGCCACAGAGCCACAAGTCTCTTACTTGAAGTAGGTGTTTTGTCAAATCTAGATACTCAACATTTTCCTGATGACTGGATAACAGAAAGATTTCTTTTCTCTATGGAACTTTGCTTTTGTTTTCTTATTTGTAAAGGTAAAACTGATCAGAAAGAAAATGCATATAATGTAAAAGGGAAAGATCTATTTCATACTAAAACTCATTACATGCACTTTTTTAGTCTTACATGCCAGGAGTTCATTATAAATTACTAACAGAGTTCCCTGTTGGTAAAATGTGGCACAGTAATGTATGCAAGACCACAAAAGGGGTTGATTTTGCTGGTTTCTGACTCTCAAGCTTTGATCTTTTTTACTTTCTACAGCTTCAATGCAGTAGCCACTGACCCTTAGGAACTTAAGCCTAGAAAAATGGCTTGGAACATCAGTTTCGTTGTACGCTAATGGGACACTGGTTTGGGAAGGATATTAGTCAAAACAAAGGAAATAATTTTAGCCATATGATAAGACTATCAGAGAACATTTGTTTTAGTCCAAATGAATGCAGGGAAATTTTCTGAAGTGCTCCTGCTAGATATCCTGATTTTAGAAGTCAGCTAAGCTTTTCTTTAGAAGTTTTTCCATTCCTCATTTTTTCCTTTTACAGTTTTTCTAAAAATATCTAGGACTGTACATTAATGGCCAAAAGATTTCAGACTGATACAAAATTTGGCTTTCACAAAGTTTACTGCTTCAGATTTTATAGTGGTAATTTGTGTTAACGCTAGATTATTATGAAAAGAGATCAGATGATTTGTCCAAAATTATAAACTAATTTCTTACCATAAAAATTAACTTAATAACAAAAAACTCATTTCCACTGAATTTCGGCTCTCCAAAAATTACCTGCTTACATGATTTCAGTGATCTCGTTAGCGAAGCAGAAAGTGTTTATGAGGACAAGGCAGCTGATATCACTCTGTTCTCATCTTTAAACTTATTTCGACACTTTTTAGCCAAAGAATGTCCACGTTTTGCATATCTTGTAAACACATACAAAAATGACTTTTAAAAAGGTTCAAATTAAAAAAAGAACTTGGGACTACTGAAAACAGGAAACAGAACACCAATCACTAGGCAAACAATATGCAATAATTTATTGTGCCCTATATGCTATTGTTTGTGTCAATGAGCCTTTAGTATCTGCTCCTTCTACGTTCTATGACAAGTTCAAACCTAAATACGGCTTCTAATTTTCTCTAAATGTTAATATGAAGCGCAGATCTGATACATTTTTTTTCCTTTTTCATATTTCCAACAACTGAGACAAAGTATGAATGTCACACAAACTTTAAAATACGACTCTGGTGGGACTCGGACTTCTAATTTTCTCTAAATGTTAATATGAAGCGCAGATCTGATAAATTTTTTTTCCTTTTTCATATTTCCAACAACTGAGACAAAGTATGAATGTCACACAAACTTTAAAATACGACTCTGGTGGGACTCGAACCCACAACCTTTGAATCACATCAGTTCCCTAGAAGTCCAATGCGCTATCCATTGCGCCACAGAGCCACAAGTCTCTTACTTGAAGTAGGTGTTTTGTCAAATCTAGATACTCAACATTTTCCTGATGACTGGATAACAGAAAGATTTCTTTTCTCTATGGAACTTTGCTTTTGTTTTCTTATTTGTAAAGGTAAAACTGATCAGAAAGAAAATACATATAATGTAAAAGGGAAAGATCTATTTCATACTAAAACTCATTACATGCACTTTTTTAGTCTTACATGCCAGGAGTTCATTATAAATTACTAACAGAGTTCCCTGTTGGTAAAATGTGGCACAGTAATGTATGCAAGACCACAAAAGGGGTTGATTTTGCTGGTTTCTGACTCTCAAGCTTTGATCTTTTTTACTTTCTACAGCTTCAATGCAGTAGCCTCTGACCCTTAGGAACTTAAGCCTAGAAAAATGGCTTGGAACATCAGTTTCGTTGTACGCTAATGGGACACTGGTTTGGGAAGGATATTAGTCAAAACAAAGGAAATAATTTTAGCCATATGATAAGACTATCAGAGAACATTTGTTTTAGTCCAAATAAATGCAGGGAAATTTTCTGGAGTGCTCCTGCTAGATATCCTGATTTTAGAAGTCAGCTATGCTTTTCTTTAGAAGTTTTTCCTTTCCTCATTTTTTCCTTTTACAGTTTTTCTAAAAATATCTAGGACTGTACATTAATGGCCAAAAGATTTCAGACTGATACAAAATTTGGCTTTCACAAAGTTTACTGCTTCAGATTTTATAGTGGTAATTTGTGTTAACGCTAGATTATTATGAAAAGAGATCAGATGATTTGTCCAAAATTATAAACTAATTTCTTACCATAAAAATTAACTTAATAACAAAAAACTCATTTCCACTGAATTTCGGCTCTCCAAAAATTACCTGCTTACATGATTTCAGTGATCTCGTTAGCGAAGCAGAAAGTGTTTATGAGGACAAGGCAGCTGATATCACTCTGTTCTCATCTTTAAACTTATTTCGACACTTTTTAGCCAAAGAATGTCCACGTTTTGCATATCTTGTAAACACATACAAAAATGACTTTTAAAAAGGTTCAAATTAAAAAAAGAAATTGGGACTACTGAAAACAGGAAACAGAACACCAATCACTAGACAAACAATATGCAATAATTTATTGTGCCCTATATGCTATTGTTTGTGTCAATGAGCCTTTAGTATCTGCTCCTTCTACGTTCTTTGACAAGTTCAAACCTAAATACGGCTTCTAATTTTCTCTAAATGTTAATATGAAGCGCAGATCTGATACATTTTTTTTCCTTTTTCACATTTCCAACAACTGAGACAAAGTATGAATGTCACACAAACTTTAAAATACGACTCTGGTGGGACTCGAACCCACAACCTTTGAATCACATCAGTTACCTAGAAGTCCAATGCGCTATCCATTGCACCACAGAGCCACAAGTCTTTTACTTGAAGTAGGTGTTTTGTCAAATCTAGATACTCAACATTTTCCTGATGACTGGATAACAGAAAGATTTCTTTTCTCTATGGAACTTTGCTTTTGTTTTCTTATTTGTAAAGGTAAAACTGATCAGAAAGAAAATGCATATAATGTAAAAGGGAAAGATCTATTTCATACTAAAACTCATTACATGCACTTATTTAGTCTTACATGCCAGGAGTTCATTATAAATTACTAACAGAGTTCCCTGTTGGTAAAATGTGGCACAGTAATGTATGCAAGACCACAAAAGGGGTTGATTTTGCTGGTTTCTGACTCTCAAGCTTTGATCTTTTTTACTTTCTACAGCTTCAATGCAGTAGCCACTGACCCTTAGGAACTTAAGCCTAGAAAAATGGCTTGGAACATTAGTTTCGTTGTACGCTAATGGGACACTGGTTTGGGAAGGATATTAGTCAAAACAAAGGAAATAATTTTAGCCATATGATAAGACTATCAGAGAACATTTGTTTTAGTCCAAATAAATGCAGGGAAATTTTCTGGAGTGCTCCTGCTAGATATCCTGATTTTAGAAGTCAGCAATGCTTTTCTTTAGAAGTTTTTCCTTTCCTCATTTTTTCCTTTTACAGTTTTTCTAAAAATATCTAGGACTGTACATTAATGGCCAAAAGATTTCAGACTGATACAAAATTTGGCTTTCACAAAGTTTACTGCTTCAGATTTTATAGTGGTAATTTGTGTTAACGCTAGATTATTATGAAAAGAGATCAGATGATTTGTCCAAAATTATAAACTAATTTCTTACCATAAAAATTAACTTAATAACAAAAAACTCATTTCCACTGAATTTCGGCTCTCCAAAAATTACCTGCTTACATGATTTCAGTGATCTCGTTAGCGAAGCAGAAAGTGTTTATGAGGACAAGGCAGCTGATATCACTCTGTTCTCATATTTAAACTTATTTCGACACTTTTTAGCCAAAGAATGTCCACGTTTTGCATATCTTGTAAACACATACAAAAATGACTTTTAAAAAGGTTCAAATTAAAAAAAGAAATTGGGACTACTGAAAACAGGAAACAGAACACCAATCACTAGACAAACAATATGCAATAATTTATTGTGCCCTATATGCTATTGTTTGTGTCAATGAGCCTTTAGTATCTGCTCCTTCTACGTTCTTTGACAAGTTCAAACCTAAATACGGCTTCTAATTTTCTCTAAATGTTAATATGAAGCGCAGATCTGATACATTTTTTTTCCTTTTTCATATTTCCAACAACTGAGACAAAGTATGAATGTCACACAAACTTTAAAATACGACTCTGGTGGGACTCGAACCCACAACCTTTGAATCACATCAGTTCCCTAGAAGTCCAATGCGCTATCCATTGCGCCACAGAGCCACAAGTCTCTTACTTGAAGTAGGTGTTTTGTCAAATCTAGATACTCAACATTCTCCTGATGACTGGATAACAGAAAGATTTCTTTTCTCTATGGAACTTTGCTTTTGTTTTCTTATTTGTAAAGGTAAAACTGATCAGAAAGAAAATGCATATAATGTAAAAGGGAAAGATCTATTTCATACTAAAACTCATTACATGCACTTTTTTAGTCTTACATGCCAGGAGTTCATTATAAATTACTAACAGAGTTCCCTGTTGGTAAAATGTGGCACAGTAATGTATGCAAGACCACAAAAGGGGTTGATTTTGCTGGTTTCTGACTCTCAAGCTTTGATCTTTTTTACTTTCTACAGCTTCAATGCAGTAGCCACTGACCCTTAGGAACTTAAGCCTAGAAAAATGGCTTGGAACATCAGTTTCGTTGTACGCTAATGGGACACTGGTTTGGGAAGGATATTAGTCAAAACAAAGGAAATAATTTTAGCCATATGATAAGACTATCAGAGAACATTTGTTTTAGTCCAAATGAATGCAGGGAAATTTTCTGAAGTGCTCCTGCTAGATATCCTGATTTTAGAAGTCAGCTAAGCTTTTCTTTAGAAGTTTTTCCATTCCTCATTTTTTCCTTTTACAGTTTTTCTAAAAATATCTAGGACTGTACATTAATGGCCAAAAGATTTCAGACTGATACAAAATTTGGCTTTCACAAAGTTTACTGCTTCAGATTTTATAGTGGTAATTTGTGTTAACGCTAGATTATTATGAAAAGAGATCAGATGATTTGTCCAAAATTATAAACTAATTTCTTACCATAAAAATTAACTTAATAACAAAAAACTCATTTCCACTGAATTTCGGCTCTCCAAAAATTACCTGCTTACATGATTTCAGTGATCTCGTTAGCGAAGCAGAAAGTGTTTATGAGGACAAGGCAGCTGATATCACTCTGTTCTCATCTTTAAACTTATTTCGACACTTTTTAGCCAAAGAATGTCCACGTTTTGCATATCTTGTAAACACATACAAAAATGACTTTTAAAAAGGTTCAAATTAAAAAAAGAACTTGGGACTACTGAAAACAGGAAACAGAACACCAATCACTAGGCAAACAATATGCAATAATTTATTGTGCCCTATATGCTATTGTTTGTGTCAATGAGCCTTTAGTATCTGCTCCTTCTACGTTCTATGACAAGTTCAAACCTAAATACGGCTTCTAATTTTCTCTAAATGTTAATATGAAGCGCAGATCTGATACATTTTTTTTCCTTTTTCATATTTCCAACAACTGAGACAAAGTATGAATGTCACACAAACTTTAAAATACGACTCTGGTGGGACTCGGACTTCTAATTTTCTCTAAATGTTAATATGAAGCGCAGATCTGATAAATTTTTTTTCCTTTTTCATATTTCCAACAACTGAGACAAAGTATGAATGTCACACAAACTTTAAAATACGACTCTGGTGGGACTCGAACCCACAACCTTTGAATCACATCAGTTCCCTAGAAGTCCAATGCGCTATCCATTGCGCCACAGAGCCACAAGTCTCTTACTTGAAGTAGGTGTTTTGTCAAATCTAGATACTCAACATTTTCCTGATGACTGGATAACAGAAAGATTTCTTTTCTCTATGGAACTTTGCTTTTGTTTTCTTATTTGTAAAGGTAAAACTGATCAGAAAGAAAATGCATATAATGTAAAAGGGAAAGATCTATTTCATACTAAAACTCATTACATGCACTTTTTTAGTCTTACATGCCAGGAGTTCATTATAAATTACTAACAGAGTTCCCTGTTGGTAAAATGTGGCACAGTAATGTATGCAAGACCACAAAAGGGGTTGATTTTGCTGGTTTCTGACTCTCAAGCTTTGATCTTTTTTACTTTCTACAGCTTCAATGCAGTAGCCACTGACCCTTAGGAACTTAAGCCTAGAAAAATGGCTTGGAACATCAGTTTCGTTGTACGCTAATGGGACACTGGTTTGGGAAGGATATTAGTCAAAACAAAGGAAATAATTTTAGCCATATGATAAGACTATCAGAGAACATTTGTTTTAGTCCAAATGAATGCAGGGAAATTTTCTGAAGTGCTCCTGCTAGATATCCTGATTTTAGAAGTCAGCTAAGCTTTTCTTTAGAAGTTTTTCCATTCCTCATTTTTTCCTTTTACAGTTTTTCTAAAAATATCTAGGACTGTACATTAATGGCCAAAAGATTTCAGACTGATACAAAATTTGGCTTTCACAAAGTTTACTGCTTCAGATTTTATAGTGGTAATTTGTGTTAACGCTAGATTATTATGAAAAGAGATCAGATGATTTGTCCAAAATTATAAACTAATTTCTTACCATAAAAATTAACTTAATAACAAAAAACTCATTTCCACTGAATTTCGGCTCTCCAAAAATTACCTGCTTACATGATTTCAGTGATCTCGTTAGCGAAGCAGAAAGTGTTTATGAGGACAAGGCAGCTGATATCACTCTGTTCTCATCTTTAAACTTATTTCGACACTTTTTAGCCAAAGAATGTCCACGTTTTGCATATCTTGTAAACACATACAAAAATGACTTTTAAAAAGGTTCAAATTAAAAAAAGAACTTGGGACTACTGAAAACAGGAAACAGAACACCAATCACTAGACAAACAATATGCAATAATTTATTGTGCCCTATATGCTATTGTTTGTGTCAATGAGCCTTTAGTATCTGCTCCTTCTACGTTCTATGACAAGTTCAAACCTAAATACGGCTTCTAATTTTCTCTAAATGTTAACATGAAGCGCAGATCTGATACATTTTTTTTCCTTTTTCATATTTCCAACAACTGAGACAAAGTATGAATGTCACACAAACTTTAAAATACGACTCTGGTGGGACTCGGACTTCTAATTTTCTCTAAATGTTAATATGAAGCGCAGATCTGATACATTTTTTTTCCTTTTTCATATTTCCAACCACTGAGACAAAGTATGAATGTCACACAAACTTTAAAATACGACTCTGGTGGGACTTGAACCCACAACCTTTGAATCACATCAGTTCCCTAGAAGTCCAATGCGCTATCCATTGCGCCACAGAGCCACAAGTATCTTACCTGAAGTAGGTGTTTTGTCAAATCTAGATACTCAACATTTTCCTGATGACTGGATAACAGAAAGATTTCTTTTCTCTATGGAACTTTGCTTTTGTTTTCTTATTTGTAAAGGTAAAACTGATCAGAAAGAAAATGCATATAATGTAAAAGGGAAAGATCTATTTCATACTAAAACTCATTACAAGCACTTTTTTAGTCTTACATGCCAGGAGTTCATTATAAATTACTAACAGAGTTCCCTGTTGGTAAAATGTGGCACAGTAATGTATGCAAGACCACAAAAGGGGTTGATTTTGCTGGTTTCTGACTCTCAAGCTTTGATCTTTTTTACTTTCTACAGCTTCAATGCAGTAGCCACTGACCCTTAGGAACTTAAGCCTAGAAAAATGGCTTGGAACATCAGTTTCGTTGTACGCTAATGGGACACTGGTTTGGGAAGGATATTAGTCAAAACAAAGGAAATAATTTTAGCCATATGATAAGACTATCAGAGAACATTTGTTTTAGTCCAAATAAATGCAGGGAAATTTTCTGGAGTGCTCCTGCTAGATATCCTGATTTTAGAAGTCAGCAATGCTTTTCTTTAGAAGTTTTTCCTTTCCTCATTTTTTCCTTTTACAGTTTTTCTAAAAATATCTAGGACTGTACATTAATGGCCAAAAGATTTCAGACTGATACAAAATTTGGCTTTCACAAAGTTTACTGCTTCAGATTTTATAGTGGTAATTTGTGTTAACGCTAGATTATTATGAAAAGAGATCAGATGATTTGTCCAAAATTATAAACTAATTTCTTACCATAAAAATTAACTTAATAACAAAAAACTCATTTCCACTGAATTTCGGCTCTCCAAAAATTACCTGCTTACATGATTTCAGTGATCTCGTTAGCGAAGCAGAAAGTGTTTATGAGGACAAGGCAGCTGATATCACTCTGTTCTCATCTTTAAACTTATTTCGACACTTTTTAGCCAAAGAATGTCCACGTTTTGCATATCTTGTAAACACATACAAAAATGACTTTTAAAAAGGTTCAAATTAAAAAAAGAAATTGGGACTACTGAAAACAGGAAACAGAACACCAATCACTAGACAAACAATATGCAATAATTTATTGTGCCCTATATGCTATTGTTTGTGTCAATGAGCCTTTAGTATCTGCTCCTTCTACGTTCTTTGACAAGTTCAAACCTAAATACGGCTTCTAATTTTCTCTAAATGTTAATATGAAGCGCAGATCTGATACATTTTTTTTCCTTTTTCACATTTCCAACAACTGAGACAAAGTATGAATGTCACACAAACTTTAAAATACGACTCTGGTGGGACTCGAACCCACAACCTTTGAATCACATCAGTTACCTAGAAGTCCAATGCGCTATCCATTGCACCACAGAGCCACAAGTCTTTTACTTGAAGTAGGTGTTTTGTCAAATCTAGATACTCAACATTTTCCTGATGACTGGATAACAGAAAGATTTCTTTTCTCTATGGAACTTTGCTTTTGTTTTCTTATTTGTAAAGGTAAAACTGATCAGAAAGAAAATGCATATAATGTAAAAGGGAAAGATCTATTTCATACTAAAACTCATTACATGCACTTTTTTAGTCTTACATGCCAGGAGTTCATTATAAATTACTAACAGAGTTCCCTGTTGGTAAAATGTGGCACAGTAATGTATGCAAGACCACAAAAGGGGTTGATTTTGCTGGTTTCTGACTCTCAAGCTTTGATCTTTTTTACTTTCTACAGCTTCAATGCAGTAGCCACTGACCCTTAGGAACTTAAGCCTAGAAAAATGGCTTGGAACATTAGTTTCGTTGTACGCTAATGGGACACTGGTTTGGGAAGGATATTAGTCAAAACAAAGGAAATAATTTTAGCCATATGATAAGACTATCAGAGAACATTTGTTTTAGTCCAAATAAATGCAGGGAAATTTTCTGGAGTGCTCCTGCTAGATATCCTGATTTTAGAAGTCAGCAATGCTTTTCTTTAGAAGTTTTTCCTTTCCTCATTTTTTCCTTTTACAGTTTTTCTAAAAATATCTAGGACTGTACATTAATGGCCAAAAGATTTCAGACTGATACAAAATTTGGCTTTCACAAAGTTTACTGCTTCAGATTTTATAGTGGTAATTTGTGTTAACGCTAGATTATTATGAAAAGAGATCAGATGATTTGTCCAAAATTATAAACTAATTTCTTACCATAAAAATTAACTTAATAACAAAAAACTCATTTCCACTGAATTTCGGCTCTCCAAAAATTACCTGCTTACATGATTTCAGTGATCTCGTTAGCGAAGCAGAAAGTGTTTATGAGGACAAGGCAGCTGATATCACTCTGTTCTCATATTTAAACTTATTTCGACACTTTTTAGCCAAAGAATGTCCACGTTTTGCATATCTTGTAAACACATACAAAAATGACTTTTAAAAAGGTTCAAATTAAAAAAAGAAATTGGGACTACTGAAAACAGGAAACAGAACACCAATCACTAGACAAACAATATGCAATAATTTATTGTGCCCTATATGCTATTGTTTGTGTCAATGAGCCTTTATTGTTTGTGTCAATGAGCCTGCTCCTTCTACGTTCTTTGACAAGTTCAAACCTAAATACGGCTTCTAATTTTCTCTAAATGTTAATATGAAGCGCAGATCTGATACATTTTTTTTTCTTTTTCATATTTCCAACAACTGAGACAAAGTATGAATGTCACACAAACTTTAAAATACGACTCTGGTGGGATTCGAACCCACAACCTTTGAATCACATCAGTTCCCTAGAAGTCCAATGCGCTATCCATTGCGCCACAGAGCCACAAGTCTCTTACTTGAAGTAGGTGTTTTGTCAAATCTAGATACTCAACATTCTCCTGATGACTGGATAACAGAAAGATTTCTTTTCTCTATGGAACTTTGCTTTTGTTTTCTTATTTGTAAAGGTAAAACTGATCAGAAAGAAAATGCATATAATGTAAAAGGGAAAGATCTATTTCATACTAAAACTCATTACATGCACTTTTTTAGTCTTACATGCCAGGAGTTCTTTATAAATTACTAACAGAGTTCCCTGTTGGTAAAATGTGGCACAGTAATGTATGCAAGACCACAAAAGGGGTTGATTTTGCTGGTTTCTGACTCTCAAGCTTTGATCTTTTTTACTTTCTACAGCTTCAATGCAGTAGCCACTGACCCTTAGGAACTTAAGCCTAGAAAAATGGCTTGGAACATCAGTTTCGTTGTACGCTAATGGGACACTGGTTTGGGAAGGATATTAGTCAAAACAAAGGAAATAATTTTAGCCATATGATAAGACTATCAGAGAACATTTGTTTTAGTCCAAATAAATGCAGGGAAATTTTCTGGAGTGCTCCTGCTAGATATCCTGATTTTAGAAGTCAGCAATGCTTTTCTTTAGAAGTTTTTCCTTTCCTCATTTTTTCCTTTTACAGTTTTTCTAAAAATATCTAGGACTGTACATTAATGGCCAAAAGATTTCAGACTGATACAAAATTTGGCTTTCACAAAGTTTACTGCTTCAGATTTTATAGTGGTAATTTGTGTTAACGCTAGATTATTATGAAAAGAGATCAGATGATTTGTCCAAAATTATAAACTAATTTCTTACCATAAAAATTAACTTAATAACAAAAAACTCATTTCCACTGAATTTCGGCTCTCCAAAAATTACCTGCTTACATGATTTCAGTGATCTCGTTAGCGAAGCAGAAAGTGTTTATGAGGACAAGGCAGCTGATATCACTCTGTTCTCATCTTTAAACTTATTTCGACACTTTTTAGCCAAAGAATGTCCACGTTTTGCATATCTTGTAAACACATACAAAAATGACTTTTAAAAAGGTTCAAATTAAAAAAAGAACTTGGGACTACTGAAAACAGGAAACAGAACACCAATCACTAGACAAACAATATGCAATAATTTATTGTGCCCTATATGCTATTGTTTGTGTCAATGAGCCTTTAGTATCTGCTCCTTCTACGTTCTATGACAAGTTCAAACCTAAATACGGCTTCTAATTTTCTCTAAATGTTAATATGAAGCGCAGATCTGATACATTTTTTTTCCTTTTTCATATTTCCAACAACTGAGACAAAGTATGAATGTCACACAAACTTTAAAATACGACTCTGGTGGGACTCGGACTTCTAATTTTCTCTAAATGTTAATATGAAGCGCAGATCTGATAAATTTTTTTTCCTTTTTCATATTTCCAACAACTGAGACAAAGTATGAATGTCACACAAACTTTAAAATACGACTCTGGTGGGACTCGAACCCACAACCTTTGAATCACATCAGTTCCCTAGAAGTCCAATGCGCTATCCATTGCGCCACAGAGCCACAAGTCTCTTACTTGAAGTAGGTGTTTTGTCAAATCTAGATACTCAACATTTTCCTGATGACTGGATAACAGAAAGATTTCTTTTCTCTATGGAACTTTGCTTTTGTTTTCTTATTTGTAAAGGTAAAACTGATCAGAAAGAAAATGCATATAATGTAAAAGGGAAAGATCTATTTCATACTAAAACTCATTACATGCACTTTTTTAGTCTTACATGCCAGGAGTTCATTATAAATTACTAACAGAGTTCCCTGTTGGTAAAATGTGGCACAGTAATGTATGCAAGACCACAAAAGGGGTTGATTTTGCTGGTTTCTGACTCTCAAGCTTTGATCTTTTTTACTTTCTACAGCTTCAATGCAGTAGCCACTGACCCTTAGGAACTTAAGCCTAGAAAAATGGCTTGGAACATCAGTTTCGTTGTACGCTAATGGGACACTGGTTTGGGAAGGATATTAGTCAAAACAAAGGAAATAATTTTAGCCATATGATAAGACTATCAGAGAACATTTGTTTTAGTCCAAATGAATGCAGGGAAATTTTCTGAAGTGCTCCTGCTAGATATCCTGATTTTAGAAGTCAGCTAAGCTTTTCTTTAGAAGTTTTTCCATTCCTCATTTTTTCCTTTTACAGTTTTTCTAAAAATATCTAGGACTGTACATTAATGGCCAAAAGATTTCAGACTGATACAAAATTTGGCTTTCACAAAGTTTACTGCTTCAGATTTTATAGTGGTAATTTGTGTTAACGCTAGATTATTATGAAAAGAGATCAGATGATTTGTCCAAAATTATAAACTAATTTCTTACCATAAAAATTAACTTAATAACAAAAAACTCATTTCCACTGAATTTCGGCTCTCCAAAAATTACCTGCTTACATGATTTCAGTGATCTCGTTAGCGAAGCAGAAAGTGTTTATGAGGACAAGGCAGCTGATATCACTCTGTTCTCATCTTTAAACTTATTTCGACACTTTTTAGCCAAAGAATGTCCACGTTTTGCATATCTTGTAAACACATACAAAAATGACTTTTAAAAAGGTTCAAATTAAAAAAAGAACTTGGGACTACTGAAAACAGGAAACAGAACACCAATCACTAGACAAACAATATGCAATAATTTATTGTGCCCTATATGCTATTGTTTGTGTCAATGAGCCTTTAGTATCTGCTCCTTCTACGTTCTATGACAAGTTCAAACCTAAATACGGCTTCTAATTTTCTCTAAATGTTAACATGAAGCGCAGATCTGATACATTTTTTTTCCTTTTTCATATTTCCAACAACTGAGACAAAGTATGAATGTCACACAAACTTTAAAATACGACTCTGGTGGGACTCGGACTTCTAATTTTCTCTAAATGTTAATATGAAGCGCAGATCTGATACATTTTTTTTCCTTTTTCATATTTCCAACAACTGAGACAAAGTATGAATGTCACACAAACTTTAAAATACGACTCTGGTGGGACTTGAACCCACACAACCTTTGAATCACATCAGTTCCCTAGAAGTCCAATGCGCTATCCATTGCGCCACAGAGCCACAAGTATCTTACCTGAAGTAGGTGTTTTGTCAAATCTAGATACTCAACATTTTCCTGATGACTGGATAACAGAAAGATTTCTTTTCTCTATGGAACTTTGCTTTTGTTTTCTTATTTGTAAAGGTAAAACTGATCAGAAAGAAAATGCATATAATGTAAAAGGGAAAGATCTATTTCATACTAAAACTCATTACAAGCACTTTTTTAGTCTTACATGCCAGGAGTTCATTATAAATTACTAACAGAGTTCCCTGTTGGTAAAATGTGGCACAGTAATGTATGCAAGACCACAAAAGGGGTTGATTTTGCTGGTTTCTGACTCTCAAGCTTTGATCTTTTTTACTTTCTACAGCTTCAATGCAGTAGCCACTGACCCTTAGGAACTTAAGCCTAGAAAAATGGCTTGGAACATCAGTTTCGTTGTACGCTAATGGGACACTGGTTTGGGAAGGATATTAGTCAAAACAAAGGAAATAATTTTAGCCATATGATAAGACTATCAGAGAACATTTGTTTTAGTCCAAATAAATGCAGGGAAATTTTCTGGAGTGCTCCTGCTAGATATCCTGATTTTAGAAGTCAGCAATGCTTTTCTTTAGAAGTTTTTCCTTTCCTCATTTTTTCCTTTTACAGTTTTTCTAAAAATATCTAGGACTGTACATTAATGGCCAAAAGATTTCAGACTGATACAAAATTTGGCTTTCACAAAGTTTACTGCTTCAGATTTTATAGTGGTAATTTGTGTTAACGCTAGATTATTATGAAAAGAGATCAGATGATTTGTCCAAAATTATAAACTAATTTCTTACCATAAAAATTAACTTAATAACAAAAAACTCATTTCCACTGAATTTCGGCTCTCCAAAAATTACCTGCTTACATGATTTCAGTGATCTCGTTAGCGAAGCAGAAAGTGTTTATGAGGACAAGGCAGCTGATATCACTCTGTTCTCATCTTTAAACTTATTTCGACACTTTTTAGCCAAAGAATGTCCACGTTTTGCATATCTTGTAAACACATACAAAAATGACTTTTAAAAAGGTTCAAATTAAAAAAAGAAATTGGGACTACTGAAAACAGGAAACAGAACACCAATCACTAGACAAACAATATGCAATAATTTATTGTGCCCTATATGCTATTGTTTGTGTCAATGAGCCTTTAGTATCTGCTCCTTCTACGTTCTTTGACAAGTTCAAACCTAAATACGGCTTCTAATTTTCTCTAAATGTTAATATGAAGCGCAGATCTGATACATTTTTTTTCCTTTTTCACATTTCCAACAACTGAGACAAAGTATGAATGTCACACAAACTTTAAAATACGACTCTGGTGGGACTCGAACCCACAACCTTTGAATCACATCAGTTACCTAGAAGTCCAATGCGCTATCCATTGCACCACAGAGCCACAAGTCTTTTACTTGAAGTAGGTGTTTTGTCAAATCTAGATACTCAACATTTTCCTGATGACTGGATAACAGAAAGATTTCTTTTCTCTATGGAACTTTGCTTTTGTTTTCTTATTTGTAAAGGTAAAACTGATCAGAAAGAAAATGCATATAATGTAAAAGGGAAAGATCTATTTCATACTAAAACTCATTACATGCACTTTTTTAGTCTTACATGCCAGGAGTTCATTATAAATTACTAACAGAGTTCCCTGTTGGTAAAATGTGGCACAGTAATGTATGCAAGACCACAAAAGGGGTTGATTTTGCTGGTTTCTGACTCTCAAGCTTTGATCTTTTTTACTTTCTACAGCTTCAATGCAGTAGCCACTGACCCTTAGGAACTTAAGCCTAGAAAAATGGCTTGGAACATTAGTTTCGTTGTACGCTAATGGGACACTGGTTTGGGAAGGATATTAGTCAAAACAAAGGAAATAATTTTAGCCATATGATAAGACTATCAGAGAACATTTGTTTTAGTCCAAATAAATGCAGGGAAATTTTCTGGAGTGCTCCTGCTAGATATCCTGATTTTAGAAGTCAGCAATGCTTTTCTTTAGAAGTTTTTCCTTTCCTCATTTTTTCCTTTTACAGTTTTTCTAAAAATATCTAGGACTGTACATTAATGGCCAAAAGATTTCAGACTGATACAAAATTTGGCTTTCACAAAGTTTACTGCTTCAGATTTTATAGTGGTAATTTGTGTTAACGCTAGATTATTATGAAAAGAGATCAGATGATTTGTCCAAAATTATAAACTAATTTCTTACCATAAAAATTAACTTAATAACAAAAAACTCATTTCCACTGAATTTCGGCTCTCCAAAAATTACCTGCTTACATGATTTCAGTGATCTCGTTAGCGAAGCAGAAAGTGTTTATGAGGACAAGGCAGCTGATATCACTCTGTTCTCATATTTAAACTTATTTCGACACTTTTTAGCCAAAGAATGTCCACGTTTTGCATATCTTGTAAACACATACAAAAATGACTTTTAAAAAGGTTCAAATTAAAAAAAGAAATTGGGACTACTGAAAACAGGAAACAGAACACCAATCACTAGACAAACAATATGCAATAATTTATTGTGCCCTATATGCTATTGTTTGTGTCAATGAGCCTTTAGTATCTGCTCCTTCTACGTTCTTTGACAAGTTCAAACCTAAATACGGCTTCTAATTTTCTCTAAATGTTAATATGAAGCGCAGATCTGATACATTTTTTTTCCTTTTTCACATTTCCAACAACTGAGACAAAGTATGAATGTCACACAAACTTTAAAATACGACTCTGGTGGGACTCGAACCCACAACCTTTGAATCACATCAGTTACCTAGAAGTCCAATGCGCTATCCATTGCACCACAGAGCCACAAGTCTTTTACTTGAAGTAGGTGTTTTGTCAAATCTAGATACTCAACATTTTCCTGATGACTGGATAACAGAAAGATTTCTTTTCTCTATGGAACTTTGCTTTTGTTTTCTTATTTGTAAAGGTAAAACTGATCAGAAAGAAAATGCATATAATGTAAAAGGGAAAGATCTATTTCATACTAAAACTCATTACATGCACTTTTTTAGTCTTACATGCCAGGAGTTCATTATAAATTACTAACAGAGTTCCCTGTTGGTAAAATGTGGCACAGTAATGTATGCAAGACCACAAAAGGGGTTGATTTTGCTGGTTTCTGACTCTCAAGCTTTGATCTTTTTTACTTTCTACAGCTTCAATGCAGTAGCCACTGACCCTTAGGAACTTAAGCCTAGAAAAATGGCTTGGAACATTAGTTTCGTTGTACGCTAATGGGACACTGGTTTGGGAAGGATATTAGTCAAAACAAAGGAAATAATTTTAGCCATATGATAAGACTATCAGAGAACATTTGTTTTAGTCCAAATAAATGCAGGGAAATTTTCTGGAGTGCTCCTGCTAGATATCCTGATTTTAGAAGTCAGCAATGCTTTTCTTTAGAAGTTTTTCCTTTCCTCATTTTTTCCTTTTACAGTTTTTCTAAAAATATCTAGGACTGTACATTAATGGCCAAAAGATTTCAGACTGATACAAAATTTGGCTTTCACAAAGTTTACTGCTTCAGATTTTATAGTGGTAATTTGTGTTAACGCTAGATTATTATGAAAAGAGATCAGATGATTTGTCCAAAATTATAAACTAATTTCTTACCATAAAAATTAACTTAATAACAAAAAACTCATTTCCACTGAATTTCGGCTCTCCAAAAATTACCTGCTTACATGATTTCAGTGATCTCGTTAGCGAAGCAGAAAGTGTTTATGAGGACAAGGCAGCTGATATCACTCTGTTCTCATATTTAAACTTATTTCGACACTTTTTAGCCAAAGAATGTCCACGTTTTGCATATCTTGTAAACACATACAAAAATGACTTTTAAAAAGGTTCAAATTAAAAAAAGAAATTGGGACTACTGAAAACAGGAAACAGAACACCAATCACTAGACAAACAATATGCAATAATTTATTGTGCCCTATATGCTATTGTTTGTGTCAATGAGCCTTTAGTATCTGCTCCTTCTACGTTCTTTGACAAGTTCAAACCTAAATACGGCTTCTAATTTTCTCTAAATGTTAATATGAAGCGCAGATCTGATACATTTTTTTTTCTTTTTCATATTTCCAACAACTGAGACAAAGTATGAATGTCACACAAACTTTAAAATACGACTCTGGTGGGATTCGAACCCACAACCTTTGAATCACATCAGTTCCCTAGAAGTCCAATGCGCTATCCATTGCGCCACAGAGCCACAAGTCTCTTACTTGAAGTAGGTGTTTTGTCAAATCTAGATACTCAACATTCTCCTGATGACTGGATAACAGAAAGATTTCTTTTCTCTATGGAACTTTGCTTTTGTTTTCTTATTTGTAAAGGTAAAACTGATCAGAAAGAAAATGCATATAATGTAAAAGGGAAAGATCTATTTCATACTAAAACTCATTACATGCACTTTTTTAGTCTTACATGCCAGGAGTTCTTTATAAATTACTAACAGAGTTCCCTGTTGGTAAAATGTGGCACAGTAATGTATGCAAGACCACAAAAGGGGTTGATTTTGCTGGTTTCTGACTCTCAAGCTTTGATCTTTTTTACTTTCTACAGCTTCAATGCAGTAGCCACTGACCCTTAGGAACTTAAGCCTAGAAAAATGGCTTGGAACATCAGTTTCGTTGTACGCTAATGGGACACTGGTTTGGGAAGGATATTAGTCAAAACAAAGGAAATAATTTTAGCCATATGATAAGACTATCAGAGAACATTTGTTTTAGTCCAAATAAATGCAGGGAAATTTTCTGGAGTGCTCCTGCTAGATATCCTGATTTTAGAAGTCAGCAATGCTTTTCTTTAGAAGTTTTTCCTTTCCTCATTTTTTCCTTTTACAGTTTTTCTAAAAATATCTAGGACTGTACATTAATGGCCAAAAGATTTCAGACTGATACAAAATTTGGCTTTCACAAAGTTTACTGCTTCAGATTTTATAGTGGTAATTTGTGTTAACGCTAGATTATTATGAAAAGAGATCAGATGATTTGTCCAAAATTATAAACTAATTTCTTACCATAAAAATTAACTTAATAACAAAAAACTCATTTCCACTGAATTTCGGCTCTCCAAAAATTACCTGCTTACATGATTTCAGTGATCTCGTTAGCGAAGCAGAAAGTGTTTATGAGGACAAGGCAGCTGATATCACTCTGTTCTCATCTTTAAACTTATTTCGACACTTTTTAGCCAAAGAATGTCCACGTTTTGCATATCTTGTAAACACATACAAAAATGACTTTTAAAAAGGTTCAAATTAAAAAAAGAACTTGGGACTACTGAAAACAGGAAACAGAACACCAATCACTAGACAAACAATATGCAATAATTTATTGTGCCCTATATGCTATTGTTTGTGTCAATGAGCCTTTAGTATCTGCTCCTTCTACGTTCTATGACAAGTTCAAACCTAAATACGGCTTCTAATTTTCTCTAAATGTTAATATGAAGCGCAGATCTGATACATTTTTTTTCCTTTTTCATATTTCCAACAACTGAGACAAAGTATGAATGTCACACAAACTTTAAAATACGACTCTGGTGGGACTCGAACCCACAACCTTTGAATCACATCAGTTCCCTAGAAGTCCAATGCGCTATCCATTGCGCCACAGAGCCACAAGTCTCTTACTTGAAGTAGGTGTTTTGTCAAATCTAGATACTCAACATTTTCCTGATGACTGGATAACAGAAAGATTTCTTTTCTCTATGGAACTTTGCTTTTGTTTTCTTATTTGTAAAGGTAAAACTGATCAGAAAGAAAATGCATATAATGTAAAAGGGAAAGATCTATTTCATACTAAAACTCATTACATGCACTTTTTTAGTCTTACATGCCAGGAGTTCATTATAAATTACTAACAGAGTTCCCTGTTGGTAAAATGTGGCACAGTAATGTATGCAAGACCACAAAAGGGGTTGATTTTGCTGGTTTCTGACTCTCAAGCTTTGATCTTTTTTACTTTCTACAGCTTCAATGCAGTAGCCACTGACCCTTAGGAACTTAAGCCTAGAAAAATGGCTTGGAACATCAGTTTCGTTGTACGCTAATGGGACACTGGTTTGGGAAGGATATTAGTCAAAACAAAGGAAATAATTTTAGCCATATGATAAGACTATCAGAGAACATTTGTTTTAGTCCAAATGAATGCAGGGAAATTTTCTGAAGTGCTCCTGCTAGATATCCTGATTTTAGAAGTCAGCTAAGCTTTTCTTTAGAAGTTTTTCCATTCCTCATTTTTTCCTTTTACAGTTTTTCTAAAAATATCTAGGACTGTACATTAATGGCCAAAAGATTTCAGACTGATACAAAATTTGGCTTTCACAAAGTTTACTGCTTCAGATTTTATAGTGGTAATTTGTGTTAACGCTAGATTATTATGAAAAGAGATCAGATGATTTGTCCAAAATTATAAACTAATTTCTTACCATAAAAATTAACTTAATAACAAAAAACTCATTTCCACTGAATTTCGGCTCTCCAAAAATTACCTGCTTACATGATTTCAGTGATCTCGTTAGCGAAGCAGAAAGTGTTTATGAGGACAAGGCAGCTGATATCACTCTGTTCTCATCTTTAAACTTATTTCGACACTTTTTAGCCAAAGAATGTCCACGTTTTGCATATCTTGTAAACACATACAAAAATGACTTTTAAAAAGGTTCAAATTAAAAAAAGAACTTGGGACTACTGAAAACAGGAAACAGAACACCAATCACTAGACAAACAATATGCAATAATTTATTGTGCCCTATATGCTATTGTTTGTGTCAATGAGCCTTTAGTATCTGCTCCTTCTACGTTCTATGACAAGTTCAAACCTAAATACGGCTTCTAATTTTCTCTAAATGTTAACATGAAGCGCAGATCTGATACATTTTTTTTCCTTTTTCATATTTCCAACAACTGAGACAAAGTATGAATGTCACACAAACTTTAAAATACGACTCTGGTGGGACTCGGACTTCTAATTTTCTCTAAATGTTAATATGAAGCGCAGATCTGATACATTTTTTTTCCTTTTTCATATTTCCAACAACTGAGACAAAGTATGAATGTCACACAAACTTTAAAATACGACTCTGGTGGGACTTGAACCCACAACCTTTGAATCACATCAGTTCCCTAGAAGTCCAATGCGCTATCCATTGCGCCACAGAGCCACAAGTATCTTACCTGAAGTAGGTGTTTTGTCAAATCTAGATACTCAACATTTTCCTGATGACTGGATAACAGAAAGATTTCTTTTCTCTATGGAACTTTGCTTTTGTTTTCTTATTTGTAAAGGTAAAACTGATCAGAAAGAAAATGCATATAATGTAAAAGGGAAAGATCTATTTCATACTAAAACTCATTACAAGCACTTTTTTAGTCTTACATGCCAGGAGTTCATTATAAATTACTAACAGAGTTCCCTGTTGGTAAAATGTGGCACAGTAATGTATGCAAGACCACAAAAGGGGTTGATTTTGCTGGTTTCTGACTCTCAAGCTTTGATCTTTTTTACTTTCTACAGCTTCAATGCAGTAGCCACTGACCCTTAGGAACTTAAGCCTAGAAAAATGGCTTGGAACATCAGTTTCGTTGTACGCTAATGGGACACTGGTTTGGGAAGGATATTAGTCAAAACAAAGGAAATAATTTTAGCCATATGATAAGACTATCAGAGAACATTTGTTTTAGTCCAAATAAATGCAGGGAAATTTTCTGGAGTGCTCCTGCTAGATATCCTGATTTTAGAAGTCAGCAATGCTTTTCTTTAGAAGTTTTTCCTTTCCTCATTTTTTCCTTTTACAGTTTTTCTAAAAATATCTAGGACTGTACATTAATGGCCAAAAGATTTCAGACTGATACAAAATTTGGCTTTCACAAAGTTTACTGCTTCAGATTTTATAGTGGTAATTTGTGTTAACGCTAGATTATTATGAAAAGAGATCAGATGATTTGTCCAAAATTATAAACTAATTTCTTACCATAAAAATTAACTTAATAACAAAAAACTCATTTCCACTGAATTTCGGCTCTCCAAAAATTACCTGCTTACATGATTTCAGTGATCTCGTTAGCGAAGCAGAAAGTGTTTATGAGGACAAGGCAGCTGATATCACTCTGTTCTCATCTTTAAACTTATTTCGACACTTTTTAGCCAAAGAATGTCCACGTTTTGCATATCTTGTAAACACATACAAAAATGACTTTTAAAAAGGTTCAAATTAAAAAAAGAAATTGGGACTACTGAAAACAGGAAACAGAACACCAATCACTAGACAAACAATATGCAATAATTTATTGTGCCCTATATGCTATTGTTTGTGTCAATGAGCCTTTAGTATCTGCTCCTTCTACGTTCTTTGACAAGTTCAAACCTAAATACGGCTTCTAATTTTCTCTAAATGTTAATATGAAGCGCAGATCTGATACATTTTTTTTCCTTTTTCACATTTCCAACAACTGAGACAAAGTATGAATGTCACACAAACTTTAAAATACGACTCTGGTGGGACTCGAACCCACAACCTTTGAATCACATCAGTTACCTAGAAGTCCAATGCGCTATCCATTGCACCACAGAGCCACAAGTCTTTTACTTGAAGTAGGTGTTTTGTCAAATCTAGATACTCAACATTTTCCTGATGACTGGATAACAGAAAGATTTCTTTTCTCTATGGAACTTTGCTTTTGTTTTCTTATTTGTAAAGGTAAAACTGATCAGAAAGAAAATGCATATAATGTAAAAGGGAAAGATCTATTTCATACTAAAACTCATTACATGCACTTTTTTAGTCTTACATGCCAGGAGTTCATTATAAATTACTAACAGAGTTCCCTGTTGGTAAAATGTGGCACAGTAATGTATGCAAGACCACAAAAGGGGTTGATTTTGCTGGTTTCTGACTCTCAAGCTTTGATCTTTTTTACTTTCTACAGCTTCAATGCAGTAGCCACTGACCCTTAGGAACTTAAGCCTAGAAAAATGGCTTGGAACATCAGTTTCGTTGTACGCTAATGGGACACTGGTTTGGGAAGGATATTAGTCAAAACAAAGGAAATAATTTTAGCCATATGATAAGACTATCAGAGAACATTTGTTTTAGTCCAAATAAATGCAGGGAAATTTTCTGGAGTGCTCCTGCTAGATATCCTGATTTTAGAAGTCAGCAATGCTTTTCTTTAGAAGTTTTTCCTTTCCTCATTTTTTCCTTTTACAGTTTTTCTAAAAATATCTAGGACTGTACATTAATGGCCAAAAGATTTCAGACTGATACAAAATTTGGCTTTCACAAAGTTTACTGCTTCAGATTTTATAGTGGTAATTTGTGTTAACGCTAGATTATTATGAAAAGAGATCAGATGATTTGTCCAAAATTATAAACTAATTTCTTACCATAAAAATTAACTTAATAACAAAAAACTCATTTCCACTGAATTTCGGCTCTCCAAAAATTACCTGCTTACATGATTTCAGTGATCTCGTTAGCGAAGCAGAAAGTGTTTATGAGGACAAGGCAGCTGATATCACTCTGTTCTCATATTTAAACTTATTTCGACACTTTTTAGCCAAAGAATGTCCACGTTTTGCATATCTTGTAAACACATACAAAAATGACTTTTAAAAAGGTTCAAATTAAAAAAAGAAATTGGGACTACTGAAAACAGGAAACAGAACACCAATCACTAGACAAACAATATGCAATAATTTATTGTGCCCTATATGCTATTGTTTGTGTCAATGAGCCTTTAGTATCTGCTCCTTCTACGTTCTTTGACAAGTTCAAACCTAAATACGGCTTCTAATTTTCTCTAAATGTTAATATGAAGCGCAGATCTGATACATTTTTTTTCCTTTTTCATATTTCCAACAACTGAGACAAAGTATGAATGTCACACAAACTTTAAAATACGACTCTGGTGGGACTCGAACCCACAACCTTTGAATCACATCAGTTCCCTAGAAGTCCAATGCGCTATCCATTGCGCCACAGAGCCACAAGTCTCTTACTTGAAGTAGGTGTTTTGTCAAATCTAGATACTCAACATTCTCCTGATGACTGGATAACAGAAAGATTTCTTTTCTCTATGGAACTTTGCTTTTGTTTTCTTATTTGTAAAGGTAAAACTGATCAGAAAGAAAATGCATATAATGTAAAAGGGAAAGATCTATTTCATACTAAAACTCATTACATGCACTTTTTTAGTCTTACATGCCAGGAGTTCTTTATAAATTACTAACAGAGTTCCCTGTTGGTAAAATGTGGCACAGTAATGTATGCAAGACCACAAAAGGGGTTGATTTTGCTGGTTTCTGACTCTCAAGCTTTGATCTTTTTTACTTTCTACAGCTTCAATGCAGTAGCCACTGACCCTTAGGAACTTAAGCCTAGAAAAATGGCTTGGAACATCAGTTTCGTTGTACGCTAATGGGACACTGGTTTGGGAAGGATATTAGTCAAAACAAAGGAAATAATTTTAGCCATATGATAAGACTATCAGAGAACATTTGTTTTAGTCCAAATAAATGCAGGGAAATTTTCTGGAGTGCTCCTGCTAGATATCCTGATTTTAGAAGTCAGCAATGCTTTTCTTTAGAAGTTTTTCCTTTCCTCATTTTTTCCTTTTACAGTTTTTCTAAAAATATCTAGGACTGTACATTAATGGCCAAAAGATTTCAGACTGATACAAAATTTGGCTTTCACAAAGTTTACTGCTTCAGATTTTATAGTGGTAATTTGTGTTAACGCTAGATTATTATGAAAAGAGATCAGATGATTTGTCCAAAATTATAAACTAATTTCTTACCATAAAAATTAACTTAATAACAAAAAACTCATTTCCACTGAATTTCGGCTCTCCAAAAATTACCTGCTTACATGATTTCAGTGATCTCGTTAGCGAAGCAGAAAGTGTTTATGAGGACAAGGCAGCTGATATCACTCTGTTCTCATATTTAAACTTATTTCGACACTTTTTAGCCAAAGAATGTCCACGTTTTGCATATCTTGTAAACACATACAAAAATGACTTTTAAAAAGGTTCAAATTAAAAAAAGAAATTGGGACTACTGAAAACAGGAAACAGAACACCAATCACTAGACAAACAATATGCAATAATTTATTGTGCCCTATATGCTATTGTTTGTGTCAATGAGCCTTTAGTATCTGCTCCTTCTACGTTCTTTGACAAGTTCAAACCTAAATACGGCTTCTAATTTTCTCTAAATGTTAATATGAAGCGCAGATCTGATACATTTTTTTTCCTTTTTCATATTTCCAACAACTGAGACAAAGTATGAATGTCACACAAACTTTAAAATACGACTCTGGTGGGACTCGAACCCACAACCTTTGAATCACATCAGTTCCCTAGAAGTCCAATGCGCTATTCATTGCGCCACAGAGCCACAAGTCTCTTACTTGAAGTAGGTGTTTTGTCAAATCTAGATACTCAACATTCTCCTGATGACTGGATAACAGAAAGATTTCTTTTCTCTATGGAACTTTGCTTTTGTTTTCTTATTTGTAAAGGTAAAACTGATCAGAAAGAAAATGCATATAATGTAAAAGGGAAAGATCTATTTCATACTAAAACTCATTACATGCACTTTTTTAGTCTTACATGCCAGGAGTTCTTTATAAATTACTAACAGAGTTCCCTGTTGGTAAAATGTGGCACAGTAATGTATGCAAGACCACAAAAGGGGTTGATTTTGCTGGTTTCTGACTCTCAAGCTTTGATCTTTTTTACTTTCTACAGCTTCAATGCAGTAGCCACTGACCCTTAGGAACTTAAGCCTAGAAAAATGGCTTGGAACATCAGTTTCGTTGTACGCTAATGGGACACTGGTTTGGGAAGGATATTAGTCAAAACAAAGGAAATAATTTTAGCCATATGATAAGACTATCAGAGAACATTTGTTTTAGTCCAAATAAATGCAGGGAAATTTTCTGGAGTGCTCCTGCTAGATATCCTGATTTTAGAAGTCAGCAATGCTTTTCTTTAGAAGTTTTTCCTTTCCTCATTTTTTCCTTTTACAGTTTTTCTAAAAATATCTAGGACTGTACATTAATGGCCAAAAGATTTCAGACTGATACAAAATTTGGCTTTCACAAAGTTTACTGCTTCAGATTTTATAGTGGTAATTTGTGTTAACGCTAGATTATTATGAAAAGAGATCAGATGATTTGTCCAAAATTATAAACTAATTTCTTACCATAAAAATTAACTTAATAACAAAAAACTCATTTCCACTGAATTTCGGCTCTCCAAAAATTACCTGCTTACATGATTTCAGTGATCTCGTTAGCGAAGCAGAAAGTGTTTATGAGGACAAGGCAGCTGATATCACTCTGTTCTCATCTTTAAACTTATTTCGACACTTTTTAGCCAAAGAATGTCCACGTTTTGCATATCTTGTAAACACATACAAAAATGACTTTTAAAAAGGTTCAAATTAAAAAAAGAACTTGGGACTACTGAAAACAGGAAACAGAACACCAATCACTAGACAAACAATATGCAATAATTTATTGTGCCCTATATGCTATTGTTTGTGTCAATGAGCCTTTAGTATCTGCTCCTTCTACGTTCTATGACAAGTTCAAACCTAAATACGGCTTCTAATTTTCTCTAAATGTTAACATGAAGCGCAGATCTGATACATTTTTTTTCCTTTTTCATATTTCCAACAACTGAGACAAAGTATGAATGTCACACAAACTTTAAAATACGACTCTGGTGGGACTCGGACTTCTAATTTTCTCTAAATGTTAATATGAAGCGCAGATCTGATACATTTTTTTTCCTTTTTCATATTTCCAACAACTGAGACAAAGTATGAATGTCACACAAACTTTAAAATACGACTCTGGTGGGACTTGAACCCACAACCTTTGAATCACATCAGTTCCCTAGAAGTCCAATGCGCTATCCATTGCGCCACAGAGCCACAAGTATCTTACCTGAAGTAGGTGTTTTGTCAAATCTAGATACTCAACATTTTCCTGATGACTGGATAACAGAAAGATTTCTTTTCTCTATGGAACTTTGCTTTTGTTTTCTTATTTGTAAAGGTAAAACTGATCAGAAAGAAAATGCATATAATGTAAAAGGGAAAGATCTATTTCATACTAAAACTCATTACAAGCACTTTTTTAGTCTTACATGCCAGGAGTTCATTATAAATTACTAACAGAGTTCCCTGTTGGTAAAATGTGGCACAGTAATGTATGCAAGACCACAAAAGGGGTTGATTTTGCTGGTTTCTGACTCTCAAGCTTTGATCTTTTTTACTTTCTACAGCTTCAATGCAGTAGCCACTGACCCTTAGGAACTTAAGCCTAGAAAAATGGCTTGGAACATCAGTTTCGTTGTACGCTAATGGGACACTGGTTTGGGAAGGATATTAGTCAAAACAAAGGAAATAATTTTAGCCATATGATAAGACTATCAGAGAACATTTGTTTTAGTCCAAATAAATGCAGGGAAATTTTCTGGAGTGCTCCTGCTAGATATCCTGATTTTAGAAGTCAGCAATGCTTTTCTTTAGAAGTTTTTCCTTTCCTCATTTTTTCCTTTTACAGTTTTTCTAAAAATATCTAGGACTGTACATTAATGGCCAAAAGATTTCAGACTGATACAAAATTTGGCTTTCACAAAGTTTACTGCTTCAGATTTTATAGTGGTAATTTGTGTTAACGCTAGATTATTATGAAAAGAGATCAGATGATTTGTCCAAAATTATAAACTAATTTCTTACCATAAAAATTAACTTAATAACAAAAAACTCATTTCCACTGAATTTCGGCTCTCCAAAAATTACCTGCTTACATGATTTCAGTGATCTCGTTAGCGAAGCAGAAAGTGTTTATGAGGACAAGGCAGCTGATATCACTCTGTTCTCATCTTTAAACTTATTTCGACACTTTTTAGCCAAAGAATGTCCACGTTTTGCATATCTTGTAAACACATACAAAAATGACTTTTAAAAAGGTTCAAATTAAAAAAAGAACTTGGGACTACTGAAAACAGGAAACAGAACACCAATCACTAGACAAACAATATGCAATAATTTATTGTGCCCTATATGCTATTGTTTGTGTCAATGAGCCTTTAGTATCTGCTCCTTCTACGTTCTTTGACAAGTTCAAACCTAAATACGGCTTCTAATTTTCTCTAAATGTTAATATGAAGCGCAGATCTGATACATTTTTTTTCCTTTTTCATATTTCCAACAACTGAGACAAAGTATGAATGTCACACAAACTTTAAAATACGACTCTGGTGGGACTTGAACCCACAACCTTTGAATCACATCAGTTCCCTAGAAGTCCAATGCGCTATCCATTGCGCCACAGAGCCACAAGTCTCTTACTTGAAGTAGGTGTTTTGTCAAATCTAGATACTCAACAGTTTCCTGATGACTGGATAACAGAAAGATTTCTTTTCTCTATGGAACTTTGCTTTTGTTTTCTTATTTGTAAAGGTAAAACTGATCAGAAAGAAAATGCATATAATGTAAAAGGGAAAGATCTATTTCATACTAAAACTCATTACATGCACTTTTTTAGTCTTACATGCCAGGAGTTCATTATAAATTACTAACATAGTTCCCTGTTGGTAAAATGTGGCACAGTAATGTATGCAAGACCACAAAAGGGGTTGATTTTGCTGGTTTCTGACTCTCAAGCTTTGATCTTTTTTACTTTCTACAGCTTCAATGCAGTAGCCACTAACCCTTAGGAACTTAAGCCTAGAAAAATGGCTTGGAACATCAGTTTCGTTGTACGCTAATGGGACACTGGTTTGGGAAGGATATTAGTCAAAACAAAGGAAATAATTTTAGCCATATGATAAGACTATCAGAGAACATTTGTTTTAGTCCAAATGAATGCAGGGAAATTTTCTGGAGTGCTCCTGCTAGATATCCTGATTTTAGAAGTCAGCTAAGCTTTTCTTTAGAAGTTTTTCCTTTCCTCATTTTTTCCTTTTACAGTTTTTCTAAAAATATCTAGGACTACATTAATGGCCAAAAGATTTCAGACTGATACAAAATTTGGCTTTCACAAAGTTTACTGCTTCAGATTTTATAGTGGTAATTTGTGTTAACTCTAGATTATTATGAAAAGAGATCAGATGATTAGTGGTAATTTGTGTTAACTCTAGATTATTATGAAAAGAGATCAGATGATTTGTCCAAAATTATAAACTAATTTCTCACCATAAAAATTAACTTAATAACAAAAAACTCATGTCCACTGAATTTCGGCTCTCCAAAAATTACCTGCTTACATGATTTCAGTGATCTCGTTAGCGAAGCAGAAAGTGTTTATGAGGACAAGGCAGCTGATATCACTCTGTTCTCATCTTTAAACTTATTTCGCCACTGTTTAGCCAAAGAATGTCCACGTTTTGCATATCTTGTAAACACATACAAAAACGAATTTTAACCCCTTCACCCCGAAGCCTGTTTTCACCTAAGTGACAGGGCCAATTTTTACAATTCTGACCACTGTCACTTTATGAAGTCATAACTCTGAAATGCTTCAATGGATCCTGGTGATTCTGACATTGTTTTCTCGTGACATATTGTACTTTATGATAGTGGTAAAACTTCTTCGATATGACTTGCATTTATTTGTGAAAAAAACAGAAATTTGTCGAAAATTATGAAAATTTAGAAATTTTAAATTAGAGAGTTATATCACATATTATAGTTAATAAACAACATTTCCCACATGTCTGCTTTACATCATCACAATTTTGGAAACATAATTTTTTTGTTAGGGAGTTGTAAGGGTTAAAAGTTGACCAGCGATTTCTCACTTTTGTAACAAAATTTGCAAAACCATTTTTTTTACGGACCACCTCACACTTGAAGTGACTTTGAGGGGTCTATATGACAGAAAATACCCAAAAGTGACACCATTCTAAAAACTGCACCCCACAAGGTACTCAAAACCACATTCAAAAATTTTATTAACCCTTCAGGTGCTTCACAGGAATTTTTGGAATGTTCAAAAAAAATTGAACATTTAACTTTTTTTTCACAAAATTTTTACTTCAGATCAATTTGTTTTATCTTACCAAGGATAACAGGAGAAATTGGACCACAAAAGTCGTTGTACAATTTGTCCTGAGTATGCCGATACCCCACATGTTGGGGTAAACCAATGTTTGGGCACATGGCAGAGCTCGGAAGGGAAGGAGAGCCATTTGACTTTTCAATGCAAGATTTGCTGGAATTGAGATTGGAACCCATGTCATGATTGGAGAGCCCCTGACGTGCCTAAACAGTGGAAACCCCCACAAGTGACACCATTTTGGAAAGTAGACCCCCTAAGGAACTTATCTAGATGTGTGGTGAGCACTTTGAACCTCCAAGTGCTTCACAGGAGTTTATAATGTAGAGCCGTAAAAAAATGTCATATTAATTTTCACAAAAATGATCTTTTCGCCCCAAATTTTTTATTTTCCCAAGGGTAACAGGATAAATTGGACCCCAAAAGTTGTTGTGCAATTTGTCCTGAGTACGCTGATACTTCATATATGGGGATAAACCACTGTTTGAGCGCATGGCAGAGCTCGGAAGGGAAGGAGCGCCGTTTGACTTTTCAATGCAAAATTGGCTGGAATTGAGATCGGAACCCATGTCACGTTTGGAGAGCCCCTGACGTGTCTAAACAGTAGAAACCCCCCACAAATGACCCCATTTTGGAAAGAAGACCCCCTAAGGAACTTATCTAGATGTGTGGTGAGCACTTTTAACCCCCAATTGTTTCACTAAAGTTTAGAATGTAGCGCCGTGAAAATTAAAAAATAATTTTTTCTTTCCACAAAATGATGTTTTAGCCCGCAATTTTTTCCCCCAAGGGTAACAGGAGAAATTGGACCACAAAAGTTGTTGTCCAGTTTGTGCTGAGTATGCTGATACCCCATATATGGGGGGAACCACTGTTTGGGCGCACGGCAGAGCTCGGAACTTATCTAGATGTGTTGTGAGAACTTTGAACCAGCAAGTGTTTCACTACAGTTTATAACGCAGCCTTGAAAATAAAAAATATTTTTTTTCCCACAAAAATATTTTAGCCCCCACATTTTTTTCCCAAGGGTAACAGGAGAAATTGGACCACTAAAGTTGTTGTCCAGTTTGTGCTGAGTACGCTGATACCCCATATATGGGGGGAACCACTGTTTGGGCGCACGGCAGAGCTCGGAAGGGAAGGAGCGCCATTTGAAATGCAGACTTAGATGGATTGGTCTGCAGGCGTCATGTTGCATTTGCAGAGTCCCTGATGTACCTAAACAGTAGAAACCCCCCACAAGTGACCCCATATTGGAAACTAGACCCCCCAAGGAACTTATCTAGATGTGTTGTGAGAACTTTGAACCAACAAGTGTTTCACTACAGTTTATAACGCAGAGCCGTGAAAATAATAAATATTTTTTTTTCCACAAAAATTATATTTTAGCCCCCACATTTTTATTTTCCCAAGGGTAACAGGAGAAATTGGACCACAAAAGTTGTTGTCCAATTTGTGCTGAGAACGCTGATACCCCGTATATGGAGGGAACCACTGTTTGGGCGCACGGCAGAGCTCGGAAGGGAAGAAGCACTGTTTTACTTGTTCAAAGCAGAATTGGCTGGTATTGAGATCGGACGCCATGTCGCGTTTGGAGAGCCCCTGATGTGCCTAAACAGTGGAAACCCCCCAATTCTAACTAAAACCCTAACCCCAGCCCTAACCCTAGCCCTACCCTAGCCCTAACCCCAACCCTAACCCTAGCCCTAACCCTAACCCTAATGGGAAAATGGAAATAAATAATTTTTTTAAAATTTTATTATTTTTCCCTAACTAAGGGGGTGATGAAGGGGGGTTTGATTTACATTTATAGCGTTTTTTTGTCGGATTTTTATGATTGGCAGCCGTCACACACTAAAAGATGCTTTTTATTGGAAAAAATAGTTTTTGCATCACATTTTGAGAACTATAATTTATCCATATTTTTGCCCACAGAGTCATGTGAGATCTTATTGTTTGCGGGACGAGTTGACGTTTTTATTGGTACCATTTTCGGCACATGACATTTTTTGATCGCTTTTTATTCCGATTTTTGGGAGGCGGAATGAACAAAAACCAGCAATTCCTGAAATTCTTTTAGGGGGCGTTTATAGCGTTCCACGAGTGGTAAAATTGATAAAGCAGCTTTATTCTTCAGGTCAGTATGATTACAGCGATACCTCATTTATATAATTTTTTTATGTTTTGGCGCTTTTACACAATAAAAACTATTTTATATAAAAAAATAATTGCTTTTGCATCGCTTTATTCTGAGAGCTATAACTTTTTTATTTTTCTGCTGATGATGCTGTATGGCTGCTTTTTTTTTGCGGGACAAGATGACGTTTTCAGCGGTACCATGGTTATTTATATCCGTCTTTTTGATCGCGTGTTATTCCACTTTTTGTTCTCCTGTATGATAATAAAGCGTTGTTTTTTGCCTTGTTTTTTTTGCGGTGTTCACTGAAGGGGTTAACTAGTGGGATAGTTTTATAGAGCGGGTCGTTACGGATGCGGCGATACCAAATATGTGTACTTTTATTGTTTTTTTTTATTTACATAAATAAATGGATTTACTGGGAAAATTTTTTTTTTCCTTTATTTGGGGATTTTTTTTTATACATTCTATATTTTTTTTTTTACTTTTTACTATTGTCCCAGGGTGGGACATCACTGTATTAGATCAGATCGTTGATCTGACAGTGTGCATAGGGAAGTTTAGTTGGCTTTCCGGCGCCTGCTCTCAGCAGCTGTCAGCAGGCGCCGGCTAGCCAGGTCATTTCATGACCCGGAAGGAGTCCCGCGGCCATCTTGGATCCGGGGACTCCTTCCGGATCACCGGAGCAACGCGATTTCATCGCGTTGCTCCGGTGGGAGAGCGCAGGGAGCCCCCGTTCCTGCGCATTCCCCCACTATGTCGCTGTCACTACTGACAGCGGCATCAGAAGGGTTAAATGCCCGCAATCGGCGCTAGCGCTGATCGTGGGCATTGCTGCGGGGTGTCAGCTGTCATATACAGCTAACACCTGCACCCGATCACCGCGCCGCTCAGCGTGAGACCGAGGTGATCGGTGCGCCGTACTAGTACTGCTGCTGGCACAAATGCAGTGCCGGCAGCGCAGTACTAGTATGGCGCATGTCGCGAAGGGGTTAAAAAGGTTCAAATTAAAAAAAGAACTTGGGACTACTGAAAACAGGAAACAGAACACCAACCACTAGACAAACAATATGCAATAATTTATTGTGCCCTATATGCTATCGTTTGTGTTAATGAGCCTTTAGTATCTTCTCCTTCTACGTTCTTTGACAAGTTCAAACCTAAATACGGCTTCTAATTTTCTCTAAATGTTAATATGATCGCCCGTTATTGCATTTTAATGCAATGTCGCGGTGACCCAAAATACGTAATTCTGGTGTTTCGATTTTTTTCTCGCTACGCCGTTTAGCGATCAGGTTAATGCTTTTTTTTATTGATAGATCAGGCGATTCTGAACGCGGCAATACCAAATATGTGTAGATTTGTTTTTTTATTGATTTATTTTGATTGGGGCTAAAGGGGGGTGATTTAAACTTTTATATTTTTTTATTTTTTTCACATTTTTCCAGCAGCGTTCGCTGGAGAGAAGGAATAAAAAATCAATTTTTTTAAATTATTTTTGTCTTTAAAATCAAGTTCCTTGTCACCTCCCCCCTCCCACCCCCTGTGCGCCCGCCCGCTGGAAATAAAATACTCACCCAGCTCTCATCACTGTAATGAGCGGCACCACGTGACCGCTCATACATGACAAGCTGCGGTGCTGAGAGGAAGCATCGAGGGAGCTGGGTGAGTATTTTATTTCCAGCGGGCAGGCGCACAGGGGGTGGGAGGGGGGAGGTGACAAGGAACTTGATTTTAAAGACAAAAATAATAAAAAAAAATTGATTTTTCATTCCTTGTCTCTCTCTGCTGGAGAGAAGAAATGAATGGCGGCTTCAGCACCACAAGCTGTGGGGACAGCGCTTACTGTAGCACTGTCTCCTGCATGGCACACGGACGGCACACGGACAGCATCCGTGTGCGGTACGTGTTTTACACGATCCCATTGACTTTAATGGGTCCGTGTGATCCGTGCGCTCCCACGAACACTGACATGTCTCCCTGTTTTTCAAACGGACACATGGTCCGTGAAAACACGCTGACATGTGCAGAGACACATTCGTTTTAATGTGTCTACGTGAGTCAGTGTCTCCGGTACGTGAGAAAGCTGTCACCACACGTACCGGAGCCACTGACGTGTGAAACAGGCCTTACATGATTTCAGTGATCTCGTTAGCGAAGCAGAAAGTGTTTACGAGGACAAGACAGCTAATATCACTCTGTTATCTTTAAACTTGTTTTGCCACTTTTTAGCCAAAGAATGTCCACGTTTTGCATATCTTGTAAACACATACAAAAACGACTTTTAAAAAGGTTCAAATTAAAAAAACAACTTGGGACTACTGAAAACAGGAAACAGAACACCAATCACTAGACAAACAATATGCAATAATTTATTGTGCCCTATATGCTATTGTTTGTGTCAATGAGCCTTTAGTATCTGCTCCTTCTACGTTCTTTGACAAGTTCAAACCTAAATACGGCTTCTAATTTTCTCTAAATGTTAATATGAAGCGCAGATCTGATACATTTTTTTTCCTTTTTCATATTTCCAACAACTGAGACAAAGTATGAATGTCACACAAACTTTAAAATACGACTCTGGTGGGACTTGAACCCACAACCTTTGAATCACATCAGTTCCCTAGAAGTCCAATGCGCTATCCATTGCGCCACAGAGCCACAAGTCTCTTACTTGAAGTAGGTGTTTTGTCAAATCTAGATACTCAACAGTTTCCTGATGACTGGATAACAGAAAGATTTCTTTTCTCTATGGAACTTTGCTTTTGTTTTCTTATTTGTAAAGGTAAAACTGATCAGAAAGAAAATGCATATAATGTAAAAGGGAAAGATCTATTTCATACTAAAACTCATTACATGCACTTTTTTAGTCTTACATGCCAGGAGTTCATTATAAATTACTAACATAGTTCCCTGTTGGTAAAATGTGGCACAGTAATGTATGCAAGACCACAAAAGGGGTTGATTTTGCTGGTTTCTGACTCTCAAGCTTTGATCTTTTTTACTTTCTACAGCTTCAATGCAGTAGCCACTAACCCTTAGGAACTTAAGCCTAGAAAAATGGCTTGGAACATCAGTTTCGTTGTACGCTAATGGGACACTGGTTTGGGAAGGATATTAGTCAAAACAAAGGAAATAATTTTAGCCATATGATAAGACTATCAGAGAACATTTGTTTTAGTCCAAATGAATGCAGGGAAATTTTCTGGAGTGCTCCTGCTAGATATCCTGATTTTAGAAGTCAGCTAAGCTTTTCTTTAGAAGTTTTTCCTTTCCTCATTTTTTCCTTTTACAGTTTTTCTAAAAATATCTAGGACTACATTAATGGCCAAAAGATTTCAGACTGATACAAAATTTGGCTTTCACAAAGTTTACTGCTTCAGATTTTATAGTGGTAATTTGTGTTAACTCTAGATTATTATGAAAAGAGATCAGATGATTAGTGGTAATTTGTGTTAACTCTAGATTATTATGAAAAGAGATCAGATGATTTGTCCAAAATTATAAACTAATTCTCACCATAAAAATTAACTTAATAACAAAAAACTCATGTCCACTGAATTTCGGCTCTCCAAAAATTACCTGCTTACATGATTTCAGTGATCTCGTTAGCGAAGCAGAAAGTGTTTATGAGGACAAGGCAGCTGATATCACTCTGTTCTCATCTTTAAACTTATTTCGCCACTGTTTAGCCAAAGAATGTCCACGTTTTGCATATCTTGTAAACACATACAAAAACGAATTTTAACCCCTTCACCCCGAAGCCTGTTTTCACCTAAGTGACAGGGCCAATTTTTACAATTCTGACCACTGTCACTTTATGAAGTCATAACTCTGAAATGCTTCAATGGATCCTGGTGATTCTGACATTGTTTTCTCGTGACATATTGTACTTTATGATAGTGGTAAAACTTCTTCGATATGACTTGCATTTATTTGTGAAAAAAACAGAAATTTGTCGAAAATTATGAAAATTTAGAAATTTTAAATTAGAGAGTTATATCACATATTATAGTTAATAAACAACATTTCCCACATGTCTGCTTTACATCATCACAATTTTGGAAACATAATTTTTTTGTTAGGGAGTTGTAAGGGTTAAAAGTTGACCAGCGATTTCTCACTTTTGTAACAAAATTTGCAAAACCATTTTTTTTACGGACCACCTCACACTTGAAGTGACTTTGAGGGGTCTATATGACAGAAAATACCCAAAAGTGACACCATTCTAAAAACTGCACCCCACAAGGTACTCAAAACCACATTCAAAAATTTTATTAACCCTTCAGGTGCTTCACAGGAATTTTTGGAATGTTCAAAAAAAATTGAACATTTAACTTTTTTTTCACAAAATTTTTACTTCAGATCAATTTGTTTTATCTTACCAAGGATAACAGGAGAAATTGGACCACAAAAGTCGTTGTACAATTTGTCCTGAGTATGCCGATACCCCACATGTTGGGGTAAACCAATGTTTGGGCACATGGCAGAGCTCGGAAGGGAAGGAGAGCCATTTGACTTTTCAATGCAAGATTTGCTGGAATTGAGATTGGAACCCATGTCATGATTGGAGAGCCCCTGACGTGCCTAAACAGTGGAAACCCCCACAAGTGACACCATTTTGGAAAGTAGACCCCCTAAGGAACTTATCTAGATGTGTGGTGAGCACTTTGAACCTCCAAGTGCTTCACAGGAGTTTATAATGTAGAGCCGTAAAAAAATTTCATATTAATTTTCACAAAAATGATCTTTTCGCCCCAAATTTTTTATTTTCCCAAGGGTAACAGGATAAATTGGACCCCAAAAGTTGTTGTGCAATTTGTCCTGAGTACGCTGATACTTCATATATGGGGATAAACCACTGTTTGAGCGCATGGCAGAGCTCGGAAGGGAAGGAGCGCCGTTTGACTTTTCAATGCAAAATTGGCTGGAATTGAGATCGGAACCCATGTCACGTTTGGAGAGCCCCTGACGTGTCTAAACAGTAGAAACCCCCCACAAATGACCCCATTGTGGAAAGAAGACCCCCTAAGGAACTTATCTAGATGTGTGGTGAGCACTTTTAACCCCCAATTGTTTCACTAAAGTTTAGAATGTAGCACCGTGAAAATTAAAAAATAATTTTTTCTTTCCACAAAATGATGTTTTAGCCCGCAATTTTTTTCCCCAAGGGTAACAGGAGAAATTGGACCACAAAAGTTGTTGTCCAGTTTGTGCTGAGTATGCTGATACCCCATATATGGGGGGAACCACTGTTTGGGCGCACGGCAGAGCTCGGAACTTATCTAGATGTGTTGTGAGAACTTTGAACCAGCAAGTGTTTCACTACAGTTTATAACGCAGCCTTGAAAATAAAAAATATTTTTTTTCCCACAAAAATATTTTAGCCCCCACATTTTTTTCCCAAGGGTAACAGGAGAAATTGGACCACTAAAGTTGTTGTCCAGTTTGTGCTGAGTACGCTGATACCCCATATATGGGGGGAACCACTGTTTGGGCGCACGGCAGAGCTCGGAAGGGAAGGAGCGCCATTTGAAATGCAGACTTAGATGGATTGGTCTGCAGGCGTCATGTTGCATTTGCAGAGTCCCTGATGTACCTAAACAGTAGAAACCCCCCACAAGTGACCCCATATTGGAAACTAGACCCCCCAAGGAACTTATCTAGATGTGTTGTGAGAACTTTGAACCAACAAGTGTTTCACTACAGTTTATAACGCAGAGCCGTGAAAATAATAAATATTTTTTTTTCCACAAAAATTATATTTTAGCCCCCACATTTTTATTTTCCCAAGGGTAACAGGAGAAATTGGACCACAAAAGTTGTTGTCCAATTTGTGCTGAGAACGCTGATACCCCGTATATGGAGGGAACCACTGTTTGGGCGCACGGCAGAGCTCGGAAGGGAAGAAGCACTGTTTTACTTGTTCAAAGCAGAATTGGCTGGTATTGAGATCGGACGCCATGTCGCGTTTGGAGAGCCCCTGATGTGCCTAAACAGTGGAAACCCCCCAATTCTAACTAAAACCCTAACCCCAGCCCTAACCCTAGCCCTACCCTAGCCCTAACCCCAACCCTAACCCTAGCCCTAACCCTAACCCTAATGGGAAAATGGAAATAAATAATTTTTTTAAAATTTTATTATTTTTCCCTAACTAAGGGGGTGATGAAGGGGGGTTTGATTTACATTTATAGCGTTTTTTTGTCGGATTTTTATGATTGGCAGCCGTCACACACTAAAAGATGCTTTTTATTGGAAAAAATAGTTTTTGCATCACATTTTGAGAACTATAATTTATCCATATTTTTGCCCACAGAGTCATGTGAGATCTTATTGTTTGCGGGACGAGTTGACGTTTTTATTGGTACCATTTTCGGCACATGACATTTTTTGATCGCTTTTTATTCTGATTTTTGGGAGGCGGAATGAACAAAAACCAGCAATTCCTGAAATTCTTTTAGGGGGCGTTTATAGCGTTCCACGAGTGGTAAAATTGATAAAGCAGCTTTATTCTTCAGGTCAGTATGATTACAGCGATACCTCATTTATATAATTTTTTTATGTTTTGGCGCTTTTACACAATAAAAACTATTTTATATAAAAAAATAATTGCTTTTGCATCGCTTTATTCTGAGAGCTATAACTTTTTTATTTTTCTGCTGATGATGCTGTATGGCTGCTTTTTTTTTGCGGGACAAGATGACGTTTTCAGCGGTACCATGGTTATTTATATCCGTCTTTTTGATCGCGTGTTATTCCACTTTTTGTTCGCCTGTATGATAATAAAGCGTTGTTTTTTGCCTTGTTTTTTTGCGGTGTTCACTGAAGGGGTTAACTAGTGGGATAGTTTTATAGAGCGGGTCGTTACGGATGCGGCGATACCAAATATGTGTACTTTTATTGTTTTTTTTTATTTACATAAATAAATGGATTTACTGGGAAAAAATTTTTTTTCCTTTATTTGGGGATTTTTTTTTATACATTCTATATTTTTTTTTTTACTTTTTACTATTGTCCCAGGGTGGGACATCACTGTATTAGATCAGATCGTTGATCTGACAGTGTGCATAGGGAAGTTTAGTTGGCTTTCCGGCGCCTGCTCTCAGCAGCTGTCAGCAGGCGCCGGCTAGCCAGGTCATTTCATGACCCGGAAGGAGTCCCGCGGCCATCTTGGATCCGGGGACTCCTTCCGGATCACCGGAGCAACGCGATTTCATCGCGTTGCTCCGGTGGGAGAGCGCAGGGAGCCCCCGTCCCTGCGCATTCCCCCACTATGTCGCTGTCACTACTGACAGCGGCATCAGAAGGGTTAAATGCCTGCAATCGGCGCTAGCGCTGATCGTGGGCATTGCTGCGGGGTGTCAGCTGTCATATACAGCTAACACCTGCACCCGATCACCGCGGCGCTCAGCGTGAGACCGAGGTGATCGGTGCGCCGTACTAGTACTGCTGCTGGCACAAATGCAGTGCCGGCAGCGCAGTACTAGTATGGCGCATGTCGCGAAGGGGTTAAAAAGGTTCAAATTAAAAAAAGAACTTGGGACTACTGAAAACAGGAAACAGAACACCAACCACTAGACAAACAATATGCAATAATTTATTGTGCCCTATATGCTATCGTTTGTGTTAATGAGCCTTTAGTATCTTCTCCTTCTACGTTCTTTGACAAGTTCAAACCTAAATACGGCTTCTAATTTTCTCTAAATGTTAATATGATCGCCCGTTATTGCATTTTAATGCAATGTCGCGGTGACCCAAAATACGTAATTCTGGTGTTTCGATTTTTTTCTCGCTACGCCGTTTAGCGATCAGGTTAATGCTTTTTTTTATTGATAGATCAGGCGATTCTGAACGCGGCAATACCAAATATGTGTAGATTTGTTTTTTTATTGATTTATTTTGATTGGGGCTAAAGGGGGGTGATTTAAACTTTTATATTTTTTTATTTTTTTCACATTTTTCCAGCAGCGTTCGCTGGAGAGAAGGAATAAAAAATCAATTTTTTTAAATTATTTTTGTCTTTAAAATCAAGTTCCTTGTCACCTCCCCCCTCCCACCCCCTGTGCGCCCGCCCGCTGGAAATAAAATACTCACCCAGCTCTCATCACTGTAATGAGCGGCACCACGTGACCGCTCATACATGACAAGCTGCGGTGCTGAGAGGAAGCATCGAGGGAGCTGGGTGAGTATTTTATTTCCAGCGGGCAGGCGCACAGGGGGTGGGAGGGGGGAGGTGACAAGGAACTTGATTTTAAAGACAAAAATAATAAAAAAAAATTGATTTTTCATTCCTTGTCTCTCTCTGCTGGAGAGAAGAAATGAATGGCGGCTTCAGCACCACAAGCTGTGGGGACAGCGCTTACTGTAGCACTGTCTCCTGCATGGCACACGGACGGCACACGGACAGCATCCGTGTGCGGTACGTGTTTTACACGATCCCATTGACTTTAATGGGTCCGTGTGATCCGTGCGCTCCCACGAACACTGACATGTCTCCCTGTTTTTCAAACGGACACATGGTCCGTGAAAACACGCTGACATGTGCAGAGACACATTCGTTTTAATGTGTCTACGTGAGTCAGTGTCTCCGGTACGTGAGAAAGCTGTCACTCACCACACGTACCGGAGCCACTGACGTGTGAAACAGGCCTTACATGATTTCAGTGATCTCGTTAGCGAAGCAGAAAGTGTTTACGAGGACAAGACAGCTAATATCACTCTGTTATCTTTAAACTTGTTTTGCCACTTTTTAGCCAAAGAATGTCCACATCTTGCATAATGACCTAAAATTCATAACAAAAAACATAATCTATGGATGGACTGGAGTATGCTTATGCCAAATTTGCATTTTATTAAGTTATAGTTGACAAATCAGCCAAAAATATCTAGAAACCCCAAATTCAGAAAATAGAGATCATAAAGAAATATCTTGTAAACACATACAAAAACGACTTTTAAAAAGGTTCAAATTAAAAAAAGAACTTGGGTCTACAGAAAACAGGAAACAGAACACCAACCACTAGACAAAAAATATGCAATAATGAATTGTGCCCTATATGCTATCATTTGGGTCAATTAGTCTTTAACCCCTTAAGCCCCGACGGTGGTTTGCACGTTAATGACCAGGCCAATTTTTACAATTCTGACCACTGTCCCTTTATGAGGTTATAACTCTGGAACGCTTCAACGGATCTTGGCGATTCTGACATTGTTTTCTCGTGACATATTGTTCTTCATGTTAGTGGTAAAATTTCTTCGATATAACTTGCGTTTATTTGTGAAAAAAACGAATATTTGGCGAAAATTTTGAAAATTTCGCAATTTTCCAACTTTGAATTTTTATGCCCTTAAATCACAGACATATATCACACAAAATACTTAATAAATAACATTTCCCACATGTCTACTTTACATCAGCACAATTTTGGAACCAAAATTTTTTTTGTGACGGAGTTATAAGGGTTAAAAGTTGACCAGCAATTTCTCATTTTTACAACACCATTTTTTTTTAGGGACCACATCTCATTTGAAGTCATTTTGACGGGTCTATATGATAGAAAATACCCAAGTGTGACACCATTCTAAAAACTGCACCCCTCAAGGTACTCAAAACCACTTTCAAGAAGTTTATTAACCCTTCAGGTGTTTCACAGGAATTTTTGGAATGTTTAAATAAAAATGAACATTTAACTTTTTTTCACACAAAATTTATTTCAGCTCCAATTTGTTTTATTTTACCAAGGGTAACAGGAGAAAATAGACCCCAAAAGTTGTTGTACAATTTGTCCTGAGTACGCTGATACCCCATATGTGGGGGTAAACCACAGTTTGGGCGCATGGCAGAGCTTGGAAGCAAAGGAGCGCCATTTGACTTTTCAATGCAAAATTGACTGGAATTGAGATGGGACGCCATGTTGCATTTGGAGAGCCCCTGATGTGCCTAAACATTGAAACCCCTAACAAGTGACACCATTTTGGAAAGTAGACCCCCTAAGGAAGTTATCTAGATGTGTGGTGAGCACCTTGACCCAACAAGTGCTTTACAGAAGTTTATAATGCAGAGCCGTAAAAATAAAAAATCATATTTTTTCACAAAAATGATCTTTTCACCCCCAATTTTTTATTTTCCCAAGGGTGAGAGAAGAAATTGGACCCCAAAAATTGTTGTGCAATTTGTCCTGAGTACGCTGATACCCCATATGTGGGTGTAAACCATTGTTTGGGCGCAGGGCAGAGCTCGGAAGGGAAGGAGCGCCATTTGACTTTTCAATGCAAAATTGACTGGAATTGAGATGGGACGCCATGTTGCATTTAGAGAGCCCTTGATGTGCCTAAACATTGAAACCCCTAACAAGTGACACCATTTTGGAAAGTAGACCCCCTAAGGAACTTATCTAGATGTGTGGTGAGCACTTTGACCCAACAAGTGCTTTACAGAAGTTTATAATGCAGAGCCGTAAAAATAAAAAATCATATTTTTTCACAAAAATGATCTTTTCACCCCCAATTTTTTATTTTCCCAAGGGTAAGAGAAGAAATTGGACCCCAAAAATTGTTGTGCAATTTGTCCTGAGTACACTGATACCCCATATGTGGGTGTAAACCATTGTTTGGGCGCAGGGCAGAGCTCAGAAGGGAAGGAGCGCCATTTGACTTTTCAATGCAAAATTGACTGGAATTGAGATGGGACGCCATGTTGCGTTTGGAGAGCCCCTAATGTGCCTAAACATTGAAACCCCCCACGAGTGACACCATTTTGGAAAGTAGACCCCTTAAGGAACTTATCTAGATGTGTGTTGAGCACTTTGACCCAACAAGTGCTTCACAGAAGTTTGTAATGCAGAGCCGTAAAAATAAAAAATCATATTTTTTCACAAAAATGATCTTTTCACCCCCATTTTTTTATTTCCCCAAGGGTAAGAGAAGAAATTAGACCACAAAAGTTGTTGTGCAATTTGTCCTGAGTACGACGATACCCCATATGTGGGTGTAAACCATTGTTTGGGCGCATAGCAGAGCTCAGAAGGGAAGAAGCGCTATTTTACTTTTCAATGCAAAATTGACTGGAATTAAGATGGGATGCCATGTTGCGTTTGGAGAGCCCCTGATGTGCCTAAACATTAAACCCCCCCACAAGTGACACCATTTTGGAAAGTAGACCCCCTAAGGAACTTATCTAGATGTGTTTTGAGAGCTTTGAACCCCCAAGTGTTTCACTACAGTTTATAACGCAGAGCCGTGAAAATAATTTTTTTTTTTTCACAAAAATGAAATTTAGCCCCCAGTTTTGTATTTTCACAAGGGTATCAGGATAAATTGGACCCTAAAAGTTGTTGTCCAATTTGTCCTGAGTACGCTGATACCCCCTATGTGGGGGGGAACCACTGTTTGGGCGCATGACAGAGCTCAGAAGGGAAGGAGCGCCATTTGGAATGCAGACTTAAATGGATTGGTCTGCAGGCGTCACGTTGCATTTGCAGAGCCCCTGATGTACCCAAACAGTACAAACCCCCCACAAGTGACCCCATATTGGAAACTAGACCCCCCAAGGAACTTATCTAGATGTGTTGTGAGAACTTTGAACCCCCAAGTGTTTCACTACAGTTTATAACGCAGAGCCGTGAAAATAAAAATTATTTTTTTTTTCACAAAAATTATTTTTTAGCCCCCAGTTTTGTATTTTCACAAGGGTATCAAGATAAATTGGATGCTAAAAGTTGTTGTCCAATTTGTCCTGAGTACGCTGATACCCCCTATGTGGGGGGGAACCACTGTTTGGGCGCATGACAGAGCTCGGAAGGGAAGGAGCGCCATTTGGAATGCAGACTTAAATGGATTGGTCTGCAGGCGTCACGTTGCATTTGCAGAGCCCCTGATGTACCCAAATAGTACAAACCCCCCACAAGTGACCCCATATTGGAAACTAGACCTCCCAAGGAACTTATCTAGATGTGTTGTGAGAACTTTGAACCCCCAAGTGTTTCACTACAGTTTACAACGCAGAGCCGTGAAAATAAAACATATTTTTTTTCCCACAAAAATGATTTTTAGCCCCCCAAATTTTTATTTTCCCAAGGATAACAAGAGAACTTGGACCCCAGAAGTTGTTGTTCAATTTGTCCCTAGTACGCTGATACCCCATATGTTGGGGTAAACCCCTTTTTGGACGCACGGGAGAGCTCGGAAGGGAAGGAGCACTGTTTTACTTTTTCAACGCAGAATTGGCTGGAATTGAGATTGGACGCCATGTCGCGTTTGGAGAGCCCCTGATGTGCCTGAACAGTGGAAACTCCCCAATTCTACCTGAAACCCTACCCCTAACCTCACCCCTAACCGTTTACTGAACATTTTCTGACAGTCATAAGTGCCACGTATTTAAGAGCCACGTATTTAAGAGCCACGTATTTAAGTGCCACGTATTAAGTGCCACGTATTTCAGTGCCACAATATTTCAGTGCCACGTATTTCAGTGCCACGTATTTCAGTGCCACGTATTTCAGGCACTGAAAAATACGTGGCACGTAAATACTTCAGTGCCACGATATTTCAGTGCCACGATATTTCAGTGCCACGTATTTCAGTGCCACGCATTTCAGGCACTGAAAAATACATGGCACGTAAATACGTGGCACGTAAATACGTGGCACTGAAATACGTGGCACTTAAATACGTGGCACTTAAACACGTGGCACTTAAACACGTGGCACTTATATACGTGGCCACTGAAATATCGTGGCACTTATATACGTATATACGTATATAAACGTATATTTCAGTGCCACGTATTTCATTGCCACGTATTTCAGTGCCACGTATTTCAGGTTAGGGGTAGGGTTAGGGGTAGGGTTAGGGTTTTTTGTTTTTTTCTTGTTTTCTTGTGTTTTTCTATAAAAACGCATGCGTTTTACCGCGTTTACATGCATTTTTTCACACATGCGGTTTTTTTAAAAAACGCATGCAGATAAAAACGCAAGTGTGAAACCAGACTAAAAGACGCTTTTTATAGCAAAAAAGTTTTTGCGTCTCCACATTTTGAGACCTATAATTTTTCCACATTTTGGTCCACAGAATCATGTGAGGTCTTGTTTTTTGCGGGACGAGTTGACGTTTTTATTGGTAACATTTTCGGACACGTGACCATTTTTTATCACTTTTTATTCCGATTTTTGTGAGGCAGAATAACCAAAAACCAGCTATTCATGAATTTCTTTTGGGAGAGGCGTTTATACCGTTCTGCGCTTGGTAAAATTGATAAAGCACTTTTATTCGTCGGGTCAGTACGATTACAGCGATACCTCATTTATATCATTTTTTTATGTTTTGACGCTTTTATACGATAAAAACTATTTTATAGAAAAAATAATTATTTTGGCATCGCTTTATTCTGAGGACTATAACTTTTTTATTTTTTTGCTGATGATTCTGTATGGCGGCTCGTTTTTTGCGGGACAAGATGACGTTTTCAGCGGTAACATGGTTATTTATATCCGTCTTTTTGATCGCGTGTTATTCCACTTTTTGTTCGGCGGTATGGTAATAAAGCGTTGTTTTTTGCCTCGTTTTTTTTTTTTTTCTTACGGTGTTTACTGAAGGGGTTAACTAGTGGGCCAGTTTTATAGGTTGGGTCGTTACGGACGCGGCGATACTAAATATGTGTACTTTTATTGTTTTTGTTTGTTTTTTTTAGATAAAGAAATGTATTTATGGGAATAATATTTTTTTTTTTATTATTATTTATTTAGGAATTTTTTTTTTTTTTTTTTTACACATGTGGAAATTTTTTTTTTTACTTTTTTACTTTGTCCCAGGGGGGGACATCACAGATCGCAGATCTGATAGTGTGCACAGCACTCTATCAGATCGGCGATCATACTTTCATCGGAGCAGGCTGCAGCTTTCATCTGCAGCCTGCTCTGACCTGGAAGTGCTCCCTGCAGGACCCGGATACAGCCCCTCGGCCATTTTGGATCCGGGGCCTGCAGGGAGAAGACGTTCGGTACGAGGTGAGTACATCACCTTGTACCGATCGTCTCAGGGAAGCACGCAGGGAGCCCCCTCCCTGCGCGATGCTTCCCTGTACCGCCGGTACACCGCGATCATGTTTGATCGCGGTGTGCCGGGGGTTAATGTGCCGGGGGCGGTCCGTGACCGCTCCTGGCACATAGTGCCGGATGTCAGCTGCGATATGCAGCCGACACCCGGCCGCGATCGGCCGCGCTCCCCCCGTGAGCGCGGCCGATCGCGTATGACGTACTATCCCGTCACCGGGAATTAAGGCCCACCCCACCTCGACGGTATAGTACGTCATACGGGCTTAAGGGGTTAAGAAGTTGTCCACTACAATAAAAAAAATTTCTTATAAATCTTGCTATTATGTGCCACTGAAAACATCCACTGTCTTTATTTTAGCATTATTACCTTTTATCATGCTGTAGCAGCACATCTTCAGTGCTGGATCCAGCTCTCATGGGGTTAACCGACAACTTCCTTTCTCCTGAGTTATTGTGCTTTAATACTACAAGTTCCATGATGCATAGCACTCGCCTGTAACTCTGCACCTGGCACACCCACTCCAAAACACACCCCAATCCCTCCCTCCTCTCCCTCCTCTAGCTTCAAAAAGATTTGTGATGTCATTTCTGTCCAACCTCCTCTTTTACATTTTTCCAACCCACACTCCATTAAAGACAGATAGATAGATAGATAGATAGATAGATAGATAGATAGATATGGGATAGATAGATATGGGATGGATAGATAAATACATACAGATATATCTATATATCTATGTCTATTTCCATAGATATGTCCATATCCTTGTTTCTAAACCCCTTCACCCCTGGAGCTTTTTTTGTTTATCGCTCCTCTTCTTTCCAGAGCCATAATTTTTCCGTCAATATGGCCATGTGGGGGCTTATCTTCTGCGGGACAAGTTCTACTTTTGAACGACACCATTGGTTTTACCATGTCGTGCAACAGAAAATGTGAAAAAAGTCAAAGTGCGATGAAATTGCAAAAAAAGTGCAATCCCACACTTGTTTTTTGCTTGGCTTTTTTTCTAGGTTCACTAAATGCTAAGGCTGTGTGCACACGTTGTGGATTTGATTGCAGATCCGTAGGGTTTTTTTGCTGCACAGAATTGCATCAAATCCGCAGTGTAGTGCACAACCAATGTAAGTCTATGGGAGCCGCAGACTTGTTGTGCACATGCTGCGGAAAAGGCCGTACCAAAACGCAGCTTTTTTTTCTGCAGCATGTCACTTCTTTTGTGCCGAACTGCAGCATTTCTGCACCCATAGACTTTCATTGAGTCGGGCACATCCGCAGCAAAACCACAGATGTAAAAAAGATTTGCAGTTTAGATGCGGATGTGGGTCCGAGAAACGCTGCAGTTCAGGAGGAGGGAAGTGTGTGGGCGGTGACGGTGTGCATGTATGTGTGTGCGGATGTGGTCTGCGGGCTGTTCAGATGTGTGCGGCGCTGTGCGGGACTGTTTAGGTGTGTGCGGGGTCTGCGGGCTGTTCGGATGTGTGCAGGACTGTTTAGGTGTGTGCGGCGCTGTGTGGGACTGTTCGGGTGTGTGCGGGACTGTTCGGGTGTGTGCAGGGATCATCCAATCGGACTACAAGTACACAGCATCCAATCAGCAGCTAATTCGGATGTAATCCGGACAGTGGACACGCACCCTACACTATCCATACATCTATCAAAAGATATATCTATCCAGATATATCTATAGATAGATATAGGAATAGATAGATGTATGCATCTATAGATCTATCTATATGTAGCTCTCTCTATCCATTTCATCTATCATCTATATGTCTATCTATCTGTGTGTAATTGAGTGTAGGTTGGACAAATGTAAAAGAGGAGGTTGGACAGAAATGACATCACAAATCTTTTTTTTTGTTCAATAATACATCTTTATTTAGCTTTCAAAAATGCATACAAAAACACACAAAAAACACGCAAAAACCGCACCAAAAAAATTAAAAAATGCATCAAAAGCGCGCAAAAACTGCACCAAAAACTGCATCATAACCGCACCAAAAACTGCATCAAAACCGCACCAAATACTGCATCAAAACTGCACCAAAAACTGCATCAAAACTTCACCAAAAACTGCATAAAAAAGCATCAAAAACCTGAATCAAAACCACACAAAAAAACGCACCAAATACTGCAGCAAAAAGTGAATCAAAACCGTGCAAAAACCAAACCAAAAACCGCACCAAGAACAGCATCAAAACCACACAAAAAACCTGCATCAAAACCATGCAAAACCATGAAAAAAACGTGAAAAAAATGCATCCAAAACGCAGCTGCATTTTCTGCAAGGAGATGCAGATTTTGTGCAGACAATTCTGCACCCAAATCTGCAACATGTGCATACAGCATAAAACTGACATGCCATTATGATTCTCCAGGTCAGTACGAGTTCATAGACACCAAACTGTTGTGAAATTGGATTCTGGGCTCCCCCGGTGGCCACTTGTGGAATTGAACTTGTGTGCATCATCCCCTCTGTTCACCTGCTCCTATCAGGATGTGGGAGTCGCTATATAACCTTGCTCCTCTGTCAGTTTCTTGCCGGTCAACAATGTAATCAGAAGCCTTCTGTGCTTGTTCCTGCTACTAGACAACTCCCAGCTAAGTTGGACTTTTGTCCTTGTGTGTTTTTGCATTTTGTTCCTGTTCACAGCTGCTGTTTCGTTACTGTGTCTGGAAAGCTCTTGTGATCGGAAATTGCCACTCTGGTGTTATGAGTTAATGCTAGAGTCTTAAAGGAATTTCTGGATGGTGTTTTGATAGGGTTTTCTGCTGACCATGAAAGTGTCCTTTCTGTCTTCCTGCTATCTAGAAAGCGGACCTCGATTTTGCTAAACCTATTTTCATACTACGTTTGTCATTTCATCTAAAATCACCGCCAATATATGTGGGGGCCTCTGTCTGCCTTTTGGGAAAATTTCTCTAGAGGTGAGCCAGGACTGTCTTTTCCTCTGCTAGGATTAGGTAGTTCTCCGGCTGGCGCTGGGCATCTAGGGTTAAAAAACGTAGGCATGCTACCCGGCCACTTCTAGTTGTGCGGCAGGTTTAGTTCATGGTCAGTATAGTTTCCATCTTCCAAGAGCTAGTTCTCATATATGCTGGGCTATGTTCTCTCGCCATTGAGAATCATGACACCAAACACATCTAGGTTATTTTTTATCTAAGTGGTAAAAAAAAATTTCAAAACTTTGCTAAAAATAAAATAATTGCGCCATTTTCCGATACCCGTAGCGCCTATATGTTCTGAGCTATTGGGTCGGGTGAGGGCTAATTTTTTGCGTGCCGAGCTGACATTTTTAATGATACCACTTTTGTGCAGATACGTTCTTTTCATCGCCCATTATTTTATTTTAATGCAATGTCGCAGCGACCAAAAAAACATAATTTTAGCTTTTAATTTTTTTTCTCGCTATGCCGTTTAGCGATCATGTACATTTTTTTGTTGTATTGAAAACAGCTGACATGTTGCGGCTTTGAAGTGGGCTCACCGCCGAAGCCCCCTCAAAGCGTGGGGATACTGCCAGCTGACGTACTATTCCGTCAGCTGGCAGAAAGGGGTTAATGAACAATATGTTTCAGTTAAAAAAAAATGGTGTGGGCTCCCACAAAATTTTCTGCGCCAGAGGGGGAAAGCCGACGGCCGGGGGCCAATATTTGTAGCTTGCTATGAATATCAGCCCACAGCTGTCTGTGTAGACTTTACTGGCTATTAAAATAGGGGGACCCCCCCAAAAAATGACGTGGGGTCCCCCTATATTTCATAGCCAGATAGGCTACGCAGACAGCTGCGGGCTGATATTCATAGTCTAGAGAGGGGCCATGGATATTGGCCCCCCCGGCTACAAATACCAGTCCGCAGCCGCCCCAGAAATGGCGCATCTGTAAGATGCGCCAATTCCAGCACTTGGCCCCTTTCTTCCCACTCCCGTGTAGTAGTGGGATATGGGGTAATAAGGGGTTAATGTCACCTTGCTATTGTAAGGTGACATTAAGCCGGGTTAATAACGGAGAGGCCTCAATAAGATGCCTATCCGTTATTAATCCAATAGTAATAAAGGGTTAATAAAACACACACACATTAGGAAAAAAGTATTTTAATATTCTTCATTTAACCATACTTCAGTGCCTGCAAAAAACGTAAAATAATAAACCGCATACTACCTGTCCACCGTAGTCCAATAACGAGTGTCCCATGACGATCCCCCCTATAGAACAGTGACATCGGGTGATGTTGTCTGCTCTATAGGACCTTCAGTGACACACTAACAGGAGACAATGGCTCCTGCAGTGCATCACTGAGAGGTTACTATAGTTCATTGGTATCACTTTATGGCAAAAAGCTGCGTGGGAACTTTCTCACACAGCAATGCCAAAAGTGAGACTAGGGACTATTTTCTCACAGGGGCGTAGGAATACATTGTGAGGAATGCACTTTGGAAGGATACCTTCCATCGTTGTAGTCCTGGAGCCCCTGGTGAGCAGTCGCATCAGCTGATGCTCCTGCTCTCCACGGGAGATCGTCGTGGGACACTCGTTTTAATTGGATTTCTGTGGATCAGGGAGTATATTGTTTATTATTTTAATATTTTTTACAGGTGACACTGGCTTCGGGGAGCAAAGTGACAAGTGATGGTGAGTATGTACTCTATGTTATATGTACTGTATGTCCGTATGTATGTTGTATGTACTGTATGTATGTACTGTATGTGGCATGTCACATGATGTCACATGTTGCATGTCGCATGCAGCATGTCATCGCATGGTGCATGTCATCGCATGTCGCATGCTGCATGTCGTCGCATGTTGCATGTCACATGTTGTCGCATATTGTCACATGTTGCATGCTGCATGTCGCATGCTGCATGTTGTCACATGTTGCATGTTGTCACATGGTGCATGTCGTTGCATGGTGCATGTCGTCGCATGTCGCATGCTGCATGTCGTCGCATGTTGCATGTTGCCACATGTCGCATGGTGCATGTTGTTGTATGCTGCATGTCGCATGTTGTCACATGTCGCATGGTGCATGCCGTTGCATGTCGCATGCTGCATGTCACATGGTGCATGTCATCGCATGTTGCCACATGTCGCATGGTGCATGTCGCCACATGCTGCATGTCGTCGCATGTCGCATGGTGCATGTTGCATGGTGCATGTCATCGCATGTCGCATGCTGCATGTCACATGTCGCATGCTGCATGTTGTCGAATGTCGCATGTCGTCACATGTCGCATGATGTCACATGTTGCATGTCGTCACATGTCGCATGGTGCATGTCACATGGTGCATGTCACATGCTGCATGTCTTCGCATGCTGCATGTCACATGTCGCATGCTGCATGTCGTCACATGTCGCATGTCATCACATGTCGCATGATGTCACATGTTGCATGTTGGCGCATGTCGTCGCATGGTGCATGTCGTTGCATGTTGTCGCATGTTGCCGCATGTCGTCGCATGGTGCATGTCGCATGCTGCATGTCACATTGGGCATATTGCATGCTGCATGTCACATGTCGCATGGTGCATGTCGTCGCATGGAGCATGTCGTCGCATGGTGGATGTCGCATGTTGTCACATGTCGCATGCTGCATGTCGTCGCATGGTACATGTCGCATGCTGTCACATGTTGCATGTCATCGCATGCTGCATGTCATCACATGTCGCAGCATGTTGCATGTCGCATGGTGCATGTTCTGTTTGTGTGTTCTATGTATTGTAGAGATTTCACTCACTCAGGTGCGACGGCTGACACTCAGGAGGCACGTTCCTTTAAAGTTCACAGGGTTTTTTACGTCATAAACCACATGGAAAAATAACAGCAAACAAATAGCCTTAAGTTCAGGAAAAGCAAACCAAAGTGTCCAGTCCACCAGGCTCAGTCCTCTAGCCTTAACACACTCAGGAGGGTTTCACCTCCACACATATCCTGTGTTAAGCATTTGCCTGTCTTATATAGAGCTAACCACACCCAGTAACTCATCACATGATTAGCCATGTGGTCTGACATCACCACAGGTCCTGGAACACACATATATACATGGTTATATACAACAAAGAAATACTCTGGACTACATTACAGCAACAAGGCACTTATATGGCACATACCTTCCGTCGACTACACACCCTTTAGCCATGCTACATACCTCCCCCTCTGCCTAAAGCCGTGGGGCTTGGCACTTTTCCCCACTAAACAAGGGATTCATGATAGGGCATCCGCATTACCGTGCAGCTTTCCGGCCCTATGTTCCACATGGAAGCTGAAGTCCTGCAGGGCTAAGAACCAACGGGTGACGTGACCCTAGCATTTCTACCCTTTGTTTCCCTCATCCATCTTAGTGGGGCATGGTCAGATATCAGTCTGAATTTACGACCCAGCAGATAGTACCGTAACGTGTCCACCGCCCACTTTATGGCCAAACACTCTTTTTCCACGACTGAGTAGTTCTTCTCAGATGAGGACAGCTTTCTACTCAGAGAGAGAACAGGATGCTCCTCTCCATGTAGCTCTTGGGAAAGGACTGCTCCTACCCCAACATCTGAGGCATCTGTCTGAAGAATAAATTCTTTATTAAAGTCTGGGGCCATCAGAACGGGCTGCTTACATAGAGCCCCTTTCAACTCTTGGAAGGCTGACTCTGTCTCTTCGGACCATTTAACCATCACTGATTTTGTCCCCTTTAGCAGATCAGTCAGAGGCGCAGCCACTGTGGCGAAGTTCGGGATGAACCTCCTGTAATATCCCACGATTCCCAGAAAGGCTTTAACTTGCTTTTTGGAGAGTGGTTTCAGCCAAGTTTGGATTGCCTCCACTTTCCTGATTTGGGGCTTTATTTCTCCATGACCCACTATATAGCCTAGGTATTTAGCTTCTTCCTTACCCAAGGCACACTTCTTCGGGTTTATTGTAAACCCCGCCTCTCTTAGAGCATCAAACACCGCTTGGACTTTCTCCAGATGACTCTCCCAGTCCGGGCTAAAGATGACGATATCATCTAGGTACGCAGTAGTGTAGGCCTTATGGGGTGCAAGGACTCTATCCATAGCCCTCTGGAAGGTCACCGGAGCTCCCTGTAGGCCAAACGGCATCCGGACATACTGGAAGCATCCATCAGGTGTCGAAAAGGCCGTCTTCTCCTTGGCTTCCGGTGCCATGGGGATCTGCCAATACCCCTTTGTCAAATCCAAGGTGGATATATATCTGGTGTGCCCAAGCCTTTCAATGAGCTCATCAACGCGGGGCATGGGATAAGCGTCAAACTTGGAGACCTCATTCAACTTCCGATAGTCGTTGCAAAACCTCCACTCTCCATCAGGTTTTGGGACCAGGACAATTGGGCTCGACCAACCGCTCTTGGATTCCTCAATGACTCCAAGCTTCAACATACACTCCACTTCCTTGGAGATAACTTCTCGACGAGCCTCAGGAATACGATAGGGCTTCACGTTCACCCGCACATGTGGCTCTGTTAGGACCTCGTGCTCTATGACCTTCGTGTGTCCTGGCAACTCTGAAAACAGGTCCCTGTTTTTCTGGAGTAACTCCCGGCACTGCTGTTTCTGGGCCTTCGATAGCGTCTCCGCTATAGTAACCGCTCCAACCTCACCTTCTGGGTTGCATAACAACGATGGAGTCACTGTCGGCTCTCTATCTTGCCACGGCTTGATGAGGTTGACATGGTATACTTGGAATGGTTTCCGTCTTCCTGGTTGGTGAATTTTATAATTTACTTCACCAAGTTTCTCGACAACCTCATATGGCCCTTGCCATTTGGCCAAGAACTTGCTCTTCACCGTCGGAACTAACACAAGAACTCGGTCTCCCGGATTGAACTGCCTCACTCTTGCAGACCGGTTGTAGACTCTGGCCTGAGCTTCTTGTGCCTGGAGGAGGTGTTCTTTCACAATAGGCATCACCTTTGCAATCCTCTGCTGCATCAGGGCCACATGCTCAATGACGCTTCTGTGGGGCGTGACTTCGGCTTCCCAGGTTTCCTTGGCTATATCCAGGAGTCCTCGTGGATGTCGGCCATATAGAAGCTCAAACGGTGAGAATCCTGTGGAGGCCTGTGGAACTTCACGAATGGAAAACATCAGGTAGGGTAAGAGACAATCCCAGTCTCTACCATCTTTCTCTATAGCTTTTCTCAGCATGCTCTTCAGTGTCTTGTTAAATCTCTCAACAAGACCATCTGACTGGGGATGGTACACCGAGGTCCTCAACTGGGAGATTTTCAGGGCTTTGCACAACTCCCTCATCACTTTGCTCATGAAAGGTGTCCCCTGGTCAGTCAGGATCTCCTTCGGCAGACCTGTCTGGGAAAAGACATGGACCAACTCGCGGGCTATACTCTTTGAGGAAGAATTTCTCAGAGGAATTGCCTCAGGATAGCGTGTGGCATAGTCCAGGATGACTAATATATACTGATGGCCCCGGGCTGATTTAACTAAGAGACTGACCAAGTCCATTGCAATTCTCTCGAACGGCACCTCAATAATGGGCAGGGGCACAAGGGGGTTCCGGAAATGAGGAGTGGGAGCAGTTAGCTGACATGTAGGGCAGGACCTGCAGTAGTTCACTATTTCCCGGTGATACCCAGGCCAATAGAACCTCTGCACAACCCGTTCCTGCGTTTTTTCCACCCCTAGGTGTCCACCCAAGATGTGTGAATGGGCCATGTCCAACACCTTCCGTCTATATGTACCCGGCACTACCAACTGCTCTACCAACTCCTCCCTTATTTTCGTGACCCGGTACAACTCCCCACTCATCAGAAAATGGGGAAATCTTTTGTCTGCCCCCGGCTCCTGTACCACCCATGTCAATAACTGTGACATTATTAAAGGCTTCCCTCAGAGTGGGGTCCCTATGTTGGGCAGTCCCAAAATTTTCACCGGTTACCTCTAACTCCATAATGTCAGATGCAGGGGACGCTTCCTCCTCATCCCCAACCAGAACACAAAAAGGAAACCTGTCTGTCTCTGGGTGTGGCGACACCCTTCCAGGGTTCATTGGTTCCCTACTCTTGCTAGGGAGCTCAGAACCTTTTCCCCACAAATCCCAAAACAAATAGAAATCCCGGCCAATGATTATAGGGTGCAACAAGTCCTGCACGACGCCGACTATGTGGGACTCAGTGCCACATGCCGTTTCAATGTCCACCCTGGCCAAAGGGTAGTCCTTTGCATCACCATGTATGCACCACACTCCGACCTTCTTTCCCGGGAGGAGGTGGAGAGGAAAAGTGGCCCTCACCAGGGTCACTAGGCTCCCCGAGTCTAACAGTGCCGTGACTGCTCGACCGTTCACCCTTACGGGACACGCTTGAGGTCCCTCGTTGGGCGGAGAGTTCACACTGCAGGCTGGATACGCATAGTATGAACAATGGCGTCCCATGCTGCAGTCCATCTGCTCAGTGGTTTGGGAACAACGGGCAGCTATATGTCCTGGCCTGTGGCACCTCCAACAAATAATATCACCCGTAGGGACCTTGGACACCACCTCCCCCGCCCTTTGTGACCTTGGACACGCCACCCCTTTTTGGGACTCCGCTCCCTTCTGGGACCCCCAGTACGGCATGGGTTGTCTCCCGGAGGAGCCTTCCAACCCTTGGTATCTCTCGACCAGTCCGATCAGTTCGTCAGCATTCTGGGGATCACCCTGGGCAACCCAAGTCTGTATGGACCTCGGGAGGGAATGCACAAACCGATCCATCATCACTCGTTCCACCATCTGTGCAGGGGTACATGACTCTGGCTGCAGCCATTTCTGGACCAGGTACATCAGATCAAACATTTGAGAGCGAGGCGGTTTGTCCCGGTGATAGGCCCAGCTGTGAACTCGCTGTGCCCTGACAGTCAGTGTCACCCCCAAACGTGCGAGAATCTCGACTTTCAGTTTGTGATACTCTTTGGCATCCTGCAAGGTCAAATCATAGTATGCCTTCTGAGGTTCTCCCGTCAGGTATGGCGCCAGTACCTCTGCCCACTGCTCTGGCGGGAGTTTTTCCCTCTCAGCGACCCTCTCAAACACTGTCAGGAAGGCCTCAACATCATCCCCGGGGGTCATTTTCTGCAATACGCGTCTTACAGTCTTCCGGACGTGGGTGTCATCAGCCAAACCTGGGGTTGGGGCACTCATCTTGCCCTGAATGGCGGTTGCCAGAAGCTGCATCTGCTGCCATTGCTCCTGCTGGTTCTGTTGCATCTGCTGCCGTTGCTCCTGCTGGCTCTGCCGTTGCTCCTGCTGGCTCTGTTGTATGTGCTGCATCAACAGCCTGTTGGTCTCTTGCTGCCGTTGCTCCTGCTGTGACTGCAACTGGACCAAGTGTTTCAGCAGGTCCTCCATTTTCCCCAGCAATGCTTGCTGGCTTACAGCCGACTTGACCCAGGACATCCAATAATAGACTTACGTCTCCACTGGGAACGCTGCCGCATGTCTACCACCAATTGTAGGGATTTCACTCACTCAGGTGCGACGGCTGACACTCAGGAGGCACGTTCCTTTAAAGTTCACAGGGTTTATTACGTCATAAACCACATGGAAAAATAACAGCAAACAAATAGCCTTAAGTTCAGGAAAAGCAAAACAAAGTGTCCAGTCCACCAGGCTCAGTCCTCTAGCCTTAACACACTCAGGAGGGTTTCACCTCCACACATATCCTGTGTTAAGCATTTGCCTGTCTTATATAGAGCTAACCACACCCAGTAACCCATCACATGATTAGCCATGTGGTCTGACATCACCACAGGTCCTGGAACACACATATATACATGGTTATATACAACAAAGAAATACTCCGGACTACATTACAGCAACAAGGCACTTATATGGCACATACCTCCCGTCGACTACACACCCTTTAGCCATGCTACAGTATGTACTGTATATGTGTGTTTTTTTTTTTTTTACATTCAACACATTAGCCGGATGATGGGACTACTGTCCCATCATTGGCTAATGTGTCACTCACTGTCACTGTAGCAGGCAGAGCCCGATGGGACATGTAGTCCCATTGGACGATGCCTGCACACAGAGACGCCACCGCAGCCACCACCATCGCACAGTCCTGCAGACACCCCGCACACTCCAGCACCTTCGGCACAGACCTTCACCGCGCAGACACCCGCCGTTGCACCAGCTGCCGCCGCCACCGTTGCACCAGCCGCACATCTCGGCACAGACACCAGCACAGCCCCACAGGCAGCACACAACCATGCCTACAGCCCAGTCACTCTTGAGTGACTGCTGCCTGTGGAGCCTTGGTCACGCCTATTGCTGATGTCACGTCAATTTCCAGAGTCTGGAAATTGATGCGACGTCGGTGGAAATTAGCAGTGGCTGCAGCCTGGGGGTCACGTGACCCGGGCTCAGCCGCTGCCATAGCGCTGCTCACATGCGAAAATGGCACCAGAAGGCATTTACACAATTCATTAGGGGCCCCGGGGGATACATTGGGGGTTAACTGAAAGTAGTGGACAACCCCTTTTAGTATCTGCTCCTTCTACATTCTTTGACAAGTTCTAACCTAAATCCGACTTCTAATTTTCTCTAAACGTTAATATGAAGCCCAAATCTGATACTTTTTTTACCTTTTTCATATTTCCAACAACTGAGACAAAGTATGAATGTCACACAAACTTCAAAATACAACTCTGGTGGGATTCCAACCCACAACCTTTGAATCACATCAGTTCCCTAGAAGTCCAATGTGCTATCCATTGCGCCACAGAGCCACAAGTCTCTTACTTAAAGTAGATGTTTTGTCAAATCTAGACACTCAACATTTTCCTGATGACTGGATAACGGAAAGATTTCTTTTCTCTTTGTAACTTTGCTTTTGTTTTCTTATTTGTAAAGGTAAAACTGATCAGAAAGAAAATGCATATAATGTAAAAGAGAAAGATCTATTTCATACTAAAACTCATTACATGCACTTTTTAGTCTTACATGCCAGGAGTTCATTATAAATTACTAACAGAGTTCCCTGTTGGTAAAGTGTGACACAGTAATATATGCAAGACCACAAAAGGGGTTGCTTTTGTTGGTTTCTAACTCTTAAACTTTGATCTTTTTTACTTTCTACAGCTTCAATGCAGTAGCCACTGACCCTCAGGAACTTAAGCCGAGAAAAATGGCTTGGAACATCAGTTTCGTTGTACGCTAATGGGACACTGGTTTGGGAAGAATATTAGTCAAAACAAAGGAAATAATTTTAGCCATATGATAAGACTATCAGAGAACATTTGATTTAGTCCAAATAAATGCTGGGAAATTTTCTGGAGTGCTTCTGCTATAAATCCTGATTTTAGCAGTCAGCTAAGCTTTGCTTAAGAAGTTTTTCCTTTCATCATTTTTAACTTTTGCAGTTTTTCTAAGGATATCTAGGACTGTACATTAGTGGCCAAAAGTTTTCAGACTGATACAAAATATGGCTTTCACAAAGTTAAATGCTTCAGATTTTATAGTGGTAATTTTTGTTAACTCTGGATTATTATGAAATGAGATCAGATGATTTACCCAAAATTATAAACTAATTTCTTACCATAAAACTTAACTTAATCACAAAAAACTAATTTCCACTGAATTTCAGCTCTCTGAAAATTACCTGATTACATGATTTCAGTGATCTCTTTAGCGAAGCAGAAAGAGTTTATGAGGACAAGGTAGCTGATATCACTCTGTTCTCATCGTTAAACTTGTTTTGCCACTTTTTAGCCAAAGAATGTCCATGTTTTGCATATTGACTAGTGATAAGCGAACGTGCTCACCACTATTCGTTACTCGCCCGAGTATCGCTATGTTCGGCGTATTGAGAAAGCAGCGAGCATTTCCGAGATTATTCGACGGTAACTGCAGTCTCCACCCAGCAGTTTTGGTGGACTTTAGAGACCCAATCACGCTGCCTGGATTGTCTGCCAGGCCAAGAAATGCCGCAGCCATCTTTGTTGTGGTCCTGCAGTGATTGGCTAGGCTGTACAGCATCATCCCGAGTATAAGAGACCTGGCGCCACCCTGCTCGCCGCTTTCTGTTCCTTTTTCAGCGAGAGTAGGGAGAGCTGGTGCCGAAATAGGGTCAGAATCGTGGTTTTTAGAGGTAGTGTAGGTCTGCAACTCTTACATCCGCAACTCCTGAGAAACCAACAGTCCTTTGTAGGGCTAATTCGTGGGTCCTGATATAGCAGTGCTAGGTAGGCAGGGCATAGCATATCCACATCTGTGCAAGGCTTGCAGACACGGTATGTGCGTCCATTGCTCCCACTGCATCCCTCCCAAAGCTGCATAACTGTCTGCTGCTGCAGCTTATTTACTATATGCCTAGTTGATTTTTTTTCCAAAATTCACCCCCCCACAAAAAATATACAGTCTTTTCTGTCAGACTGAGGCCTGTTGAAAAATCATAGTTTGTCAGGCATATGTAGCATAATTGTGTGTGCTAGCCTTGTGCCACATTTTTTTTGTTTTAAATTCACCGAAAAAGGCATCATATATCTGCGTGCTCCAAATTTGTGTACTTATTTTTTCGCTGTCTGATACTCAAATCCTATACAGCACTATTTTGCATATCAAACCAAAAAAATGCCACATATTTGCCAGTGTGGTATTTCCGTGACAGCCGTCATATATCTGCGTGCTCCAAGTTTGATAATTATAGGCCGGGGTACCCCTTTTTTGCTGTTACTGTAATTATATACAGCACTATTTAGCCTAAAAAAAAAATAAAAGGGCACATATTTGCCAGTGTGGTATTTCTGTGACAGGCCTCATATTTCTTCGTGCTCCAAGTTAGCGGATTTTAGGCGGTTGAAATACTTTTTTTGCTGTCTGCTGCCCAAATTACAAACAGCACTATTTTGCATAAATTCACTTCACAAAAAAACCCAAACCCCAAACCTTGAATACAGTCTGTTATGTCAGGCTGAGGCCTGCCTGGTGTTTGGGTTTGAAAAATCCTAGATTTGCAGGCATACTTATCAGATATTATTTCGCTACTAATAAAGACATTTGTGTTGAGCATTTGAAATAGAGCAGTAGTCCATTTAAAATGGTTAAGGTAAGGAGCAAGGGATGGGGAAGTGGACGTGATGCTGATGGTGCATCCAGAGGACGAGGTCGTGGCCAAGGTGAAAGTGGGCACAAAGACCCACATATTCTTTCTCGACCTTCGTGCACACCACTATTGAAGCCAGAGCAGTGTGAAATGGTTGTTGGTTGGATAGCGGATAATGCTTCCAGGTGACTTAGCCACCACCACCACATGTCTTCCACACGGTCAAGTCTGAGTAGCCGTGAATGTGGCCTGGATATTCCTCACCCTGATCCTCTTTCCTCCCACCATGCCGAGTGCCCTGAGACAACTATTCCCACACTTGGACACTCTGGAGATCTGTTCAGTTTTCCATTTCAAGATTCAAAACTCTTGGCCAGTCAACTTGAAGTGGAGACAGATGAGATCGCATGTAGCGATGCCCAAAGCTTTGACTAGCCCCGGTCACGTGAAGGCGATGGTGGGAAAGTGTCAGAAGAGGACAATGACACAATTGCCAGAAAGTCAGGAGGAGCAGGGTGAGGATGTGGAAGACGAGGTGGTGGATGACCATGTGACTGAGCCAAACTGGCTGGAGGACATGCAGAGCGAGGGTAGCAGCATACATGGGAAAGGAGGCATATCACCCCAGCAGGTAGGAAGAAGCAGTGTGGTGGCCACAGACAGAAGGCGTGAATCCATTCCCCGTAACACCAACATGAGGGAAGTTGCCATTCCACCTGAGATCTTCCCGAGTCTGGCTATTTTTTTAAAGACTCTGCCGATAACCCCAAACAGGCCATTTGCAGCACCTGCCATGTCCGCATCAGCAGGGTAGCAAAACAACCAGCCTGACCACCACCAGCATGATAAGGCACATGGCAGCAAAGCACCCGACTTTGTGGGCCTAACCCCAGGCTCCAGGACCACTGCTTGCAGGTCACACCACTGCTTCGTCCACTGTTGTGCATAGAAGCCAATCCCGAGTACACCGTGCATGTGAAGATGCCTCTAGCCCTGCACAGCTTCAGCCACCCTTGCCATGCTTCAGCAGCATTTGCAGCTTCCAGCTCACCGGATGGTGTGTGATGTCCCCATGCACTGGAACTCTACGCTGCATATGTTGGAAAGGATTTGTGAGCAGAAGAGGGCAGTTGTTGACTACCAGCATCAGCAAGGCCATCGATATTCAGTTCAGACTCCACATATAAGACCTCAGGAGTGGACATGGATGTCCAATATATGTACCATCCTCCAAAACTTTGAGGACTGCACCAAGATGGTGAGCGGCGATGATGCCATAATTAGCGTCACCATCCCTCTTCTCAGCATTCTGAAAACCTCTCTGCTCACAATTAAAGAGGATGCATTGCAGGCAGAGCACGAGGACATAGAGCAAGGAACCATACAGGGAGATTACACTTAGCCGAGCCTCATGTCTTCTCAATGTGGATTGGTAGACAATGAGGAGGAACAGGAGCTTCTTTCATGCACTATAGACGGTACTACAAACACAGCTGTCATACCGTCTGTTCAGTGGGGAGGGTCGGAGGACAGGGAGGAGGAGGATGAGGATAGCATGGTCAGTCATCCAGTTGGTGAGGACATGGAAATCTTTCCTGTTAGCAGTCTGGCATGCATAGCTGACTTTATGTTGCACTGCTTTTTACGTGACCCTCGCATTATAAAAATTTTGGGTGACACTCATTACTGGTTGGTGACACTTCTAGACCAACGCTACACGGAGAACTTTCAATCTCTTATATCAGAGGCAGAGAGGTGTACTAAAATGTTGCAGTACCAGAGGGCCCTTGTAGCGGAATTACTTAGAAAATTCCCATGTGAGAACGCTGGCAGCAGATGTCAGTTTGTTGTACAATCAAGGAGTTCAAGCGAGAGACAGAAATACAATCCAGCTAAGTCAGGGGAACAATGGCAAAGTTCTGGGACTGTTTTCTCAGACCCTCCCATCGTGACGGCACAGAGGCAAGGGGTGCTGTCACAAGAACTGCAATGTTTGGGAAGATGGTGAGGGAGTACCTTGCAGATCGTACAAACATCGTCCGTGATTCCTCTGTGCCTTTTAATTATTGGGTATCCAAGCTGGACATGTGGCATGAACTGGCTCTCTATGCCTTGGAGGTCCTGGCCTGCCCTGGTGCTAGCATTCTGTCAGAGCCGCTGGTGTAATTATAGCAGATAAGTGCATCCACCTGTCAACTGAAAATGCTGACAGGCTGACTCTTATAAAAATGAACAAGGGCTGGATTGGGAAAGACTTCTGTACACCACCAAGTGAAAACAGCGAAACATAACCTCAAATACATTCTCTCTTTTGGGGAGGTATATTCTCATGCACCTCTTCACAACCACACATGGGTATACACGTCCAGATTTGGTCTGTTTGCTGTTATCCTCCTTAACCTCATAATCCAGAACCACTAGATGACCAGGGTGAACGTACTCTATACTGTTATAGGCCGGTGAATTTTAGGGAAAAGGGCTGTGATGGCACTATTTTATTTTGTAAAAAAATGACCCCACATTGGGAAATTGGGCATGACATTACATTGGGCCTACTTCTTAATTCTGTCTCCTGCAATGTGTCCTTTAACTGCCACTAGATCACCAGGGTGAACGTGCTCGGTACGGTGAATTTGGGGCACGAGGGCTGTGATGGCACTATTTTATTTTGTTAAAAAAGGACCCCACATTGGGGAATTGGGCATGACATTACATTGGGCCTTCTAAAGAAACGTGAACTTAAATGGATATATGAACTTAATACTCTAAAACCAGCAGGACTTAATGCAGATTTCAAAATTTATTCAGTTATCTAGCAATCCTTCAAGATATCTTGCTCTTTATAATTGGCTAATTGGGATCCTGTTATGGTTCTCAATGGCAAGAGAACATAGCCCAGCAAACATAAGTACTAGCTCTTGGAAGGATGGAAACTAAACTGACCATGAACTAAACCTGCCGCACAACTAACAGTAGCCGGGTAGCGTTGCCTACGTTTTTTATCCCTAGACGCCCAGCGCCGGCCGGAGGACTAACTAATCCTGGCAGAGGAAAATATAGTCCTGGCTCACCTCTAGAGAAATTTCCCCGATAGGCAGACAGAGGCCCCCACATATATTGGCGGTGATTTTAGATGAAATGACAAACGTAGTATGAAAATAGGTTTAGCAAAATTGAGGTCCGCTTACTAGATAGCAGGAAGACAGAAAGGGCACTTTCATGGTCAGCTGAAAACCCTATCAAAATACCATCCTGAAATTACTTTAAGACTCTAGTATTAACTCATAACATCAGAGTGGCAATTTCAGATCACAAGAGCTTTCCAGACACAGAAACGAAACTACAGCTGTGAACTGGAACAAAATGCAAAAACAAACGAGGACTAAAGTCCAACGTAGCTGGGAGTTGTCTAGCAGCAGGAACATGCACAGAAAGGCTTCTGATTACAATGTTGACCGGCATGGAAGTGACAGAGGAGCAAGGTTAAATAGCGACTCCCACATCCTGATGGAAACAGGTGAACAGAGGGGATGATGCACACCAGTTCAATTCCACCAGTGGCCACCGGGGGAGCCCAAAATCCAATTTCACAACAGTACCCCCCCCTCAAGGAGGGGGCACCGAACCCTCACCAGAACCACCAGGGCGATCAGGATGAGCCCTATGAAAGGCACGGACCAGATCGGAGGCATGAACATCAGAGGCAGTCACCCAAGAATTATCCTCCTGACCGTATCCCTTCCATTTGACCAGATACTGGAGTTTCCGTCTGGAAACACGGGAGTCCAAGATTTTTTCCACAACGTACTCCAACTCGCCCTCAACCAACACCGGAGCAGGAGGCTCAACGGAAGGCACAACCGGTACCTCATACCTGCGCAACAATGACCGATGAAAAACATTATGAATAGAAAAAGATGCAGGGAGGTCCAAACGGAAGGACACAGGGTTAAGAATCTCCAATATCTTGTACGGGCCGATGAACCGAGGCTTAAACTTAGGAGAAGAAACCCTCATAGGGACAAAACGAGAAGACAACCACACCAAGTCCCCAACACAAAGCCGAGGACCAACCCGACGCCGGCGGTTGGCAAAAAGCTGAGTCTTCTCCTGGGACAACTTCAAATTGTCCACTACCTGCCCCCAAATCTGATGCAACCTCTCCACCACAGCATCCACTCCAGGACAATCCGAAGATTCCACCTGACCAGAAGAAAATCGAGGATGAAACCCCGAATTACAGAAAAAAGGAGACACCAAGGTGGCAGAGCTGGCCCGATTATTGAGGGCAAACTCCGCTAAAGGCAAAAAAGCAACCCAATCATCCTGATCTGCAGACACAAAACACCTCAAATATGTCTCCAAGGTCTGATTCGTCCGCTCGGTCTGGCCATTAGTCTGAGGATGGAAAGCAGACGAGAAAGACAAATCTATGCCCATCCTAGCACAGAATGCTCGCCAAAATCTAGACACGAATTGGGTTCCTCTGTCAGAAACGATATTCACCGGAATACCATGCAAACGGACCACATTTTGAAAAAACAGAGGAACCAACTCAGAAGAAGAAGGCAACTTAGGCAGGGGAACCAAATGGACCATCTTAGAGAAACGGTCACACACCACCCAGATGACAGACATCTTCTGAGAAACAGGAAGATCCGAAATAAAATCCATAGAGATGTGCGTCCAGGGCCTCTTCGGGATAGGCAAGGGCAACAACAATCCACTAGCCCGAGAACAACAAGGCTTGGCCCGAGCACAAACGTCACAAGACTGCACAAAGCCTCGCACATCTCGAGACAGGGAAGGCCACCAGAAGGACCTTGCCACCAAATCCCTGGTACCAAAGATTCCAGGATGACCTGTCAACGCAGAAGAATGAACCTCAGAAATGACTTTACTGGTCCAATCATCAGGAACAAACAGTCTACCAGGTGGGCAACGATCAGGTCTATCCGCCTGAAACTCCTGCAAGGCCCGCCGCAGGTCTGGAGAAACGGCAGACAATATCACTCCATCCTTAAGGATACCTGTAGGTTCAGAGTTACCAGGGGAGTCAGGCTCAAAACTCCTAGAAAGGGCATCCGCCTTAACATTCTTAGAACCCGGCAGGTAGGACACCACAAAATTAAACCGAGAGAAAAACAACGACCAGCGCGACTGTCTAGGATTCAGGCGTCTGGCGGACTCAAGATAAATTAGATTTTTGTGGTCAGTCAATACCACCACCTGATGTCTAGCCCCCTCAAGCCAATGACGCCACTCCTCAAAAGCCCACTTCATGGCCAAAAGCTCCCGATTCCCAACATCATAATTCCGCTCGGCGGGCGAAAATTTACGCGAGAAAAAGGCACAAGGTCTCATCACGGAACAATCGGAACTTCTCTGCGACAAAACTGCCCCAGCTCCGATTTCAGAAGCGTTGACCTCAACCTGAAAAGGAAGAGCAACATCAGGCTGACGCAACACAGGGGCGGAAGAAAAGCGGCGCTTAAGCTCCCGAAAGGCCTCCACAGCAGCAGGGGACCAATCAGCAACATCAGCACCCTTCTTAGTCAAATCAGTCAATGGTTTAACAACATCAGAAAAACCAGCAATAAATCGACGATAAAAGTTAGCAAAGCCCAAAAATTTCTGAAGACTCTTAAGAGAAGAGGGTTGCGTCCAATCACAAATAGCCTGAACCTTGACAGGATCCATCTCGATGGAAGAGGGGGAAAAAATATATCCCAAAAAGGAAATCTCTTGTACCCCAAAAACGCACTTAGAACCCTTCACACACAAGGAATTAGACCGCAAAACCTGAAAAACCCTCCTGACCTGCTGGACATGAGAGTCCCAGTCATCCGAAAAAATCAAAATATCATCCAGATACACAATCATAAATTTATCCAAATAATCACGGAAAATGTCATGCATAAAGGACTGAAAGACTGAAGGGGCATTTGAAAGACCAAAAGGCATCACCAAATACTCAAAGTGGCCCTCGGGCGTATTAAATGCGGTCTTCCACTCATCCCCCTGCTTAATTCGCACCAAATTATACGCCCCATGGAGATCTATCTTAGAGAACCACTTGGCCCCCTTTATGCGAGCAAACAAATCAGTCAGCAGTGGCAACGGATATTGATATTTAACCGTGATTTTATTCAAAAGCCGATAATCAATGCACGGCCTCAAAGAGCCATCTTTCTTAGCCACAAAGAAAAAACCGGCTCCTAAGGGAGATGACGAAGGACGAATATGTCCCTTTTCCAAGGACTCCTTTATATATTCTCGCATAGCAGCATGTTCAGGCACAGACAGATTAAATAAACGACCCTTAGGGTATTTACTACCCGGAATCAAATCTATGGCACAATCGCACTCCCGGTGCGGAGGTAATGAACCAAGCTTAGGTTCTTCAAAAACGTCACGATATTCAGTCAAGAATTCAGGAATCTCAGAGGGAATAGATGATGAAATGGAAACCACAGGTACGTCCCCATGCGTCCCCTTACATCCCCAGCTTAACACAGACATAGCTTTCCAGTCAAGGACTGGGTTATGAGATTGCAGCCATGGCAATCCAAGCACCAACACATCATGTAGGTTATACAGCACAAGAAAGCGAATAATCTCCTGATGATCCGGATTAATCCGCATAGTTACTTGTGTCCAGTATTGTGGTTTATTACTAGCCAATGGGGTGGAGTCAATCCCCTTCAGGGGTATAGGAGTTTCACGAAGCTCCAAATCATACCCACAGCGTTTGGCAAAGGACCAATCCATAAGACTCAAAGCGGCGCCAGAGTCGACATAGGCGGTAATAGATGATAAAGAACAAATCAGGGTCACAGATAGAATAAACTTAGACTGTAAAGTGCCAATTGAAACAGACTTATCAAGCTTCTTAGTACGCTTAGAGCATGCTGATATAACATGAGTTGAATCACCGCAATAGAAGCACAACCCATTTTTTCGTCTTAAATTCTGCCGTTCACTTCTGGACAGAATTCTATCACATTGCATATTCTCTGGCGTCTTCTCAGTAGACACCGCCAAATGGTGCACAGGTTTGCGCTCCCGCAGACGCCTATCGATCTGGATAGCCATTGTCATGGACTCAATCAGACCCGCAGGCACAGGGAACCCCACCATAACATCCTTAATGGCATCAGAGAGACCCTCTCTGAAATTCGCCGCCAGGGCGCACTCATTCCACTGAGTAAGCACAGCCCATTTACGGAATTTCTGGCAGTATATTTCAGCTTCGTCTTGCCCCTGAGATAGGGACATCAAGGCCTTTTCCGCCTGAAGCTCTAACTGAGGTTCCTCATAAAGCAACCCCAAGGCCAGAAAAAACGCATCCACATTGAGCAACGCAGGATCCCCTGGAGCCAATGCAAAAGCCCAATCCTGAGGGTCGCCCCGGAGCAAGGAAATCACAATCCTGACCTGCTGAGCAGGATCTCCAGCAGAGCGAGATTTCAGGGACAAAAACAACTTGCAATTATTTTTGAAATTTTGAAAGCAAGATCTATTCCCCGAGAAAAATTCAGGCAAAGGAATTCTAGGTTCAGATATAGGAACATGAACAACAAAATCTTGTAAATTTTGAACTTTCGTGGTGAGATTATTCAAACCTGCAGCTAAACTCTGAATATCCATTTTAAACAGGTGAACACAGAGCCATTCCAGGATTAGAAGGAGAGAGAGAGAGAGAGAAAGGCTGCAATATAGGCAGACTTGCAAGAGATTCAATTACAAGCACACTCAGAACTGAAGGGAAGGGAAAAAAAAAAAATCTTCAGCAGACTTCTCTTTTCTCTCCTTTCTCTGTCAATTAATTTAACCCTTTTTGGCCGGTCAAACTGTTATGGTTCTCAATGGCAAGAGAACATAGCCCAGCAAACATAAGTACTAGCTCTTGGAAGGATGGAAACTAAACTGACCATGAACTAAACCTGCCGCACAACTAACAGTAGCCGGGTAGCGTTGCCTACGTTTTTTATCCCTAGACGCCCAGCGCCGGCCGGAGGACTAACTAATCCTGGCAGAGGAAAATATAGTCCTGGCTCACCTCTAGAGAAATTTCCCCGATAGGCAGACAGAGGCCCCCACATATATTGGCGGTGATTTTAGATGAAATGACAAACGTAGTATGAAAATAGGTTTAGCAAAATTGAGGTCCGCTTACTAGATAGCAGGAAGACAGAAAGGGCACTTTCATGGTCAGCTGAAAACCCTATCAAAATACCATCCTGAAATTACTTTAAGACTCTAGTATTAACTCATAACATCAGAGTGGCAATTTCAGATCACAAGAGCTTTCCAGACACAGAAACGAAACTACAGCTGTGAACTGGAACAAAATGCAAAAACAAACGAGGACTAAAGTCCAACTTAGCTGGGAGTTGTCTAGCAGCAGGAACATGCACAGAAAGGCTTCTGATTACAATGTTGACCGGCATGGAAGTGACAGAGGAGCAAGGTTAAATAGCGACTCCCACATCCTGATGGAAACAGGTGAACAGAGGGGATGATGCACACCAGTTCAATTCCACCAGTGGCCACCGGGGGAGCCCAAAATCCAATTTCACAACAGGATCCATGATCTATATATGTAGTTATTTATGTGGTAAATAATTATATGTTAATTTTATTTTTTATAGATAAAACACTTGGTGTCACCTGTCACCGTACTGGTTCAGAGAGGAAACATGGATGTATGTAGGACTATATATCACTGCCAAGAATTTTTTCAAAAAAAAATTTTTGCTTAAATTTTTTTTTTCATAAAAAAAAAAAAAATCACATGGTAACATGGCAGCAATCACATGGTAACACTAGAATATTTGTCATGGAGTAAAATAATGTTTTGGCACCAAATCACTTTATGTATGAAGTTCAAATATTTAAATTGTATGGTCATGTATTGTTTTTATAACATTTTAAGATAATTATATTAATTGTATGCACTTGAGACTGTTGAATATGGCTATAAAAGCACTCTTGATTGTAATACCCACTGCTTGACAAAGGCTCAGAGGAGCTGAAACATTGCCCAAGATGAGTGGGGCAGAATAACGTTTTTTCACTTTTTTCCACCTGAAACTATTGGAGTGCTGCCTTCATTTTTTTTCTTCTGTTTAGTTTGGCAAGTATTAGACTGTTTGCCTGGAGGCCTGGCACCCGCTGTGAATTATTGTGCTGTTCCTTTTTTACTATATACAGTATATATGTCTCACTGACATATATATATATATATATATATACTAGATGGTGGCCCGATTCTAACGCATCAGGTATTCTAGAATGCACAGCCACATAGTATATAACACAGCCCACATAGTATATAGCATAGCCACGTAGTATATTGCACAGCCATGTAGTATATAACTCAGCCCACACAGTATATAACACAGCCCCCGCAGTATGTAACACAGCCACGTAGTATAATGCACTGGCACGTAGTATATATAGCACAGCCCACGTATATATTGCACAGGCCACGTAGTATATAACACAGCCCACGAAGTATGTAACCCAGGCCACGTAGTATACAACACAGCCCACGTAGTATATAGCAATGTGGGGACCATATCCCTGTTAAAAAAACAATTAAAATAAAAAATACCATATATACTCGAGTATAAGCTGACCCGAGTATAAGCTGACCCCCCCTAATTTTGCCACAGAAAACTGGGAAAACTTAATGACTCGAGTTTAAGCATAGGGTGGAAAATGCAGCAGCTACTGGTAAATTTCAAAAATAAAAATAGATACCAATAAAATATTAATTGAGACATCAGTAGTTTAAGTCTTTTTGAATATCCATATTGAATCAGGAGCCCCATATAATGCTCCATACAGTTCATGACGGCCCCATAAGAAGCTCCATACAAAATTGTTGTGAATTCTGCTCTTGGGTTCCCTCCGGTGGTTGTTGGTAGTAATGCAGTTGTCCCTGGGTTGCAATCCTGGGCAGGTGTCCCTGCTGATTGCAGCTCTGACTGGGATATTTAGGTGTGCAGGATTCATTAGCCCTTGCCAGTTGTCCATTGTTCTTGGAGGTTTTGTGTTGTGATTTTGCTTTTTGCTCCCTCTAGTGGTCATTAGTGATTTGACTCTGGAGCGTCTGTCTTTTCCTATATCCTCACCTGGGCCGTTAGTTCAGGGGCGTTGCTATATAAGCTCCCTGGACCTTCAGTTCAATGCCTGGCATCGTTGAAATCAGAGCTAATCTGTTGTGCTCTTGTCCTCTGATCCTGTTCCTGTTATTCAAGCTAAGTCTGCTTCTTTGCTTTTTGCTTTTGTTTTGTTTGGTATTTTTGTCCAGCTTGTTCCTATCTGTATCCTGACCTTTGCTGGAAGCTCTAGGGGGCTGGTGTTCTCCCCCCGGACCGTTAGACGGTTCGGGGGTTCTTGAATCTCCAGCGTGGATTTTTATAGGGTTTTTGTTGACCAGATAAGTTATCTTGCTATATTCTGCTATTAGTAAGCTGGCCTCTCTTTGCTGAACCTGGTTCATTTCTGTGTTTGTCATTTCCTCTTACCTCACCGTTATTATTTGTGGGGGGCTTGTATCTTGCTTTGGGGTCCCTTTCTCTGGAGGCAAGAGAGGTCTTTGTTTTCTTCTCCTAGGGGTAGTTAGATTCTCCGGCTGGCGCGAGTCATCTAGCGATCACCGTAGGCATGATCCCCGGCTACTTCTAGTGTTGGCGTTAGGAGTAGCTATTTGGTCAACCCAGTTACCACAGCCCTATGAGCTGGATTTTTGAATCTCGCAGACTTACACGTTCCTCTGAGACCCTGTCCACTGGGGTCATAACAGTATGCCAGGCCAGTATTAAATGTTTAATGCATTGCAGAAGTGGGATTATAAGAAAGAAAATTTTGAGTTTTTTTTTTTCCCTCTCTCATTTTTTTTTTCTTTTCCCCTTTACCTCAGAGTGGCTTAAGCTTGCTGCAGACATGAATGTCCAGACCTTGATTACAAGTGTGGACCAGCTTGCCGCTCGTGTGCAGGGTATACAAGATTATGTTACCAGAAATCCTAGGTCTGAACCCAAGATTCCGATTCCTGAACTGTTTTCAGGAGACCGATTTAAGTTTAGGAATTTCAGGAATAATTGTAAATTATTTTTGTCCCTGAAACCTTGTTCGTCTGGAGACTCTGCTCAACAAGTAAAAATTGTTATTTCATTCTTACGGGGTGACCCTCAGGATTGGGCTTTTTCGTTGGCGCCAGGAGATCCGGCATTGGCTGATATTGATGCGTTTTTTCTGGCGCTCGGTTTACTTTATGAGGAACCCAATCTTGAGATTCAGGCAGAGAAAGCCTTGCTGGCTATGTCTCAGGGCCAGGACGAGGCTGAGGTGTATTGCCAAAAATTTCGGAAATGGTCCGTGCTGACACATTGGAACGAGTGTGCACTGGCCGCTAATTTTAGAAATGGCCTTTCTGAGGCCATTAAGAATGTTATGGTGGGTTTTCCCATTCCCACAGGTCTGAATGATACCATGTCCCTGGCTATTCAAATTGACCGGCGGTTGCGGGAGCGCAAAACCGCAAATTCCCTCATGTTGTTGTCTGAACAGACACCTGATGTGATGCAATGTGATAGAAAAACCGCAAATTCCCTCATGGTGTTGTCTGAACGGACACCTGATTTGATGCAATGTGATAGAATCCTGACTAGAAATGAGAGGAAAATTCATAGACGCCGGAATGGCTTGTGCTACTACTGTGGTGATTCTACACATGTTATCTCAGCATGCTCTAAACGTATATCTAAGGTTGTTAGTCCTGTCACCGTTGGTAATTTGCATCCTAAGTTTATTCTGTCTGTAACTTTGATTTGCTCACTGTCATCTTATCCTGTCATGGCGTTTGTAGATTCAAGTGCTGCCCTGAGTCTTATGGATCTCTCATTTGCTAAGCGCTGTGGTTTTATTCTTGAACCATTAGAAAATCCTATCCCTCTTAGGGGTATTGATGCTACGCCATTGGCAGAAAATAAGCCGCAGTATTGGACACAGGTTACCATGTGCATGACTCCTGAACACCGCGAGGTGATACGTTTTCTCGTTCTACATAAAATGCATGATTTGGTTGTTTTGGGGCTGCCATGGTTACAGACCCATAATCCAGTCCTTGACTGGAAGGCTATGTCAGTGTCTAGTTGGGGCTGTCGTGGTATTCATGAGGATTCCCTGCCTGTGTCTATTGCTTCTTCTACGCCTTCGGAAGTTCCGGAGTACTTGTCTGATTATCAGGATGTCTTTAGCCAGTCCAGGTCCAGTGCATTGCCTCCTCATAGGGAATGTGACTGTGCAATAGATTTGATTCCAGGCAGTAAATTTCCTAAGGGAAGACTGTTTAATCTGTCGATACCTGAACATACCGCTATGCGTTCATATATCAAGGAGTCTCTGGAGAAAGGACACATCCGTCCGTCTTCTTCCCCTCTTGGTGCGGGATTCTTTTTTGTGGCTAAAAAGGACGGATCTTTGAGGCCTTGTATTGACTATCGGCTTTTAAATAAGATCACTGTCAAATTTCAGTATCCTTTGCCGCTGTTGTCTGACTTGTTTGCCCGGATTAAAGGTGCCAAGTGGTTTACCAAGATAGACCTTCGTGGTGCGTACAACCTTGTGCGCATTAAGCAAGGGGATGAATGGAAAACCGCATTCAATACGCCCGAAGGTCATTTTGAGTACTTGGTGATGCCTTTTGGGCTCTCTAATGCCCCTTCAGTTTTTCAGTCCTTTATGCATGACATTTTCCGGAACTATCTGGATAAATTTCTGATCGTTTATCTGGATGATATTCTGTTTTTTTCTGATAATTGGGACTCGCATGTGGAGCAGGTCAGGATGGTCTTTAAAATTTTGCGTGAAAATTCTTTGTTTGTCAAGGGCTCAAAGTGTCTTTTTGGTGTACAGAAGGTTCCCTTTTTGGGGTTCATTTTTTCCCCTTCTGCTGTGGAGATGGACCCAGTCAAGGTCCGAGCTATTCTTGATTGGACTCAGCCCTCGTCAGTTAAGAGTCTTCAGAAGTTCTTGGGTTTCGCTAACTTCTACCGTCGTTTTATCGCTAACTTTTCTAGCATTGTGAAACCTTTGACGGATATGACCAAGAAGGGCTCCGATGTGGTTAATTGGGCTCCTGCTGCCGTGGAGGCTTTCCAGGAGTTGAAACGTCGGTTTACTTCGGCGCCTGTTTTGTGCCAGCCTGATGTCTCGCTTCCCTTTCAAGTTGAGGTGGATGCTTCAGAGATTGGAGCAGGGGCCGTTTTGTCGCAGAGAGGCCCTGGTTGCTCTGTTATGAGACCTTGCGCCTTTTTCTCTAGGAAGTTTTCGCCTGCGGAGCGAAATTATGATGTGGGCAATCGGGAGTTGTTGGCCATGAAATGGGCATTTGAGGAGTGGCGTCATTGGCTCGAGGGTGCTAAGCATCGTGTGGTGGTCTTGACTGATCACAAAAATCTGATGTATCTCGAGTCTGCTAAACGCCTGAATCCTAGACAGGCCCGCTGGTCATTGTTTTTCTCCCGTTTTGACTTTGTTGTCTCGTATTTACCAGGTTCAAAGAATGTGAAGGCCGATGCTCTTTCCAGGAGCTTTGTGCCTGATGCTCCTGGAGTCGCTGAACCTGTTGGTATTCTTAAGGATGGTATTATCTTGTCAGCTATTTCTCCTGATCTGCGACGTGTGTTGCAGAGATTTCAGGCTGATAGGCCTGATTCTTGTCCACCTGACAGACTGTTTGTGCCTGATAAGTGGACCAGCAGAGTCATTTCCGAGGTTCATTCCTCGGTGTTGGCAGGTCACCCAGGAATTTTTGGCACCAGAGATCTGGTGGCCAGATCCTTTTGGTGGCCTTCCTTGTCTAGGGATGTGCGGTCATTTGTACAGTCCTGTGGGACTTGTGCTCGAGCTAAGCCTTGCTGTTCTCGTGCCAGCGGGTTGCTCTTGCCCTTGCCTGTCCCTAAGAGACCTTGGACACATATCTCCATGGATTTCATTTCTGATCTTCCGGTGTCTCAGGGCATGTCTGTTATCTGGGTGATATGTGATCGCTTCTCCAAGATTTTCCATTTGGTTCCTTTGCCTAAACTGCCTTCCTCTTCCGATCTGGTTCCTGTGTTTTTCCAGAACGTGGTTCGTTTGCACGGCATCCCTGAGAATATTGTGTCAGACAGAGGATCCCAGTTCGTTTCCAGATTCTGGCAATCCTTTTGTAGTAGGATGGGCATTGACTTGTCGTTTTCGTCTGCTTTCCATCCTCAGACTAATGGACAGACGGAGCGAACTAATCAGACTTTGGAGGCTTATTTGAGGTGTTTTGTCTCTGCTGATCAGGACGATTGGGTGACCTTCTTGCCGTTAGCTGAGTTTGCCCTTAATAATCGGGCTAGTTCCGCCACCTTGGTTTCGCCGTTTTTCTGCAACTCTGGTTTCCACCCTCGTTTTTCTTCGGGTCATGTGGAACCTTCTGACTGCCCTGGGGTGGATTCTGTGGTGGATAGGTTGCAGCGGATCTGGAATCTTGTGGTGGACAACTTGAAGTTGTCACAGGAGAGGGCTCAGCGCTTTGCCAACCGCCGCCGCGGTGTGGGTCCCCGACTACGTGTTGGGGATTTGGTGTGGCTTTCTTCCCGCTTTGTTCCTATGAAGGTTTCCTCTCCCAAATTTAAACCTCGTTTCATTGGTCCTTACAAGATATTGGAAATTCTTAATCCTGTATCCTTTCGCCTGGATCTACCTGTGTCGTTTGCTATCCACAACGTGTTTCATAGGTCCTTGTTGTGGCGGTACGTTGTGCCTGTGGTTCCTTCTGCTGAGCCTCCTGCTCCGGTGTTGGTTGAGGGCGAGTTGGAGTACGTGGTGGAGAAAATCTTGGATTCTCGTCTCTCCAGGCGGAGGCTTCAGTACCTGGTCAAGTGGAAGGGCTATGGTCAGGAAGATAATTCCTGGGTGGTCGCCTCTGATGTTCATGCGGCCGATTTAGTTCGTGCCTTTCACGCCGCTCATCCTGATCGCCCTGGTGGTCGTGGTGAGGGTTCGGTGACCCCTCACTAAGGGGGGGGTACTGTTGTGATTTTGCTTTTTGCTCCCTCTAGTGGTCATTAGTGATTTGACTCTGGAGCGTCTGTCTTTTCCTATATCCTCACCTGGGCCGTTAGTTCAGGGGCGTTGCTATATAAGCTCCCTGGACCTTCAGTTCAATGCCTGGCATCGTTGAAATCAGAGCTAATCTGTTGTGCTCTTGTCCTCTGATCCTGTTCCTGTTTTTCAAGCTAAGTCTGCTTCTTTGCTTTTTGCTTTTGTTTTGTTTGGTATTTTTGTCCAGCTTGTTCCTATCTGTATCCTGACCTTTGCTGGAAGCTCTAGGGGGCTGGTGTTCTCCCCCCGGACCGTTAGACGGTTCGGGGGTTCTTGAATCTCCAGCGTGGATTTTTATAGGGTTTTTGTTGACCAGATAAGTTATCTTGCTATATTCTGCTATTAGTAAGCTGGCCTCTCTTTGCTGAACCTGGTTCATTTCTGTGTTTGTCATTTCCTCTTACCTCACCGTTATTATTTGTGGGGGGCTTGTATCTTGCTTTGGGGTCCCTTTCTCTGGAGGCAAGAGAGGTCTTTGTTTTCTTCTCCTAGGGGTAGTTAGATTCTCCGGCTGGCGCGAGTCATCTAGCGATCACCGTAGGCATGATCCCCGGCTACTTCTAGTGTTGGCGTTAGGAGTAGCTATTTGGTCAACCCAGTTACCACAGCCCTATGAGCTGGATTTTTGAATCTCGCAGACTTACACGTTCCTCTGAGACCCTGTCCACTGGGGTCATAACAGTTTTGCATCTCTGTCTGGTTCCTCCTGCCCCGCTGCCAAATCAGCAAAGATAAGTGTCTGGTTTTGTTTCTGCAGCACACATGCTGTGTGCTTTACAATTCAGTACTATTCAATGTTTTTTCTTGTCCAGCTTAGACTGTGTTTGGATATTTCAGTCAAGTTGGATTCTCAGGAGATGCAGACATACATTCCATGTCTTTAGTTAAATGGTGGAATTTTTGTATTATCTGCTGTGGATATTTTTAGGGTTTTAATACTGACCGCTTAGCATTCTGTCCTATCCTTTCCTATTTAGCTAGCGTGGCCTCTTTTGCTAAATCCTGATTTCTACCTGCGTGTGTCTTTCCTCTAATACTCACAGTCAATATTTGTGGGGGGCTGCCTATCCTTTGGGGTTCGGCTCTGAGGCAAGATAGAATTCCCATTTCCATCTATAGGGGTATTTAGTCCTCCGGCTGTGTCGAGGTGTCTAGGATGTGTTAGGTACACCCCACGGCTACTTCTAGTTGCGGTGACAGTTTAGGGTTTGCGGTCAGTACAGCTTCCACCTACTCCTGAGAGTCTCATGCGGCTCCAAGGTCACCGGATCATAACAGTACAACTGGCCAACAATGAGTTAAATGCATCTCAGAAGAAGGGAAGAAAGAGCCATTTTTTTTCTGTAGCCTGCTTTGTCTTTTCTTCCCTCTTTTTCTCTGGGTGGCTGAGGAGTCTTGTGCTAGCATGGATGTTCAGGGATTAGCTTCTCATGTGGACCAGCTTGCTGCTAGGGTACAGGGTATTTCTGATTATATTGTTCAGACTCCAGTTTTAGAGCCTAAGATTCCTACTCCTGATTTGTTTTTTGGGGACAGGTCCAAATTTTTGAGTTTTAAAAACAACTGTAAACTGTTTTTTGCTCTGAGACCTCGATCCTCTGGTGATTCCATTCAGCAGGTTAAAATTGTCATCTCCCTGCTGCGTGGTGATCCTCAGGATTGGGCATTTTCCCTGGAATCTGGGAATCCGGCCTTGCTTAATGTAGACGCCTTTCTTCAGGCTTTAGGATTATTATATGATGAACCAAATTCTGTGGATCAAGCGGAGAAGACCTTGTTGGTTCTGTCTCAGGGTCAAGAAGCGGCAGAATTGTATTGTCAGAAATTTAGAAAATGGTCTGAGTTGACTAAATGGAATGATGATGCTTTGGCGGCAACTTTCAGAAAGGGTCCTTCTGAATCCGTTAAAGATGTTATGGTGGGGTTTCCCACGCCTTTCGGTCTGAGTGATTCTATGTCTCTGGCAATTCAGATTGATCGGCGTTTGCGGGAGCGCAGAATTGTGCACGCTGTGGCATTGTCCTCAGAGCAGATGCCTGAGTCAATGCAGTGTGATAGGATTCTAGGATTCTGTCTAGAACGGAACAACAGGGATTCAGACATCAGAATAGGTTGTGTTTTTATTGTGGCGATGCTTCTCATGTCATTTCAGTCTGCCCTAAGCGTACAAAGAGGATCGCTAGTTAATTTACCATCAGTACTGTACAACCTAAATTTTTATTATCTGTGTCCTTGATCTGCTCATTGTCATCATTTTCTGTCATGACGTTTGTGGATTCAGGCGCCGCCTAGAACTTAATGGACTTTGAGTTTGCCAGGCGTTGTGGTTTCCCCTTGCAGTCTTTGCAGAACCCTATTCCTTTAAGGGGCATTGATGCTACACCTTTGGCTAAAAATAAGCCCCAGTTCTGGACACAGGTGACCATGTGCATGGCGCCAGCCCATCAGGAAGATTGTCGATTTCTGGTGTTGCATAATGTGCATGATGCTATCATGCTGGGTTTTCCGTGGTTGCAGGTACATAATCCTGTGTTGGATTGGAAGTCTATGTCTGTGACTAGTTGGGGATGTCAGGGGGTTCATAATGACGTTCCTTTGATGTCAATCTCCTATTCTTCCACTTCTGAAATTCCAGAGTTTTTGTCTGATTTTCAAAATGTATTCGATGAGCCCAAGTCCAGTTCCCTTCCACCGCATAGGGACTGTGATTGTGCGATTGACTTGATTCCAGGCTGTAAGTTTCCTAAGGGCCGACTTTTCAACCTGTCTGTGCCTGAACATACCACCATGCGGAGTTATGTTAAAGGGAACCTGTCACCCCGTTTTTTGAAGATGAGCTAAAAATAGCGTTAAATGGGGCAGAGCTGGGCGTTACATTAGTGTCTTTGTGTGCCTTTATTACCCACCTATGCTGCCGAAATACCTTTGCAAAGTCGCCGTTTTCTGCTGTCACTCACGCTGGTCTGGTCCTATGGGCGTGGTGACAGCGCTGTTTCTCCCCCAGAATCCTGCTCATCATTACGTTGGTGGTGTAGTGGTGTGCGCATGTCCAAAAGTCGAATCCACTGCCTAGGAGATGAAAAACAACGCGATCTGCGCTATTCAGCCATTTACCGGTGGGCGCGGCCATCTTTCCTGTGGCCGCGCGTGCGCAGATGGAGCGCTCTGCTGCCCGGGGCTTCAGGAAAATGGCCGCCGCGATCTCCATCTGCGCACGCGCGGAATCCCGCGGCCATTTTCCTGAAGCCCCGGGCAGCAAAGCGCTCCATCTGCGCACGCGCGGCCACAGGAAAGATGGCCGCGCCCACCGGTAAACGGCTGAATAGCGCAGATCGCGCTGTTTTCATCTCCTGGGCAGTGGATTCGCTTTTTGGACATGCGCACACCACTACGCCACCAACGTAATGATGAGCAGGATTCTGGGGGAGAAACAGCGCTGTCATCACGCCCATAGGACCAGACCAGCGTGAGTGACAGCAGAAAACGGCGACTTTACAAAGGTGTTTCGGCAGCATAGGTGGGTAATAAAGGCACACAAAGACACTAATGTAATGCCCAGCTCTGCCCCTATTTAATGCTTTTTTTAGCTCATCTTCAAAAAACGGGGTGAGAGGTTCCCTTTAAGGAGTCTTTGGAGAAAGGACATATTCGGCCACCTTCTTCACCGTTGGGAGCGGGATTTTTTTTTGTTGCTAAGAAGGATGGCTCCTTGAGACCCTGTATTGATTATCGCCTCTTGAATAAGATCACGGTCAAGTTTCAATACCCTTTACCTCTGCTTTCCGATTTGTTTGCTAGGATTAAGGGGGCTAGTTGGTTTACGAAGATTGACCTTCGGGGGCATATAATCTTGTTCGTATTAAGCAGGGTGATGAATGGAAAACTGCGTTTAATACACCCGAAGGCCATTTTGAATACCTTGTGATGCCATTCGGGCTCTCTAATGCTCCATCTGTTTTTCAGTCCTTCATGCACGATATCTTCCGGACTTATCTTGATAAATTCATGATTGTATATTTGGATGACATTTTAATTTTTTCCGATGATTGGGAGTCTCATGTGAAACAGGTCAGGATGGTATTTCAGATCCTTCGTGATAATGCTTTGTTTGTGAAGGGGTCTAAGTGTCTCTTTGGAGTGCAGAAGGTTTCTTTTTTGGGCTTCATTTTTTCTCCCTCATCTATAGAAATGGATCCGGTTAAGGTTCAGGCCATTCATGATTGTATTCAACCCACATCTGTGAAGAGCCTTCAGAAATTTTTGGGCTTTGCTAATTTTTATCGCCGTTTCGTTGCTAACTTCTCCAGTGTGGTTAAACCCCTGACCGATTTGACGAAGAAAGGCGCTGATGTGACGAATTGGTCCTCTGCGGCTGTCTCTGCCTTTCAGGAGCTTAAACGCCGATTTACTTCTGCCCCGGTGTTGCGTCAACCGGATGTTTCTCTTCCGTTTCAGGTTGAGGTTGACGCTTCGGAGATTGGGGCAGGGGCCGTTTTGTCTCAGAGGAATTCTGATGGTTCCTTGATGAAACCGTGTGCCTTCTTTTCCCGTAAGTTTTCGCCCGCTGAATGCAATTATGATGACGGCAATCGGGAGTTGTTGGCTATGAAGTGGGCATTTGAGGAGTGGCGACATTGGCTTGAGGGAGCAAAGCACCGTATTGTGGTCTTGACCGATCATAAAAATCTGATTTACCTCGAGTCTGCCAGGCGGCTGAATCCTAGACAGGCTCGATGGTCCTTGTTTTTTTCCCGTTTTGATTTCGTGGTCTCGTATCTTCCAGGTTCTAAGAATATTAAGGCTGATGCCCTCTCTAGGAGTTTTTTACCTGATTCTCCTGAGGTCCTTGAACCGGTCGGCATTCTGAAAGAAGGGGTGGTCCTTTCTGCCATCTCCCCTGATTTACGACGGGTTCTTCAGGAATTTCAGGCTGACAAACCTGACCACTGTCCAGTGGGGAAACTGTTTGTTCCAGATAGATGGACTAGTAGAGTGATTTCTGAGGTTCATTGTTCTGTGTTGGCTGGCCATCCTGGTATTTTTGGTACGAGATTTGGTTGGTAGGTCCTTTTGGTGGCCTTCTTTGTCACGTGATGTGCGTTCTTTTGTGCAGTCCTGTGGGATTTGTGCGCGGGCCAAGCCTTGTTGTTCCCACGCTAGTGGGTTGCTTTTGCCTTTGCCGGTCCCTGAGAGGCCCTGGACGCATATTTCTATGGATTTTATTTCTGATCTTCCGGTTTCCCAGAAGATGTCTGTCATCTGCGTTGTTTGTGACCGGTTCTCTAAGATGGTCCATTTGGTGCCTTTGCCTAAATTGCCTTCCTCTTCTGATTTGGTTCCGTTGTTTTTTCAGCATGTGGTTCGTTTGCATGGTATTCCAGAGAATATTGTGTCCGACAGAGGTTCCCAGTTTGTTTCTCGGTTTTGGCGGGCCTTTTGTGCTAAGCTGGGCATTGATTTGTCTTTTTCTTCCACATTTCATCCTCAGACAAATGGCCAGACCGAGCGAACTAATCAGACTTTAGAAACTTATCTGAGATGCTTTGTGTCTGCTGATCAGGATGATTGGGTGGCTTTCTTGCCATTGGCCGAGTTTGCCCTTAATAATCGGGCTAGTTCTGCTACCTTGGTTTTGCCCTTCTTTTGTAATTTTGGTTTTCATCCTCGTTTTTCTTCAGGGCAGGTTGAGCCTTCTTACTGTCCTGGTGTGGATTCTGTGGTTGACAGGTTGCAGCAGATTTGGGCTCATGTGGTGGACAATTTGGTGTTGTCTCAGGAGGAGGCTCAACGTTTTGCTAACCGTCGTCGGTGTGTTGGTTCCCGGCTTCGGGTTGGGGATCTGGTCTGGTTGTCTTCCCGTCATGTTCCTATGTAGGTTTCTTCCCCTAAGTTTAAGCCTCGCTTTATTGGTCCTTATAGGATTTCTGAGATTATTAATCCGGTGTCTTTTCGATAATGTCTTCCATAGATCTTTATTGCGGAAATATGTGGTGCCCGTTGTTCCCTCTGTTGATCCTCCGGCCCCTGTGTTGGTTGATGGGGAGATGGAGTATGTGGTTGAGAAGATTTTGGATTCTCGCTTTTCGAGGCGGAGGCTTCAGTACCTTGTCAAATGGAAGGGTTATGGCCAGGAGGATAATTCTTGGGTTTTTACCTCTGATGTCCATGCTGCTGATATGGTCCGTGCCTTTCATCTGGCTCGTCCTGATCGGCCTGGGGGCTCTGGTGAGGGTTTGGTGACCCCTCCTCAAGGGGGGGTACTGTTGTGAATTCTGCTCTTGGGTTCCCTCCGGTGGTTGTTGGTAGTAATGCAGTTGTCCCTGGGTTGCAATCCTGGGCAGGTGTCCCTGCTGATTGCAGCTCTGACTGGGATATTTAGGTGTGCAGGATTCATTAGCCCTTGCCAGTTGTCCATTGTTCTTGGAGGTTTTGCATCTCTGTCTGGTTCCTCCTGCCCCGCTGCCAAATCAGCAAAGGTAAGTGTCTGGTTTTGTTTCTGCAGCACACATGCTGTGTGCTTTACAATTCAGTACTATTCAATGTTTTTTCTTGTCCAGCTTAGACTGTGTTTGGATATTTCAGTCAAGTTGGATTCTCAGGAGATGCAGACATACATTCCATGTCTTTAGTTAGATGGTGGAATTTTTGTATTATCTGCTGTGGATATTTTTAGGGTTTTAATACTGACCGTTTAGCATTCTGTCCTATCCTTTCCTATTTAGCTAGCGTGGCCTCTTTTGCTAAATCCTGATTTCTACCTGCGTGTGTCTTTCCTCTAATACTCACAGTCAATATTTGTGGGGGGCTGCCTATCCTTTGGGGTTCGGCTCTGAGGCAAGATAGAATTCCCATTTCCATCTATAGGAGTATTTAGTCCTCTGGCTGTGTCGAGGTGTCTAGGATGTGTTAGGTACACCCCACGGCTACTTCTAGTTGCGGTGACAGTTTAGGGTTTGCGGTCAGTACAGCTTCCACCTACTCCTGAGAAAGTCTCATGCGGCTCCAAGGTCATCGGATCATAACACAAAATACGCCCCATATAATGCTCCAGTTTATGATGGACTCCATAAGATGCTCCATATTAAAATATGCCCCATATAATGCTGCACAAATGTTGATTATGACCCCATAAGATGCTCCATACAGACATTTGCCCCATACAATGCTGCACAAATGCTGATTATGGCCCCATAAGATGCTCCATAGACACATTTGCCCCATATAATGCTGCACATTGCCCCATAAGATGCTCCATACAGATATTTGCCCTATATAATGCTGCACATGGCCCCATACAGATATTTGCCCCATATAATGCTGCATATGGCCCCATAAGATGCTCCATACAGATATTTGCCCCATATAATGCTGCACATGGCCCCATACAGATATTTGCCCCATATAATGCTGCACATGGCCCCATACAGATATTTGCCCCATATAATGCTGCATATGGCCCCATAAGATGCTCCATACAGATATTTGCCCCATATAATGCTGCACATGGCCCCATACAGATATTTGCCCCATATAATGCTGCACATGGCCCCATATAGATATTTGCCCCATATAATGCTGTATATGGCCCCATAAGATGCTCCATACAGATATTGCCCCATATAATGCTGCACATGGCCCCATACAGATATGTGTCCCATATAATGCTGCACAAGGCCCCATACAGATATTTGCCCCATATAATGCTGCACATGGCCCCAAAAGATGCTCCATACAGATATTTGCCTTATATGCTGTTGCTGCGATTAAAAAAAATAATAATTACATACTCACCTCTCAGGCCCCCGGCACTTGCTATATTCACCTGCTCCAAGTTCCAGCGCCGACCGCCGCTGTCTTCCCCGTACTCTGCACTGACTGTTCAGGCAGGGGGCGGTGCGCACTAATCGCGTCAACGCGCCCTCTGACCTGAGCGTCACTGCAGAGGACGGGGACGATGCAGCGGCGCCAACGGTGCAACGGGGAGCAGGTTAATATTGCGCACTGCCCCCCATCATACTCACCTGCTCCTGGCACTGTCCCTTCACATCTGTTCCCCGGCGCCGGCAGCTTCTTTCTGTAGTGAGCAGTCACATGGTACCGCTCATTACTGTAATGAATATGCGGCTCCACCCCTATGGGCATCGGGTCCATATTCATTGCTGTATTGAGCGTTACCATGTGACCGCTCACTACAGGAAGAAGCTGCCGGCGCCGGGGAACTAGGCACATGCAGGGACCGCGCCAGGAGCAGGTGAGTATTAGACAGCTGCTGCTCCCCCTCTCATACCCCTGGGTATGACTCGAGTATAAGCCGAGAGGGGAAATTTCAGCCTAAAAAAATGGGCTGAAATTCTCGGTTAATACTCGAGTACATACCGTAGTTATATAGTCACCTTCCGTCGGCCACAGATCCAGCCGAGGCCGAGCCGAGTACCCAGTAATGCCTTGTGGCAATAACATGTGATCATGTAGCGGTCTCGCGAGACCGCTACGTCATCATCTCGCGAGACCGCTACGTGATCTCGAGTCATTGCCGCAATGCATTGTTGGGACCGGAGCGCGAGGAGCGGGAAAGGCTGCGGCAGACTTCGGAAGGTGAGAATATAATTTATTTTTTTTAATTATTTTTAACATTCTATGTTTTTACTATTGATGCTGCATAGGCAGCATCAATAGTAAAAAGTGAAGCGGTGTTTAAATCCCGCCCCAATCTCGCTGATTGGTCACGGCCGTCCATTTACAGACAGACGGAAGTTAGAAACAGACAGAAGTCCCCCTTAGGCAATTATATATATATACAGTATATACAGTTAGGTCCATATATATTTGGACAGAGACAACATTTTTCTAATTTTGGTTATAGACATTACCACAATGAATTTTAAACAAAGCAATTCAGATGCAGTTGAAGTTCAGACTTTCAGCTTTCATTTGAGGGCATATCTGCATAGCCCTGAATTTCGTCGGGCTTCTTGCTAAACCAGATATCCTGCATCTCGTGTAGCTTGATTTTTACCTTTCTTTTTATGTATGGCACCTTTCTTAGCTAATGACATGGGGTCATTTTGATACACCTTATACCGCTGATGTTTCTCTTCTAGGAGTGTCTTTATTTCCTCGTCGTTTTCATCGAACCAGTCTTGATTATTTCTGGCTGCTGATCCGAAATGCTCCAGAGCAGTATTATAATCAGCATCTCTCAGAATTGTCCACTGTTCCTCAATGCCAATCTCCTCTGCCTGTAGTATATTTAACAATCTGCTATCAAGGTCATTGGCAAATTCCCTTGCAGTTCTTTTATTTTGCAGCTTATAGATATTCAGCCTCTTTGTCGTTTTCTGCCCTTAGGGTCTCCTCGCAGGCAGGATGTGGAGCCTGCACTTAGACACAATGAGGCGATGGTCAGTCCAGCAGTCTGCACCGCACATGGCCCTCGTCACTCTAAAGTCCATCTCATCCCTTTTCCTGGCAATGATGTAATCAATGAGATGCTAATGCCTCGAGAGTGGGTGTATCCATGATGTCTTCTTGCGTGTGGGTAAGCGGAATAAAGTGTTGGTGATGACAAGGTCATGTGTGGCACGCATCTTGAGGAGCAGCAGGACATTACTGTTACACTTGCCAGTGTCGTGTCTCCCAATGACCCCTTCCCAGTTTTGATGGTCTGTTCCCACTTTGGCATTAAAGTCTCCAAGTATAATGAGCTTGTCTGCCTGTGGGATTGCTGAAATAAGTGTGTCAAGTTCATCGTAGAACTTATCTTTAATGTCATCCGGATTAGTCATCGTGAGAGCATAGGCACTGATCAGAGTCGCGTGTTTCTTGTTTGTAAGTGGGAGCTGAAATGTCATCAGACGGTCGTTGATGCCCTCCGGAAGCCTGGTAAGTTTACGAACAAGATGAGTTTTGATAGCAAATCCCATGCCTGCTTCTCGTTTTTCAGTGCTGCCTCGACCACTCCAGAAGAATGTATATCCACCACGATGCTCTGTCAATTGACCCTTGTCTGCCAGGCGTGTTTCGCTGAGAGCTGCTATATCAACCTTATAACGAGCTAGCTCCCGAGCAACCAATGCCGTTCTTCTCTCTGGTCTGTCTGCCTTGGTATTATCCAGCAGAGTTCTCACATTCCATGTGCCAAGGTTGAGTACCATAATTTTCTTTATTGTGTGTCGACCGCTGTATGGGAAACCCGCCAGCTGCGGTAGGCTGGCCAAGTGAAATGAAGCAGACTATGTTTGAGGCACCTTTTCTAGCCCCGTCCTCGATTGAGGTGAGCAGTGATCCTGAACAGGACTGCTCAGACACCCAGGAGGCTGCCGAACTCCACTGCTGCTTCAGTCCAGTGGAGAGCGACCATATGGCCTGGGCCGCTTGCGTGCAGGTTCGTGACTACAGCTTCCAGTGACTCCACACCTGCTGCTTTGCCACTCTCCCATTGCCACAGGACTTTTGATATGCAGTGGTTGAAGTCATGACTTGCGCTTGACTTGGATTAAAGTGAGGAAGAGTTGCGCAGACGTCAACCTCACTCTCTCGCCCGTACCTATCGAGCCCCAGTGGCAAGAACTAGGCGAGACAACTGCAGATAGGTCAGGGTGCAGTGGATGGCCAGCAGTGTCCTATATGTGCCTCGCTGTGCCCCCTCAGCGCTCCACAACCCTGTGCTGTAAATCGCTTGTCTGTCCGTTGAATCTTGGTTGCTTCCGCACAGTATATTGGGGTATATGGGGTATCTAGATAGAGGTAGCACCTCTGGTGGAGTGCTTGCCATGTCCTTTCTGGACAGCTCTTCCATCTTTGGTCCTCATCTGATGCTCAACTCTCACCTGTACCTCCAAGTAGCTGCTAGCATGCGGCAGCGGGTACACCCCGGAACACTGCCTCAACAGGCGGGCCAAACCAGGTGAGGGTAGCTGTTGGGTTTCTTTGAGACCTACAGTGATTTTCAAGGGTTTGCCTACCCTTGCATGTGAAGACTGGTCCCGCCGCTATTAACTAGTTAAATGCCGCTGTCAAACGTTGACAGCGGCATTTAACCAGAGCTTCCGGCCAGAAATGAGCGCATCGCTAACCCCCGTCATATGATCGGGGGTCAGAGATGCTTCTGTATAGTAACCATAGAGGTCCTTGAGACCTCTATGGTTACTGATCCCCGGTAGCTGTGAGCGCCACCCTGATCGCTGCTATGTAGCAGAGCTAATCGAGTTGTGCCAGCTTCTAGCCTCCCATGGAGGCTATTGAAGCATGGCAAAAGTAAAAAAAAAGTTAAAAAAAATGTGAAAAAAATAAAAAAATATAAAAGTTTAAATCACCCCCTTTTCGCCCCATTCAAAATAAATCAATAAAAAAAAAAAATCAAACCTACACATATTTGGTATCACCGCGTTCAGAATCGCCCGATCAATTAAAAAAAGGCATTAACCTGATCGCTAAACAGCGTAGCGAGAAACAAAATTCGAAATGACAGAATTGTTTTCTTGGTCGCCGCGACATTGCATTAAAATGCAATAACGAGCGATCAAAAGAACGTATCTGCACCGAAATTATATCATTAAAAACAACAGCTCGGCACGCAAAAAATAAGCCCTTAATCGACCCTGGATCATGAAAAATGGAGACGCTACGGGTATCGGAAAATGGCGCAATTTATTTATTTTTTTAGCAAAGTTTGGAATTTTTTTTCACCACTTAGATAAAAAATAACCTAGTCATGTTAGGTGTCTTTGAACTCGTAATAACCTTGAGAATCATAATAGCTTGTCAGTTTTAGCATTTAGTGAACCTAGCAAAAAAGCCAAACAAAAGACAAGTGTGGGATTGCACTTTTTTGCAATTTCACCCCACTTGGAATTTTTTTCCTGTTTTCAAGTACACGACATGCTAAAACCAATGATGTTGTTCAAAAGTACAACTTGTTTCGCAAAAAATAAGCCCTCACATGGCCAAATTGACGGAAAAATAAAAAAGTTATGGCTCTGGGAAGGAGGGGAGCGAAAAACGAACACGGAAAAACGGAAAATCCCAAGGTTATGAAGGGGTTAAGCTTTCCCCCAGACAACAAAGGTGACAGTCCCAACAGTTCCGGACCTGGTGGAAGAAAGGTACCCCTGGTCCGGTCCCTCTTCTTACAATTTTACAGTCAAAATGGTGCTAAAACAAGATGTCCGCTATTTATATGGAGAGGGACATGTGATTTCAGCAGCCAATGACACAAGCCGCTGTTTCAGGACATTGTGGGTGTTTCCTTCTCCCTGATTGGCTAGTCGCGATGTGCACACATAAAGATAGGAAAAAAATGACTATTTACAAGTACGCTGCGCCTCTGAGCTCTGCAAACCCCCTCCCCTCATCAAACACGTGCCAAACACTCACGATAATGGTGGTGTATCATTGCTAAAGTGCTGAAAATATTTCTGTGGCAACGGAAATATTTTCCTGCACTTTTTACCGAATGTTACCGATTTTTTCCCATTTTATAAAATTTTGCTCGTTTCCGATCATGAATCTGAATGTGCCATATTCGTGATGAATTTATGTTTGGCGATCGTTTTCCGAACAAATTCGCTGCTTATCACTAGTGTGGTAGAGCGCCTCAGAGCATCGCGAGGAGCGGGAAGCCTGCCGAGGGACACCGGAAGGTGAGAATATCATGATTTTTAATTATTTTTAACACTATCTTTTACTATTGATTACTCTTTTACTATTGATGCTGCATAGGCAGCATCAATAGTAAAAAGTTGGTCACACTTGTCAAACACTATGCTTGACAAGTGTGACCAACCTGTCAATCAGTTTTCCAATCGATGTCCCATATCACTTGGAAAACGCTAACATTCTGCAAGCTAATTACGCTTGCAAAACGCTAGTGTTTAGTGGGAAAACGCATGCCAATTCCGCCTGCGATATACCCGCGGCAGGAGCTGAATTGCCACGGAAATTTCTGCAGCAATTCTGCAACGTGTGCTCTTAGCCTAAATGGAAGAAGTTTGGGATCACCAGAAGTCTTCCTAGACCTGGCTGTCCAGCCAAACTGAGCAATCGTGGGAGAAGAGCCTTGGTGAGAGAGGTAAAGAACCACAAGATCACTGTGGCTGAGCTCCAGAGATGCAGTAGGGAGATGGGAGAACGTTCCACAAAGTCAACTATCACTTCCACCCTCCACCAGTCGGGCCTTTATGGCAGTGGCCCGACAGAAGCCTCTCCTCAATGCAAGACATATGAAAGCCCACATAGAGTTTGCTAAAAACACATGAAAGACTCCCAGACTATGAGAAATAAGATTCTCTGGTCTGATGAGACAAAGATAAACCTTTTAGGTGATAATTCTAAGCGGCATGTGTGGAGAAAACCAGGCACTGTTCATCACTTGCCCAATACAATCCTAAGGCCGGTGTCACACTAGCATATTGCATCCGATGCGAGAGCATCGGATGCGATATGCTAATGACCCTTGGCTCCTGCTCTGCTGCGAGCGGGAGCCGAGTGTCATGCATCTGTGCTTCAAGCCTCTCGCATAGAGCGGATCGGAGCACAGCTGCGGAGGAGGTGGAGAAGCTAATTTCTCCATCTCCTCTATTCCCGGGGTCCGCGTTTAGGGCACAGCACTCGGATGATATCCGAGTGATGTGGGCTGTCTCACTCACACCCATAGGCTTATATGGGTGCGAGCCGAGAGTCGGCCGAGTGTCCGAGACAATCGCAGCATGCTGCGATTGTCTCGGACCGAGGAAAACGGGCGACAAAAATATGGCTGCTGGGAGCTGCCCCATAGTGTAACTTTGGTCCAAGTGCAATGCCATTTTTCATCGCATTGCACTAGTCCGTTTAAGTCACCAGTGTGACGCCGGCCTAACAGTGAAACATGGTGGTGGCAGCATCATGCTATGGGGGTGTTTTTCAGCTGCAGGGACAGGACGACTGGTTGCCATTGAAGGAAACATGAATGCAGCCAAGTACAGAGTTATTCTGGATGAAACCTCTTCCAGAGTGCTCCAGACTTCAGACTTTGCCGAAGGTTCACCTACCAACAAGACAATGACCCCAAGCACACAGCTAAAATAACAAAGGAGTGCCTTAAGGGTATGTGCACACGTGGAATGGTCCATTGCGGATTTTTCAGCAGCGGATTTGATAAATCTGCAGGGCAAAAACGCTGCGTTTTTGCTGCAGATTTATCGCGTTTTTTGTGCGGATTCCACTGCGGTTTTCTATTGGAGCAGGTGTAAAACCGCGGCGGAATACACAGAAAAAATTGACATGCTGCGGAATGTAAACCGCTGCGTTTCTGCGCGTTTTTTTCCACAGCATGGGCACAGCGTTTTCTGTTTCCCATAGGTTTACATTGTAATGTAAACTCATGGGAAACTGCTGCGGACCCGCAGCTGCGGAAACGCTGCGGATCCGAAACAAAATCCGCAGCGTGTGCACATACCCTTAGAACTCTGTGACAATTATTGACTGGCCCAGCCAGAGCCCTGACCTGAAGCCAATTGGGCACCTCTGGAGAGACATGAAAATGGCTGCCCACCAACATTCACCATCCAACCTGACGGGAACTGGAGAGGATCTGCAAAGGAAGAATGGCAGAGGATCCCCAAATCCAGGTGTGAAAAATGTGTTGCATCATTTCCAACAAGACTCATGGCTGTACTAGCTCAAAAGGGTGCTTCTACTCAATACTGACAAAATGGTCTGAATATGTGACCATGTGATATTTTTCTTTTTTTAATAAATTTGTAAAGATTTCTAGATTTGTTTTTTCAGTCAAGATGGGGTGCAGAGTGTACATTAATAAGAAAAAAAATGAACTTTTTTTAATTTACCAAATGGCTGCAATGAAACAGTGAAAAATGTAAAGGGATCTGAATTCTTTCCGTACCCACTGTAGCAGCCACGTTCCCCATCCTAGTCCCCATATAGCAGTCATGTACCCCATCCTTGTCCCCAAAAAGTAGCCATGTCCCCCAGCCTTGTCTCCATATAGCAGCCATGTCCCCAACCTGGTCCAGATATAGTAGTCATTTCCCCAAACCTGGTCCCCATATAGCAGCCATGTTCCCCAGCCTGGTCCCCATATAGCAGCAATGTCCCCCAGCCTGGTCCCCACATAGCAGTAATGTCCCCATATAGCAACAATGTCTCCCAGCCTGGTCTCCATACAGCAACAATGTCCCCCAGCCTGGTCCCCATATAGCAACAATGTCCCCCGCCTGGTCCCCATACAGCAGCCATGTCCCCCAGCCTGGTCCCTATATAGCAGCCATGTACCCCATCCTGGTCTCCAAATAGTAGCCATTTCGCCCAGCCTTGTCCCCATATAGGAGCCGTGTCCCCCATCCATGTCCCCATATAGCAGCCATATCTCCTATCCTGGTCCCCATATAGCAGCCATGTCCCCCAACCTGGTCCCCATATTACAGCCATGTACCCCAACCTGGTCCCCATATAGCAGCCATGTACCCCATCCCATCCTGGTCCCCAAATAGTAGCCATTTAATCCAGCCTTGTCCCCAAATAGTAGCCATTTAATCAAGCCTGGTTCCCATATAGCAGCCATATCCCCCATCCTGGTCCCTATATAGCAGCCATGTCCCCCAACCTGGCCCCCCATATGGCATCAATATCGCTATCTTCACCTCCATATAGCAGCCATGATGAAAATTCTTATCACCTGCCCTCCACTCCCTCGAAAAACAGTGTGTTCTCCTTCCACCTCGCATGGCAGTGACATAACACGCTGCCGACATGCTTAAGTCAGCTGCTGGCCTCTAATTGGTATTACAGCGCAAAGAAGCACTGACGTCAGTGCCCCCCTGGACCGGGCCACATAAATAATAATTTTATTTACAGGTCCTTCTCAAAAAATTAGCATATAGTGTTAAATTTCATTATTTACCATAATGTAATGATTACAATTAAACTTTCATATATTATAGATTCATTATCCACCAACTGAAATTTGTCAGGTCTTTTATTGTTTTAATACTGATGATTTTGGCCTACAACTCCTGATAACCCAAAAAACCTGTCTCAATAAATTAGCATATCAAGAAAAGGTTCTCTAAACGACCTATTACCCTAATCTTCTGAATCAACTAATTAACTCTAAACACATGCAAAAGATACCTGAGGCTTTTAAAAACTCCCTGCCTGGTTCATTACTCAAAACCCCCATCATGGGTAAGACTAGCGACCTGACAGATGTCAAGAAGGCCATCATTGACACCCTTAAGCAAGAGGGTAAGACCCAGAAAGAAATTTCTCAACAAATAGGCTGTTCCCAGAGTGCTGTATCAAGGCACCTCAATGGTAAGTCTGTTGGAACGAAACAATGTGGCAGAAAACGCTGTACAACGAGAAGAGGTGACCGGACCCTGAGGAAGATTGTGGAGAAGGACCGATTCCAGACCTTGGGGAACCTGAGGAAGCAGTGGACTGAGTCTGGTGTGGAAACATCCAGAGCCACCGTGCACAGGCGTGTGCAGGAAATGGGCTACAGGTGCCGCATTCCCCAGGTAAAGCCACTTTTGAACCATAAACAGCGGCAGAAGCGCCTGACCTGGGCTACAGAGAAGCAGCACTGGACTGTTGCTAAGTGGTCCCAAGTACTTTTTTCTGATGAAAGCAAATTTTGCATATCATTCGGAAATCAAGGTGCCAGAGTCTGGAGGAAGACTGGGGAGAAGGAAATGCCAAAATGCCTGAAGTCCAGTGTCAAGTACCCACAGTCAGTGATGGTGTGGGGTGCCATGTCAGCTGCTGGTGTTGGTCCACTGTGTTTCATCAAGGGCAGGGTCAATGCAGCTAGCTATCAGGAGATTTTGGAGCACTTCATGCTTCCATCGGCTGAAATGCTTTATGGAGATGAAGATTTCATTTTTCAGCACGACCTGGCACCTGCTCACAGTGCCAAAACCACTGGTAAATGGTTTACTGACCATGGTATTACTGTGCTCAATTGGCCTGCCAACTCTCCTGACCTGAACCCCATAGAGAATCTGTGGGATATTGTGAAGAGAAAGTTGAGAGACGCAAGACCCAACACTCTGGATGAGCTTAAGGCCGCTATTGAAGCATCCTGGGCCTCCATAACATCTCAGCAGTGTCACAGGCTGATTGCCTCCATGCCACGCCGCATTGAAGCAGTCATTTCTGCCAAAGGATTCCCGACCAAGTATTGAGTGCATAACTGAACATTATTATTTGATTGTTTTTTGGTTTGTTATTAAAAAACACTTTTATTTGATTGGACGGGTGAAATATGCTAATTTATTGAGACAGGTTTTTTGGGTTATCAGGAGTTGTATGCCAAAATCATCAGTATTAAAACAATAAAAGACCTGACAAATTTCAGTTGGTGGATAATGAATCTATAATATATGAAAGTTTAATTGTAATCATTACATTAAGGTAAATAATGAAATTTAACACTATATGCTAATTTTTTGAGAAGGACCTGTATATAGCGCCAACATATTCCGCAGCGCTTTACAAATTAGAGGGGATTTGTACAGACAATAGACATTACAGCATAACAATAATCACAGTTCAGATACCAAGAGGAGTGAGGGCCCTGCTCGCAAGCTTACAATCTATAGGAAAAAGGGGAGACACGAGAGGTGGATGGTAACAATTGCTCTCGTTGTTCGGACCAGCCATAGTGTAAGGCTCGGGTGTTCACGTAAAGATGCATGAACCAGTTAACTGCCTAAGTGTTTAACAGTACAGACACAGAGGGCTATTAACTGCATAAAGTGTATGAGAACATGATGCGAGGAACCTGATTTTTTTTTTTTTTTTTATGGGCCACACAGGGATAGTTAGGTTAATGCGTTGTGGCGGTAGGCCAGTCTGAACAATTACGGGAGCTCACATGAAACAACCTGAAGGGCCGCATGTCTGAGACCCCTGGTTTCACTATGTTACAGATTTGCAATGCATCTCTAAACATCACTGCACTGTGGCTCTGTATGACATCTGATATTTTTTTTGCCCACCCATAGACATGACTAGGTGACTCATCTGATTTTCAGAAAAAACAACCACATGCCGAGATGTTTTTTTCACATGCATATTCGCCCAGTTAAAAAAAAATTGCTCAACTGCATTGGGCCATTGAATAATACTGGTAAGAGTGCAGCCTTTATTCCACGTACAGCAGTGTGAACGATTCCTTAATATGAGTGCTAAAGCCCAGAATCCAGCTCTCTGGCATTCCCATTGAGAATAAATGGAGTGACGCTGTGCACAGTCAACCAGCATTCAAATGGTGGTTCTGAGATCCCCATTCTCAATATCATTGGGAACCCCAGCAGTAGGAAATTATCCCCTATATCAGTATTTCAATTCGGCTTGTGTCTGAACCCCCAGAAAAACGGGATTTGGACTTAGGCGCGGACGGGCTAGCGACTGAAAGGGTATGTGCAAATGTTGCAGATTTCTTGCGGATCCGCAGCGTTAATTTCTGTGCAGAAACTGCAGATCCGCAAGTGATTTACAGTACAATGTAAATCAATGGAAAAAAAATGCTGTGCTAATCGTGCGGAAAATTCAGCACAGAAAACGCTGCGGATGAAAAGCAGGACCACGTCAATTCTTTGAGCAGAACTGCAGCGTTTCTGCACCCATTCCATAATAGAAATCCGCGTAGGGGTAAAAACGCATGAAATCCGCACAAAAAAAAAGCACAGATTTTGACCTACGTTTTCTGCCAAGAGATGCAGAATCCGCACAGAAAATTCCACAGGCAAATCCATAACGTGTGCACATACCCTAATTGTGCGGACAGAGCGAACGTGTGCTCTCCGGGCACCATTTTCGGGTGTGTACACCTACAGGAGGCAGATGCTCAGACACAGTTTGACAAAATTTTACAAAGCTGAACGAGGTTCTTAGCTTACAAGTCTGCTCTGACTCTAGGAAGCCCACTATCCCCCCCAAACTTGGCATCCCTGGCCATAATACAGAGCCATGGGCACAGGACCCCATTATATACCAGGTCTGGCTCCTAGGACAGGTCTGGACATGTAGCTCTAGCAATGGCTGGCGGCAGCTTTCATGTGCAGTGCACACATTGCTGCAGGGAGCTCTGGCCGCCTCCATGTCCCATATGTGAGGCCTCTCACTTCCATCGCCCACCGGATAACACCATTACAAGACAACGCTACATCACAGACTGGCTTCAAGGCTGGGAGTGGGAGGAGGTCACACAGCCACAGGCGCCGGTGAGTGGCCGAAGGCTCGGCCCGGGGAAGCGGAGTACCGCGCCAGGCGCTGGAGGCCGGGCTGGGAGGCACTGTGACTGGACGCCGGGCTGGGAGGCACTGTGACCGGACGCCGGGCAGGAGCAGCGCTGAAGGTTGGGTGGGCTGGGGAGGTACAGCACACCGGAGGTCGGGCAGGAGAAGCGCTGCTGGGCGGAGTCACCGGTAGTGGGAGAAGACCGTACCGGAAAGGAGGGAAATTTGACTTTGTGCCGGCTGTATTGTGTCGTGTATTAGGATAAGAAGGTAGCGCCGTACCCGCACTGTGTACAGCACCGGACTGTGAATGTGTCACCGAACCACCCGGAAGTCGGCCTGCTACGCGCGACTGCTATGGAGCTGTGCCCGAACCCGGAGCCCATGTAATTCCCGCCATTCTGCCTGACAAGTCTTGGCGTCCCATGGCAGGATGGAGGACTTGGCCCAAAAGCTGTGTGAGGCGGTGGAGAACGAAGACGCCAAGTGAGTACGGTGCTGCGTGTAACTCTGTGTGTATAGCGCCCGAGGCAAGGCAATCACTGGGGTAATATAGCGGCAACCGTGAGGCATGTCAGCTGATTAATATAAGTGTATGTATTATGTATGTATTATATATACACACACACACACACACACACACACACACACACACACACACACACACACACACACACACACACACGATGGTGGCCCGATTCTAACGTATCGGGTATTCATCTAGAGTATGTGGGTAGTATATAGCACAGGCTACGTATTATATTGCACAGTGGCGTAGTATATAACACAACCGATGTAGTGTATAACACAGCCACGTAGTGTATTGCACAGTCGACGTAGTATATAACAGAACCGACACAGCCACATAGTATATTGCACAGCTACGTAGTATATAACACAGAGCACATAGTATATTGGACAGTCACGTAGTGTATTGCACAGCTACGTAGTGTATTGCACAGCTATAAGTAGTATATTGGTCAGCCACGTAGTATATTGCATAGCTACGTAGTATATTGCACAGCCATGTAGTATATAACAGAGCCACGTAGTATATTGCACAGTCGACGTAGTATATAACAGAACCGACACAGCCACATAGTATATTGCACAGCTACGTAGTATAAAACACAGAGCACGTAGTATATTGGACAGTCACGTTGTATATTGCACAGTCACGTTGTATATTGCCCAGCTACATAGTATATAGCACAGAGATGTAGTATATAACAGAGTCCACGCAGTATGTAACACAGCCCACATAGTTTATAGCAATGTGGGCACTATATGCGTGGTTAAAAAAGGACTTAAAATATAAAATAAACATATACTCACCTTCCGAAGGCCCCTTGAATTCCTGGCGCCTGTGTGCGGTGCACGCGGCAGCTTCCGGTCCCAGGGTTGGTATGAGCGCAGGACCTGTGATGACGTCGCGGTCACATGACCGTGACGTCATGGCAGGTCCTTCTCGCATAGCATCCTTGGCACCGGAACCTGCCGCTTGCACTGCCGAGGACAGCCGCGACGTCGCAAGGTGAGAATAACCTTTTTTTTTTTTTAATTATTATCATTTGTAACATTAGATCTTTTTACTATTGATGCTGCATACGCAGCATCAATAGTAAAAAGTTGGTCACACAGGCTTAATAGCTGCGTTAACGGAGTGCGTTACACCGCGGTCCGTTAACGCTGGCATTAACCCTGTGTGAGATGGAAGTGACCCTTAGACAATTATATAGTGTGTATATATATATTTCCCCTCCCCCCCCCCCCATGGCAGCACAAGCAAGGACAAAATGCAAAAAAAAGTATTGTTTTGACTCCAAAAGGCTTTTTTTGGGGGGAAAAATAGCACTTTTTTGATATTCCGTGCTGCAGACTCTTTTCGCATTCTCTCCCTCTCTCCCTCTCTCCCTCTCTCCCTCTCCTAGATGGTGGCCCGATTCTAACGCATCGGGTATTCTAGAATATGCATATCCACGTAGTATATTGCCCAGTTACGTAGTATACAGCGCAGAGCCACGTAGTATATTGCACAGCGACGTAGTATACAGCACAGAGCCACGTAGTATATTGCCCAGCCACGTATGTCACAGGTTAAAAAATAAACATATACTCACCTTCCGAGGGCCCCTTGTAGTTCTGTCGCCTGTGTTCGGTTCAGGCGGCAGCTTCCGGTCCGAGGGTGTGATGACTTCGCGGTCACATGACTGTGACATCATGGCAGGTTCCTCTCGCGCAGGTGCGCAGGGCCTGTGATGACGTCGCGGTCACATGGCAGGTCCATGTCGCACACCAACCTTAGCACCGGAAACTGCCGCTTGCATGGACCGGTCAACGGAGCGTCGGAAAGGCGGCGGAAGGTGAGTATATAATGATTTGTTATTTTTTTTAAAATTATTTTTAACATTAGATGTTTTTACTATTGAGGCTGCATAGGCAGCCTCAATAGTAAAAACTTGGTCACACAGGGTCAATAGCGGCGGTAACGGAGTGAGTTACCCGTGGCATAACGCGGTCCGTTACCGCTGGCATTAGCCCTGTGTGAGCCGTGACTGCGAGGAGTATGGAGCGGGCGCCGGGCAGTGACTGCAGGGGAGTAGGGAGGGACTAATCGGACTGTGCCCGTCGCTGATTGGTCACGATAGCCATGACAGGCAGCTGGCGAGACCAATCAGCGAATGAATATCCGTGACAGAAGTTGCCGACAAAAAGACAGAAGTACCCCTTAGACCAGTGATTTTCAACCTTTTTTGAGCCGCGGCACACTTTTTATACTTAAAAAATCCCGGGGCACACCACCAACCAAAATGGCACAAAATGACACTAAAACAGTACATATTCTACATATAGTTAATAATATAGATTCTAAATGTATTTATACTCACTCAGTGTGAAACCTGGGCCTGTTTCGATAAACACAAAAGGGATATCCTGGCAGGAATGGTGGAAATCCGCACTGTGTGCACATAGCCTAATTCTAACCCTAATTCCAACCCTAACCCTAATTGCAACCGTAATTCTAGCCCTAAGTGCAACCCTAGCCCTAAGTGCAACCCTAGCCCTAAGTGCAACCCTAGCCCTAAGTGCAACCCTAGCCCTAAGTGCAACCCTAGCCCTAAGTGCAACCCTAGCCCTACCCCTAACCCTACCCCTAACCCTAATGGAAAAACAAAAATAATTATATTTTCTGTATTTTATTATTGTCCCTACCTATAGGGGTGATAAGGGGGGGGGTTTATTTACTATTTTTTTTATTTTGATCGCTGTGATAGAACTTATCACAGCGACCAAAATGTACAGGAAATAATCTGCCGGCCGGCAGATTCGGCGGGCGCACTGCGCATGCGCCCGCCATTTTCCAAGATGGCGGCGCCCATGGAGAAGACGGCCGGACACCGGGAGGGACATCGGAGCTAGGTAAGTATGGGGGGGTGGGATCGGAACACGGGGGGGATCGGAGGACCAGGGGAGCGGACAGGAGATCGGGGCAGAAAGGACGACTGGGGAGGCGATCGGTGGCGGTGGGGTAGGGGGGGGCAGATCGGGGTCTACAGCCATGGCAGATGCTATTGCAGCATCGGCCATGGCTGGATTGTAATATTTCACCATTTTCATAGGTGAAATATTACAAATCGCTCTGATTGGCTGTTTCACTTTCAACAGCCATTCAGAGCGATCGTAGCCACGGGGGGGTGAAGCCACCCCCCCTGGGCTGAAGTACCACTCCCCCTTTCCCTGCAGATAGGGTGAAATTGGAGTTAACCCTTTCACCCGATCTGCAGGGACGCGATCTTTCCATGACGCCACATAGGCGTCATGGGTCGGGCACCATAGTTTGGGGAACTTTCCCCGCGGCACACCCGACCATGTGTCGTGGCACACTAGTGTGCCGCGGAACACTGGTTAAAAATCACTGCCTTAGACAATATATACATACATACATACATACATACATACATACATACATAAAAATTGGAACAGCGCAATGCTCACCAGTGGGTGCCAGGCCTCCTGGGTAGAATGGTCCACTCATCTACCCAACTTGTATACAAAATAGAAAAGAGAAGGCAGCACTCCCAAGTCCTTTTTAGGGTGAAAAAAATGTGAAGTATATCTAGATCTATCTAGATCTATCTAGATCTATCTAGATCTATCTAGATCTATCTAGATCTATCTAGATCTATCTAGATCTATCTAGATCTATCTAGATCTATCTAGATCTATCTAGATCTATCTAGATCTATCTAGATCTATCTAGATCTATCTAGATCTATCTAGATCTATCTAGATCTATCTACAGTTAGGTCCATATATATTTGGACAGAGACAACATTTTTCTAATTTTGGCTATAGACATTACCACAATGAATTTTAAACAAAACAATTCAGATGCAGTTGAAGTTCAGACTTTCAGCTTTCATTTGAGGGTATCCACATTAAAATTGGATGAAGGGTTAAGGAGTTTCAGCTACTTAACATGTGCCACCCTGTTTTTAAAGGGACCAAAAGTAATTGGACAGATTCAATAATTTTAAATGAAATGTTCATTTTTAATACTTGGTTGAAAACCCTTTGTTGTCAATGACTGCCTGAAGTCTTGTACTCATGGACATCACCAGACGCTGTGTTTCCTCCTTTTTGATGCTCTGCCAGGCCTTCACTACGGTGGTTTTCAGTTGCTGTTTGTTTGTGGGCCTTTCTGTCTGAAGTTTAGTCTTTAACAAGTGAAATGCTTGCTCAATTGGGTTGAGATCAGGTGACTGACTTGGCCATTCAAGAATATTCCACTTCTTTGCTTTAATAAACTCCTGGGTTGCTTTGGCTTCATGTTTTGGGCCATTGTCCATCTGTAGTATGAAACGACGACCAATCAGTTTGGCTGCATTTGGCTGGATCTGAGCACACAGTATGGCTCTGAATACCTCAGAATTCATTCGGCTGCTTCTGTCCTGTGTCACATCATCAATAAACACTAGTGACCCAGTGCCACTGGCAGCCATGCATGCCCAAGCCATCACACTCCCTCTGCCGTGTTTTACAAATGATGTGGTATGCTTTGGATCATGAGCTGTACCACGCCTTCGCCATACTTTTCTCTTGCCATCATTCTGGTAGAGGTTGATCTTTGTTTCATCTGTCCAAAGAATGTTATTCCAGAACTGTGCTGGCTTTTTTAGATATTTTTTAGCAAAGTCCAGTCTAGCCTTTTTATTCTTGATGCTTATGAGTGGCTTGCACCGTGCAGTGAACCCTCTGTATTTACTTTCATGCAGTCTTCTCTTTATGGTAGATTTGGATATTGATATGCCTACCTCCTGGAGAGTGCTGTTCACTTGGTTGGCTGTTGTGAAGGGGTTTCTCTTCACCATGGAGATTATTCTGCGATCATCCCCCACTGTTGTCTTCCATGGGCGCCCAGGTCTTTTTGCATTGATGAGTTCAGCAGTGCTTTCTTTCTCAGAATGTACCAAACTGTAGATTTTGCCACTCCTAATATTGTGGCAATTTCTCAGATGGGTTTTTTCTGTTTTCGCAGCTTAAGGATGGCTTGCTTCACCTGCATGGAGAGCTCCTTTGTTTACTTCACAGCAAAACCTTCCAAATGCAAGCACCACACCTCAAATCAGCTCCAGGCCTTTTATCTGCTTAATTGAGAATGACATAACGAAGGGATTTCCCACACCTGTCCATGAAATAGCCTTGGAGTCAATTGTCCAATTACTTTTGGTCCCTTTAAAAACAGGGTGGCACATGTTAAGTAGCTGAAACTCCTTAACCCTTCATCCAATTTTAATGTGGATACCCTCAAATGAAAGCTGAAAGTCTGACCTTCAACTGCATCTGAATTGTTTTGTTTAAAATTCATTGTGGTAATGTCTATAACCAAAATTAGAAAAATGTTGTCTCTGTCCAAATATATATGGACCTAACTGTATATCTATCTAGATCGATCTTAAACATGAGGATGAATGACCTCGGGGAGATCAAAACATCACTAGGCACTGCTCCTAATAGCCGGTTTCCTACTCCACACTGATGAGGGGCAAATACCCCAAAACAGCTGTCTGTGGATGGATACCATGTTTTGGCATAGGTGGTTTTCCTTTATTGGATGCTGCCCTTCCCGTGGTTGTTCCTTCCCAGTGAAAGACCTGGCTATTCATTGCTTGCGTTGAGAAACACGTAATGGTGTCTCCGCGGCTTTTCTATATGCATATAAATTATGGTATGCCACATATTAAAGGGAACCTGTTGTGTGAAAAAAAAAAAATGCTATTAAAGCTCAAGTTCACACTGGGTGTTTCTCCTGCATTTTTTTTCACAGCAAAACCTGATTTCCTGGCAAGAAAGAAGCTGCGGCAAAAACACATGTTTTGGTGCGTTTTTTTTTTTTTTTTTCATGCGTTTTTTTGGGCTAACTGAAAAACGACTTCCTGTAGAACCATACCTCTAGATCACGATCGGACTGGAAAAAAAATTGCACAGAACTCGGACCACGAATAGATAGAAGAGATGGATTACATACAGTATATACACATAGAATAGTTATGTACAGATGTCTGTGACAAATACAATTAATAGTGTGTCCAGCTTACTGTACATGTATTTAATAAAAGATTATTTTTCTGAAAAAAATTGTGTGGGCTTCCACACAATTTTCGTAACCAGCAGAGGGAAAGCCGATGGCTGGGGGCCGATGTTTATAGCCTGGGAAAGGGGTAACAGGAGAAATTGGACCCCAAAAGTTGTTGTCCAGTTTGTCCGGAGTACGCTGATACCCCATATGTGGGGGAAACCACTGTTTGGGCACACGTCGGGTCTCGAAAGGGAAGTTGTGATGTTTTGGAATGCAGACTTTGATGGAATGGTCTGCGGTCGTCATGTTACGTTTGCAGAGCCCTTGATGTGCCTAAACAGTAGAAACCCCCCACAAGTGACCCCATTTTGGAAACTAGACCCCCCAAGGAACTTATCTAGATGTGTGGTGAGCACTTTGAACGCCCAAGTGCTTCACAGAAGTTTATAACACAGCCGTGAAAATAAAAAATCATTTTTTTTTCCACAGAAATTATTTTTTAGCCCCCAATTTTTTATTTTCCCAAGGGAAACAGGAGAAATTGGACCCCAAAAGTTGTTGTCCAATTTGTCCTGAGTACGCTGATGCCCCATATGTGGGGGTAAACCACTGTTTGGGTGCATGGCATCGCTCAGAAGGGAGGGAGCACCAGTTGACTTTTTGAACGCAAAACTGGCTGGAATCAATGGTGGCGCCATGTCTCGTTTGGAGACCCCCTGATGTATGTAAACAGTGGAAACCCCCCAATTCTAACTAAAACAATAATCCCAACCCTAACCCTAGTCCTAATCGTAACACACCCCTAATCCCAACCACAAACCTAATCCCAACCCACTCCTAACCGTAACCATAACCCTAATGGGAAAATGGAAATAAATATATTTTCTTTATTTTATTATTTTTCCCTAACTAAGGGGGTGATAAAGGAGGGGTTCATTTACAATTTTTTTTTTTTTTGGATCACTGTGATGGGGTTTATCACAGTGACCAAAATGAACCAATAGGAAAAATTTTCCTATTGTTGCCGGATCCCGGCCAGCAGATCTCGGCGGGCGCACTGCGCATGCGTCCGCCATTTTGCCCCTGAAGCCTAGATCCCGGAGAAAATCCGAATCTGCGGGGCACTATACACTCTTTCCACAGCACCGTTAATTAATAATGGCAAGAGCATGCAGCGGCTCATGGGAGTATTCATCAGCCGGTGCCTGCGGTATTAATACATTTTTGTAAAAAAATGACGTGGGTGCCCCTGTATTTTTGATAACCATCTAGGCAAAATTGACAACTGCAGGCTGCAACCCTCAGCTCCGTTTTAGCATGGCTGGTTATCAAGAATAGAGGAGTCACCACACTGTTTTTAAGTTATTTAAATAATGCTAAAAAAAACTGCTTTGGCCCCCCCCACAATTTTGAGAACCAGCCAAGCTAAAGCAGACAGCCCATAGCTGGTTTTCTCAGGCTGGGAAGGGGCCATGGATTTTGCCCTCCCCAAGCCTAAAAATAGAAGCCCGCAACCGCTCCAGAAAAGGCACATCTATTAGATGTGTCATTTCTGTCTTTTTGCCCGCCTCTTTCCACTTGCCCTGTGGCGGTGGTAAATGGGGTGGATGCCACTTTTGTATTGTCTGGTGACATCAAGCCCAGGGGTTAGTAACGGAGAGGTGTCTATAAGACACCTCTCCGTTCCTAATCCAATAGATATATTGTAAATAAACACACAGCCAGAATAAAGTCCTTTATTTGAATTAAAAACACTTTTACTTTTTTATTTAAAAATTACAAACCGTTATAGTCACCTAATGCCCATTAAATTGAAGCCATAACACTATCTGTTAACCCCTTTAAGGGTGGTTTGCACGTTAATGACCGGGCCAATTTTTTCAATTCTGACCACTGTCCCTTTATGAGGTTATAACTCTGGAACGCTTCAACGGTGATTCTGACTTTGTTTTCTCGTGACATATTGTGCTTCATGATAGTGGTAAAATTTCTTTGATATTACCTGCGTTTATTTGTGAAAAAAATGGAAATTTGGCGAAAATTTCGCAATTTTCCAACTTTGAATTTTTATACAATTAAATCACAGAGATATGTCACACAAAATACTTAATAAGTAACATTTCCCACATGTCTACTTTACATCAGCACAATTTTGGAACCAAAATTTTTTTTTGTTACGGTTAAAATTTGACCAGCAATTTCTCATTTTTACAACACCATTTTTTTTTTTAGGGACCACATCTCATTTGAAGTCATTTTGAGGGGTCTATATGATAGAAAATACCCAAGTGTGACACCATTCTAAAACCTGCACCCCTCAAGGTGCACAAAACCACATTCAAGAAGTTTATTAACCCTTTAGGTGTTTCACAGGAATTTTTGGAATGTTTAAATAAAAATGAACATTTAACTTTTTTACACACAAAATTTACTTCAGCTCCAATTTGTTTTATTTTACCAAGGGTAACAGGAGAAAATGGACCCCAAAAGTTGTTGTACAATTTGTTCTAAGTACACAGATACCCCATATGTGGGGGTAAACCACTGTTTGGGCGCATTGCAGAGCTCGGAAGCGAAGGAGGCCATTTGACTTTTCAATGCAAAATTGACTGGAATTGAGATGGGACGCCATGTTGCGTTTGGAGAGCCCCTGATGTAACTAAACAGTAGAAACCCCCCATAAGTGACCCCATATTGGAAACTAGACTGCCCCACAAGAGACATCATTTTGGAAAGTAGACCCCTTAAGGAACTTATCTAGATGGGTGGTGAGCACTTTGACCCATTAAGCGATTCACAGAAGTCTATAATGCAGAGCCACAAAAATAAAAAATCATATTTTTTCACAAAATAAAAAAATATTTGGGGGTAAACCACTGTTTGGGCGCATGGCAGAGCTTGGAAGGGAAGGAGCGCCATTTGGAATGCAGACTTAAATGGATTGGTCTGCAGGCGTCACGTTGCATTTGCAGAGCCCCTGATGTAACTAAACAGTAGAAACCCCCCATAAGTGACCCCATATTGGAAACTAGACTGCCCAAGGAACTTATCTAGATGTGTTGTGAGAACTTTGAACCCCCAAGTGTTTCACTACAGTTTATAATGCAGAGCCGTGAAAATAAAAAATCTTTTTTTTTTCCACAAAAATTATTTTTTAGCCCCCAGTTTTGTATTTTCCCATGGGTAACAGGAGAAATTGGACCCCAAAAGTTGTCCAATGTGTCCTGAGTACGCTGATACCCCATATGTTGGGGTAAACCCCTGTTTGGGCGCACGGGAGAGCTCGGAAGGGAAGGAGCACTGTTTTACTTTTTCAACGCAGAATTGGCTGGTATTGAGATCGGACGCCATGTCGCATTTGGAGAGCCCCTGATGTGCCTAAACAGCGGAAACCCCCCAATTATAACTGAAACCCTAATCCAAACACACCCCTAACCCTAATCTCAGCAGTAACCCTAACCACACCCCTAACCCTGACACACCCCTAACCCTAATCCCAACCCTATTCCCAACCGTAAATGTAATCCAAACCCTAACTTTAGCCCCAACCCTAACTTTAGCTCCAACCCTAACCCTAACTTTAGCCCCAACCTTAATCCTAGCCTTAACCCTAGCCCTAACCCTAATGGGAAAATGGAAATAAATACATTTTTTATATTTTTTAATTTTTCCCTAACTAAGGGGGTGATGAAGGGGGGGTTTGATTTACTATTTATAGCGGGTTTTTGATTGGCAGCTGTCACACACTAAAAGACACTTTTTATTGCAAAAAATGTTTTTTGCGTTACCACATTTTGAGAGCTACAATTTTTCCATATTTTGGTCCACAGAGTCATGTGAGGTCTTGTTTTTTGCGGGACGAGTTGACGTTTTTATTAATAACGTTTTCGGGCACGTGACATTTTTTTGATCGCTTTTTATTCCGATTTTTGTGAGGCAGAATGACAAAAAACCAGCTATTCATGAATTTCTTTGGGGGGGGGGGGGGGCGTTTATACCGTTCCGCGTTTGGTAAAATGGATAAAGCAGTTTTATTCTTCGGGTCAGTACGATTACAGCGATACCTCATTTATATCATTTTTTTATGTTTTGGCGCTTTTATACGATAAAAACTATTTTATAGAAAAAATAATTATTTTTGCATCGCTTTATTCTGAGGACTATAACTTTTTTTATTTTTTCGCTGATGATGCTGTATGGTGGCTCGTTTTTTGCGGGACAAGATGACGTTTTCAGCGGTACCATGGTTATTTCCGTCTTTTTGATCGCGTGCTATTCCACTTTTTGTTCGGCGGTATGATAATAAAGCGTCGTTTTTTGCCTCGTTTTTTTTTTCTTTTTTACGATGTTCACTGAAGGGGTTAACTAGTGGGACAGTTTTGTAGGTCAGGTCGTTACAGACGCGGCGATACTAAATATGTGTACATTTATTGTTTTTTTTGTTTTTTTTAGATAAAGAAATGTATTTATTGGAACAATATTTTTTTATTATTTATTTAGGAATTTTATTTTTTTTAATGTAAAAAATTTTTTTTTTACTTTGCCCCAGGGGAGGGCATCACAGTAAAGTGACAGATCGCTGATCTGACACTTTGCTGTGCACTGTGTCAGATCGGGGATCTGACACTGACAGCAGGGAGGCTTCCCGGCGCTTGCTCTGAGCAGGCGCTGTGAAGCCACCTCCCTGCAGGACCCGGATGCAGCCCCGCGGCCATTTTGGATCCGGGGCTTGCAGGGAGGAGATGCTCGGTACAAGGTGAGCACATCGCCTTGTACCGATCGTCTCAGGGAAGCACGCAGGGAGACCCCTCCCTGCGCGATTCTTCCCTATACCGCCGGAACACTGCGATCATGTTTGATCGCAGTGTGCCAGGGGTTAATGTGCCGGGGGTGGTCCGTGACCACTCCTGGCACATAGTGCCGGATGTCAGCTGCGATAGTCAGCTGACACTCGGCTGCGCTCCCCCCGTGAGCGCGGCTGATCGCGCTGGACGTACTATTCCGTCCTTGGGAATTAGGGCCCACCCCACATGGACGGAATAGTACGTCCAATGGCAGAAAGGGGTTAAAAAAAAATAATGAAGTTGAAAAGAGAATGGCTTCTACAAATGGCTAATGATCCTAAACATGCTTTAAAGTCCACAATAGACTACATCAAAAGAGGCAAGCTAAAGGTTTTACAATGGCCCTCATAGTTCCCTGATTTGAAAATCTGTGGCTAGACCTCAAAAGAGCAGTGTATGCAAGTCGACCCAGGAATCTCACAGAACTGGAAGAATTTTACAAGGAAGAACGGTTGAAAATCCCTCAAGCAAGAATAGAAAGACTCTTGTCTGGCTACAAAAGCATTTACAATCTCATACTTTCAAAAGGGGGCGCTACTAGGTACTAACATTGCTGGGTGCCCAAACGTATGCATCAGCCCACTTTCCCTTTAACTATAGGCTTTTTGGAGATCAATGCATCGTCAACTTGATTAACTGTTCACAATAACAGTAATTTTCACCAGGGGTACCCAAACTTTTACGTGCCACTGTATATGTCCCCTATACACTCTGCATAGGGTCCTTTGGATGGCGCTGTCCGTTGAATGGCCTTGTATTTTGGTATTGCACCATTTAGGCCGGCGTCACACTCAGCGTATGTAAATACGGTCCGTTTTTTACGGCCGTAATACGCAGAAAAGTCTCCAAAATAGCGATCCGTATGTCATCCCTAGGCAGGGTGTGTTAGCGTATTTTGCGCATGGCATCCTCTGTATGTAATCCGTATGGCATCCGTACTGCGATATTTTCTCACAGGCTTGCAAAACAGACATCTAATGGATTTATGTGCTCAAATGTTCGTTAAAACATATATATATATATATATATATATATATATATATATATATATATATATATATATATATATATATATATATATATATATATATATACACATACACACTCATACACTCACTGGCCACTTTATTAGGTACACCTGTCCAACTTCTTGTTAACACTTAATTTCTAATCAGCCAATCACATGGCGGCAACTCAGTGCATTTAGGCATGTAGACATGGTCAAGACAATCTCCTGCAGTTCAAACCGAGCATCAGTATGGGGAAGAAAGGTGATTTGAGTGCCTTTGAACGTGGCATGGTTGTTGGTGCCAGAAGGGCTGGTCTGAGTATTTCAGAAACTGCTGATCTACTGGGATTTTCACGCACAACCATCTCTAGGGTTTACAGAGAATGGTCCGAAAAAGAAAAAAAATCCAGTGAGCGGCAGTTCTGTGGGCGGAAATGCCTTGTTGATGCCAGAGGTCAGAGGAGAATGGGCAGACTGGTTCGAGCTGATAGAAAGGCAACAGTGACTCAAATCGCCACCCGTTACAACCAAGGTAGGCCTAAGAGCATCTCTGAACGCACAGTGCGTCGAACTTTGAGGCAGATGGGCTACAGCAGCAGAAGACCACACCGGGTACCACTCCTTTCAGCTAAGAACAGGAAACTGAGGCTACAATTTGCACAAGCTCATCGAAATTGGACAGTAGAAGATTGGAAAAACGTTGCTTGGTCTGATGAGTCTCGATTTCTGCTGCGACATTCGGATGGTAGGGTCAGAATTTGGCGTAAACAACATGAAATCTTTGGGATGTGGTGGAACGGGAGATTCGCATCAGGGATGTGCAGCCGACAAATCTGCGGCAACTGTGTGATGCCATCATGTCAATATGGACCAAAATCTCTGAGGAATGCTTCCAGCACCTTGTTGAATCTATGCCACGAAGAATTGAGGTAGTTCTGAAGGCAAAAGGGGTCCAACCCGTTACTAGCATGGTGTACCTAATAAAGTGGTCAGTGAGTGTGTGTGTGTATGTATATATATATATGAAAATAAGAAAGACAGCACAGAAAAAATATAGAAAAAAGAGGGCTTTAATGCCTGAACGGCGTGGTGACGTTTCGGATATCTTTATCCTTTTTTCAAGCACTACTAAATGGTTAATAAAACACACACACATGATTACAAAGTATTTTAATGAAATAAAGACACAGGTTGTTGTAATATTTTATTAGACTCTTAATCCACCTGAAGACCATCGTCCTGAAACAAAGTTAAAAAAACAAACAACAATATTCCATACCTTCCGTCGTTATGTCCCACGATGTAAATCCATCTGAAGGGGTTAAATCATTTTACAGCCAGGAGCGGTACTAATGCACTCGCTCGTGCCTGTAAAACCCCGGGTACTGAATGGAAAGCAGGGTGATCTGTAGTTACCTTGAGTTGCCGTGAGGCGCCCTCTGCTGGATGTCCTCATATGAACTCGAGCGTGGGAACTTTTCCAAGGCTCCAGTTCATGAGGACATCCAGCACAGGGCGCCTCACCGCAACTCAAGGTAACTACAGGTCTTCAGGTGGATTAAGAGTAATAAAATATTACAACAACCTGTGTCTTCCAGATGTGCCTTTTCTGGGGTGGCTGGGGGCAGATGTTTGTAGCCAGGGGGGGCCAATAACCATGGACCCTCTAGGCTATTAATATCTGCCCTCAGTCACTGGCTTTACCGCTCTGGCGGAGAAAATTGCGCGGGAGCCCACGCCAATTTTTTCCGCCATTTAACCCTTTATTTTAGCAGCTACAGCGGCCAAATTTTGCACATACACGCTACTAACATTAGTAGTGTGGAATATGCAAAAAAAAAGTGATATGAGATGGTTTACTGTATGTAAACCATGTCTCATATCCTGTCGGGTTTGTGAAGGAGAAATGAAAAGCCGGCAATTGAATTACCGGCTTTTCTCTAACACCGCTGAGTATTTCTCGCAAGTCACACTGCTGGTCCATGTGTAATCCGTATTTTTCTCGCCCCCATAGACTTTCATTGGCGATTTTTTTTTTTTTTTTTTTTTTTTTTTTGCGCAATACGGTGACAAACGCAGCATGCTGCGATTTTCCACGGCCGTACAAGACCGTATAATACGGATCAGTAAAATACGGCTGATAGGAGCTGGGCCATAGAGAATCATTGGGCCGTGTGTTATGCGTATTTTACGGGTGTATTTTCTGCGCTCATACGTCCGTAAAACTCGTCAGTGTGACGCCGGCCTAACTATTAATTTATAGCGAATGCTAGTGTACCTGACATGCCGTATTCAACATGTCTTCCACTTCTATTCAATGGGTAGCGGGAAAGAACTTGTAGTCCTCAGCACTAGTGATGAGCGAATATAACCCCCACATGTACTTATGCTGGCTAACAGATGTAAATCATTCAGCTGCGGCAAGAAAAACTAAATCTCCGAGCACTAAAAAATACTCGGAGGACACCCGAGCGTGCTCGAGAAATCTCGAGTAACGAGTATATTCGCTCATCACTACTCAGCACACATAGTTGTACATATTCTTACTTGTTTCCATGCATCGGATGGTTTCATTATAACTCCATAGATTTATTGAAATGATTGTATTTTGATGTTGCCCTCCTTCTTTTGGAGTTTTTTTGCCTTTTTTTTATTTTGTTTTAATTATGAATAAATTAATATTTATGATTATCAGCTGGCTTCACTTTATCTGAACAGCATCTATTTGCTGTTACAGATATACCGTATATACTCGAGTATAAGCTGAAACCCCAAATTTTGCCACAAAAAAAACTTGGAAAACTTAATGACTCGAGTATAAGCTTAGGGTGGAAAATGCAGCAGCTACCGGTAAATGTCAAAAATACAAATAGATGCCAATAAAAGTAAAATTAATTGAGACATCAGTAGGTTAAGTGTTTTTGCATATCCATATTGAATCAGGAGCCCCATATAATGCTCCATACAGTTCATGATGGGCCCCATAATATGATCCATACAAAATATGCCCCATATAATGCTGCACAAATGCGGATTATGGCCCCATAAGATGCTCCATACAGACATTTGCCCCATTTAATGCTGCACAAATGCGGATTATGGCCACATAAAATGCTCCATATAGACATTTGCCCCATATAACGCTGCACAAATGCTGATTATGGCCCAATAAGATGCTCAATAGAGATATTTGCCCCATATAATGCTGCACAAACATTGATTATGCCCCATAAGATGTTCCATGTAGTCATTTGCCCCATATGCTGTTGCTGCAAAAAAAAAAACAAAAAAACACACACATACTCAGCTCTCGTCGCTCAGGCCCCCGGCACTTGCTATATTCACCTGCTCCCTGTTCCACCGTCGCCGGCCGCCGCTGCGTCTTCCCCGTCCCCTGCACTGACTGTTCAGGCAGAGGGCGGCGCGCACACTAATCGCGTCATCGCGCCCTCTGACCTGAGCATCAGTGGGGAAGACGCAGTGGCGGCGGTGGAACGGGAAGCAGGTAAATATTGCACACTGCGTTATACTCACCTGCTCCTGGCGCAGTCCCTGGTTTCCCGGTGCCGGCATTTCCTGTAGTGAGCGGTCACATGGTACCGCTCATTACAGTAATGAATATGCGGCTCCATCCCTATGGGAGTGGAGTGGGGTCCATATTCATTACTGTAATGAGCGGTACCATGTGACCGTTCACTACAGGAAGAAGCTGCCGGGGAACCAGGGACTGCACCAGGAGCAGGTGAGTATGATTCCACCTCTGCTGCCGACCCTGGGTATGACTCGAGTATAAGCTGAGAGGGGCAATTTCAGCCTAAAAAGATGGGCTGAAATTCTCGGCTTATAGTCGAGTATATACGGTAGGTTAATATGGCATAACAGGCCTAATATAACCCTCCATATAGTGCACAGGGCCCCACATTGCTTTCCATACAGTGTAATGCACGCCCCATAGCCCTCCATACAGTACACTGCACAAAAAATAAAATACTCGCCTCTACTCATTTCCTCGCTGCTTCCGTCTCTAGCCAGTATTCTGAAGCGCTGCATACCTCAGTGGAATTTAGATACCGAGGAAGAATGATAGAGTAGGAAGCGTCAATCGTAATTGAACATGCAATGACGGGCGGGGGCGTCCATGCTGGCACTGGGCTCTCTGATTCACTGGCCCCACAGCAGCCGCACTGCGTGCCACATTTGGCGGTACGCCACTGTCAAACCTCTACCCCTTTCATGTGATCACCCTACTGTAAAGCTAAGTGTACACTTGTGGAAAATCCGTATGTGTTAACATATGCATTGCCATCTTTTTGTTTCCTGCAACAACAATTAACAAAATCATGCTTAAGGGTATTTTTCCACGGTCAGTGGACGCTGCATACGTGAGCAGCGTGCATACAGATGTTACAGCATAGTGGATGGGATTTTATGAAATCCCATCTCCACTATGCGTGCAGGGATGCCTCCGGAATCCCTGCGTATATGCACATGCATTTCGTCTTTCCAGACCGCAGCATGTCTATTTTGCAGAGATACTCAGTCTCCGCAAGATAAATATCACAGCTCAATGTATAGGATGCGGTGGTTCCGCACGGTTCTATGAACACATGCGGAATCACCGTGCGCACAGCAGGGGGCAGTGCTTTGGCCGGAGTGGACATGTGCTGCGTCCAAAGCGCTGCGTCCACAGCCCTGCCAATACTGACCGTGGAAACATACCCTTATAGTTTAGGTTTATTTAACTGGTTTCCTTCATTTTGTTATATGTATTTATGAACGAATTGCAACCATCCCCCACATAACTAAGCTAAGGCTACAGGCTTTGTGGAAACATTATTATTATTTTTTTTACCCTCAGGGAAGTTGAAAATCTCTTAAAATGTGGAGCAGACCCAAATTTTGTCCTTCCCAATGGCATTGCTGCCATTCACCTTGCTTCAGGGAAGGAAAGTGAGTGTGCCCTGAGATGTCTAAAACTGCTATTACAACACAGTGGAAATCCGAATGTCAGGTATGTGTCAGTAAAGATACATAGTCTTTGTCATTGGTTATCCTATGAGCAGATTGATAGAGCATAGTAATTCTGTTTCATACCACTTAAAAAAAGCAATCCTTATGAACTCTGAGATTGTTTTTTGATATATGTGATTCTTAAAGGAAAAAGTTACCTTTCATGAAATGTCTATGTTTAGACAATAGCTTTGTTCCAATTCGTGGAGAGTTTTTCAAATCTGAAAAGATATGGCATGAACCTAGGTCATGACATTAGGAGAACAATGATGTTGAGAATGAAGGCGTGCTGTGTGACCTTCAAAGTTGTCTATGCACAGTGCAAGGAACTGCGCTTGATAAATGGGTGGCCATAGCACAAGTATTCAGGAAGAAACTGAATATGCCATAACTTTATTAAATAGGAAAATTAGTAGTCGGTTATTACTGCCGATTCTCAAAACATTTACAAAATGACCCACTGTGGGCCCTGTAAGTATTTAAAATAGAAAGATGTATTAGTTCTGTCTAGCCTAACATGTAAATACTTATTTTAATTTCGTTTGAATCTTCCTTTTCTTACCTCTTGACATGCAATTTCTATCCTGCTCTGCATGCTTACAGCTCTTGTGTGATCTCTTACCCTGTGACAACCTATATACCCCTTTTTTACTTTTATGTATTTAGATCTATAGATGATCTGACACCAGTGCATGTAGCATCTTCTTGGGGATGTTGTAAGGCTCTTATCTTCTTGTTGCAGAAAGGTGGAGACCCATCTATTCAGGATCAGGTTAGTTCCTTTTGGTCCCACAAATTAAATTTCTTTCTTGAATTGCATTGAGAGCCTTTTCAGTTGTGTGTCTTTTATCACAGGATGGAAATACAGCATTAGACTTGGCTTTAATGGAGAATAACAGGAGGTGTGTTGTAGCACTTCAGGAATACACAGAAAGAATCTCTGATGGAGACACAGGTGAAATAGTTGGTAATGTTTACTGTTAACCCCTTCATCCCCGTGCCATTTTCCGTTTTTGCGTTTCTATTTTTTTGCTCCCTTTCTTTCCAGAGCCATTATTTATTTTTTTTTTTTACTTTTCCATCAATATGGCCATGTGAGGGCTACTTTTTTGCGGGACGAGATGTACTTTACAACAACGCTATTGGTTTTAACATATCATGTACAGGAAAACAGGAAAAAAAATTCAAAGTGCAGTTATATTGCAAAAAAAGTGCAATTCCACATTTTTTTTTTTTTTTTCTTAACCATGTTCACCAAATGCTTAAATGTGACTTACGATTCTCCAGGTCATTACAAGTTCGTAGACACCAAACATGTCTAGGTTCTTTTTTTATTTGGGTGGTGAAAAAAAAAATCCAAAGTTTGTAAAAAAAAAAAAAAAAAAATTATAATTTTCCAAAACCGTAGCATCTTAATTAGTGATGCGCGAGTATACTCGTTGCACGGGTGATCTCCGAGTATTTGTTAGTGTTCGGAGATTTAGTTTTTGTTGATGCAGCTGCATGATTTACGTCTGCTAGCCAGCCTGATTACATGTGGTGGTTGCCTGGTTGCTAGGGAATCCCAACATGTATTCAGCCTGGCTAGCAGCCATAAATCATGCAGCTGGTCAACAAAAACAAAATCTCCGAGCATTAATAAATACTCAAAGGTCACCCGAGCGTGCTCGGCAAAACCCGAGAATTGAGTATACTCGCTCATCACTAATCTTAATTTTTCGGGATCTGGGGCTGGTTGATGGCTTTTTTTTTTACAATGTTTTGATCGCCCATTGTTGCATGTTATTGCAATGTTGAGGTGACCCCAAAAAAATGTAATTGCCGTTTTTTTTTTCCCTTGCTACGCTGTTTACTGATTTGAATTCTTTTTACATTTTGATAGATCAGTCGTTTCTGAACTCAGCGATGCCACATGTTTTTTTTTTTGTTTTGTTTTTTTGTTTTGGTTATTTTTTTTATTGTGAATGGGGACGATTTCAAAGTTTATATATTTTTTTATTAATATTTTTAAATTTATTTTGTTTTCTTTTAACCTTACACTTGCTTCGCTAGTCTCTATAAGATGATCGCAGCATCTAGTCTCCGATCGCTTTGCTACACCTAACAGGGCTTCATCCCTGCTCTGTGTAGCAGAAATTCTCCCTTGCTATGAGTGCTGACCGGCTGCGCGGCTCTCATATCTATCCGGCAATGACAACCAGTCTTGTGCAGACTCCGAGGTGTCATGCCAACACATCATCGACTCGTTATTTTGCTTTTTATGTGCATGTCAATCCTCGAGGTGTCATAATCATATCCTTTGATTCTTTCCCCAGGATGTCACAAGAATTCTACCTCTTTACCTGATATCACAGAAATGAGCTGCATCACGCTTCTGCTTGGGTCAACCTATGAAAACACCCCATCAAGCAGCACTAAAATCTCTCCTTTGATGTGTCTTCCAAAAACTGTCACTCCAGGAAACATGGACTACGCAGTAATATCAAGCCACTTGGAAATGCCAGGCTTGTGTACAAAAAATGATTCCAATAAAGAATTACAAATAGATGATAGTGCCAAAATCATGCAAAATAAATGTGAAATAAAGCCAACTGAAGCAAAAGAAGTAGTGCGTTTTACAAAGACTTTACAGAGTAGTCACTGTAGAGAATACTTTTCTACTCACGGGGAATCGGTTGTAACTTTGGAGAACTCCTCCATATGCAGAAATATTAATTGTGATGTGTCTGTTAAGTCTCAACATTTGATTGATCATGACTGGAAAAATAATTCTAGAGCAGCTTTGGGCAGTCGTATGTATTCTACAGTACCTCAAAATTTAGCAAATAGCAAAAAATTACCATTGAATCCGAGCACAGAAACTTTTCAGGTTTTCACGAAACTCGACGGATTGGATGAAATTTCTCTGGATCATGTTAACGCTTACAACAAAGAATGCAGTGATGATAATGAGGAAGATACTTTGATTTTGCATGGTAACGGGTCTGATTTTAGGAATATGTACAGTGAGTGTAACACAAGCATCTGGGATAGTGGTGATAGAAGGTGGAGACCAGAAAGAATTCTAAATTCCTTTCACAATTCAGCTAATGATACCGTGTCTGCTCAGAACCTTGAACTCGTCGGTACGCAAAAAGGTGTGCCATCAGTGGAAAATAAAGAGTTAACAGATGTTTCCATACCTAGTGATAGAAGTCGAGCACCTACAGAAGAGGGAACAGAGAAAACAGTAAGAACATCAGACATGCTGCAAAAAACACAATCTCCCACTTTGACTTTTGTAGCACCTAATTACATGGAACATGGAAGCCATAATTTGCAAACTCAATTAAGGAACTTATTACTGTCTACCAAAGGTTGCAATAGTCGTCAGAGGTCAGAGGTCGTAAGTGCTGACACTATTCCAGTAAACGGTGAAACCAACTCCCTACAGCATGGTTCCCTTAAACAGACAGATGCTTGTTCCTCCTCTAGTAGCTCTGAAGATACGTTTATTATAGAAGCACATAAATATGAATTACATGACAAAGAAGATTCTGAGCTTTACAAAGGCTTGAAAGAAATGATGCTTGCAGCGAAATATTCACCATCAACATCGCATGAAGACAAAAGTCCTTTCTTTACACCCCGTACTAAAAGTAGACTCCATTGTTACAATTTTCGACAGAACATTTCTTCACTCTTCGAGGAGTCTGTGGAAATGCCCAAACGAGGCAGGCGAGTGAGGAGACCAGAAGATCCCCTGGCAACTTTCTCACATGATCTTACACCAGATGAATTTTTGCCTAGAAAGAGCTCCCACTCTCCTGGTGTGACGGATGAATCTACTAGGACGTCCAATACATCTGAAACCCTCAATATTATTGATGCTAAAAATTCGTTAGAGCGGACTTCAATTAAAAATATTGTACAGGATGATAAGGAAAATGACTCTGAGCTACAAACTACCATCGACATCAGCAACTTTCTCACAGATGATCTTTCTTCAGAGGCAGAAGTTAAATCCAGGGAACTGAAGCAAACCGCTAGTAACCATTGTGTTGAAGGTGGGGTTTTAGACAGTGCATGGCTCACAGAAGATGGTGAATCTGAGATTAGTGGAGTTGCTGATCAGAAAAACAGAGAAGTTATTACTACTAGGGAAGATAAATCATTGCCTGCATCTTTAGTAAATCAATCTTTTTATCATAGTACATTCATCGAAGACACAGCAGTGAATAGCAGTAAAGTTCCACGTTACAGCTTTAGCAGACTTTCTTCCATCGTAAAAGTGGAGGAAAGCATTGCTCAACTAGATTTAAGCACAGTTGAGGATTCTGACAGCCAAGAAGTGCCCTTATCACCTGGTGGACGCCCGGTTAATGTAGGCCAGGCAGAGCCTGTTGAATATCTCTATAAGGATAATGATAAAGGACATGTACTTATCGAAAAGCATATGCCATCTATGGATCAGTCTAGCACCAATCTTCCAGGAAATTCTGACAATACCATTATTTATGACTGGAGAAACTATAAAATTAACACTATAACCATGAATAAGGCCCCTCCTTTAAATTCACCTAATCGAGTGGCTGTGGAACTCTACAGATTGTCTAATGATGAAATTGCCAGCAGATTAAGAGGGTTCGGAGATGAAACTGTGCACGTAACTAGTCAAAATCGGAAAATGTGCATCTTATTATTAGATAAACGTTTAAAGGAGCAAACATCAAACACCCCGTCAGGTAAGACATTAATAGCCACTGTTTATAGCTCTGAACTTGCTGTAATTATAACTTTGCCTTTTTTGTATAAAAGAAAAATCCTGATCTCTAGCCAAAAAAATTGTTGTTTTTTCTCTTCTACTGGTGAGGGAGATGTTTAGTTTTTAGATATTACTCCCCTCTCCTTACTGGCTATTGTCAGAATGTTATGTGTCCTGCCTCACACAGTGTCTGCATTATGGGTTTTGATACTTGAAGCCTAGATTACCGTATCAATCCTGATCAGACCTTTAAAGGGCCACTGTCACCCCCCTCCAGCCGTTATAAACTAAAAGAGCCCACCTTGTGCAGCAGTAATGCTGCATTCTAACAAGGTGGCTCTTTTAGTTTTAGGTTCAAGCATACCCCAAATAAAACGTTTTTATACTTAGCCACAATTCCTGTCTCTAGCCACGTAGGCGGGTCCTCACTCCCCAGCTTGGCCAGCTCCTCTGCCGTCACTCACATCTTCCTGCGCTTTCGGCGTCGCCCCCTCAGCGCTGTTATCGTTTCAAATCCGGCGCCTGCGCTGTGTACTGGTGTCCTGCGCAGACGCAGTAAGCTCTGGCCGTCTGATGTAATGGCTGATACCAGAGAACAAAAGACATCCACAGAACACCAGGATGGATCTGCTGCACAGCAAATAGCTGTAGGACATGCGATGATGTCACTGCCATGTGATTAGGGCAATCACATGGCAGTGACGTCATCGCAGGTCCTACAGCTATTTGCTGTGCAGCAGATCCATCCTGGTGTTCTGTGGATGTCTTTTGTTCTCTGGTATCAGCCATTACATCAGACGGCCAGAGCTTACTGCGTCTGCGCAGGACACCAGTACACAGCGCAGGCGCCGGATTTGAAACGATAACAGCGCTGAGGGGGCGGCGCCGAAAGCGCAGGAAGATGTGAGTGACGGCAGAGGAGCTGGCCAAGCTGGGGAGTGAGGACCCGCCTACGTGGCTAGAGACAGGAATTGTGGCTAAGTATAAAAACGTTTTATTTGGGGGTATGCTTGAACCTAAAACTAAAAGAGCCACCTTGTTAGAATGCAGCATTACTGCTGCACAAGGTGGCTCTTTTAGTTTATAACGGCTGGAGGGGGGTGACAGTGGCCCTTTAAGTAAATTGAAAAATTGTGAGGTGAACTTCAGATAGCACCTGAGATTACTGTTACAGACAATCCCTTCATTTTTATTGTGCTGCCTTTTAAGGCCTTTGTCGTTTAGAAACTATACAGGAAATGTTAGTGAAGTATGTCTTGACAAACCCCACCTTCATGTCAAGTCTTGACTTGTAAGAGGTAAGAGTGCCAGTAGAAGAAAAACTGCATGTATGGGCATGCATGGCTTTAAAATTTAAATCCATAGACCTGTTTATATCTTGTATCTGTTGCTGTATTTCCGAGAAATCCGCTTTTTAATCCATATACAAATGTGGTAATAAGTGCTCTGGGCTTGACCACACACTTATCAAGCCTCTGCCTCTTGAGATGGTTTCCCTTCCCACCAACAGCCACTTTATCATGGTTGATAGATCACTGTCTTAATTCATTGCCTAGCAATTGTCAGGCAGCAATCTATCAATAAAGCTAAAGAGGTTGGTGCTGGGCAGGGACAGAACAATGGACTCCTTAAGTGCTTTTTCACACACAGAGCACTTAACTCATTTGCGTATGAGTGCAGCTTGAATTACTTGGAAATGCAGGTGAAAAGTCGGTCAGAAGTAGCAGCACATCCAGCCATTTAGGTTTTGCAGAGACTGTAGCAACAAAATGATAGGCTCTGACTCACCATTGCCTTTGTGCCTGGTTTTATCTCTAATTTTGTGTTTTGCACCCTTTTTTTACTTGTACCTATTATTTGTACTATAACATGCATTTTTTTTTTTAAGTCTATTCTAGATGTGCTTTTTATATGTGAGCAGAGTTTAGCGATTTCAGATGTCGTTTTTGCCTGATTTATCAATTACTTTTTAATGAGTTGCAAAAAATTGGTGCAACTCTATTCCGGTCTTCCGCCCAGTATATTTGTGAGTCGCTGTGTTTTGGCTCAAATTTTTGTGCAATGTTGTGCAATTACGAAGTTGGTTCAACCTCAAAACACGTTGATATTAAATCACATGCTCTATTCACCTTACTACATCTTCCGGATTTCCTGTATGATTTATTTTATTTTCCTTTTTTTAATGTACATTGAACTTTACTTTTCCATTATAGGTTTGTCCATTGAATATAGCGCAGAACTGTCTTTAGCCCTTCACACCTTTAACATTCCAGACTGCAGCAAAGATGAGGCAGCACTTTCACAAGAATTTGACAAACCAGATAAAACACGAAAGTGGAGAGAGGGTGTCTTAAAATCTAGTTTTAATTATTTATTGTTGGATCCCAGGTAAGTGAAAGACTTCTAAATAAATATATCTTCAAATAAGCCAAATGAATGTAGAGAATATGAATATATTGCCCAGAAATGATAAAACTATAACCCATAAATAAAAAAATTTTGCTATCTACCACATGTTAAATATTTAAAATCTAACCATTATTACATTTTAACTCTTTTACGACCTTGGACGTATCCATACTTCCAGGCAACCTGGTACTTGCCAAGCTTGGACAAATGGATTCGTCTTGGCGATTTTTACGTGCGCAAAGGCTGTGCGCTTGCGGTCGCCGCCAGGTGTCAGCTGATTGACAGCTGACACCTGTCACTCAGTGCAGGAGCATTGCCCACACTGCTCTCGGCACTTCAACACCTTAAATACTGCGATCAATTTCGATCACCGTATTTGGCAGAGGGAGGGAGCTCCCTTCCCTCTCCGATCAGTGTCATTGCGAGGGCCCGATTGTTGCCATAGTGACCCGATGTCGTCATGACAAAATTCAGATCACCAGAGCTAGTAAACTTGCTACATCATGCGAGTATTCTTACAGTTACGGCGGGTACGTGCAGTGTTCAAGAGGTTAGTGTAGGTGCTCCTAACGCAGAGTATCGTGAGAGAGCACACCTAAGACTTGAAGGCTAGAGGACAATAAACGGAGACTGACGTCCGAGCCATGTACCGATATCGCTGACATCGCTGAGTGTGAGACAAAGGGTCCGTGTATGGGACATAGCCTCAACAGGACCCAAGACGCCATCCTCTCCAGGACAACGCCGAATTTCCACAGCGCCATTGCCTTGGCGCCACCGTTTACACCAAGGAAGAAAAACTGAGGACTGCATCGGATTGATAAGTCTATTTCCTCTGAACGTATTGTCTCAGTTACTTGTTTTACTAACGTGTTCCAAGTTGCAATAATTTGTATTAAGAAAGTTTCCCTCTACTTCTCCCTGCGTGGAGTATCCACTTTAGAATTAAATCCCCTGTTAACCCATGCTCTGACTATGTTCCGTTACCTCATCCTACGTGCCTGCTGTCTTCTTACACTTGGCGTAGTCGGCAGGATGCAGTCTACACGTACGGACATGGCAGACCAAGCATCTGGGGAGGGCCCTAGGTCCAGTATCTCTCTGGGGGCCATGATAAACAATCTTCCGAAATTTAATGGGAATAACACCATGTTATGCAGCTGGACTGAACGTATAAAAGGAATGATGAGAATGCACCCTATGGTCCCCGCCTTGCAGGCAGAGGTCACCATGATGGCTTTAGAGAGGGAGGCGAGGGATTCAGTTATGTTGCGGCCCCTCCGGGAATGAGAGACCCTTGACAAAGTGTTGCAAATACTCACGGGACCTCACATATGTAGGTGAATTGCGCAAGCGGCTATTTAGTCGGGTTCAAAGAGAGGGGGAGACGGTGACACAGTATATGAACGTATTGCAAGACCTTCACACTGCCATAGTCAGAAAACACGGCTTGGGAGTAGGACTGACTGACGTGGTGTTACGAGATCAATTAGTGACCGGGATGAGAGATGCGCTAATAAAACAGGGCCTGTGGGAATACTTACTCGCGAACCCATGCATGACCTTTGCAGAGGTGGGAAGAGAGGCACGCGTGTGAACAGGAGCATGGGGTGACAGTCCCGGCGGCGAAGGTCCGGAGCGGAGGATTGGCCGTGAATTTAATTGCTGAACCAGAATGGGTGAAAGATTTACGGAAAGAGATCCAATCCATGAGGGACGATCTGACTGATACTAAAAGGAAAGTGACCTCATTAAGTACACCCAGATGCAGAACATTCTCAGAACCGCAACGGGGTGGAAGAGTATCTCGTTGGGAAGGGCTCCCAACTTGTTACCACTGTGGAGAGCTAGGACATGTGGTCCGGGTCTGCCACAAAGGGGGCGGCCACTACAGTGTCGCCCGGAGCCAGAACAGCCTGAAAGGAGAACCAATAGTCCCACCAATTTAGTGTCAGTGTGTCCATTAGTATAGGCCAAAATGGATGGACGGGACGTACGCTACCTGGAAGATACGGGCTCTCAAGTAACCACGATGCCCGAGACGTACTTTAAAATACACTTCCCAGAAGCCATGAGGCCTGAGTGGGGGCCAATGATCAAGTTGTTTGAAGCAATCGGCTACCTTTCCCAGTCACAGGGGTGGCATGGATGCAGATTAAGGTCTGCGGCAAAGACCTGGGCCGCAAGTGAGTGGTGTTGACCCCACGCGTTGAAATACCATCACACTGGGAATGAATGTACTCAGGGAGTTTGGAAGTCTTCTTATTAACGAGTCTCCTAACGTGTTCCTGAAACAGTGGAGCAAGCATACACCACAAAAGAGTGTTTCAGCAGTTGATCCGGACGGCCCAGGCACAAGAGGCCTCCTGTGATGGAAAGGTGCTGGGAAAAGTGATAATTACGGCTGCAGCCGATCTCGACTTACCATCGGGTCAAAGTGTGCTTTCACTACCTGTCCGAGCTTGCACTCCACTGGAGGGGGTCGAAGTACAGCTAGAACCGGCTGCCATGGAGAATCTACCATGAGGGCTCTTAGTTGCCAGGACATTAGCGACCGTGCGTGATGGAATGGTACCCGTGCGGTGTGTGAAATGATGGGATGACACTCTAAGGCTTACCCCCAGAAGTGAAATCGGGCAAATTGTAGGCATGCCAGAGAAGCTGATACCATCACAGGCCATCCAATTAAAGGCAAAAGGGGAAGATCCATGGACTGTAGCTGTGGAGACAGCCCCGGTGTTGAGAACCCCATCAACAGAGAAAGGGACATCACATCTTAGAACAAACTCGGGCTGAGTTGACAGAGTTCACACCGCAGCAGGTGGAGGCCTTACTAGGAGGTGTTCGCTCGACATGAGGATGATTTTACTGTACAAATGCCATCACACATGAGATCCCAACGGGTAATGCGCCTGTGAGAGAGCGTTATCGACAGATTCCTCCACAAATGTACCAGGAGGTAAAAGGGATGCTCACACAAATGCTACAGACTGGTGTCATTCGAGAGAGCCAAAGCCCATGGGCTGCACCTATCTTTCTAGTACAGAAAAAAGACAGTACTCTACGGTTCTGTGTGTACTATCGCAAACTAAATGCCTGCACCGTGCAAAATTCATATCCACTACCCTGTATCGAAGAATCCTTGTCCGCTCTGGGGAACGCAAGCTACTTCTCCACGCTAGACCTGGCTAGTGGGTACTGGCAAGTGCCGATGTCAGAACATGACCGAGTGAAGACAGCCTTCATACTACCTATGGGCCTGTACGAGTTCAACAGAATGCCGTTCGGATTGGCTAATGCCTCCGGTACTTTTCAGCGATTCATGGAGAGATGTTTAAGAGATCTAAACTTTAAAGCCAATCTCATCTACCTGGATGACATAATTGTGTTTGCCACCACGTTTGAGGAGCATTTACAGCATCTTGAGCAAGTACTTAGCCGGCTCCAGAAGCATGGGCTGCGAGTTAAACCGTCTAAATGCCACCTGTTCTGCACTCACATTGAGTACTTGAAGCATGTGGACTCTGTAGAAGGCGTAAGACCGTCCTGTGAGAAGATTGTGGCTGTACAGGACTGGCCTACCCCGAGAACCGTAAAGGATGTTCGAGCCCTCCTAGGGCTGAGCGGGTACTATCGGCAGTTCGTGAAAGGCTTCACTCACATTGCGAATCCATTGCTAGAACTGTTCAAAGGAGTGCCATCAGGAGCAAAATATTGGGAAATTCAGTCGGGAGAGTGTCAGGAGAGCGCGTTCCTAGCCTTGAAAATGGCTCTGACAGAAGCCCCGGTCCTGGCCTATGCTGACTTTTCTCAACCTTTCATTCTCCATACGGATAGGAGCTTACATGGGCTTGGAGCCGTGTTGTCGCAGATCCAAGATGGGTAAGAGAAGGTGATTGCCTATGCGAGTTGTTCCCTTTGTGACTCTGAATGGAATCCAGACAACTACTGCTCGTTCAAACTAGAATTGTTGGCACTAGTATGGGCCATGACAGAAGTTTGTGGAATACCTATCCGGGTCTGAGGTTCTGGTGCGCACTTACAACAACCCACTGGCTCATTTGGAGAACTCGAAGTTAGGGGCCCTGGAACAGCGCAGGGTGGCTAGAATGGCCAAAAACGGTACAAAATAAGTCTACAAACGGGGGGCTGAAAATACCCATGCAGATGTGTTATCCAGGGTTCCACATAAGCAGCCCGGCCCTAACCGAGATGATGAGCTGGAGTCTGACTAAGTTCCGAGGATCTGTCAGGACATTGGCAGATGGAACAGGCTCGGACAGAACCTCAGGAAGGTGTGCTGGGAAAGCCCCTTGATGAGTGGGTACGGATTTAGCAGGAAGATGGAGAGCTCACCCGAATTCGGCAGTGGGTGGCCCTCAAACAACTGCCCAGCCAGGAGGAGAGAGACCCTGTCCCCCGGGACGAAACAAATTCTACGTCAATGGGAGAGGCTCCACCTGAGAGACAGATTGCTGTATAGAAAGGTCCAGCTGCAACGGGACCTGTCTTACTTGGCAAGTAGTGATTCCTGAGATGCTGTTACATCAAGTGGCCACAGAAGCACATGAAAAAGGGGCCCTCTTCGGTCAGGAAAAGACCTTTCAGCGGTTGCAGAGACTGGTGTACCATCCTTTGCTAAAAACGGTGGTGGAAGAAGTGTGTCGGCTCTGTAGGAACTGTGAGCTGTCCAAACCTCCGGAACAGACGGCCCCCACACAAACTATTGTGACCTCTGCGCTGCTAGAAGTATCGATTGACTATCTGACAATAGGCGCAGCCTATCAAGGGTTCGAACATTGTTTAGTCATGGTGGATCACTTCACTAAATTCGCTGTTGTGACACCAACTCGGGACCAAACTGCCGAATCTGCAGCTCATGCCATCTAAAAATTTCATCCAGGTGTATGGTTGCACGAAGAGAATTCACTGAGACCAAGGTACCTGCTTCTTTGGGCGAGTCATGGAAGAGCTACACCATTTGTATGGAATTGTGAAATCTCATACGATGCCTTACCACTCTCAGGGTAATGGAGCATGTGAACGGTTCAATCGAACCCTTATCCAAATGTTGAGGACATTGGAAGAGGACTGTAAAGCCAGTTGGCTGGAATTTGTAACAGAGCTGGTGCGGGTGTACAACATCGGGTACATCGCACCACAGGATACACTCCCTATACTCTATTTTTCGGCAGGCCAGGAAAAGAGATTACTGAGCTGGACCCAGAGGACTACCCATGGACGGGGCTGTCCACCTGGGTCCGAGAGCACCTTCATCGGTTGCAGACACTACATCGTCTGGTGCAGACCCAGTTCTAAGAGTTGGGGCATCCAAAGACTGCTCCTCTACGAGGGGCAGCTCTACAGGCCGGAGACCGGGTATTGGTCAGAGAGAAACGTCCTCGAGACAAGTTAGATCATCGATGGGGAAAAAACACCTTATCGTGTACGTCGACGAGTCAATTCTGAAGGGCCCGTCTATGAAGTTCAGCCGAAGGGGCCGAAGATGCTCCTACTCGTGTTGTGCACCGAAACATGTTACGCCCCTGTTTGTCTAGAGACCCTGCTCGATCAGAGAAAAAAAGAACATGACGACCTTGAGAATCTTCCATCAGTCACTAATGATAGTGAACCACCACAGGCAGGACCAGAAGGAGAACAGAAACCCGAGGCCCCTGGGACTCCTGCTACTCCTGAAATGGCTGTTTTTTTCAGAGTTGAGCATGTCTCTGCCTTCATTTATCCAGCCTGATTCAACTACTCAAAGTAGAACCAACTGATATTCCCAGTTTACGATGTTCTGAACGTTCGACAGCCGGAACCCCCCCCTCCAACCGATTTTGATCAGGATCATTGTGTTTAGCAGCAAGTTGTTCGAAACTTAGAAGAATGTCAACGCATACTACAAGAACTCTCGCCCGTGGAATGGCGAGCACAAAGAGAGGGGGAATGTAAGGAGAAGAACCCAGCTAAGCGTACTCCCTCTGTGACGGGTCTGGAACCGTTGGGGCTGTCACCTATGATGCAGGGGGGAAAGCTTGAGGCCTTGGACGGTTCCCGGCAGTTGAGGAAAGGGGGCGTGGCTAAGCTGAGGGAAATGCAGCGTACGAGTAATCTGACAGTTACGGCGGGTACGTGCAGTGTGCAAGAGGTCAGTGTAGGTGCTCCTAACGCAGAGTATTGTGACAGAGCAGACCTAAGACTTGAAGGCTAGATGGCGATAAATGGAGCCTGTCGTCAGAGCCGTTTTCTGATATCTCTGACACCGCTGACTGAGACAAAGGGCCCGTGTACGGGACATAGCCTCGCGCCCACGCAGACCGGAGAGTCGTACCACCCATTGTGAACTTTATCCTGTTAAGCTTCTAAACAGACCCCACATAGGGGAAACCGCCGTGCAGGACAGAGACATTGCCTAGTGTATTCCTTCTTCCGGACCCAAAGCCAGCATCAGGACCATAACAGGAGCCAAGACGCCATCCTCTCCAGGACAACGCCGAATTTCCACAGCGCCTTTGCCTTGGCGCCACCGTTTGCACCCAGGGAATACACTGAGGACTGCGTCGGATTGATAAGTCTATTTCCTCTGAAGTTATTGTCTCAGTTGTTTTACTACCGTGTTCCAAGTCGCAGTAATTTGTATTAAGGAAGTTTCCCTCTACTTCTCCCTGCGTGGAATATCCACTTAAGAATTAAATCTGTTAACTCATGCTCTGACTACATTCCGTTACTGCATCCTACGTGCCCTCTGTCTCTTTACACCTGTAGCAATGAGAGCCTGCTTAATTTATGGGTGCATGTCTCCAGAAGCATGTACTGGTCAATACAACAAACTGGTCACTACAATGGCAGTTTGCAATTTTCACTCCGCAACCACTGCTGCTTGTTTGTGGAAAACACCCATGGAGTTAAAATCATCATTACACCTGTAGATAAATTCCCAAAGGGGTATGATTTTCAAAATGGGGTTGCTTAAGGGAGGATTCTGCTCTTCTAGCACTTAGTGGCTCTCTGTATGGAGTCCACAAAGTATTCTAGGAAAATCTGCGCTCCAGGAGGGAAACGGCGCTCCGTCCCTCCTGAGTCTCTCCGTATGGCTTAGTAGTACTGCATAGCCACATATGGGGTGTTTATACGTTCAGCAGAAATTGTGGCACAAATTTTGGTGCTATTCTTACCCGTTTCCCAGTGTGAAAATGTAAATTCTGGGTCTAAAACTAAATTTTGGTGGTAAAAATTGTAACTATTTTTTTTTCACTGCCCAATGGTATAAAATTCTGTGACACACCCGTGGTGTGAATATGATAACTGCACCCCTAGATGAATTTGTTGAGGAGTAGTTTGTAAAAATTGTGTGTTGTGCTACTTCATGGGCTCTGCAAATGTGACATGGCACCCTCAAACCAGTCCAGCCTTGTTTGTTTTGTTTTGTATTTTTATTTTTTTTTTTTTAATGGTGTCCACTAAAGGGGTTAACTAGTGGGACAGTTTTATAGGTCGTTACGGATGCGGCGATACTATGTTTAAATTCCTTTTTTTTTTTTTTTATTCAAGTACCGTATATACTAGAGTATAAGCCAAGATTTTCAGCATATTTTTTTTTTTTCAGGCTGAAAGTGCCCCTCTCGGCTTATACTCTAGTGATTGTCCCAGGGGGTCGGCGGGGGAGCGGCAGCTGTCAAATCATACTCGCCTGCTCTCGGCGCGTCTCTGCATGTCCCTGCTTCTCCGGCACCCGCAGCTCTTCCTGTGTTCAGCGGTCACGTGGTACCACTCATTAAAGTAATTAATATGGATGCGACTCCACTCCCATAGGGGTGGAGCGCATATTCATTACTTTAATGAGCGGTACCAGTGACCGCTGAACACAGGATCAAGCTGCCGGCGTCAGAGACCATCGCATCTGAGAACTGCCAGGGACCGCGCCGGGAGGGTGAGCATAGCGATATTCACCTGTCCCCGTTACACCGCCACACTCCGCTCCATCTTCCGCGTCCTCTGGCTGTGACGTTCAGGTCAGAGGGCGTGATGACGTGTTTAGTGTGCGCGCCGCTCTCTGCCTGAACAGTCATTGCAGAGGACGCAGAAGAAGAATTTTTTTAATTGCAGCAGCAGCATATGGGGCAAATGTTTCTAGGGAGCATCTTATGGGGCCATAATCAACCTTTATGCAGCATTGTATGGGGCATAATATTCTATGGAGCATCTTATGGGGCCATAATCAACCTTTATGCAGTTTGTATGGGCCCATCATGAACTTTATGGAGCATTATATGGGGCGTATTTTGTATGGAGCATCTTATGGGGCCCATCATGAACCTTATGGAGCATTATATGGGGCTTATTTTGTATGGAGCATCTTATGGGGCCCATCATGAACTTTATGGAGCATTATATGGGGTTTCTGATTAAATATGGATAATCAAAAACACTTAACCTACTGATATCTCAATTAATTTTACTTTTATTCGTATTTATTTTTGGAATTTACCAGTAGCTGCTGCATTTTCCACCCTAGGCTTATGCTAGTCATTAAGTTATCCCAGTTTTTCGTGGCCTAATTAGGAGGCTTATACTCAGGTTGGCTTATACTCGAGTATATACGGTATTTATTTATTGATGGAATAAATATTGATATTTTTTATTAAATATTTTTACAATTATTAAAATTTTATTTCATTCTTACTTTTACACTTTGTCCCACTGTGGGACACTCATTTTGTGCAGGCTGATCGCTTCTATAGCATGCAGATCTGCATGCTATGGAAGGTGTCAGTGCTGCAGCTTCTATACACTGTCCTGAGAGACTTCCTGATATGCACTGTGCATGACAGGAAGTTTCTCAGCTCTGGAGACCCGGATATCATCACATCGGGTCTCCATGGCCACGATCGGGACCCGCGTCATGCTGCGGGGTCTCCGATCCAAAGGCAGAGGGGCTGTCAGCCCCTCTGCCGGCTCCGGAATGCTGAGATCATGTTTGATCGCAGTGTTTGGGGGTTAAAGTGCCGGGAGCGGTCCGTGACCGCTCCTGGCACTTACTGCCAGGTGTCAGCTGTGAGAATCGGCTGACACCCAGCCCCGAGTGGCCGCACCCCCACCCATGTGCATGGTAATGACGTACTATTCCGTCCATGGGAATTAAGTCCCAGGTCACATGGATGAAATAGTACGTCCAATGCCGGAAAGGGGTTAAAGTGCCGTGTTAGTACTTTGCAGTTAAATAGGTGGCTTAAGAGTTAGTTTGGGCACTCAGTCTCTAAAAGGTTCTCCATCACTGCACATTACTTCATTAAAATGATGCAGGAGTCAGCACGTGTGCATACTGCCGTCTCCTACGCCATTTTATTGAAGAAACTGTATATGTGAATCTGCAGACAGTGTCTTCAAAAATGGACTAAAATTAAAAATCTACAAATAAAGATGCTCGCCACCTGGGCGTAGATCGGGTTCAACAGCTAATAGAGAAACATAATCAGAATTCAATGCAGGAAGACAAGACGTGAATTAAGCACAAGGATGAAAAAGGAGGCCCACAAGCTTTAGCCAGTTAATAGCAAAAATGTTGTAATATTTGTGCATGGCAACACACTCCATTTAACCCCTTCCCGACATGCGCCGTACTAGTGCTGCGCTGCGGGAACGGAGTTCCCGCAAACCGCAGTACTAGTACGGCGGCACGATCGCGCGGCCTCACAGTGAGCACTGCGGCGATCGCGTGCTTGTCAGCTGTATATGACAGCTGACACCCCGCAGCAATGCCCACGATCGGCGCTAGCGCCGATCGTGGGCATTTAACCCCTCTGATGCCGCTGTCAGCAGTGACAGTGACATAGAGGGGCATCACGCAGGGACGGGGGCTCCCTGCGCTCTCCCACCGGAACCACACAATGCAATCGCATTATTCCGGTGTTCCGAAAGGAGTCCCCAGATCCAAGATGGCCGCGGGACTCCTTCCAGGTCATGAAGTGAGGTGGCTAGCCGGTGCCTGCTCAGAGCAGGCGCTGGAAAGCCTCCTGCACTGCCTGTCAGATCGCTGATCTGACACCGTGCTATGCACAGTATCAGATCAGCAATCTGATCTAATATAGTGATGTCCCACCCTGGGACAATGTTAGAAAGTCACACAAAAAAAAAATAGAATGTACAAAGAAAAAAATATTTCCCAATAAATCCATTTATTTTTTGTAAATAAAAAAAAACAAACAATAAAAGTACACATATTTGGTATCGCCGCGTCTGTAACGACCCGCTCTATAAAACTATCCCACTAGTTAACCCCTTCAGTGAACGCCGCAAAATAAATAAAAAACGAGGCAAAAAAAACGCTTTATTATCATACTGGCGAACAAAAAGTGGAATAACACGCGATCAATAGACTGATATAAATAAACATGGTGAAAATGTCATCTTGTCCCGCAAAAAAAAGCCGCCATACAGCATCATCAGCAGAAAAATAAAAGTTATAGGTCACAGAATAAAGCGATGCAAAAACAATTATTTTTTATATAAAATAGTTTTTGTGTAAAAGCGCCAAAACATAAAAAAATGATACAAATGAGGTATCGCTGTAATCGTACTGACCTGTAGAATAAAGCTGCTTTATCAATTTTACCACACGTGTAACGGTATAAACACCCCCTCAAAAGAAATTCAGGAAGTGCTGGTTTTTGTTCATTCTGCCTCACAAAAATCAGAATAAAAAGCGATGAAAAAATTTAATTTGCCCGAAAATGCTACCAATAATAACGTCCTCTCGTCCTGCAAAAAACAAGACCTCACATGACTCTGTGGGCCAAAATATGGATAAATTATAGCTCTCAAAATATGGTGATGCAAAAACTATTTTTTGCAATAAAAAGCATCTTTTAGTGTGTGATGGCTGCCAATCATAAAAATCCGCCAAAAAAGCTATAAAAGTAAATCAAACCCCCCTTCATCACCCCCTTAGTTTGGGAAAAATAATAAAATTTAAAAAAAATGTATGTATTTCCATTTTCTCATTAGGGTTGGGGCTAAAGTTAGGGTTTGGATTATATTTACGGTTGGGATTAGGGTTAGGGGTGTGGATAGGGTTATGGTTGTGATTAGGGTTAGGGGTGTGTTTGGGTTAGGGTTTCAGTTAGAATTGGGGGGTTTCCACTGTTTAGGCACATCAGGGGCTCTCCAAACGCGACATGGCGTCCGATCTCAATTCCAGCCAATTCTGCGTTGAAAAAGTAAAACAGTGCTCCTACCCTTCCGAGCTCTCCCGTGCGCCCAAACAGGGGTTTACCCCCACATATGGAGTATCAGCGTACTCAGGACAAATTGGGCAACAAATTTTGGGGTCCAATTTCTCCTGTTACCCTTGGGAAAATACAAAACCGGGGGCTAAAAAATAATTTTTGTGGAAAAAAAAAATAGGTATTAGTCCTACCGGTAATTATGTTTCCAGGAGTCCATACTGACAGCACCCTGGAGGACGTCCTCCTCCTCCTTGCAGGGACAGGAAACGCACGAGAGTTCAAATATCCGGTTCCACCCACCAATCCTCAGTGTTGTGACAAGAACCAACTCATGGAATGATGCAAATAAAACATTTTAATGACAGAATCATATTACAAAATAGGCACAAAATATAGGCACAAATCTAAATATACCTGAGTTTAATACATACAAGGGGGGGAACTACCAGTGCTGTCAGTATGGACTCCTGGAAACATAATTACTGGTAGGACTAATACCTATTTTCCAGGACGTCCCTCCTGACAGCACCCTGGAGAGTACCAAAGCACCTCCTCAGGGTGGGATTACCGCTTGGAGGACCTTCCTCCCAAAAGCCGTGTGCTGACCAGACATAACATCGAGCTTATAATGTTTACAGAAAGTGTCAGCCCTGGCCCATGTTGCGGCCTTACAGATTTGTTCTACAGAAGCTCCTGCCTGCTCCGCCCAGGAGGCAGACACCCCACGGGTAGAGTGGGCTTTTAAGCCTAAAGGAGGGGACATACCTTCTGACTGATAAGCGTCTGAGATCACATCTGTGATCCAACGTGCAATTGAGGCCTTAGAGGCCTTCTTACCCCTATTCTTTCCCCCGAACAGAATAAAAAGGTTTGGATCTGTACGCCAAGAGTCTGTGGCTTTTAGATAGTCCAAAACCCCTTGTTTAACATCCAGTGAGTGGAGGACCCTTTCTTTCTCGTTAGCAGGGTTATTACAAAATGAAGGGAGTATTATTTCCTGATTCCTGTTTTTAATGGAGGCTACTTTTGGGATAAAAGCTGGATCTAATTTCAGAATTAGGCTGTCTTCCCTGATCTGTAGATAATGATCCCTGATACAAAGAGCCTGGATCTCTCCAACCCTCTTGGCCGTAGTGATCGCCACTAAGAAAGCCGTTTTACGAGGGAGAATAGAAATAGGCATATTATCCCCTGGAGAGTAAACGCCCTTACATAGGGCCCTAAGAACCAAGTTAAGGTCCCAGGATGGAGATAACTGTCTAATGGTGGGACGCATTCTCTGAGTGGCCCGAATGAACCTTATTATCCATGGGTGAGATGCCAAAGGATAATCCAAGAATGTGCTTAATGCGGACACCTGGACTTTTAAAGTGCTGGGTCGAAGACCCAAGTTAAACCCTTTCTGTAGAAAGTCTAGAATACCAGGGATGTCCAGTGAGCCTGATACCACATCGGACCTGCCACCTTCTAGACAAAAACGTTTCCAGATCTTTTGGTAAATGGCTGAAGTAACGGGTTTTCTACTACCTTGGATAGTAGATATGACCTGGTCTGACAAGCCTTTTGACTTCAGGATGTCCCTTTCAGGATCCAGGCTGAAAGGCGGAGTTTGCTTGGGTCTGGATGATACACTGGACCCTGGTGAATGACTCGTCCCTTGATGGGCAGTTCGACTGGATTGTCGATTGATAAAGTCCCCAGCACAGGGAACCAGCTTCTTCTTGGCCAGTACGGGATGATCAGGATGATCTTTGCCTGATCTTCCCTGATCTTTCAGAGCACAGCTGGAATTAATGCCAGGGGTGGAAATGCATAAGACAGGGGCTGATCCCATCGCTGGCTCAGAGCATCTACCCCTTCTGGCAGATCCGAGGGGATAAGGGAGAAAAATCTTGGGGTCTTCGAGTTCCTCCTGCTTGCGAATAGGTCGATGTTGGGGGTTCCCCATCGGTGACATAATCTCCGGAAGATGCTCTGCTCCAATTCCCACTCTGTTGGACTCAGATTCCCTCTGCTTAAGTAGTCCGCTATCACGTTCTGGGATCCTTCTAGATGGATAGCCGTTATAGATAGCACAGTGTCCTCTGCCCAGCTGAAGATCATCTCTGCCAGCTCCTGCAGTGGTTGATATCTTGGTCCTCCCTGATGGTTCAGGAATGATACTGTTACATTGTCGGAGAAGATTCTTACATGGCGATCTGAGAGAATGAGTCGATTGTGTCTCAATGCTTGCCATACTACGTAGAGCTCTCTGAAGTTGGATGATCTGTTTCTTATGCTTTCTGGCCACCTGCCTTGCAAGATTCTGCCTTGTAGATGAGCTCCCCAGCCCCATGCGCTGGCGTCCGTAGTGATAACTACGTAAGGGGAGGTGATCCACAGAACTCCCTCCTTTTAGGTTCTCTGTCCGTGTCCACCAGAGGAGAGATCTCCGTATTGTATCTGTCAGCTTCAACGGAGCTTCTAGGGAAGACTGATGGCGATCCCAAGTGGACAAGATCTGTTTTTGTAGATGTCTTGAGTGTGACTGCGCCCACCTGACACATGGTATGCAGGCTGTCATTAGGCCGAGAACCTTCATAGCCATCCTTATGGAAACTCGATGTTCCAATAGGTACCGGACTCGAGTCTGAATTATTCTTCTCTTGACTTCGGGTAATAAAGATATCCTGTGTCTGGAGTCCAGATGCACCCCTAGGAAGGTTTTCCTTTGTTCTGGTAGAAGATCGGATTTCTGCCAGTTCAGTACCCATCCGAGATGCCCCATCAGTGCGATAGTCCGCTCTCTGTGATCTTCCAAGAGCTTTACGGAATCTGCCACAAGAAGGAAATCGTCCAGGTACGGAATTATTCTGATGCCTTGTTTTCTCAGGAAGGCCACCATCTCTGATACAAGTTTTGTAAAAATACGAGGAGCAGAAGCCAGACCGAAGGGAAGGCCTTGAAATTGATAGTGGCAGGTCCGGGTTGGCAGTGCTACTGCAAACCTTAGCAGGTTCTGAGACAAAGTAAGTACTGGGACCTGGTAGTAGGCCCTCTTTAGGTCGATAGTACACATGACCGCGTCCTGATTTATAAGCGGAATTGCTGAACGAATGGATTCCATGCGGAACCTTTTGTATCTCACCCAGGCGTTTAAAGGCTTTAGATTTATTATTGTGCGAGTGTCGCCTGATGGCCGTGAAATAGTGAATAGGGAGGAGTAGTGACCTTTTCCCAACTCTGACTGAGGGACAGGTATTATTACCTCTGTCCTGAGCATGTCCTGTAAGTCTTTTAGTATAGCCGAATCTGCCTTGACTATAGTAGGTGTAATGTACCTTTCTGGGGGAGGAGAGTAAAGTTCTATGCTGTATCCGTCGGCAATAGTACTGAGAACCCACTGATTCTGAGTAATCTGAGCCCAGTTTCCTGCGAACCTCTGAAGCCTCCCCCCGATGCAAGTGGCGTCATAGTGACTTATTTTTATAGGATGGGTTAAAGAAAGAACCTCTGTTCCTATTACTCTGTCCGCGGGAGCCTCTGTAGGATCCTCTGCTGGACCGACCCTGACCCTTAGGATCGAACTGCTTTTTGGAGAAGAAACCTCTCCGAAAGGGTTGGGAACGTTTAGGTCTGTCCTCTGGAAAACCTTTCTTTTTATCACAAGCTGACTCAAGGATAGAGTCCAAAGCAGGTCCAAACACCCTCTGTCCCGAAAACGGAATAGAGCAGAGTTTGGATTTAGATGCATTGTCACCTGACCATGACCTTAGCTACACCGCCCTCCTAGCCGCATTAGATAGTGAACTATTACGGGCTGAAAATCTAACTGATTCGGCTGTCATATCCGATAAGAAAGCCATTGCGGACTTCATTATAGGAAGGGAATGCAAAATATCTGATCTGGGGGTCTTATTGGATAATTGCTCTTCCAACTGTCCCATCCACAAGTACATAGACCTGGCCACCGAAGTGGCCGCTATGTTTGTTCTAATTAGGGCTGCGGAAGCTTCCCAAGCCCTTTTCAGGAGGATGTCGGCTTTCCAATCCATAGGATCACGAAGACCAGAGGAGTCTTCGAAGGGTATAGCAGTCTTTTTTGTGACTCTTGCGACGGGAACGTCAATTTTAGGGACCTCTTCCCATACTTTGACTTCCTCAGGATCGAACGGCAGGCGATTTTTAAAGTCACGCGACAGCACTAATCTGCGCTCAGCCTCCTTCCATTCCTCTAGGACCATAGCTTTAATATGATCACTAATGGGAAACACAGTCAGGTTTCGTGCCACGAGTCCCCCGAACATCAAGTCCTGTCTGGACTGTGGTTTAGAAGTATCTTCGATCTGCATCATATTTCTAACAGCCTGGACGAGTTTGTCCATCTCTTCCGACTGGAAAAGATACTTCCTGGCTCGGTCCTGGTTTTCTACAGGAATTTTTCCCTCCTCTTCTGATTGCGAATCCCTGAGCTCGGAATCTTCATCAGAAGAATACTCTGGCTCCCCATGGGCTTCCTCCCTCCTGGCACGCTTGCGACCAGCTATGGGACTGGCAGGCCGAGACTGCGAAAGGCTGGATATAGAAGCCTGCACCTCTTCCCGTATAAGGGATCTCATCTCGGATAACAGCGATGACTGTTCGTCCTTCATGACTTTAGACATGCAGGTGGCACAGAGGGTCTTGCCATGGGAGTCTGGGAGTTTAATATGGCATACAGGACATCTGTTGCTCTTCACCGTGGCCTTCCCAGATCTTTTAACCATGGCCGGGGGAGCAGCGGGGTTTCCCTTATCCTAAACGACATAAGGACATAGGGAGTAATAGGCTAGAGGATGCGAGGTATTTCCTGAGTAAAAGGGTGTACTGCCCCGGGTAGACTTACCCCATCCTCGTCATTTCTATCTTCCATAGCCGGTTCTGAAGCAGACGATACGACCCCTCTGCAGGTGCTGGACGCTAGCGCAGTAGCGACCGCTCTGTTCAGCGTTCTCCTTAGTGGAGCGTCTGCTTTCCCCGCTCATAGAACGCCACCGGAAGTGACGTTTCGCCGGCTCTGATGAGACTGGAAGTGCTGGCCGGCTGTAGCGTCTCCAGGACTGCGCGCTCTGCAGGATGGAGACCTGCCTGGATCACCGCCGTGCCCTGAACAGAGAGCCCCCCACCGGGAGGAGCGGTTCAATACCGGAGCATCATCCCGCTCTGGGCCTCTGGGGTAGAGGGACTCCCCCCGGGGAGTTTCGACCCTGAGCCGCTTGACAGGGGGAAGGATTGCATGCCCGCTCAATCCCCCTGAGCTCGGTAAGCCTGCGCTGTTTCTCTATTTGTGTCCCTCCATGCAGGGACAGGAAAAACACTGAGGATTGGTGGGTGGAACCGGATATTTGAACTCTCGTGTGTTTCCTGTCCCTGCAAGGAGGAGGAGGACGTCCTCCAGGGTGCTGTCAGGAGGGACGTCCTGGAAAAATATTTTTTATTTTCACGGCTCTGCGTTATAAACTGTAGTGAAACACTTTGGGGTTCAAAGTTCTCACAACACATCTAGATAAGTTCCTTTGGGGGGTCTAGTTTCCAATATGGGGTCACTTGTGGGGGGTTTCTACTGTTTAGGTACATGAGGGGCTCTGCAAATGCAACGTGACGCCTGCAGACCAATCCATCTAAGTCTGCATTCCAAACGGCGCTCCTTCCCTTTCCAAGCTCTGCCGTGCGCCCAAACAGTGGTTCCCCCCCCCCCCTCATATGGGGTATCGGCGTGCACAGGAGATCCAATCTCTCCTGTTACCCTTGGGAAGAAAAAAAATTGCTGGCTAAAAGATCATTTTGTGGAAAGAAAAAATTATTTTTTTAATTTTCACGGCTCTACATTCTAAACTTTAGTGAAACAATTCGGGGTTAAAAGTGCTCACCACACATCTAGATAAGTTCCTTAGGGGGTTTTCTTTCCAAAATGGTGTCAATTGTGGGGGGTTTCCACTGTTTAGGCACATCAGGGGCTCTCCAAACGCGACATGGTGTCCGATCTCAATTCCAGCCAATTTTGCATCGAAAAGTCAAATGGCGCTCCTTCTCTTCCGAGCTCTGCCATGTGCCCAAACAGTGGTTTACCACAACATGTGGGGTATCGGTGTACTCAGGACAAATTGTACAACAACTTTTGTGATCCATTTTCTCCTGTTACCTTTGGTAAAATAAAATAAATTGGATCTGAAATAAAAATTTTGTGAAAAAAAGTTAAATGTTCAATTTTTTTTTTTAAACATTCCAAAAATTCCTGTGAAGCACCTGTAGGGTTAATAAACTTTTTGAATGTGGTTTTGAGTACCTTGAGGGGTGCAGTTTTTAGAATGGTGTCACATTTGGGCATTTTCTGTCATATAGACCCCTCAAAGTCACTTCAAGTGTGAGGTGGTCCCTAAAAAAAAAAAAAAAAAAAAAAAAATGTCTTTGCAAATTTTGTTGTAAAAATGAGAAATCGCTGGTCAATTTTTAACCTTTATAACTTCCTAACAAAAAAATTATGTTTCCAAAATTGTGCTAATGTAAAGCAAACATGTGGGTAATGTTATTTATTAACTATTTTGTATGATATGACTCTCTAATTTAAGGGCATAAAAACTAAAAGTTTAAAAATTGCAAAATTTTCGCCAAATTTCCATTTTTTTTTCCACAAATTTCAGAAATTTTACCACTATCATAAAGTACATATGTCACGAGAAAACCGTCTCTCTCGGAATCACCAGGATCCGTTGAAGCGTTTCAGAGTTATGACCTCATAAAGTGACAGTGGTCAGAATTAAAAAAAATGGCCTGGTCAGGAAGTTGAAAACAGGCTTCGGGGTGAAGGGGTTAAATCATAAAATTTGAAAAGCTTTTTTTTTATTATTTAGGAAATTATTATTGATAGCTTTCAATTAATTCAGAACTTTCTTTTTAGGGTCACTCGAAATCTTCCATCTCGTTGTCATGACTTATCTCCAGTAGATTGCTTCCTTACTTTTGTCAGCGCTGTTTTTTATGTAGGAAAAGGAAAGCGATCTCGACCATACTGCCATCTGTATGAGGCACTTAATCTCTTCAAGGGTACTTGCAAACAGGTAATCTCATTATTGTATGATTTTATCTCTTACTGTGTATGGGCTGTTTTTACTTCTATACTTGAGTTCACCTCTGGGCGAGGGTTATGTTACTGAGATCAAAAGGATTGACAGTCCGAAGTTAAGGTACCGTTACACTATACGATTTACCAACGATCACGACCAGCGATACGACCTGGCCGTGATCGTTGGTAAGTCGTTGTGTGGTCGCTGGGGAGCTGTCACACAGACAGCTCTCCAGCGACCAACGATGCCGAGGTCCCAGGGTAACCAGGGTAAACATCGGGTTACTAAGCGCAGGGCTGTGCTGTGCTTTCACTTTCCGGCCGGCAGTCAGTCAGTGCGGGAAGCAGACGGCAAGGGACCTGACGGTCACCGGAATGTGAGTATGTACTGTTTGGTTTTTTTTTACATTTACGATGGTAACCAGGGTAAACATCGGGTTACTAAGCGCGGCCCTGCGCTTAGTAACCCGATGTTTACCCTGGTTACAAGCGAACGCATCGCTGGATCGCTGTCACACACACCGATCCAGCGATGACAGCGGGAGATCCAGCAACGAAAGAAAGTTCCAAACGATCTGCTACGACGTACGATTCTCAGCGGGGTCCCTGATCGCTGCTGCGTGTCAGACTCAGCGATATCGTATGGATATCGCTGGAACGTCACGGATCGTACCGTCGTAGCGACAAAAGTGCCACTGTGAGACGGTACCCTTAGATATGCCAGATTCTTATCTATCCCAACATATTTTGTCAGGGGTTTTCACTTGTCCCCATACTCAGATTTGAGCATCTGTAATGCTTGTCACTCAGCATTAAAGTGCTCATACAAAGTTTATATCCTCTTAATATATTGCAGTTGTAATATTACTGTATACAGCACTGTACATAGTTGCTCATTTTGCCCTTCTACCCAGTAAATTGTTCTGTTTTCTATTAGGCCTATGACATGACGTGATTAAAACGTAGTTGAAACCTTCTAAGCTCTATGTAGAAACAGGAACTCTGTTTTCCCTGTATGAGTCACTGCAAAAGTCCCTGGCAAGAGGAAGGAGGGAGCAACTGGTTCGGGAGTTGGAGGGGAATCAGTTATCCAGGGAAAAGTCCTGTTTCGGACGTGTTTACTTGAAAAGAAGCCCCAGCAAGATTCTATAGGCTTTTTAGACTATGCTTGAAATAGAAGCCCTACTGCAAAAATATGCCCCAGCTACAGTCAGGGCCATCATTAGGGGAAGTCAAACTGGACAATCACCTTGGGCCCCCAGTTTCTTAACGGCCCGCATTTCTATTCTGAGATTAAGGCTGCTTAAGACCCTTTGGTGACTTCAGTCATTCAACCATGATGTCACCAAATGTCTCATTAAAGCATTAAAGGGACTATGTCAGCAAAGGATGATTGTTAGACCAAATAAAGGCGCTCGGCGCTTCACTGCGGGAACACACACTTAAATACACCTTCCCATATGTTTGGGTTCCATATATCTCCTCCCTTCTCTGGCTTTAAAGGGATCTTGTCACCCCCAAAATCGAAGGTGAGCTAAGCCCACCGGCATCAGGGGCATATCTACAGTATTCTGTAATGCTGTAGATAAGCCCCCGATGGATCCTGAAAGATGAGAAAAAGAGGTTAGATTATACTCACCCAGGGGCGGTCCCGCTGCGATTCTGGTCCGATGGGCGTCGCGGTCCGGGGCCTCCCATCTTCTTACGATGACTTCCTCTTCTTGTCTTCACGCTCTGGCGCAGGCATACTTTGTCTGCCCTGTTGAGGCAAAGCACTGCAGTGTTCAAGCGCCGGGCCTCTCTGACCTTTCCTGGCGCCTGCGCACTACAGTACTTTGCTCTTCCCTCAACAGGGCAGACAAAGTATGCCTGCACTGGAGCCGCAGCGTGAAGATAAGAAGAGGACGTCATCGTAAGAAGATGGGATGCCCCGGACCGTGACACCCATCGGACCCGGACCGCTGCGGGAACGCCCCTGGGTGAGTATAATCTAACCTCTTTTTCTCATCTTTCAGGATACATCGGGGGCTTACAGTGGGGCAAAAAAGTATTTAGTCAGTCAGCAATAGTGCAAGTTCCACCACTTAAAAAGATGAGAGGCGTCTGTAATTTACATCATAGGTAGACCTCAACTATGGGAGACAAACTGAGAAAAAAAAATCCAGAAAATCACATTGTCTGTTTTTTTATCATTTTATTTGCATTTTATGGTGGAAAATAAGTATTTGGTCAGAAACAAAATTTCATCTCAATACTTTGTAATCTATCCTTTGTTGGCAATGACAGAGGTCAAACGTTTTCTGTAAGTCTTCACAAGGTTGCCACACACTGTTGTTGGTATGTTGGCCCATTCCTCCATGCAAATCTCCTCTAGAGCAGTGATGTTTTTGGCTATTCGCTTGGCAACACGGACTTTCAACTCCCTCCAAAGGTTTTCTATAGGGTTGAGATCTGGAGACTGGCTAGGCCACTCCAGGACCTTGAAATGCTTCTTACGAAGCCACTCCTTCGTTGCCCTGGCGGTGTGCTTTGGATCATTGTCATGTTGAAAGACCCAGCCACGTTTCATCTTCAATGCCCTTGCTGATGGAAGGAGGTTTGCACTCAAAATCTCACGATACATGGCCCCATTCATTCTTTCATGTACCCGGATCAGTCGTCCTGGCCCCTTTGCAGAGAAACAGCCCCAAAGCATGATGTTTCCACCACCATGCTTTACAGTAGGTATGGTGTTTGATGGATGCAACTCAGTATTCTTTTTCCTCCAAACACGACAAGTTGTGTTTCTACCAAACAGTTCCAGTTTGGTTTCATCAGACCATAGGACATTCTCCCAAAACTCCTCTGGATCATCCAAATGCTCTCTAGCAAACTTCAGACGGGCCCAAACATGTACTGGCTTAAGCAGTGGGACACGTCTGGCACTGCAGGATCTGAGTCCATGGTGGCGTAGTGTGTTACTTATGGTAGGCCTTGTTACATTGGTCCCAGCTCTCTGCAGTTCATTCACTAGGTCCCCCCGCGTGGTTCTGGGATTTTTGCTCACCGTTCTTGTGATCATTCTGACCCCACGGGGTGGGATTTTGCGTGGAGCCCCAGATCGAGGGAGATTATCAGTGGTCTTGTATGTCTTCCATTTTCTAATTATTGCTCCCACTGTTGATTTCTTCACTCCAAGCTGGTTGGCTATTGCATATTCAGTCTTCCCAGCCTGGTGCAGGGCTACAATTTTGTTTCTGGTGTCCTTTGACAGCTCTTTGGTCTTCACCATAGTGGAGTTTGGAGTCAGACTGTTTGAGGGTGTGCACAGGTGTCTTTTTATACTGATAACAAGTTTAAACAGGTGCCATTACTACAGGTAATGAGTGGAGGAAAGAGGAGACTCTTAAAGAAGAAGTTACAGGTCTGTGAGAGCCAGAAATCTTGATTGTTTCTGACCAAATACTTATTTTCCACCATAAAATGCAAATAAAATGATAAAAAAACAGACAATGTGATTTTCTGGATTTTTTTTTCTCAGTTTGTCTCCCATAGTTGAGGTCTACCTATGATGTAAATTACAGACGCCTCTCATCTTTTTAAGTGGTGGAACTTGCACTATTGCTGACTGACTAAATACTTTTTTGCCCCACTGTATCTACAGCATTCCAGAATGCTGTAGATAAGCCCCTGATGCCGGTGGGCTTAGCTCACCTTCGATTTTGAGGGTGACAGGTTCCCTTTAAGAAGCCAGAGCGGCCAATCAAAGAAGGGTGAGGGGAGTGGAGATAGATGATAAACAAGTGGGTATATTTAAATGATTGGCCCCACCGTGAATCACTGAGCGGTAGTACTTAGTTTGAACAGTCCCTCTGTGAGACAGTCCCTTTAACTGCAGGAGTCTAGAGTTGAAGAGGAGACAAGCTTGTGTGTGTGTTGGAAAACCAGGTAGAACTGGATTAATACCTATCACTGCAGGTCTGAGCTAGCCAGATGCCCCAAATTATGTCTAGAGGGCCAGGCTGGGTACTCACTTGTCACCTGGGTAGCTGAGTAGCCTGGCGTTAGTGTAAAACGAGACTGTTTAATGCTGGATAGTTTACCTTAGCCTGAGGGGTGCTGGAGCTGCTGGTGTAACCAGCGAATGTGAAGCACACGGAGCTTGGTGTGGAACCTGAACTGCTGTCTGGGAGAGACTCTGGCATTGTTTAGTCTGCAGTGAGCAAAGGACTGGATTCTGAAAAGGTGAGCCTGCTCTGGTAGTCTTTACCTTCTGGTGCATGAACTGTTTATTTTGCTGTTATACCTTTTGTGCCCAGAAGAGGCTGCTTTTGTTTTGAATCCCTTGGAGCTTTATGAAAGCAATGAAACTGCAAAAGTGTGGACCAGACCACGTTGCCTGTGTGAGCGCTATTTACTGCTGAGTGTGAGTCCCTAGGATTAGTGTTTATGGATGCCGGCATGAAGTCACGAGGAGCATATGTGATTTCAGTGTAAAGTTTGAGTGTCCTGGGTAAAGACAGCTACAGCGTATGAATCCCTACAGTATATGTACATTTCTACCAGAGGCGCATGGCACTTGTCACATTCCTAATTTATTAAGTGGTGTCCTCCTTTTAATGAATGCATCTTATTTCAGAGACTCCATTCATTAAGACTGGCCTGCACAAATCCAGTCTTATTAAATCCAGGACATTGTTCTCATTAGCACATCGCCTGTGTAAACAGGAGATGGGCTGCCCATAACATATGAACAGTATGATTAATTAGTGACCGTTCTAACCCCATCATTCTTTGTCAGCATATATAAAGAGTAGATTGTTGTACATGGAAATGGGATCTCGAGAAATTCATGATGGAATTCAAGGTTTGGAGAGTTATGTTGATGTTCCAGAATGTGATGACATGATTATATTTGAATTAATGTTGATTTGACTTTTGTTTTGTTTGATTTTTGCTTAAGAATAAATGATAAATGGATTTTTGTTCATGTAAACTAAATACTGCTAATTAGGCTATTACATGGCACATTTCAATAGCATCAATTTTGTTTGCAGCACCTAACTAAACCTATTCGCCTGTGTACTCATAATATTACGATTACACATGCCAGTTAAGGATTTTTAATATAGGGAATTACCAAGAGAGCAAAAATAGTTGATATTTGTTTTTTTATCTTTTCTGGTTTTCAGCCTTGTTCTAAAGTAAAACACATTATGGACATCTGGAAAAGCGGTCAAGGTGTGCTGTCTCTGCACTGTTTCCAAAACACCATCCCAGTAGAGGCGTACACAAGAGAAGCTTGCATCGTGGATGCCATTGGTAACTTTTATTGATTTATTCGTACAAGCAGTCGCCCAAGCTATAAAGACTTTTTATATAGAGTACTGTGCATAAGTTTTAGATGGAAGTGGGGAAAAATGCTGCAACGTACTGTATTTTTATCAAGTAACTACATGTAAAGTGAAGAAACAAAACATAAATCTACATCAAAGCAATATTGACCGCACTTTGCCTTCAAAGACGCATCAAAGCATGAATTCTGTTAGGTGCACTTTCACAGCGTTTTTGAAAAATATTGGCAGGGAGGTTATTCCAGACATTTTTGAAAACTAACCACAGATCTTTGTGATTTTTGGCCACAATTCACCCATGAAGACCACTTTTGGCCAGACTTCTCAGAACAGTAGGGGAGTATTGCAGGGGAACACTGGTTGCTGCTTGTTCAGAGCTGATGACACCGCTGGACATCTTCAGGGAAGCAAGCATGAGGAGCCATTCATCTCCTGCACATCTCCTGGTACTCAATGTTGTCCATTTCTTGGTGCCCTTAAAAAGGCGTCTTTCTGGCCTTGGGGTATAAGTTTGCAGTTGCTCTGTGACTTCAGACTTGTGAATCCTCACATTGTATGCATTGTGAGGATTCGCTGCGAGCGGTCAGTCATGTGACCTCAAGTATGAGATTTGCATAGTTCAGACGCATTCCAAGTAGGCGAGGTGCTTTCTTCTAGTCGGCACATAGTCGTATGTAAAGTGACTGCAGACTTGTAGCCTAAGGCCGGACAACTCCTTCAACACAGGGCCATGTTTTTGTTTTTGCTCCTTTTCTTCCCAGGGCTGTAACTTAAAAAAAAAATCCGTCAATATGGCCTTGAGGGCTTGGTTTTTTTGTGGGATGAGTTGTACTTTTGAACGACACCATTGATTTTAACCATTCAGTGTACTGGAAAATGAGAAAAAAAAATCCTAGTGTGGTGAAATTGCAAAAAAAAGCTCAATTTCAACTATATTTTTTTTTTACCATGGTCATTAAAGGGAACCTGTCACCCCCAACCCCCAGGCGTTTTTAACTAAAAGAGCCACCTTGTGCAGCAGTAATGCTGCTTTCTGACAAGGTGGCTCTTTTAGTTCTGGGTACTGTAACTGCAGAAATAATCAGTTTTCTAATTTGACCTAAATACCCTTTCTTCAGTCCTGGAGGCAGGCCTTTCCCCCCTGCTGCAGACGCCACACAGCCGTCACCCAAGTCTTCTTGGCGCCGCCTCCTCGGCGCTATTTTGAAATGAGCCGGCGCCTGCGCTCTTTTCTCCTGCCTTGGGCAGGCGCAGTGAGCGCTGCCCGTTCTCATATGCAGTCTAGCTGACTGCGCCTGTGCGGCCGCCCTGCCTGTGAATCCCAGCCCCACAGTGTCTTCTGATTTATTCACATTGCGGGGCTGGGAATCACAGACAGGGCGGCCGCACAGGCACAGTCAGCTAGACTGCATATGAGGACAGATGGGCAGTGCTCCCTGCGCCTGCCCAAGGCAGGAGAAAAAAGCGCAGGCGCCGGCTCATGTCAAAACAGCGGTGAGGAGGTGGCGCCCGGCGCCAAGAAGATTTGAGTGAAGGCTGTGTGGCGTCTGCAGCAGGGGGGAAAGCCTGCCTCCTTGACTGAAGAAAAGGTATTTAGGACAAACTACAAAACTGATTATTTCGGCAGTTACAGCACCCAGAACTAAAAGAGCCACCTTGTCAGAATGCAGCATTACTGCTGCACAAGGTGGCTCTTTTAGTTAAAAACGCCTGGGGGGGTGACAGGTTCCCTTTAAATGCTAAAGCTGACCTGCCATTATGATTCTTTAGGTCGTGAGGAGTCCGCAGATACCAAAAATGTATAGGTTCTTTTTATTTATAGGGTGAAAAAAAGCCAATGTTTTTTAACCCCTTCATGACGGAGCCCTTTTTCGTTTTTGCGTTTGTTTTTCGCTCCCCTTTTTCCCAGAGCCATAACTTTTATTTTTCCGCCAATATGGCCATGTGAGGGCTTCTTTTTTGTGAGACAAGTTGTACTTTTGAATGACACCATTGGTTTTACCTTATTGTGTACTCAAAAACGGGAACAATTTCCAAGTTTGGTGAAATTGCAAAAAAAGTGCAATTCCACAATTGTTATTTGGACCTTTTTTTTTTAACTATGTTCACCAAATGCTAAAACTGACCTGCCATTATGATTCTCTAGGTCATCACGAGTTCATAGACACCAAACACGTCTAGTTTTTTTTTTTTTTTTTTTTAAAGTGGTCAAAATAAAATCCAAATAAAAAAAATAATTCTTTTTCTAAGACCCAGTATATATTTTAGTATATTTGCGCTAAAGGGGTGGTTTTCTGCTGCGGAAAAAAAGGGAGATTATCCTATACAAATTAGTCTCATATGGTTATTTCATTGTCTGTATAGACAAATCTCTAGAAAGAAGGAAAATAAACCAGTTCACCCGTGATGCATAAACCAAACTCGGGAGCACGGACCCGCTGTGTTCAGGCGTATAAAGTCCAAAAAAGAAGAGAATGTCCAGCTTCACCGAATCCGTAAAAAAGAGTTTTCTTTATTCACTAACTTTAAACATGGAGGATACAGACTTCAGCACGAACCATATGGGTAAGAATCTCAACGCGTTTCTGGAGACTAAGCTCCCTTGACAATGACCATTTGTCATCCCAGTGCATCTGCGTTCAATGATCATGTGACGACGCTGATGAGCAGGGTTAGTAACGTGCTTCCAGCGCGAGCATGTTCAGTGCCACTGTCCTATATTGACAGCGGCATTTAACATGCTAACAGCCGTAGATGGATCGCGATTCCACTCATGGCTGTTAGGGGCTGGAAAAGATGCGGGCTCTGTGCCGAAGCCAGCAACAAAAGGGGGAGACACGACATATGATGTACCTATATGTCACGTTGTGAAGGGGTTAATGCTGAGAAATATAGGCACATCATTTATCCGTTATGCAATACTTTCAAGGCTTTCAATTTATTCTGCAGCAGGACAGCGACCCAAAACATGCAATGTCTTAATAACTGTCTGCAGCATAAAGTACAAGGAATACTGGAAGTGAGAAGGCCCTCACAGGGCCCTTATCTCAACATCATTGAATCAGTCTGTGATGACGTGAAAAAAAACGGAAGGATTTCCTTAAGCTTACATCTACAGAAGATCTTTGGATAGTTCTACTGGATGTTTGGAACAACTTCCCTGTTGATTTCATCCAGAAACTGTGTACAAGTGTACCTAGAAACATTTATGACACTTTGAAGGCAAAGGGTGGACACCTTTAATATTGACTTTGATTTTATATTTTATTCATTCATGTTGCATTTTGTTAATTGATAAAAACTATTAACATCAGTTTTGTTAAGTGTTTTTTTAATTCGGAGAATTTTTTCCCACATGTTTAACACTGATCAGTATTGTATATACAGAAAGCTGCCAATCACAAATGGGGCGGGGTTATACAGAGACCTTGAATATGGAGGACTAGCTGGCGACAGATTTCCTAGTCCTCCAATGATTCCCTGCTTATTAAAATCACTGTTTTATCAAATCTACAGCAATCTGGCCAATAAGGTAATATAATGCTGGAATATTGGGGTTTCTACCACTATATTATGCTACTCTCAAATTAGGTGGCAAAAACCTTAATTCATAAAAAGAAAAATAAATGAACTAACGAATATTTAACCCCTCTGTGACCTTGGACGTACTATCCCGTCGAGGTGACCTGGGCCTATCTGACCCTCGACGGGATAGTACGTCATAGCCGATCGGCCGCGCTCACGGGGGGAGCGCGGCCGATCGCGGCCGGGTGTCAGCTGACTATCGCAGCTGACATCCGGCACTATGTGCCAGGAGCGGTCACGGACCGCCCCCGGCACATTAACCCCCGGCACACCGCGATCAAACATGATCGCGGTGTACCGGCGGTATAGGGAAGCATCGCGCAGGGAGGGGGCTCCCTGCGGGCTTCCCTGAGACCCCCGGAGCAACGCGATGTGATCGCGTTGCTCTGAGGGTCTCCTACCTCCCTCCTCGCCGCAGGTCCCGGATCCAAGATGGCCGCGGCATCCGGGTCCTGCAGGGAGGGAGGTGGCTTACCGAGTGCCTGCTCAGAGCAGACGCTTGGTAAGCCTGCAGCCCTGCACAGCAGATCGCAGATCTGGCAGAGTGCTGTGCACACTGCCAGATCAATGATCTGTGATGTCCCCCCCTGGGACAAAGTAAAAAAGTAAAAAAAAAAATTCCCCACATGTGTATAAAAAAAAAATAAAAAAAATATCCTAAATAAAGAAAAAAAAAAAAAAATTATTCCCATAAATACATTTCTTTAGCTAAATAAAATAAAAAAAACAATAAAAGTACACATATTTAGTATCGCCGCGTCCGTAACGACCCGACCTATAAAACTGGCCCACTAGTTAACCCCTTCAGTAAACACCGTAAGAAAAAAAAAAAAAAAACGAGGCAAAAAACAACGCTTTATTACCATACCGCCGAACAAAAAGTGGAATAACACGCGATCAAAAAGACGGATATAAATAACCATGGTACCGCTGAAAACGTCATCTTGTCCCGCAAAAAACGAGCCGCCATATAGCATCATCAGCAAAAAAATAAAAAAGTTATAGTCCTGAGAATAAAGCGATACCAAAATAATTATTTTTTTCTATAAAATAGTTTTTATCGTATAAAAGCGCCAAAACATAAAAAAATGATATAAATGAGATATCGCTGTAATCGTACTGACCCGACGAATAAAACTGCTTTATCAATTTTACCAAACACGGAACGGTATAAACGCCTCCCCCAAAAGAAATTCATGAATAGCTGGTTTTTGATCACTCTGCCTCACAAAAATCGGAATAAAAAGCGATCAAAAAATGTCACGTGTCCGAAAATGTTACCAATAAAAACGTCAACGCGTCCCGCAAAAAACAAGATCTCACATGACTCTGTGGACTCAAATATGGAAAAATTACAGCTCTCAAAATGTGGTAACGCAAAAAATATTTTTTGCAATGAAAAGCGTCTTTCAGTGTGTGACGGCTGCCAATCATAAAAATCCGCTAAATAACCCGCTATAAAAGTAAATCAAACCCCCCTTCATCACCCGCTTAGTTAGGGAAAAATAAAAAAATTTAAAAAATGTATTTATTTCCATTTTCCCATTAGGGTTAGGGCTAGAGTTAGGACTAGAGTTAGGGCTAGGGTTAGGGCTAGGGTTAGGGTTAGGGCTAGGGTTAGGGCTAGGGTTGGGGCTAGGGTTAGGGCTAGAGTTAGGACTAGGGTTAGGGCAAGGGTTAGGGCTAGGGTTGGGGCTAGGGTTAGGGCTAGAGTTAGGACTAGAGTTAGGGCTAGGGTTAGGGCAAGGGTTAGGACTAGGGTTAGGGCTAGGGTTGGGGTTAGGGTTGGGGATAGGGTTAGGGCTAGGGTTAGGGCTAGGGTTAGGGCTAGGGTTGGGGATAGGGTTAGGGCTAGGGTTAGGGCTAGGGTTAGGGCTAGTGTTACGGCTAGTGTTAGGGCTAGTGATAGGACTAGGGTTATTGCTAGGGTTAGGGCTAGGGTTAGGGTTGGAGCTACAGTTAGAGTTGGGGCTAAAGATAGGGTTAGGGTTTGGATTACATTTACGGTTGGGAATAGGGTTGGGTGTGTCTGGGTTAGAGGAGTGGTTAGGGTTACCATTGAGATTAGGGTTAGGGATGTGTTTGGATTAGGGTTTCAGTTATAATTGGGGGGTTTCCACTGTTTAGGCACATCAGGGGCTCTCCAAACGGGACATGGCATCCGATCTGAATTCCAGCCAATTCTGCGTTGAAAAAGGAAAACAGTGCTCCTTCCCTTCAGAGCTCTCCCGTGTGCCCAAACAGGGGTTTACCCCAACATATTGGGTATCAGCGTACTCAGGACAAATTGGACATCATCTTTTGGGGTCCAATTTCTCCTGCTACCCTTGGGAAAATACAAAACTGGGGGCCAAAAAATAAGTTTTGTGGGAAAAAAAGGATTTTTTATTTTCACGGCTCTGCGTTGTAAACTGTAGTGAAACACTTGGGGGTTCAAAGTTCTCACAACACATCTAGATAAGTTCCTTGGGGGGTCTAGTTTCCAATATGGGGTCACTTGTGGGGGGTTTGTACTGTTTGGGTACATCAGGGGCTCTGCAAATTCAACGTGACGCCTGCAGATCAATCCATTTTAGTCTGCATTCCAAATGACACTCCTTCCCTTCCGAGCTCTGTCATGCACCCAAACAGTGGTTCCCCCCCACATATGGGGTATCAGCGTACTCAGGACAAATTGGACAACAAAGTTTGGGGTCCAATTTATCCTGATACCCTTGTGAAAATACAAAACTGGGGGCTAAAAATCATTTTTGTGAAAAAAAAAAAATAATTTTTATTTTCATGGCTCTGCGTTATAAACTGTAATGAAACACTTGGGGGTTCAAAGCTATCAAAACACATCTAGATAAGTTCCTTAGGGGGTCTACTTTCCAAAATGGTGTCACTTGTGGGGTTTTTTAATGTTTAGGTACATCAGGGGCTCTCCAAACGCAACATGGCATCCCATCTTAATTCCAGTCAATTTTGCATTGAAAAGTAAAATAGCGCTCCTTCCCTTCCGAGCTCTGCTATGCGCCCAAACAGTGGTTTACCCCCACATATGGGGTATCGTCGTACTCAGGACAAATTGCACAACAACTTTTGTGGTCTAATTTCTTCTCTTACCCGTGGGGAAATAAAAAAATGGGGGCGAAAAGATCATTTTTGTGAAAAAATATGATTTTTATTTTTACGGCTCTGCATTATAAACTTCTGTGAAGCACTTGTTGGGTCAAAGTGCTCAACACACATCTAGATAAGTTCCTTAAGGGGTCTACTTTCCAAAATGGTGTCACTTGTGGGGGGTTTCAATGTTTAGGCACATCAGGGGCTCTCCAAACGCAACATGGCGTCCCATCTCAATTCCAGTCAATTTTGCATTGAAAAGTCAAATGGCGCTCCTTCCCTTCCGAGCTCTGCCCTGCGCCCAAACAATGGTTTACACCCACATATGGGGTATCAGCGTACTCAGGACAAATTGCACAACAATTTTTGGGGTCCAATTTCTTCTCTTACCCTTGGGAAAATAAAAAATTGGGGGCGAAAAGATCATTTTTGTGAAAAAATATGATTTTTTATTTTTACGGCTCTGCATTATAAACTTCTGTGAAGCACTTGTTGGGTCAAAGTGCTCACCACACATCTAGATAAGATCATTAGGGGGTCTACTTTCCAAAATGGTGTCACTTGTGGGGGGTTTCAATGTTTAGGCACATCAGGGGCTCTCCAAATGCAACATGGCGTCCCATCTCAATTCCAGTCAATTTTGCATTGAAAAGTCAAATGGCGCTCCTTTCCTTCCGAGCTCTGCCCTGCGCCCAAACAATGGTTTACACCCACATATGGGGTATCAGCGTACTCAGGATGAATTGTTCAACAAATTTTGGGGTCTATTTTCTCCTGTTACCCTTGGTAAAATAAAACAAATTGGAGCTGAAACAAATTTTGTGTGAAAAAAAGTTAAATGTTTATTTTTATTTAAACATTCCAAAAATTCCTGTGAAACACCTGAAGGGTTAATAAACTTCTTGAAAGTGGTTTTGAGTACCTTGAGGGGTGCAGTTTTTAGAATGGTGTCACACTTGGGTATTTTCTATCATATAGACCCCTCAAAATGACTTCAAATGAGATGTGGTCCCTAAAAAAAAATGGTGTTGTAAAAATGAGAAATTGCTGGTCAACTTTTAACCCTTATAACTCCGTCACAAAAAAAAATTTTGGTTCCAAAATTGTGCTGACGTAAAGTAGACATGTGGGAAATGTTACTTATTAAGTATTTTGCGTGACATATGTCTGTGATTTAAGGGCATAAAAATTCAAAGTTGGAAAATTGCGAAATTTTCAAAATTTTCGCCAAATATTCGTTTTTTTCACAAATAAACGCAAGTTATATCGAAGAAATTTTACCACTATCATGAAGTACAATATGTCACGAGAAAACAATGTCAGAATCGCCAAGATCCGTTGAAGCGTTCCAGAGTTATAACCTCATAAAGGGACAGTGGTCAGAATTGTAAAAATTGGCCCGGTCATTAACGTGCAAACCACCCTTGGGGGTGAAGGGGTTAAATCAAATATTTGGTGTGACACCCTTTTTCCTTCAAAATGGCATCAAAGCTTCAATTCTTCTAGGTACACTTGCATACAGTTATTGAAGAAACTCTGGCGGTTGTTCTAAATATCTTTGAGAACAAACCACATTTCTTCTGTCACTGGGACTCTTTGTTCTTAAAGGGAGCCTGACAGGTGATGCGTACTGCCCACGGTTTGAGCAGCATGTATCAGCCACGAGCTGTACGATCACAGCCACGTATGTCTGACTCTGAAACTAGAGATGCTCTTGATGTGCAAATGGTGGAAAATGGAAACAAAATTTTCCAAACCCCTCGATGTGTCAAGAATGAGCGCCATGTGCACAAATACTTGCAATTTCACTCTCTAATATTCTATCACTGAGGTTATTTATGGTTGTCTGAGAGGAATGTTCTGTCACGTTGAATGCACTTGGTCACGCAAATCATCAAGAGAAGCTGCTGGCAGCTCTTTTCAATGATCGACCCATGAAGTCTCATGTATGGGAGAAAAATCTGGAGAATCTGGAGATGCTGCAGGCCATGGTAGCAGATTTAGGCCACATTTGAGTAAATATTAATAGGTGGCAAAAGAAGGCTACAATTACCCTATTACTATTTATTCAGTCCCTGAGGTTTATGCTAACTAATGCTCCCTGATTTTATTTTTCAGGGCTCTCTATATGTAGTTCAAGTGAAAATTGTGTCTTTTAACCCATTGTATGCCCATATTTTTTTGTGCTGTACTAAACTATTGACTGAGTGTTTAGCAGGACACTGGGAAATTGATGTGGTGCAGGGGCGCCTTCTCTGCAATATTGAGGTGTCGGCCCCTGCAGCCAGGGAAGGTATTTTACAGGGAACACAAGGCAAATGATAGCTTCCCCTTACCCTACTTAGTCCTAGATATAGAATAACATTGGTGTAACCCCGAGTGATGTATATTGACTACACTCCTATTGGTCTACATCTATATATATATATGAGGCATCGTGATTACTCGCTAATCCCGCCCCTGCACAGTAGCTCCGCCCCCCATCACCACACAATCCCGCCCCCCACCCCATTATTACACACAATCCCGCCCCCCACCACATTACCACACACAATCCCGCCCACCACCACATTACCACACACAATCCCGCCCCCCACCACATTACCACACATAATCCCGCCCCCCGACATTACCACACGAGGCTCCGTCCCCCCACATTACCACACGAGGCTCCGTCCCCCCACATTACCACACGAGGCTCCGTCTCCCCACATTACCACATGAGGCTCCGTCTCCCCACATTACCACACGAGGCTCCGTACCCACACATTACCACACGAGGCTCCGTCCTCACACATTACCACACGAGGCTCTGTCCCCATACATTACCACACGAATCCAGTTTGCTTTTGATTTTACACTGTGAATAAAATGTATTAGTATTATTCTGATTTTTAATTATTATTTTTGTTGTTCATTTTAAGTTAATTTACCACCTGCGTAAGCGCTATTGAATGTTGTCATTATTTACTTTAGTTTAATCACTAGCAGCGTTAATTAGATAGCAATGAGCATGCCGAGCGTTAGCTGGCTGGAAACAGCTAGTAAACTTTTAACCCCTTCATGACCGTGGGATTTTCCGTTTTTCCGTATTCGTTTTTCACTCCCCTCCTTCCCAGAGCCATAACTTTTTTATTTTTCCGTCAATCTGGCCATGTGAGGGCTTATTTTTTGCGGGACGAGTTATACTTTTGAACGACATCATTGGTTTTACCATGTCGTGTACTAGAAAACGGGAAACAAATTTCAAGTGCGGTGAAATTGCAAAAAAAGTGCAATCCCACACTTGTTTTTTGCTTGGCTTTTTTGCTAGGTTCACTAAATGCTAAAACTGACCTGCCAGTATGATTCTCCAGGTCATTACGAGTTCATAGACACCTAACATGACTAGTTTATTTTTTACCTAAGTGGTGAAAAAAAAATTCCAAACTTTGCTAAAAAAATAAATAAAAATTGCGCCATTTTCCGATAGTGTCTCCATTTTTCATGATCTGGGGTCGGGTGAGTGCTTATTTTGGTGCAGATACGTTCTTTTGATCGCCCATTATTGCATTTTAATGCAATGTCACGGCGACCAAAAAAACATAATTCTGGCGTTTCGGATTTTTTTCTCATTACGCCGTTTAGCGATCAGGTTAATGCTTTTTTTTTATTGATAGATCGGGCGATTCTGAACGCGGCGATACCAAATATGTGTAGGTTTGATTTTTTTTTTTTTTTATTGATTTTATTTTGTTTGGGGCGAAAGGGGGGTGATTTAAACTTTTATGTTTTTTTTATTTTTTTCACATTTTTTTTAACTTTTTTTTTTACTTTTGCCATGCTTCAATAGCCTCCATGGGAGGCTAGAAGCAGGCACAGCACGATCGCCTCTGCTACATAACAGCGATCATCAGATCGCTGCTATGCAGCAGAAAATCAGGTGTGCTGTGAGCGCCGATCACAGGGTGGCGCTCACAGCTACCGGCGATCAGTAACCATAGAGGTCTCAAGGACCTCTATGGTTACAATACTGAAGCATCGCCGACCCCTGATCATGTGACGGGGGTCGGCAATGACGTCATTTCTGGCCGCCCTGCCGGATGCGGTAGTTAAATGCCGCTGTCTACGTTTGACAGCGGCATTTAACTAGTTAATAGCGGCGGGTGAATCGCGATTTTACCCGCCGCTATTGCGGGCACATGTCAGCTGTTCAAAACAGCTGACATGTCCCGGCTTTGATGCGGGCTCACCGCGGAGCCCTGCATCAAAGCAGGGGACCTGACGTCGGACGTACTATCCCGTCCGACGTCAGGAAGGGGTTAAAATTCGTTGTATGTGTTTTTGAGTCTCTCAGGTTTTTTTAATGTATTATTAAGTTCTCTTTTAGAGTTTATTTGTTTTTGGTTATTGAGACCCCATTCTTTATCTTGAATTTTGTTTTGTGCGGTCCTAACAGCTTTCTTTGTATAGCTGTCAGTCACTGATAGGTCTCAAAATACCAGAAAGAGCAGAGGTTTAAATGATTACATCACAAGTTATAATGAATCTTTTCCCACAATCTTTGTATCATTCTGCTATTCAACTTCTGCGTTATAACATGGTGCCTGCAGATTCGACTGAATTTTCATGGTGACAGGTTCCCTGTAACATGTCTGTTCATCCCATGATGTTCCTAACTTCATGACTTTTCTTCTTGGTGTTGCAATTTCAATGTTGAGCAGTATATCTGTATTAGTGATTCCTAGTCCATGAAAGTCACTATCCTTCCTAGATGGTTTATAAATCAAGCCATTTAAAGGATTTGTGTGGGCTCTCGAACACCTTTGACCAGCAACTAGTGCTGGCGGGTACTGTACATAGATAAAGCTTAGAAGGAGGCTTCAGGTCACGAGCACATCTAACATTAGTCTAAGTTTGGAAGGTGTATGACTTAGACAGTCTATCTTAAATTGCTCCAGATTTATAGTGGTTCATGCTATTTGATAAATCTCTCACCTCTGTAGATTGTCTAGTCTAAGTTTATTCTGTTAATTAGTTGACGTACTGGCAAAAAAAAATTTGCACAAATTTGAGAGTATTTTAGGTGCACGGTTATATAGGTCATACATGTTTCCTTGTTGGACAAGGTAAAGAAAATGTGCACAAGGCATAATAAATCATGGAATTGTCAATGCAAGTCATAAGAGTCAGTTGTATGGTGCAAATGGCATCAAAATTTTGGATCATTTAGTTTGATAACTGTACCCCACTTTGTGTGATTTGACAATTTTTCTTTCCCTTGTGCAACAATGGTGGCCAGATCAATTTTCAACCTCTGAGATTAACTTTGAATCATTATGTTGAGACTGCAAGTGTGAATTTGCAGCAAGTGCATTGTTTCTAGCCTAGCGCCACACTGATGTACATATGTCACAGAAGCCCATGGGGTGTGGAGCTAGTCGTGGAATAGTGCAGAGAAATGGTGCACCTGTTAGAAATCAGCCCACTCTTGGTGATTTTCTTTACATAAAGATTCTAGTTGATTTTTTTTTCTGCAATGGAATATATATTTTGGACCAGAAAGTTAATTTTTAAACTGGTCTTTAACTGCTCAACTCAACATTATAAAAAGTTTGACTCTAATACTCCTTGACAAGGTTCCTGTATACTTCTCTTCATGAAGATTCATTTTTTCCTGCTTTTTAACCACCTAATATGTTAAATACTTAAAAAAAAAAAAAAAAATCTAAACCTCTGTTAACATTTCTTTACATGGCCAATAATGCTTGACTAAAAATGTGTAGTTCTTATTCATATCTTGTTTGTTTACTTAAAGGACTAAAATTGCTAACGAATCAAAAGAAGGGTGTATACTATGGACAGTCCCAAGGCTGGGCACCAACTCGACGCCGGCGACTTGGAGTGCATATGCTTTATAAAGCAATGCAGATCTTTCTGGCTGAAGGAGAGCGCCAGCTGCGACCACCAGACATTCGCTCAGGATATTGATCAAAGAGATGCTATATTCAAAGTTTTATATCATGGACAACAGGACCAAACAATATCTTCAATCTGTCTTTTAAATGCTTCATGTTTTCAAACTTGTCAACACCTGAAATATATCAGAGGACAGTATTGTGGGCAGTTTTTTTTTTTTTTTTTTTTTTTTTTTTTTTTAAAATACCATGAATTATGTAATTGAGCGTGTAAGAGTGTGCCTTTTACCCAGAGCTGTGTTGTACTTGAAAAGCTCAAACTTTGCAGACTTTTTACTGATCATGTAAAAGGGCTTGTATTGCAGAATTTTTCCTAGAGCTGCATTTATAATTCTTCAATCATTGTCAGACATGCCTCATGTAGATTAAGCATACAAATCATTATGAAACAAAGTCGAGCTCAACATAGTCGGCATCCTGTGGAACTCTGAGCACGGAACCGCTGTGTCAGGGCGTAGAAGAATCAAGGAAATGATGAGGAATCCAGCTCAACGAGGTAGTGAAAAAAAAACCTTCCTTTATTCACATTGTTGCTGATGTTTTATCCTCCACTGAATATGATTTGAAGTGAATAAAGGAAGGTTTTTCTTTTTTCACTACCTCGTTGAGCTGGATTCCTCATCATTTCCTTGATACATAATCATTGCGAGCCTTTGTGCTGAACCCCCACTCAGTACAGAGTGTCAGTTATTCTTATTTACTGAGTAACATCGTTTTCCATATCAGACAAGCCAATATGATCTGCTACCTAGCCTTCTGTCTTTTATTTCTTTCAGAAGATTCCTCCATGTTCTAACTACATGGTTATTTGTTTGTATTTTAATTTATGTTTCAGAACACTTTTTTATTGGTGATATTGGCAAGCTGGACTTGCAGTTATTGTTTTGTATAATTATGGTGTGTGTATATAATACTAAAAAATACATGAATGCGAATTGTGAATAGCTAATAGAAATTATGTCCTGCTTTAAATAAATAAATGGATAAATTAAGAACAACAAACCGCAATTTTCTGGTCTCTTGATTTTATTTTTTGGGGGGCAATTTTCTTTTACAATACAAGAGTTGAGAAACTTTATGTACTGATGGCCAAATTGCTTTTAGAATTGTGCCCAAGATATATAAACGTATGATCAAATGTTATATAAAGCCTACAGTAACTGAGGACACATGACATGTTTTACTCTTCGCCACGACAGCACCCTACTGGAGAGAGGGATCCGCCCTGCAGGAACAGGAAACCTATTGAGAAACAAAAGGAGGCGGTCCGCCTTTCATCCTCAGTTTAGGTTTCCTGTTCCTGCAGGGCGGATCCCTCTCTCCAGTAGGGTGCTGTCGTGGCGAAGAGTAAAACATGTCATGTGATGTAACTTGTGATGTAATCATTTAAACCTCTGCTCTTTCTGGTATTTTGAGACCTATCAGTGACTTCGTCATGGGAAACATACCTGGGCTAGCATGCCGCCTGCGCGGTGTCCGAGAGAACGGCAGGGGCTGCGGCTCAGAAGCAGCGTCGGGGGAGTTCCGTTAGACGGCTCCCTCCTCGTCTGATGAAGCGGGCAGACGGCCGGGTCTGGGGAGGGCCGACCGGCGTCCTTCCCAGCGTGCGGTGTGGCAGTATGACCAGGAGCCGGGTAAGGTGATCCTCCATTGCGGCCCGGCGCTGAATCCCGGGCCGCACATGCGCCGACCGCCGCAATACAGGCTACCCCGGAAGTGAATCATGGACTTCCGGGGCGCCCAGGCCGGATCCAAGGCGGGGGAAGCCGGCGCCGATCTGCGCATGCGCAAAAAAAAAAGGAGGATCCTCAGACACCGCTCGTAAAAGCGACGGTTCCAGAACAGGATCTCGGCCTTCTGATCCGGTATTATTTGCTTCACTGGGTGAGTTGTGAACTCTGCCTATTAAGCTGACGCTGTCTCCCTATTTCTCTCTCTTTTCCCTTTCTCTCTCTACTTATACGCTTAGGGCAAAAAACGACAAAAAACGAAGCACAGGGAATGTGCCTTGTGTAACCAGCCCCTTCCTGACTCATACCCCAAAAAGCTTTGCAAGGACTGCTTTAAGGAAACAACACAGGGAGCAGCAGTGTCCATTACGGACCTACGGGCCATTATTAGAGAGGAGCTAAAAAATATGACCCAGGACAAACCGCGTAGTGCTAAGTCCAAAACACCGACACTTGTGTCAGACTCCGACAGTGACCAACCTGTACTGTCAGACGCCTCCCTGTCATCATGTCCAGCATCATCATCCTCATCGGAGATTGAGGGACGCTCATGTTTTCCCTTAGACAGTGTAGACAACTTGGTAAAATCTATTCGAAATACCATGGGGTGTGAAGAGTCTAAGGGTGCGCAAACCGCGCAGGACATAATGTTCGCGGGTTTGGCAGACAGAAAGAGGAGATGTTTTCCAGTTATACCAGCAGTGAAAACATTAATTAAAAGAGAGTGGGAGAAGCAGGATCAGAGAAGCTTTCTACCCTCAGCGTCAAAACGTAAATATCCGTTCAGTGACGAGGAGCTTCTTACATGGACCAAAGTCCCTAAGGTCGACGCTGCTGTAGCTTCTACCTCTAAGCAATCCACTCTACCTGTGGAGGATGCAGGACTACTAGTCGATCCTTTGGATCGTAAGGCTGAATCATCCCTTAAACGTTCTTGGGAAGCGGCTACAGGAATATTCAAACCTGCAGTAGCCAGCACTTGTGCGGCCCGGTCAATGATCATCTGGATTGATCAATTAGACCAGCAAATCGAAAACAAAAGCTCGAGAGAAAAACTACGAGCAGCCATCCCTTTAATACGAGCAGCGGCCTTTATGGCAGACGCCTCCGCCGACTCACTCCGTTTAGCAGCAAGATCTGCGGGCCTTGCGAATAATGCAAGAAGAGCTCTATGGATGAAGAGTTGGAAAGGGGACGCGCAATCTAAATCCAAAATATGCGCAATCCCATGTGAGGGTGAGTACCTCTTTGGTAAAACCTTAGACGAGATACTCAAGAAAGCAAAGGACAGGAAGAAAGCTTTTCCTGAATCCTCTATTCCCTTTTACAGGAGAGCCTTTAAGAGGAGGCCGTTTGGCAAGAGGAGACAAACGGATAGGTCTACAACATGGACCCCTAAGGACGACAAGCAGAGAGGTACCATGTTTAGAAGACCCAACCCCCCAAAAGACAACAAATACTGAGGATATACCAGTTGGGGGCAGACTTAAATTTTTTACCACTCAATGAGAGAAAATAACATCTAGCTCGTGGGTTTTAAATATCATCCGAGATGGAATTAAACTAAAATTCTCTCGTGTTCCCCACGAGTCTTATATTATAACATCTCTCAGCTCGCCTATACAGCAACAGGCTCTAGAGCTTGAAATTCAAACCCTAATATCAAAACGGGTCCTAGTCCAAGTGCCGGTGGGACAGGAGGGTAAGGGATTCTACTCTCCCCTATTCCTAATTTCTAAGCCCGACGGTTCTTTCAGGACAATCATAAACCTTAAAAAACTCAATTCATTCATTGAAAACTATACATTTAAAATGGAATCCATTAGGTCCACCATAAAGCTCCTATTCCCAAACTGTATGATGGGGGGCATTGATCTAAAGGATGCTTACTATCATCTCCCCATTCATGACAGATACCAAAAATTCCTCAGAGTGGCGGTAAAAATCAACAACGAGGTTCGTCACTTCCAGTATGCGGCCTTACCCTTCGGCCTCTCAACAGCGCCGAGGATCTTCACCAAGATAATGCTAGAGGTGATGGCATACCTACGCCAGAAGGAGACTTTGATTGTGCCCTATCTGGATGACTTTCTGGTAATAGGAAATTCAGTTACTCAATGTACTGATCGTTTAGCTCACGCAATTTCCTCTCTACAGGACCTGGGCTGGATAATCAATACCGACAAATCCAGACTCACCCCGCTTTCCCGTCAGGCGTTCTTGGGGTTCCAGTTAGACTCCATATCTCAAAAGTGTCTTTTGCCGCAGGTAAAGGTTCTACTGATCAGACACAAAGTCCTAGCTGCAATAAATAATCCGCGTATATCCCTAAGACAAGCTATGTCGTTATTAGGGTCTCTTATCTCTTGTATACCAGCAGTGAGATGGGCTCAACACCATACTCGAACACTACAACATCAAGTTTTACAAGAGGATAGACGGTTATTTGGGCGCCTAAATGCAAAAATAACCTTATCTCAGGAGGTTTTAACTTCCTTAGAATGGTGGCTAGACTCAAACCATTTGATGAGTGGGGTTCCATGGGTAATAACGCCATCTCATACCATAACCACTGACGCCAGTCCTCATGGATGGGGCGCTCATATGGGAAATGATTATTGCCAGGGGTCATGGAGCATGGAGGAAAGCGGCAGCTCCTCTAACTTTAAAGAACTGAATGCTGTAAAGTACGCCTTATATCATTTCCTCCCACAGCTTCGGGGGAAAGACGTCAGAGTCCTATCCGACAACACCACCACAGTGGCGTATCTAAATCGGCAAGGAGGTACGCGATCAGAGACTCTGATGTCTTCTGCTACAGAAATCTTAAATCTAGCAGAAAGTCACCTAACATCCCTTACTGCGCTGCACATAAGAGGAGCAAACAATCAGCAGGCGGACTTTTTAAGCCGACACACCCTGAGACAAGGAGAGTGGTGTCTAAACCAGCAAATATTTCTGGACATAATATCTCTTTGGGGCCGTCCTCAGATAGATCTCTTCGCCACAAGGAAAAACAGAAAAGTCCGGAGATTTGCTTCTCTATCTCCAGCGGATCATCCGGACATTCTGGACGCTCTCCAAGCCCCTTGGCAGTTCAGTCTGGCGTATGCGTTTCCTCCGATCATATTGCTACCTCAAGTTATACGCAAAATCAGAGAAGAAGGGGCGAGAGTTGTACTGATAGCTCCATTCTGGCCCAAGAGACCATGGTTCTCATGGCTACAGACCATGTCGGTCTCAGATCCTTGGGTCCTCCCCTCAATGCCCAACCTTCTCTTCCAGGGTCCGTTTTTCCACCCTCAGGTGGACAATCTCCACCTGACGGCCTGGAACTTGAGAGGCAGATGCTAAGATCGAGAGGATTCTCGGGGGGTTTAATTGATACGCTTCTCCATAGTGGAAAACCCTCCACCACAAAAATCTATACAAGAGTATGGAGAAAATTTTTTCAATTCCATACATCTACCAACACATCAGAGATTCCGATACATTCTATCCTGGAGTTTCTTCAAAAAGGGAGAGAACTAGGTCTAACTGTAAACACCTTAAAGGTTCATGTTTCAGCACTAGGAGCCCTCTATGGCCATAACATCGCGGGGGATAGATGGGTATCCAGATTTATTACGGCCTGCGAAAGAATGAATCCAGTTAACATACCTAGGATTCCACCCTGGGATTTAAATTTAGTCTTACAAGCCCTAACAGACTCTCCATTCGAGCCAATAGACTCAATACCAATTAAATGTCTATCACTAAAAACGGCCCTCTTGGTAGCACTGACTTCAGCTAGGAGAATCAGTGACATCCAAGCACTCTCTATAGATCCACCAAAGTTAATTCTTAAACCAGACCCTTCCTACCTGCCCAAAGTAGCGAAAAAATTCCACAGGTCACAAGAAATAATCTTGCCCACTTTCTTCAGTAATCCATCCACTCCTGAAGAACAAAAATATCACACTCTAGACGTTAAAAGAGTAGTGTTAAAATACATTGAAAAGACCAGCAGCTGGCGACAGAGTAGGGCTCTGTTTATTTCCTTCCAGGGTGTCAAGAAGGGTCATGGAGTAACAAAAAGCACCTTATCCCGGTGGATCAGAGAGTCTATCAGACTGGCTTACTCCGCGAGGAAAGAAAACCCTCCGGAAGGCATAACGGCACACTCTACCAGAGCGATGGCATCCTCCTGGGCAGAGAGGGGAGACGTCCCGATTGAAACTATATGTAAGGCGGCAACTTGGTCAAATCTTTCTACATTCTATAACCACTATAGGCTAGACCTATCGTCAACTTCTGACCTAGACTTTGGCAGGACTGTCCTCAGCACGGTGGTCCCCTCCCTAGGTGATGGTCTCTGAAAGATCTCCAGTAGGGTGCTGTCGTGGCGAAGAGTAAAAAGCCGGATTACTCACCGGTAATGCTCTTTTAGTGAGTCCACGACAGCACCCTCTTACATCCCTCCCTAGATTAATATAATACATATTATTTGAGTAAAATCCTTTTAATCATAAGCAAATAAGTTTAAACAATGAAATAAATGATATTTGCCTAATACTGGCGGTCCTCCGGGTACTCTGAAATCAAAACTGAGGAGGAAAGGCGGACCGCCTCCTTTTGTTTCTCAATAGGTTTCCTGTTCCTGCAGGGCGGATCCCTCTCTCCAGTAGGGTGCTGTCGTGGACTCACTAAAAGAGCATTACCGGTGAGTAATCCGGCTTATTCCTGTCATTAGCTCCTACTGTGCTAATACGATCAGGAGCGAGATAAGAACTACAATACAGAAACAGCGTCTGTTTAACCTTCTGTATGCCGCAGTCAGTGCTATTAGTCTCAAACAAAGTTAGAATTAATGGGAACAACTCTGTAATTAGGATTGCTAATAATGTGAACAGTCCAACCATCGGGTATGTAAAACGAGCACCGGTTCCAAAGATGCACCCCAGAGTTGTCTAGCCATGTTCCCTGTTAGGGCATACTTGAATACGCCATAGTAACTCTTGGTGTAATCTATCATTCTTCCTATGACAGTTTACTGGTGTGGAAAAAAAATGCAGACCTATTTGCTTTGGGGCTCATATCTTTTTTTTCTGCCTTACATGGCATTCTAAAAAGTGAGTTACCACCAACAGTCTCGCAAATTATCTTGTTAACCTCTTAAAGTCTAGGTCTGGTTTACCCTTCGAGTTCACGCATTTTATTCACTTTCACAATGCAAGAGCCATAACTTTTTATTTCTTTGTACATTTAGCTGTACGAACACTTGTTTATTGCAAAAAGAGTTGAATTTATCTTACCGACTTTGACTCCTCAGTGGCATCCAGCACTACTTGTGCTATGTTCCAGCCTCTTTCTGTCTGTCAGCAGTGTTCCTGACAGGAATTTTGTCCTATCTGATAAGGATCTGGTCACGGGCAGGGTCAGTTCCATTTCGCCGAGGCTCTGGTCCTCAGTGGGATGTTTCTGCGTGTTAATGTTACTGGACTTCCCTCTGGTATGTTCTTTCTGTCCTTTGTAACTTCCAACTGTCAAGATGGTCATCCCACTCCTTTCTGTGACACACAACTAAACTGTCTGACCATGTGTCTGTTGCTGGGCAGACTTGTGCATAGGAATCAGCAGCCCAACAGCAAGTAGGTGATAAACTTATACGGCAGGCATAATTTTTACACATATGTGGAACCAGATATCCAGATCTATGCCCCGCTGGTGAGCCAGGTGCTTCACTAGATGTACAGGGCTCACTATCCTTCCCTTTAACCAGGTACATATAGAGTTGAAACGAGAAGTTTACATACACTATATGAAAAGACACATGCATGTTTTTTTCAATATGTGAAATTAAATCAGAATAAACCTTTCCTGTTTTAGGTCAATTAGGATTATCATAATTCTTAATATTTGCCAAATGCCAGAATAATGAGCGCAAATGTTTTAAGGAATTTTTATTACTTACTGCAAAGTCAAAAGTTCACATACACTAAGATTACTATGCTTTTAAAAAAAAAATCAGGACTGCACATACGATAATGTCATGTGTTTGGAAGCATCTGATAAGTTTATTGGCAACATCTGAGTTAATTAGACACACCTGTGGATGTATTTTAATGCACACCTGAAAAACACTGTTTCTTTGTGTAGCACCCTGGGAAAGTCAAGAAATCAGCCGAGATATCAGGAAGAAAATTGTCAGTATTGGGCCCTCTTCTTTTTAACATATTTATTAATGACCTTGTAGGGGGCATTCAGAGTAGAATTTCAATATTTGCAGATGACACTAAACTCTGCAGGGTAATCAATACAGGGGAGGACAATTTTATATTACAGGCTGATTTATGTAAACTAGAAGCTTGGGCTGATAAATGGCAAATGAGCTTTAATGGGGATAAATGTAAGGTCATGCACTTGGGTAGAAGTAATAAGATGTATAACTATGTGCTTAATTCTAAAACTCTGGGCAAAACCGTCAATGAAAAAGACCTGGGTGTATGGGTGGATGACAAACTCATATTCAGTGGCCAGTGTCAGGCTGCTGCTACAAAGGCAAATAAAATAATGGGATGCATTAAAAGAGGCATAGATGCTCATGAGGAGAACATAATTTTACCTCTATACAAGTCACTAGTTCGACCACACTTAGAATACTGTGCACAGTTCTGGTCTCCGGTGTATAAGAAAGACATAGCTGAACTGGAGCGGGTGCAGAGAAGAGCAACCAAGGTTATTAGAGGACTGGGGGGTCTGCCATACCAAGATAGGTTATTACACTTGGGGCTATTTAGTTTGGAAAAACGAAGACTAAGGGGTGATCTTATGTTAATGTATAAATATATGAGGGGACAGTACAAAGACCTTTCTGCTGATCTTTTTAATCATAGACCGGTGACAGGGACAAGGGGGCATCCTCTACGTCTGGAGGAAAAAAGGTTTAAGCATAATAACAGACGCGGATTCTTTACTGTAAGAGCAGCGAGACTATGCAACTCTCTGCCGTATGATGTTGTAATGAGTGACTCATTGCTTCAATTTAAGAGGGGACTGGATACCTTTCGAGGTTCGAGGTGCATTTCAAGCCAAGGATAAAAGCAAAGGACCTTGTGAAGATGATGGCGAAGCTGGTAATATTGTCAATATCCACAGTGAAACGAGTACTGTATCAACATGGGATGTTTATTTATAATTGATGTTAATTTGTGCCATTTGCTATTATAAGTAGAAATCAAATGTATTTGATCTTGTTTGTTACCACTATTTTTATTCTTAGTGCTGTACAGCAATTTTTCCCTGGTGGTCCTTTTTGCTCTCTTATAGCTATGCCTGATAGATCTGCAGCTATATAACCCCTTTCCTCAAAGCGATGCCTTAAATTCATCGCCTTATCCTCAAGAGTCTTCATTCGAACAGATCCTCTTGGCCCTTAAGAATTGACTTATCGGAGTTGGCGAACAGTAGAGTGGGGATGTGACGATTGGGCAAGGAGAAACGAGTTGGTCAACATTGGTTTCCTGTACATATCTGTGGAAATAAAGCAATCTGTAGAGACGTGTATATGGCGATTAAGAAACTCCAAATCCCTGCCATATTTGTAGGTCAGATTGATGTTCACATTGTTATTGTCGAGTTTCATCATGAATTTTTCCACACCCTCCACTGTTCCTTCCCACACAAACCAAACTTCGTCAATATAACGCATTGACCCCTGCTCTAAAGCCATCTCTAAAATTGTTTCCTCCTGGAATTTCCTTAGCATTCCACAAGGTGCTGGAATCATTCTGTGCAGGTGATTAAATTATCACCTGTGCAATACAAGGAAATCCTGAAAACATGACCTGTTTGCGGCCCTCGTGGAATGCAGTTTGACACCTCTGCCCTAAATAGAGGTTACCATAGGAAGGGGCACAGGAAGTCCCCATAGCGTTTCCTTGGATTTGTAAGTAGGTTTTCTGATTGTGTTTAGGGACATACTCCAGGAGGATCAATAATAAATCAGTAAGTGCTGGTTCGATTGCTCGTTTTAAGATACCACGTTGCTTCCCCAAGACCATCTTCATGGCGGATTGAAGCATATAATGCTTCAATATCCTCTGTTACCATAATCTTGTTATCTTGCAAATATACAATGCCTACAAGTAGTATTCAACCCCCTGCAGATTTAGCAGGTTTAATAAGATGCAAATAAGTTAGAGCCTTCGAACTTCAAATGAGCAGGATTTATTAACAGATGCATAAATCTTACAAACCAAAAAGTTTTGTTGCTCAGTTAAATTTTTATCAATTTTAAACATAAAAGTGTGGGTCAATTATTATTCAACCCCTAGGTTTAATATTTTGTGGAATAACCTTTTGTTTGCAATTACAGCTAATAATCGTCTTTTATAAGACCTGATCAGGCCGGCACAGGTCTCTGGAGTTAACTTGGCCCACTCCTCCATGCAGATCTTCTCCAAGTTATCTAGGTTCTTTGGGTGTCTCATGTGGACTTTAATCTTGAGCTCCTTCCACAAGTTTTCAATTGGGTTAAGGTCAGGAGACTGACTAGGCCACTGCAACACCTTGATTTTTTGCCTCTTGAACCAGGCCTTGGTTTTCTTGGCTGTGTGCTTTGGGTCGTTGTCTTGTTGGAAGATGAACCCATCTTAAGATCCTTGATGGAGGAGCGGATTTTCTTGGCCAAAATCTCCAGGTAGGCCGTGCTATCCATCTTCCCATGGATGCGGACCAGATGGCCAGGCCCCTTGGCTGAGAAACAGCCCCACAGCATGATGCTGCCACCACCATGCTTGACTGTAGGGATGGTATTCTTGGGGTCGTATGCAGTGCCATCCAGTCTCCAAACGTCACGTGTGTGGTTGGCACCAAAGATCTCGATCTTGGTCTCATCAGACCAGAGAACCTTGAACCAGTCAGTCTCAAGAGTCCTCCAAGTGATCATGAGCAAACTGTAGACGAGCCTTGACATGACACTTTGAAAGTAAAGGTACAACGGGCTCGTCTGGAACGGAGACCATTGCGGTGGAGTACGTTACTTATGGTATTGACTGAAACCAATGTCCCCACTGCCATGAGATCTTCCCGGAGCTCCTTCCTTGTTGTCCTTGGGTTAGCCTTGACTCTTTGGACAAGCCTGGCCTCGGCACGGGAGGAAACTTTCAAAGGCTGTCCAGGCCGTGGAAGGCTAACAGTAGTTCCATAAGCCTACCCCCACTTCCGGATGATGCTCCCAACAGTGGAGACAGGTAGGCCCAACTCCTTGGAAAGGGTTTTGTACCCCTTGCCAGCCTTGTGACCCTCCACGATCTTGTCTCTGATGGCCTTGGAATGCTCCTTTGTCTTTCCCATGTTGACCATGTATGAGTGCTGTTCACAAGTTTGGGGAGGGTCTTAAATAGAAAAGGCTGGAACAAGAGATAATTAATCCAAACATGTGAAGCTCATTGTTCTTTGTGCCTGAACTACTTCTTAATACTTTAGGGGAACCAAACAGAATTCTGGTGGGTTGAGGGGTTGAATAATAAATGACCCTCTGAAAAGACTTTTCACAATTTAAAAAAATAAATAAACAAAGAAATAACATTCTTTTTTGCTGCAGTGCATTTCACACTTCCAGGCTGATCTACAGTCCAAATGTCACAATGCCAAGTTAATTCCAAATATGTAATCCTGCTAAATCTGCAGGGGGTTGAATACTACTTGTAGGCACTGTAGATAGGGCAGCCATTGTATCTGGTATGAACCATGGCCAGGTGGACGCGATAGGTTTTAAATAGTAGTCAATCACATCCAAAATCATTTCACATAAACTCCCATTCTCTGCAGCAATGGGCCTACCCGGAGGTTCCATTCTTGTGTAGCTTCAGGATCAAATAGAACGTGGGGAATTACGGAGGGTATCCAACTATTTTTTTTTTTGGAGATGATGCCCCGGTCAACAGCTCTTTCCAAGTTGGAGAGTAATTCGGCCTGGAAACAACCGAGGGGGTTAGACAGCAATTTATTGTAGCAATGAGGAACGTTCAGTAGTTTATAGGTCTGTTTTTCATACAAATGAATAAGCTAAATAGCCAAATTTCCCCTTTATCTGCTGGCTTTAAACTGTCTGTCATAAACTGTAGTGCCACCAATGGCAACCTCTATGCCCTATTCAAATTGATTTTCCATAGTGAGTTATGTGGAAGTGTCTCAATCCAGTTGGTAACTACCCGTATTTTTCGGACTATAAGACGCACCGGACTATAAGGCGCACCCAGGTTTTAGAGGTGGAAAATAGTGAAAAAAAATATTTGAAGCAAAAAAATGTTGTAAAATATTTAATAGCATAAATAACATACTATTATATGTGGTGTTATTACATATAATAGTATGTTATTATGTTGGAAGCTGCAGGACCAGTGTGGTGTCTGTACAGTACTATATGAAGATGCTGGAGGGTGAGTATAAGAATGGGGGCACAGGGCTTATATTGAAAGCACCACTCCAGCACTGCAAAATAGCACTGGAGTGCTGCTTTAAAATCCCATGGGAGAACTATAACTCCCAGCATGTCCTGCAGATCCTATGACATGCTGGGAGTTATAGTTCACCACAGGAGTGGCAGAGTGCTTTATTGTGTTTTGTAAAGACTAACCTCTTAATTGTGGCAGCCTGCCAGCCTGTGGTGAGGTAAAAGCATCCCATGGCTGCACACAGAGCCCTCCCTCTTGTTGCCTCTCCACAGCACAGGTTTTGAGGAAGCCTGCAGATTCTAGTGGAGAGCCTGAAGGACCTGTGATGATGTCAAGAGGGAGGGCTCTGAGCTGCCATGTGATGCTCCAGCCCGCCCACTCCTGACATCACACAGGTCCTGTTTGTGCACAGCACTCGGCATCCAGGCATGGCAGGCAGGTATACAGCGATCTCTCCGCTCTGGCCCCTGCTGCTGCTGCCTCCTCCCCCGGACACACAAATCTCCCTAGCTGCTGCAGCAATCAGTGCTGAGGAAGCCATGCGTGTCCCTGCTTAAGTGCAGTATTCATTTGCTGCTCTGGGCTCACCACTCAGCTGATCGGTGGGCGGGGAGCCGCTAATGAATATTCACTGCACTTAATCATCGGGACCACATGGTTTTCCCAGCGCTGATTCCGGGCAGCGGGGACATCCTGAAGTGGGATAACAGTGCGGTCCCACTCACTGCGCCCCCCTCCCAACATGCTACATCCGTACCAAAAGACGCACCCACACTTTCCTCCCAAATTTGGAGGAAAAAAAGTGCGTCTTATGGTTGGAAAAATACGGTAATTTATTAAAAATTTCCACAGCTGGACAGATACTGAGAGGTGGGATTTTTTTGATCTATTAAAGCCATTGGGAAGCTACTGACCTCTTTAGTTGCATTCTCCTCAGCTAGAGATTCAATGATTAACGCCTTTCTTTCTTCACTAGTTGGAAACATCTCAACAAGAACAGATTATGTAATTTGTTAAAAATCCGTTTTCTAGTGAATAGATTACATCGTTCACCGTCATGAACGGGTCTAAATTGTGATGGGGGAAAAAGTCAAACCTCTTTCCAGGACTTTTTAATTTGTGCGTCTGTTGAAACGTGATTACTTTTTGCCGGTCACCCAATTTAGAGAATATGTCTGGATATCTTTTGTCTTTCCTATTGCTGTTTTGGGTAAGCGGTACATTTTCTCCAAGCCCTTCCACATCACTAGAACAGGTTTTGCCATCGAGGAATGATTGGTGCAAGCTTTCTGATGGGCTTCTGGAATTAAAAGGTCTCAAGTAGTGATGAGCTAGCATGCTCAGGTGGTCTCCGAGTATTTCAGCGTGCTCGTAGATTTAGTTTGTCGACACAGCTGCATGATTTTCGGCTGCTGGACAGCTTGAATACATGTGGGGATTGCCTGTTAGGCAATCCCCACATGTATTCAAGCTGTCTAGCAGCCGCAAATCGTGCAGCTGTGTCGACAAACTAAATCTACGAGCACGCTGAAATACTTAGAGAACACCCGAGCATGCTCGGAGAAACTCGAGTAATGAGCACACTCGCTCATCACTAGTCTCAAGGGTTTTTTATTGTCCTTATCTTGCCACTGAAATACTTTGTTGGACTTATAATAATTTGTGTCTCTTTGGTATTTATTTGTTTGGCAGATATAATTTTCCCATTTGTTGACATCTTTATTGATGTCTGCAAACACTATCAAGATTTCTTTATGTAATTTTTCCAATTTTTCAATTTCTTCAATCTCGAGAGAAATGATATTTTTTTATCTATGATATTTTGGATAAACTCTAAATAGCACGTTGTAGCTGCTGCCATCCCTTAGTTAAAACCTCCAGCTAACTAAAAGGTGTGAAAAAAGTTGTATATGTAATCCCCTGAGGATAATTTTCTTATTGTAATAATTCTCTAATGACATCTTATTCCACCACAAGCGTGTTTTTATATAAAGCATTTCTATATTGGTGAATCAGATCCTTGTTACGGTATTTGTTGGGGCATCTTAAGAGACACCAGAGGCCCACTTCCTAAACAAATCAGTTGTTTAGACTGCCTGGATGTTAGCCTGGCCTTCATGCCGCGGCCCTTTTTCGTTTTTGTGTTTTCGTTTTTCGCTCCCCTCCTTCCTAGAGCCATAACTTTTTTATTTTTCCGTCAATATGGCCATGTGAGGGCTTATTTTTTGCGGGACGAGTTGTACTTTTGAACGACATCATTATTTTTACCATGTCGTGTACTAGAAAACGGGAAAAAAATTCCAAGTGCGGTGAAATTGCAAAAAAAGTGCAATCCCACACTTGTTTTTTGTTTGGCTTTTTTGCTAGCTTCACTAAATGCTAAAACTAACCTGCCATTATGATTCTCTAGGTCATTACGAGTTCATAGACACCTAACATGTCTAGGTTATTTTTTATCCAAGTCGTGAAAAAAAATTCCAAACTTTGCTTAAAAAAAAAAAAAAGTGCCATTTTCCGATACCCGTAGCGTCTCCAATTTTCGTGATCTGGGGTCGGGTGAGGGCTTATTTTTTGCGTGCCGAGCTGATGTTTTTAATGATACCATTTCGGCGCAGATGCGTTCTTTTTATCGCCCGTTATTGCATTTTAACGCAATGTCGCGGCGACCAAAAAAACTTAATTCTGGCGTTTCGGATTTTTTTCTCACTACGCTGTTTAGCGATCAGGTTAATGCTTTTTTTTAATTGATAGATCGGGCGATTATGAACGTGGCGATACCAAATATGTGTAAGTTTTTTTTTTTTTTTAATTGTTTTATTTAGGATGGGGCGAAAGGGGGGTGATTTAAACTTTTATATTTTTAATATTTTCACATTTTTAAAAACTTTTTTTTTTCACTTTTGCCATGCTTCAATAGCCTCCAAGGGAGGCTAGAAGCAGGCACAGCCCGATCGGCTCTGCTACATAACAGCGATCATCAGATCGCTGTTATGTAGCTGAAATGCAGGTGTGCTGTGAGCGCCGACCACAGGGGGGCGCTCACAACAGGCCGGCATCAGTAACCATAGAGGTCTCAAGGACCTCTATGGTTACCTTCCTGATGCATCGCCGACCCACGATCATGTGACGGGGGTCGGCGATGACATCATTTCCGGCCGCCCGGCCGGATGCGGTAGTTAAATGCCGCTGTCTGCATTTGACAGCGGCATTTAACAGGTTAATAGCGGCGGGTGAATAGCGATTTCACCCGCCGCTATTGCGCGCACATGTCAGCTGTACAAAACAGCTGACTTGTCGCGACTTTGATGTGCGCTCACCGCCGGAGCGCACATCAAAGCAGGGGACCCGACATGCGCAGTACATGTACGGCGCATGTCGCGAAAGGGTTAAATCCATTGATGAACAGGAATTGGAAAATCTGTTTAGAAAAAAAAAAACAGTAAACACAGTTACTAATATATGTCACAAAAAATAAAGTGCATCCTGGACACTTCAATATGACATACATCTACAACAATCCATAACAGAAATGTTACTAGATGAAAAGAGATTCCAGAAACAATTAAAATAGCACATTTGTTATTAATTATTGCAATAAAAACAGGACAATTTTAGAAAAAGAAAAAGGGCAGTGGGCCACCAAGTAATGGGAGACCACAGACCACATAGAGGGATTGAAGGGATAATACACTAGGAGGACACAGGATCCATGTGGTGCCCTCTGATTAGTAGAGATGAGAACCTGAACTCCATTGAATTCAAAATCAAACGCATACACAATACCTTCGGGGGGGGGGGGGGGGGGAAAGCTGCCAAAACAGCTGAAACTAGAGGCAGATACCAGAAAAAGTGGCATCAATTAGCCCAGAGTACAAATAGTATAATTGCACAGCATGGATGCATGGGACATAACCTGAGACAGGGCTTGGCCATCGTTTCTAATTTAAACATTGGTCAGTAATAGGTGGATGAGTAACAGGTGTAGGCCTGGTGCTCTTGAGAACCCTGCCAAATTCACGTAACAGACATGAACGAGACCCATCGTTTCCAAAACTTGGAGGCAGACAGCAGTAAAAGTGGCATCAATTGACCTACAGTATAAATTTTATAATGGCAGAGCAGCAGTGAGGCATGGGCTATTTATGAGCCAGGATCTGGGCCAGCATTTACATCTTTGAATGTGACGCTGGTGTAAAATCAAGTAGGGGGGCTGGCTGAGGAGTACTGCTCTGTGTTTCGGAGATGGGCCTCTGACACTCAGTGGAATGACCCTGCCCTTAGGAGCCATTTTTGTCAGGATCTGTCAGCTAGGCTTCAGGATACTCTGGTGCAGTATGCTACTCCTGGGTCGTTGGAGGCCGCCATGGCCCTTGCTATCCAGGTGGATAGATGCTTAAGGGAGAGACACCGAATTTACCCCCTGTTCTTTCTAGGGAGGAGGACACACTGGTGCAGATGGATGAACCTATGCAGGTTGAAGGACTCTTCACAAACTAGGTTGCCTGCAGTTCGCCATGGGATGCGGGCATGTTTCTACTGTGGTCTTATGGATCATTACATCAATGTCTGCCCATGTTGCGTCAAAATTGGTACTTCATCACGAAAGCCATGTTACACTGGTTGTATGAAGAGAGGTGACTAGGGTGTGTACATTTCCTCCACCTCCACGTCTCGGTTTTCCATTTCTGCTGAAATGGTGGTTGGTAGGGAGACTTGAGACTGTACTGATTCTTGTGGATAGTGGAGCTGGGGTTAATTTGGTGGATTCTCACTTTGTTCAGACTCATGGTCTGATTGGTAGAATGCTGGCGAGACCCATTTCCATTCATGTGATTGACTCTGTCCCTCTGTCAGAGGAGTCTGACTCTTCATGAAGAGTCCCTGTCGTGCTATGTCTTGGAGAGTATACCAACTCCCATCTTAGGACCTTCCTGGCTGAAGAGTGCCAATCTGGTCCTAGATTGGCAGGCCAGGGAAGTAGTTGGGACCAGTCTTGTAAAGACTGCCTCGGAGCTACTGTCTCTGCTGTCCTCAAATCTACCCCTTCTTCTCCAGTGGATGCAGCTAAGGTGCTAACAAAGAATAGGGTCAATATTCAATGCTCACCACAAGTAAACCCTGAGTCTGAGTCCTCTCAGGAGGAGGGATCAGGGGAGGATGGTACCTTTCAAGGTTCGGTTCAGCAAACATCCCGATGTTTGACGAACTTCCCGATGTTTGACGAACATCCCGATGTTCGACGAACATACATGAACCCCATTGAATTCAATGTGAGGCAAAGAAACTTCCTTGTAAACCCCCCAGGAAGAAGCGGAACGCGAAACGCGCGTCGGGGACCCACGCTGCCTAACTAGGTCGTATACCCCTTTCCTTATGTTTATTTAGATTGATCTCCTTTTGTCCATTTTTATTGCTGCTAATACTGCCATACTATATATACATGCTTCAACTTATTGAGTGTATGTATTCCTCATCTATGCCCGCTACATTGGGATTAGATTAATTTGTGTATAGATTGATTTGTGTCTGCTATACTTAAAATCATTGAGGTATTTTTTTACCCTATTTACCATATATGACTCATGACAGACCGTCTATTTGCACTAAGCACTTTATTATGGGATATTAGTTTATTAGCAATTATCTTTTTATATATTATTGGCGTCATTTATAACGTCTCTCATGGCCTTAACAATATGTAGGCTTGGATAAGCCACTTTGAATAGAAGCAATTTTTAAAAATAGCAGCCCCTAATATATATGAAATATATGTGATATTTAGCCAAGTGGGCGTCAACTAGCGGCGATATTTAGGATACATCAGGGGTGCATTACCCAGCAGGGCAGCTATATTGTGCACTAGTATCTTCATTTTTTAACCCCTTCACCCCCAAGGGTGGTTTGCACGTTAATGACCGGGCCAATTTTTACAATTCTGACCACTGTCCCTTTATGAGGTTATAACTCTGGAACGGTTCAACGGATCTTGGCGATTCTGACAATGTTTTCTCGTGACATATTGTACTTCATGTTAGTGGTAAAATTTATTCGATATAACTTGCGTTTATTTGTGAAAAAAACGGAAATTTGGCGAAAATTTTGAAAATGTTGCCATTTTTCAACTTTGAATTTTTATGCCCTTAAATCACAGAGATATGTCATGCAAAATACTTAATAAGTAACATTTCCCACATGTCTACTTTACATCAGCACAATTTTGGAACCAAAATTTTTTTTTGTTAGGGAGTTACAAGGGTTAAAATTTGACCAGAAATTTCTCATTTTTACAACACCATTTTTTTTTAGGGACCACATCTCATTTGAAGTCATTTTGAGGGGTCTATATGATAGAAAATACCCAAGTGTGACACCATTCTAAAAACTACACCCCTCAAGGTGCTCAAAACCACATTCAAGAAGTTTATTAACCCTTCAGGTGTTTCACAGGAATTTTTGGAATGTTTAAATAAAAATTAACATTTAATTTTTTTTCACACAAAATTTTTTTCAGCTCCAATTTGTTTTATTTTACCAAGGGTAACAGGAGAAAATGGACCCCCAAAGTTGTTGTACAATTTGTCCTGAGTACACTGATACATATTGGGATATGTGGGGGTAAACCACTGGAAAGGAGCGCCATTTGACTTTTCAATGCAAAATTGACTGGAATTGAGATGGGACGCCATGTTGCGTTTGGAGAGCCCCTGATGTGCCTAAACATTGAAACCTCCTACAAGTGACACCATTTTGGAAAGTAGACCCCCTAAGGAACTTATCTAGATGTGTGGTGAGCACTTTGACCCACCAAGTGCTTCACAGAAGTTTATAATGCAGAGCCGTAAAAATAAAAAATCATATTTTTTCACAAAAATGATCTTTTCGCCCCCAATTTTTTATTTTCCCAAGGGTAAGAGAAGAAATTGGACCCCAAAAAATGTTGTGCAATTTGTCCTGAGTACGCTGATACCCCATATGTGGGGGTAAACCACTGTTTGGGCGCATGGCAGAGCTTGGAAGGGAAGGAGCGCCATTTGACTTTTCAATGCAAAATTGACTGGAATTGAGATGGGACGCCATGTTGCGTTTGGAGAGCCCCTGATGTGCCTAAACATTGAAACCCCCCACAAGTGACACCATTTTGGAAATTAGACCCCCTAAGGAACTTATCTAGATGTGTTTTGAGAGCTTTGAACCCCCAAGTGTTTCACTACAGATTATAACGCAGAGCCGTGAAAATAAAAAGTTTTTTTTTTTCACAAAAATGATTTTTAGCCCCCAGCTTTTGTATTTTTACAAGGGTAACAGAATAAACTGGACCCCAAAAGTTGTTGTCCAATTTGTCCTGAGTATGCTGATAGAACTTATCTAGATGTGTTGTGAGAACTTTCAACCCCCAAGTGTTTCACTAGAGTTTACAACGCAGAGCCGTGAAAATAAAACATATTTTTTTCCCACAAAAATGATTTTTAGCCCCCCAAATTTTTATTTTCCCAAGGATAACAAGAGAACTTGGACCCCAGAAGTTGTTGTTCAATTTGTCCCGAGTACGCTGTTACCCCATATGTTGGGGTAAACCCCTTTTTGGACACACGGGAGAGCTCGGAAGGGAAGGAGCACTGTTTTACTTTTTCAACGCAGAATTGGCTGGAATTGAGATTGGACGCCATGTCGCGTTTGGAGAGCCCCTGATGTGCCTGAACAGTGGAAACTCCCCAATTCTACCTGAAACCCTAACCCAAACACACCCCTAACCCTAATCCCAACGGTAACCCTAACCACACCCCTAACCCTGACACACCCATAATTCTAATCCCAACCCTAATCCCAACCGTAAATGTAATCTTAACCCTAACTTTACCTCCAACCCTAACCCTAGCCCTAACCCTAACCCTAGCCCTAATAGGAAAATGGAAATAAATACATTTTTTTAATTTTATTATTTTTTCCTAACTAAGGGGGTGATGAAGGGGGGTTTGATTTACTTTTATAGCGTTTTTTATATCGGATTTTTATGATTGGCAGCTGTCACACAATAAAAGACGCTTTTTATAGCAAAAAAGTTTTTGCGTCTCCACATTTTGAGACCTATAATTTTTCCACATTTTGGTTCACAGAGTCATGTGAGGTCTTGTTTTTTGTAGGACGAGTTGACGTTTTATTGGTAACATTTTCGGACACGTGACCGTTTTTGATCACTTTTTATTCCGATTTTTGTGAGGCAGAATGACCAAAAACCAGCTATTCATGAATTTCTTTTGGGAGAGGCGTTTATACCGTTCTGCGTTTGGTAAAATTGATAAAGCAGTTTTATTCTTCGGGTCAGTACGATTACAGCGATACCTCATTTATATCATTTTTTTATGTTTTGGCGCTTTTATACGATAAAAACTATTTTATAGAAAAAATAATTATTTTGGTATCGCTTTATTCTCAGGCCTATAACTTTTTTATTTTTTTGCTGATGATGCTGTATCGCGGCTTGTTTTTTGCGGGACAAGATGGCGTTTGCAGTGGTACCATGGTTATTTATATCCGTCTTTTTGATCGCGTGTTATTCCACTTTTTGTTCGGCGGTATGGCAATAAAGCGTTGTTTTTTGCCTTTTTTTTTTTTTTTTCTTAGTGTTTACTGAAGGGGTTAACTAGTGGGGCAGTTTTATAGGTTGGGTCGTTACGGACGCGGCGATACTAAATATGTGTACTTTTATTGTTTTGTTTTTTTTATTTAGACAAAGAAATGTATTTATGGGAATAATATATATTTTTTTTTATTATTATTTATTTAGGATTTTTTTTTTTTTTTTTTTTTTACACATGTGGAAATTTTTTTTTTAGCTTTTTTACTTTGTCCCAGGGGGGGACATTACAGATCGATGATCTGATAGTGTGCACAGCACTCTGTCAGATCACCGATCTCACTTACATCGGTGCAGGCTTACCAGCGTCTGCTCTGAGCAGGCGCTCGGTATGCCACCTTTCTCCCTGCAGGACCCGGATGCCGCGGCCATCTTGGATCCGGGACCTGCAGCGAGGAAGGAGGTAGGAGACCCTCGGAGCAACGCGATCACATCGCGTTGCTCCGGGGGTCTCAGGGAAGCCCGCAGGGAGCCCCCTCCCTGCGCGATGCTTCCCTATACCGCCGGTACACTGCGATCATGTTTGATCGCGGTGTGCCGGGGGTTAATGTGCCGGGGGCGGTCCGTGACCGCTCCTGGCACATAGTGCCGGATGTCAGCTGCGATATGCAGCCGACACTCGGCCGCGCTCCCCCCGTGAGCGCGTCCGATCGCGTATGACGTACTATCCCGTCGGTGGTCATACGGGCCCACCCCACCTCGACGGGATAGTACGTCAGATGTCAGGAAGGGGTTAATCTTTTGTAGTTGTACTAAAATTGTTTATTAATAAAGTGTTTATATTTTAGTTTGGCGTTTGCTTCCTTGTTTATTTAGGGTTTGATAATCCTGTGGCCAGTCACATATCCTAAGTACCAGGTAACTTCCGTGAGTCCCACCACACATTTTCTCGGGTTCGATGTGAAACTCGCGATTCTGAGAGAATCCAGCACTTTTTGTACCTGGAACAGGTGGTTATTCCAGTTGGTACTAAAGATGATAATGTCATCTAAATATGCCAATGCATTCTTCTGATGAAGCTCTAATACTATGTCCATCAGCCTCTGGAATGTGGTCCAAGCCCCATATAATCCGAAAGGCAAGACGACATAGTGATAGAGATCCTCGGGCGTTATAAAGGCAGTCTTTTCTTTCTCCAATTGTGGTTCTTTTATTATATGTGCGGCTGTGCACGGCCTGGGCATCCATCAGATGCTCCTTTACTATGGGCCGGACTGCCGAAATCCGGTCCTGCATGATTGCCACATGCTCAATGACACTCTTATGCGGCGTTGGCTCCTGTTCCCACATCTCCTTGGCTAAGTCCAGCAACCCCCTTGGATGCCTGCCATACAATAGCTCAAATGGGGAGAAACCCATGGACACCTGTGGTACCTCGCGGATAGCGAACATTAGTGCAATAACATGTCCCAATCCCTCCTTGGAGACCACCTTTTTGAGCATGGATTTGAGGGTCTTGTTAAATCTTTTCACCAAACTTTCAGTTTGTGGGTGGTATACCGACGTGAATAGCTGTTTGATCTGGAGCAGCTTACATAGCTCCCTGGTCACCTTGGACATAAAAGGAGTCCCCTAAATCGGTAAGGATCTCTTTTGGCAGCCCAAAACATTTCAAACAACTCGCTGCCGATTAGTTTTGCCAATGTGTGGCAAAGAGGTATCGCCTCTGGGTACCACCTGGCGTAATCCACTACGACCAGAATATGTTGGTAACCCTGGGCGGATTTCACTATAGGGCCCACCATATCCATTTCCATCCACTCAAAGAGTACCTCTATGCAATGGGAGTGGTCAGTAGGCACTCGGGACATAACTAACAATACCGTTGTACCTCGGCATACACTCCAGGCCAAAAGTACCGATGTAGTATGCATTCTTGGGTTTTCTTTACTAGTGTCCTCCCAGCATGTGGGTGTGTGTCATCTCTAGCACAGCCTGACGGTACGACTGGGGCATCACCAGCTGTTCTACCACTTCATCTCAGATTTTATCAACCCTATACAGTAAGTCTTGGTTGATAGCCATGCAAGGAAAAACCGTTTCTGCATCTGTGTGTTGAGCCACCTCATTTATTTCCACCATCCTTTCCCGTGCCAGGGTGGGATCCTGGAGATGCGCCGTCCCAAATGTAACAGGGGACACGTCCAGCTCGGGGATTATCGGGGTCTCCGCGACCTCTCCTGGCAATACCTCTAGGGGAAACCTATCGGGGTTACACTCTGTCCCTAGATTGGTGACCCCTATGGCAGGTATCCCTGACTAGGGATCTTTGGGTTCTGCGTGTGGAATTACTTTTACATTGGGAGGGTTAACTCTGTGCTTCCACAGGGACCAGATCAGGGGTAAGTCTCTTCCCAACACAGTCTCATATGGAAGAGTCTTAACCACTTCCACCACATGTCTTATTTTTACACACGGGGTGGAAAACGTAACCTCCGCGGTTGGGTACTCTTGAGTTCCCCACTTTCCGACCTTCGGGGTTGTCCCGGCAACTAGGGACCCATGGACCAGAGTCACAAAGCTCCCTGAGCCCAGGAGAGCCTCCGTCAGGTACCCATTGATGAGTACCTGACCCAATTGGCTTTAGCTGCTTTCAACACCTGGAGATGCGGTGCCGACTTACTGGGCATACATAGTCTCTGCACATAATCCCGCAGTCCATGGTTTCACCTGTCATGGGGCAGTTGGCATTACCAGCACCTGATAGTGGATGCGCCGTTAGTATTGGAGACTGTTTTGGGGGAAACTGGTCTCCTGCCACTCTCGGGGGTACCCCCTCAGTAGAGACTCGGGGCTGACTGGCAGAAGGTCATGGACTTTTCCCAGGCTCCTGGGATGGCGGTGCACATCATGACAGCCGAAGTGGAGCAGTGCTCAGCCACTGTCAGGTGGCATAAATATCAGCTTCGTAGGCTACTATTATTATAAACATTTAAGGATAGTAACACAGTTTGTTACTGAAAGTAAGTGCAGTTCTGCTGGTCTGGGGGCCCTACTGCTACATGAAGGAGAGCCAACTTCTCCTCATTTCCAAAAATTATTGTCAGACACTACTGAAGTGGCATCAATTTCTCCAGAGTAGAAATAGTAAAATGGGGCTCTGACACCCTTTCCACTACAGGCAACCCACCAGACGGAGACCCAACTTGGAGTCTCCACATTTCAAAAAAAAATTTTTTAACATCAGCAGCAGTAGCAACAGCACTCACAGAAGCCATGACAAAGATGTCACAGACTGCAATAATGCGAGATCAATGCATTACACTAAAAACTACACATCGCCTAATCTGCCAAGTCTCCGATTGGGATGCAAAAATCATAGGTGATCCGTGATTTGTTCATCTTGATGAAAGTTAAGCGGTCTACTCTTTTAGGGGACAGCGGGATGCGCTTACCCATCAAGATACCACCAGCAGCGCTGAAGATACGTTCTGAGAGAACGCTGGCTACCGGGCATGACAAAACCTCCAAAGGTGTGACAGGCAAGCTCAGGCCACTCTTCCATTTTTGAAGACCAAAATGCAAAGGGGTTCAAACGCCCCATGATGGCATTGATTCCTCCTCTGTTAGGAGTCAAATTCCTGCTGCTGCACAGGGGGAATCTCAAACCATGTCTGCTGCAGTCTCTCATTCTGCATCAGCCGCAGTGGAGCCTGCTCAGCGGAGACGTTGGTCCCAGTGTCTTGCTCAGTCTGATTCTGTGCAAAAGGTTACTGCTGCCTTTCCAGGCTCTGCCATTGTAGCCTGTACTGATCAGCGGCGAGCAGACATCTCTGGGACTAAGTCCTGCTTTTCCCCTTCTGAGCATGCCCAAAGGAAGACCTCTCAGTGGAGGTCTTGGGTCACATGCTCATGTACTGCAGTAGCTCCAATTGGTCCTCTAGGAATGTCCTGAAGCTGCTCAGTTACTGTAGCAGTTCTCATTGGTCCTCTAGGAAGGTCCTGAACTTGCTGCATCTATAAAAGGTTTGCATAGCCGCACAGCCATGCGCTAGTATGCACTTGTTTATGTGTGTGTTGGGAGTGAAAGTCGCTCTTTAATCATCCCCTCCCTTGTGTTTGAATGCTCGCGTAAGGAGGATGATTGTAATCTAGTGCCCGACTTGTTACCAATACTGGTACACAAACCGTGTCTATTGCTGTGACCGCCAGTGCGGCGCCGTGTGCTATCACCGCGCTTTCTAAACCCAAGTCTGGGTGGTTAGTGGCGTCCACCAGTGCGGCTTCGCATGCACTCTCGTGCCATTTAATTATTATTTCTGTTACGTGCGGTACTGCGGCCCTGTGACGCAACAGGGTTTGCTTCTTTCACACGGTGAAGCTAACCCGTGTGTGTATCCTCATTGTACCGCCATATAGTCCGTCATTGCTTAGCAGTAGGTTCCATCTCTGCACGGTGGACCCCGGGCTGCCAACGCACCTTATTCCTTTTCTCTAATTATTTGGTGCGTTCCGCTAGCCCTCACATTATACTAGCGCCAGGGTCTGGCTAAGTAATGATGGACGAACAGCGATTGCATTAGTACATCCAGCTGCTGGAGGGCAGGTTGGGGGCTCTTGAGCGTGCAACCTCAGCGGTGGATCTTACCGCAATAGCTGTTCAGGCTGCTAGCGTGGCTGCGGCAGCTTTACCCACTGCCATCTCTGTTCCGACCTTATCTCACCTCCCGCTGCCAGAGAAATTCTCTGGTGACAGTAAATCCTGTAGGGGTTTTGTGAGCCAGTGCAGTATACACCTCGAGCTCCTGGCTGCACGTTTTCCTATAGAGCGGGCAAAGGTGGGATTCATAATTTCTCTGCTGTCAGACAGGGCATTGGAGTGGGCTACGCCGCTGTGGGAGCGTGATGATCATGTGGTGCAGAGTGCTCCTCGGTTTTTGAGCACTCTGAAACATGTCTTTTTAGGACCCCAAGTCATCCATGATATGGCTCTCCAACTGCTGGCATTGACTCAGGGTTCGTCTATGGTCAGCCATTTTGCCGTCCACTTCCAGACATTAGCGTCTGAGCTGGAATGGTCGGATAAAGCCCTTATCCCCGTATTTTGGAGAGCGCTGGCTGACCATGTGAAGGACGCTTTTGCCACTAGGGAGATTCCCGCCACACTGGAGGAGCTGATAACTATATCAACCCGCATCAACCTTCGTTTTCACGAGCGAAGGTTGGAGCGAGCCCAGTGTAGGCAGAGGTTTCGGCTGGCTCCCACCTTCGCCAAACCTCAGGAATCTCCGGTCCAGGCATCTGAGTCACATGAGGCCATAGAAGCGTTGCGTGCGGAATCTAAGTCCTGGTCCGCTCATGCACCTATGGTCTGTCATGTTTGCCGGCAGTCAGGACATCTTACCTCCAAGTGTTCTCAGCGGTCGGGGGAACGTCGGCGTCTAGTGGTAGTTGGAGGAGGTGCACTAGACACGGAGATGTTTTCCTCTAAAAGGTCCTTCAGGGGGACAATAACCATAGGCCTTTGCCTGGACTCCGGTGCGGAAGGCAATTTCATGTCATCTGCTTTCGCCCAGCGTCACACAATGCCCCTGGTGATGCTCGCAAAACCTTTGACTGTTCGAGTGGTAAATGGGTCGACACTACCCTCACAGATTACACATCAGATTTTTAGCACAAGATTTGCAAACGTTGTGAGCCCATTCACCAAAACGTCAAGGTAATCTCAGATCGAATGGGTAACTACACTGACTGTCTGGTGTGAACACTTACCTATGGTATCTGAGCTGAATGCCTAATGTGAACACTTGCTTATGGCTAATGACAGGGTAAAGCCTACTTATATAGGACGCTCAGAACCAATTGTGTTGAGATGTAATTAAAACATGGAGAAGGGCAGGGCGTTCAAGTCAGAAAATAATATATAGTAAATAGATCAACTGACCGAACAATATATATATATATATATATATAAATAGTTTGTAGCCAAAAAAAGTAAAATATACAATAGATCAATGGCCAAACTTATATGTGCTAAAAAACAGGGAAATGTGAAATATTTATTGATCTATTGTATATTTGACTTTTTTTGGCTACAAACTATTTATATATATATACCGTATATACTCGAGTATAAGCCGACCCGAGTATAAGCCGACCCCCCTAATTTTGCCACAAAAAACTGGGAAAACTTATTGACTCGAGTATAAGCCTAGGGTGGAAAATGCAGCAGGTACCGGTGAATTTCAAAATTAGAAATAGATACTCCATACCATTCATTATGGCCCCATAGATGCTCCACATAAAGCTGTGCCATATATAATGCTCTGCACCGTTCATTATGGCCCCATAGATGCTCCACATAAAGCTGTGCCATATATACAATGCTCTGCACCGTTGCCCCATAGATAGCTGTGCCATATATATGCTCTGCACCATTGCCCCATAGCTGTGCCATATAGTGCTCTGCACCATTGCCCCATAGCTCTGCCATATAGTGCTCTGCACCGTTGCCCCATAGCTGTGCCATATAGTGCTCTGCACCATTGCCCCATAGCTGTGCCATATAGTGCTCTGCACCATTGTCCCATAGCTGTGCCATATAGTGCTCTGCACCATTGTCCCATAGCTCTGCCATATAGTGCTCTGCACCATTGCCCCATAGCTGTGCCATATAGTGCTCTGCACCATTGTCCCATAGCTGTGCCATATAATGCTCTGCACCATTGTCCCATAGCTCTGCCATATAGTGCTCTGCACCATTGCCCCATAGCTGTGCCATATAGTGCTCTGCACCATTGCCCCATAGCTGTGCCATATAGTGCTCTGCACCATTGCCCCATAGCTGTGCCATATAGTGCTCTGCACCGTTGCCCCATAGCTGTGCCATATAGTGCTCTGCACCGTTGCCCCATAGCTGTGCCATATAGTGCTCTGCACCATTGCCCCATAGATGCTCCACATAAATATGTGCTGCTGCTGCCGCTGCAATAAAAAAAACAAAAACACATACTCACCTGTCTTGCTTGCAGCTCCTCGGCGCCATCTTCCCGGCGTCTCTCCGCACTGACTGATCAGGCAGAGGGCGGCGCGCACACTATATGCGTCATCGCGCCCTCTGCCTGCAGTCAGTGAGGAGAGACGCCGGGAAGATGGCGCCGACGCCCGGCGTTGTGGAACGAGGACAGGTGAATATGTCATACTTACCTGCTCCCGGCGTCCCGCTCCTTCCCCCGGACAGCTGGTCTTCGGTGCCGCAGCCTCTTTCTCTGTCAGCGGTCACCGGCACCGCTTCATTAGAGAAATGAATAGGCGGCTCCGCCCCTATGGGGGGCGGAGCAGCCTATTCATTTCTCTAATGAGCGGTCCCACGTGACCGCTCAGGGGAAGAGGCTGCGGCACCCGGAGACAGTGGGACGTGCAGGGGGGGCAACAGGAGCCCCGGAAGCAGGTGAGTATATAACAGTGCTCACCCGCCGACCCCACCACCGATCATGACTCGAGTATAAGCCGAGGGGGCACTTTCAGCCCAAAAATTTGGGCTGAAAATCTCGGCTTATACTCGAGTATATACGGTATATATATATTGTTCGGTCAGTTGATCTATTTACTATATATTATTTTCTGACTTGAACGCCCTGCCCTTCTCCATGTTTTAATTACATCTCAACACAATTGGTTCTGAGCGTCCTATATAAGTAGGCTTTACCCTGTCATTAGCCATAAGCAAGTGTTCACATTAGGCATTCAGCTCAGATACCATAGGTAAGTGTTCACACCAGTCAGTGTAGTTTCCCATTCGATCTGAGATTACCTTGACGTTTTGGTGAATGGGCTCACAACGTTTGCAAATCTTGTGCTAAAAATCTCATGTGTTTGTTCATAAAGTTCATAAGCCAGTATGCTATTCATATTTCACATATTTCACATTTCCCTGTTTTTTAGCACATATAAGTTTGGCCATTGATCTATTGTATAGATTACACATCAGACCATTCCATTCACTCTTTCTATGTGTCCATCAAATCAGGAGATTATCTCCCTATTAGTCATTCCTGAGGGAATTGATGAGGTCCTGTTGGGGATACCATGGCTTCGCTATCATTCTCCTCATATAGAGTGGTCCTCAGGGAAAATTTTGGGATGGAGTAAATCATGTGAGGGTAGATGTCAGAGGGAGTGCGTTCAGGTTGCTTCTACAGAGGTACCCACAGATCTTTCCTCTCTCCCCAAGCACTATTGGTCCTATGCGGATGTGTTCTCCAAAAGGGCTGCGGAGACCCTTCCGCCTCACCGCCCCTATCACTGTCCTATTGACCTCTTGCTCCTGCCTGGTGCAGAGCCTCTCTGGGGTCGAGTCTATCCGTTATCTCTCCCGGAGACGGAGGCAATGTCCCAGTACATTCAAGAGAATCTGGTAAGAGGATTCATTAGGAAGTTAGTGTCACCTGCAGGGGCTGGGTTCTTCTTTGTGCAGAAGAAGAATGGAGAACTACATCCATGCATAGACTACAGGGGTCTTAACGCCATCACCGTTAAGAATAAATACCCACTACCCCTGATATCTGAGCTTTTTGATAGGCTACGGGGAGCAAGGGTATTTACTAATTTAGATCTGCGGGGTGCTTAAAACCTGATTTGCATCCATGAGGGGGATGAATAGAAGACGGCTTTGAACACCAGGGATGGGCACTATGAATATCTGGTGATGCCCTTCGGGCTCTAATGCCCCAGCCGTTTTCCAAGACTTTGTGAACGACATCTTCTGGGAGATGCTCACCACCTCTGTCGTAGTCTATCTGGATGATATTCTCCTCTACTCTCCAGATATTCACTCCCGTCGGAGAGATGTTCGCAAAGTTTCGACTTCTTACGGGCAAACTCCCTCTATGCCAAGTTGGAGAAGTGTGTGTTTGAGCAGGAGTCCTTGCTTTTCCTTGGCTATATCATCTCTGCCCAGGGATTGGCTATAGATCCTGCCAAGCTACAGGCTGTGATGGACTGGCAAGAACCCCATTCTCTTAAGCGGTGCAGCGCTTTATGGGGTTCATTAATTACTATCGCCAGTTCATCCCACACTTCTCAACTTTAGTAGCTCCCTTGGTTGCCCTCACCAAGAAGGGAGCAAATCCCAAGTTGTGGTCGGAGGAGGTCTCCAAGGCCTTTCTCTCGATTAAGTCACACTTTGCTAGCGCTCCCATCCTACATCACCCCGATGTAGATAAGCCATTTATTATGGAGGTGGATGCCTCATCCGTTGGTGCTGGAGCAGTCCTCTTCCAAAAGGATGCTCAAGGTCGGAAGTATCCTTGCTTCTTCTCCAAGACCTTTTCACCAGCGGAGAGGAATTATTCCATCGGGGACAGGGAGTTGCTAGCGACGAAGTTGGCCTTCTCAGAGTGGAGACACCTCTTGGAAGGAGCTCGCTTTCCCTTCCAAGTGTTCACAGACCACAAGAACTTGGTGTACTTACAGACGGCCCAGCGGCTGAATTCTCGCCAGGCTAGATGGTCCCTGTTCTTCTCCCGGTTCCATTTTACTCTCCATTTTCTCTCCGGAGAGAAGAACATTTGTGCCGACCCTCTCTCTCGCTCCATAGTGTCATCTAAGGAGGAGGAGGAGGAGCCTCGGTTTATTGTCCCTTCTAAGAACCTGAGAACTGTGGCTCTGGTTTCGCTAGAGTCTGTGCCCCCAGGCAAGACTTTCGTTCCATCTAATTTGCAACTGGAGGTTCTCTCTTGGGCTTACTCGTCCAGGGTGGGTGGACATTTTGGGACCAAGAGGACATCTGAGCTTTTGGCGAGGATGTACTGGTGGCCGCATATGGCCCGTGACGTTGGGGACTATATTTGGGCGTGTGTCTCTTGCACCAAGAATCGGTCTCCTTGGAAACGGCCTGCTGGGCAACTTTACCCCCTGCCGGTGGCAGACAGGCCCTGGGAGATGGTCGGGATGGACTTCGTGGTGGGCTTACCCAAGTCTCGTAACTGCACCGTTATCTGGGTTGTCACCGACCATTTCTCTAAGATGGTGCACTTGGTGCCGCTTCCACGGTTACCTTCTGCACGGGACTTGGTGGCGTTGTTAATTAAACATATTTTCAGCTTACATGGCATGCCTGATAAAATTGTTAGTGACCGGGGTCCCCAGTTCGTGTCTCGGTTTTGGAGAGAGCTCTGTCGTTTACTCAGCATAGAACTAAATCTCTCCTCTGCATATCATCCCGAGACGAATGGGTTGGTAGAGAGGGCCAACCCTGGCTCAGGGATAGGAAACAAAGGGTGGTTATTAATGGAGCACACTCGAACTGGGTCGCTGTTAGCAGTGGGGTACCACAGGGGTCAGTATTGGGCCCTCTTCTTTTTAACATATTTATTAATGACCTTGCAGGAGGCATTCAGAGTAGAATTTCAATATTTGCAGATGACACTAAACTCTGCAGGGTAATCAATACACGGGAGGACAATTTTATATTACAGGATGCTTTATGTAAACTAGAAGCTTGGGCTGATAAATGGCAAATGACCTTTAATGGGGATAAATGTAAGGTCATGCACTTGGGTAGAAGTAATAAGATGTATAACTATGTGCTTAATTCTAAAACTCTGGGCAAAACCGTCAATGAAAAAGACCTGGGTGTATGGGTGGATGACAAACTCATATTCAGTGGCCAGTGTCAGGCTGCTGCTACAAAGGCAAATAAAATAATGGGATGCATTAAAAGAGGCATAGATGCTCATGAGGAGAACATAATTTTACCTCTATACAAGTCACTAGTTCGACCACACTTAGAATACTGTGCACAGTTCTGGTCTCCGGTGTATAAGAAAGACATAGCTGAACTGGAGCGGGTGCAGAGAAGAGTGACCAAGGTTATTAGAGGACTGGGGGGTCTGCAATACCAAGATAGGTTTTTACACTTGGGGCTATTTAGTTTGGAAAAACGAAGGCTAAGGGGTGATCTTATGTTAATGTATAAATATATGAGGGGACAGTACAAAGACCTTTCTGCTGATCTTTTTAATCATAGACCGGTGACAGGGACAAGGGGGCATCCTCTACGTCTGGAGGAAAGAAGGTTTAAGCATAATAACAGACGCAGATTCTTTACTGTAAGAGCAGTGAGACTATGGAACTCTCTGCCGTATGATGTTGTAATGAGTGATTCATTACTTAAATTTAAGAGGGGACTGGATACCTTTCTGGAAAAGTATAATGTTACAGGGTATATACACTAGGTTCCTTGATAGGGCGGTGATCCAGGGAACTAGTCTGATTGCCGTATGTGGAGTCGGGAAGGAATTTTTTTCCCCAAGGTGGAGCTTACTCTTTGCCACATGGGTTTTTTTCGCCTTCCTCTGGATCAACATGTTAGGGCATCTTAGGTTAGGCTATGGGTTGAACTAGATGGACTTAAAGTCTTCCTTCAACCTTAATAACTATGTACTATGTAACCAGACTCTGGTGACATATTTGCGACATTTTGTCTCTGCTAGGCAGGATGACTGGGCATCTTTGCTACCTTGGGCAGAATTTGCTCTGAACAATGCCGTAGCCGATTCCACTGGGCAGACTCCTTTTCTCCTTAATTACGGCCAGCATCCACATGTCCCTGTGCCCATGCCCGTGTCATCCACTGATTCCGGGGTGGCAGACTGGGCAGTGGAGGCACGTGACATTTGGGACTGCACACAGGATGCCATTCGGGCTTCCGAGGAGAGAATGAGGGTTTCTGCCGATTTTCACCGGCGCCCCGCTCTGACCTTCGCTCCTGGCGACTTAGTGTGGTTCTCCGCCCGTAACATCAGGGTGCGAGTTGAGTCCACTAAGTTTGCGCCTCACTACTTTGGTCCTTTTAAGGTTCTGGAACAGGTTAACCCTGTGGTCTACCGTTTGGCTATTCCTCCGCGCCTTGGTATCACCGACACCTTCCACGTTTCCCTCTTAAAGCCCGTCTATATGTCCCAGTTTTCTGAGTTGTCTGCCAGGACATCGGGTTCGTCCACGGATGAGTACGAGGTGAATGCTATCGTGGGGTGCAAGGTGGTACGTGGCAAAAAATACTATCTGGTGGACTGGAAGGGCTACAGTCCTGAGGACAGAACCTGGGAACATGTAGAGCACATTCAGGCTCCTCTGCTCATTGCAGCCTTTGAGTGTAGCGAGGCCCAAGGAGGGGGGTTAATGTAAGGAGTCGAGTTTCCGCCGCTGCTGCGGTCTCTCATTCTGCATCAGCCGCAGTGGAGCCTGCTCAGCGTAGACGTCGGTCCCAATGTCTTGCTCAGTCTGATTCTGTGCAAAGGGTTACTGCTGCCTTTCCAGGCTCTGCCATTGTAGCCTGTACTCATCAGCGGTGAGCAGACATCTCTGGGACTAAGTCCTGCTTTTCCCCTTCTGAGGAAGACCTCTCAGTGGAGTTCTTGGGTCCCATGTTCATGTCCTGCAGTAGCTCCTATTGGTCCTCTAGGAAAGTTCTGAAGCTGCTCAGTTACAGTAGCAGTTCTCATTGGTCCTCTAGGAAGGTCCTGAACTTGCTGCAGCTATAAAAGGTTTGCATGGCTATGCGCTAGTATACACTTGTTTATGTGTGTGTGTTGTGAGTGAAAGTCGCTCTTTAATCATCCCCCTCCCTTGTGTTTGAATGCTCGCGTAAGGAGGATGACTTGTTACCAACACTGGTACACAAACAGCGTCTATTGCTGTGACCGCCAGTGCAGCACCGTGCGCTATCACTGCGCTTTCCAAACCCAAGTCTGGGTGGTTAGTGGCATCCGCCAGTGCGGCATCGCATGCACTCTCGTGCTATTTAATTATTTCTGTTACGTGCGGTACTGCGGCCCTGTGATGCAACAGGGTTTGCTTCTTTCACACAGGGTGAAGCTAACCCGTGTGTGTATCCTCATTGTACCGCCATATAGTCCGTCATTGCTTAGCAGCAGGTTCCATCTCTGCACGGTGGACCCCGGGCTGCAAATGCACCTTATTCCTTTTCTCTGATTATTTGGTGTGTTCTGCTAGCCCTAACATCCTCTGCCTCTACCTCTTCCTCTGCGACCACTGTACTGTGTTGGCCCAGGCTATGCAAAAGGTCAAACTACACCAGGGCTCGTCGCTGCTGCCACATTCACTGTATCATGTGTAAAGTGGAATTCCACTGTGCTGGCACCTTGCATATCATATGGTGAACAGGCAATTCAAGTCGATGACCTGCAGAGTGCAAACGGCGGAAGTGAGCACACAGCGACTGTGCTTTCTGCAGCAGCACATCCAGGCCAGGATAGTGGCAGAGAAATTGCTGTTCCACCAGGTTGAAGATGTGAGCCATGCAAAGCACGTGTATGAGGTTGCCACGGTGTAAGGCCGCAACTAGGTTTGCACCGTTATCGCACTTGGCCTTTCCTGTCTCCAGGTTCAGTGGAGACAGTCATTGCTCAAACGCAACAGAATGCCACAAAGAATAAATTACCCAAACACAAAGTACATGTAATATACAAATTAAATAAATCTTTATTATGTAAAGTATACAAACATAATAAACATATAATTAAAAAAACAGATTCAAAGGGGTATTTTAACAAAGACAAAAGTGGTAATCAATTCATTAAACAAGTAGATAAATACAGCTCTGGCAAAAATTAAGATACCACTGCACTGTTTTATAAAAATAAGCTTCTCTACATGTCAGACAGCCATTCCATTCCAGTGTCAGTTGAATTCCAACCAGAGTGCACCTCATTCTACTTAATGTGCTTCTGATTAGGCGATCACCTGAACCAAGTCTTATTTAACTAAGGAAAGTATAAAAAAAACACTGCTGTGGTGTTCACAATCCTCTTGCAATAGGTGGATGGCAAAACAAGTGCTAGTACTATCCCAAAAGTATTAGGAATGAAAAATAACTTTTAACTATGCCAAAGGAGTTAAAAAGAAAAGTCTTGAGTGAGGAAAAGGGTTCAATTCTGGCTTTACTAGCAGAGGGCCACAGTGAGCATCATGTTGCCTCCATCCTTAAAATTTCTAAGACGGCAGTCCATTATAACAAGGTCAAGCAGCAAACATTGGGGACAACAAAGGTACATACTGGCAGATGGCGAAAACGACTCTCCACTGACCGGGATGACTGTCATCTTATTCAAATGTCACTCAGCATCTGCAGGATGACATCAAGTGACCTACAAAAGGAATGGCAAATGGCAGCTGGGGTGAAGTGCATGGCAAGAACAGTTCGTAACAGGCTCCTAGAAGCAGGACTCAAGTCATGTAAAGCTAGAAAATAGCCTTTCATCAATGAGAAGAAAAGGAGAGCCAGGCTGAAGTTTGCCAAAGACCATAAGGATTGGACCATAGTAGACTGGAATAAGTAAGGTAATCTTCACCGAGGAGTAGTGTTGAGCATTCCGATACCGCAAGTATCGGGTATCGGCCGATACTTGCGGGTATCGGAATTCGGGTATCGGTATCGAAACAACATTAATGTGTAAAATTAAGAATTAAAATAAAAAATATTGCTATACTCACCTCTCCGCCGCAGCCTGGACCTCACCGAGGGAACCGGCAGCGTTCTTTGCTTAAAATGCGCGCTTTTACTTCCTTCCGTGACGTCACGGCTTGTGATTGGTCGCATGCCGCCCATGTGGCCGCGACGCGACCAATCACAGCAAGCCGTGACGTAATTTTCAGGTCCTCAATGCCTAATTCTAGGCATTCAGGAATTTAAAATTACGTTCCGGCTTGTGATTGGTCGCGTCGCGGTCACATGGGCGACGCGACCAATCACAAGCCGTGACGTCACGGGAGGCAGGAGACGCGCGCATTTTTAAAATTACGTCACGGCTTGTGATTGGTTGCGTGCCGCCCATGTGACCGCGACGCGACCAATCACAGCAAGCCGTGACGTAATTTCAGGTCCTCAATGCAGAAATAGGCATCAGGACCTGAAATTACGTCACGGCTTGCTGTGATTGGTCGCGTCGCGGTCACATGGGCGGCACGCAACTAATCACAAGCCGTGACGTAATTTTAAAAATGCGCGCGTCTCCTGCCTCCCGTGACGTCACGGCTTGTGATTGGTCGCGTCGCTCATGTGACCGCGACGCGACCAATCACAAGCCGGAACGTAATTTTAAATTCCTGAATGCCTAGAATTAGGCATTGAGGACCTGAAAATTACGTCACGGCTTGCTGTGATTGGTCGCGTGCCGCCCATGTGGCCGCGACGTCACGGAAGGAAGTAAAAGCGCGCATTTAAGCAAAGAACGCTGCCGGTTCCCTCGGTGAGGTCCAGGCTGCGTCAGAGAGGTGAGTATAGCAATATTTTTTATTTTAATTCTTTATTTTACACATTAATATGGATCCCAGGGCCTGAAGGAGAGTTTCCTCTCCTTCAGACCCTGGGAACCATCAGGATTACCGTCCGATACTTGAGTCCCATTGACTTGTATTGGTATCGGGTATCGGTATCGGATTAGATCCGATACTTTGCCGGTATCGGCCGATACTTTCCGATACCGATACTTTCAAGTATCGGACGGTATCGCTCAACACTACCGAGGAGTCTAATTTTCAGCTTTTTCCAACACCCGGTCGTCTAATGGTTGCACGGAGACTTGGAGAGGCTTACAAGCCACAGTGTCTTGCACCCACTGTGAAATTTGGTGGAGGATCGGTGATGATCTGGGGATGCTTCAGCAAGGCTGGAATTGGGCAGGTTAATCTTTTCGAAGGACGTATGAATCAAGCCGCATACAAGGTTATCCTGGAAAAACAGTTGATTCCTTCTACTCAGGCAATGTTCCCCAACTCTGAGGACAGGTTTTTCCAGCAGGACAATGCTCCATGCCACACAGCTATGTCAATCAATGTGTAGATGAAGAACCACCACATCAAATCCCTGTCATGGCCAGCCCAACCTCCAGACCTGTACCCCATTGAAAACCTCTGGAATGTAATTAAGAGGAAGATGGATAGTCACAAGCCATCAAACAAAGAACTGCTTACATTTTTGTACCAGTAGTGGCATAAGGTCACCCAGAAGCAGTGTGAAAGACTGGTGGAAAGCATGCCAAGACGCATGAAAGCTGTGATTAAAAATCATGGTTATTCCACAAAATATTGGTTTCTCAACTCTTCCTGAGTTAAAACATTAGTATTGTTGTTTCTAAATGATTATGAACTTGGGTTTTTTGTTTTTTTTACATTCTTTGAGGTCTGCAAGCAATGCATTTTTTATTATGACCATTTCTCATTTTCAGAAAATAAATACAAAATTTATTGCTTGGAACTTCGGAGACATGTCAGAAGTTTATAGAATAAAAGAACAATTTACATTTTACTCAAACATATACCTATAAAGACAAAAATCACATAAACTGAAAATTTTGCAGTGGTCTCTTAATTTTTGCCAGAGCTGTGGATACACAGATGAATAATCAATCATATATCAAAAATTTAACAGAGAGTAATTAAAGCATTGTATATAGACCATCTGTGTGAGAACATGATCTGATTAACCCCTTAACGTCCACAGTCTGTCATGGCCGGGTGTCAGTTCTCACACCAGGACAGACTGTGTCCGTCATGCATTTAACCCCTTCCCGACATTTGACGTACTATCCCGTCGAGGTGGGGTGGGCCCGTATGACCGCCGACGGGATAGTACGTCATCATCGATCAGCGGCGCTCACGGGGGGAGCGCGGCCGATCGCGGCCGGGTGTCAGCTGCATATCGCAGCTGACATCCGGCACTATGTGCCAGGAGCGGTCACGGACCGCCCCCGGCACATTAACCCCCGGCACACCGCGATCAAACATGATCGCAGTGTACCGGCGGTATAGGGAAGCATCGCGCAGGGAGGGGGCTCCCTGCGGGCTTCCCTGAGACCCCCGGAGCAACGCGATGTGATCGCGTTGCTCTGAGGGTCTCCTACCTCCCTCCTCGCCGCAGGTCCCGGATCCAAGATGGCCGCGGCATCCGGGTCCTGCAGGGAGGGAGGTGGCTTACCGAGTGTCTGCTCAGAGCAGACACTTGGAAAGCCTGCAGCCCTGCACAGCAGATCGTCGATCTGGCAGAGTGCTGTGCACACTGCCAGATCAATGATCTGTGATGTCCCCCCCTGGGACAAAGTAAAAAAGTAAAAAAAAAATTTTTCCACATGTGTAAAAAAAAATAAAAAAAAAATTCCTAAATAAATAATAATAAAAAAAATATATTATTCCCATAAATACATTTCTTTATCTAAATAAAAAAAACAAAACAATAAAAGTACACATATTTAGTATCGCCGCGTCCGTAACGACCCAACCTATAAAACTGCCCCACTAGTTAACCCCTTCAGTAAACACCGTAAGAAAAAAAAAAAAAAAACGAGGCAAAAAACAACGCTTTATTACCATACCGCCGAACAAAAAGTGGAATAACACACGATCAAAAAGACTGATATAAATATCCATGGTACCGCTGAAAACGTCATCTTGTCCCGCAAAAAAAAAGCCGCCATACAGCATCATCAGCAAAAAAATAAAAAAGTTATAGTCCTGAGAATAAAGCGATACCAAAATAATTATTTTTTCTATATTTTAGTTTTTATCGTATAAAAGCGCCAAAACATAAAAAAATGATATAAATGAGATATCGCTGTAATCGTACTGACCCGACGAATAAAACTGCTTTATCAATTTTACCAAACGCGGAACGGTATAAACGCCTCTCCCAAAAGAAATTCATGAATAGCAGGTTTTTGGTCATTCTGCCTCACAAAAATCGGAATAAAAAGCGATCAAAAATGGTCACGTGTCCGAAAATGTTACCAATAAAAACGTCAACTCGTCCCGCAAAAAACAAGACCTCACATGACTCTGTGGAGCAAAATGTGGAAAAATTATAGGTCTCAAAATGTGGAGACGCAAAAACTTTTTTGCTATAAAAAGCGTCGCTGGTTTCACATTTGCGTTTTTGTCTGCAGCGTTTTTTGCACAAAAAACCGCATGCGTTTTTTCCCTATATTTGACATTGAAAACGCATGCGGTTTTTTTGTACGCGTTTGGTCGTGTTTTCAAACGCATGCGGTTTTTTTCTGCATGCGTTCATTTTCAGAAATACAACCTGCAGTATTTTCTTGCGTTTTTAAGCACATGCGTTTGTTTGCGTTAAAAACGCATGCATTTTTATCGAAAAAAAACAGAAAACACACTGAAAAGCCACCCACCACCATCAAGGTGATAAAGGGATCCAAACCCTAACCCTAACTCTACCCCTAACCTCACCCCTAACCGTTTAATGAACATTTTCTGACAGTCATAGTGCCACGTATTTCAGTGCCACGTATTTCAGTGCCACGTATTTCAGTGCCACGTATTTCAGTGCCACGTATTTCTGTGCCACGTATTTCAGTGCCACGTATTTCAGTGCCACGTATTTCAGTGCCACGTATCACGTATTTCAGTGCCACATATTTTAGTACCACGTATTTCAGTGCCACGTATTTCAGTGCCACGTATTTCAGTGCCACGTATTTCAGTGCCACGTATTTCAGTGCCACGTATTTCAGTGCCACGTGTTTCAGTGCCACGTGTTTCAGTGCCACGTATTTAAGTGCCACGTATCACATATTTCAGTGCCACGTATTTCAGTGCCACGTATTTCAGTGCCACGTATTTCAGTGCCACGTATTTCAGTGCCACGTATTTCAGTGCCACGTATTTCAGTGCCACGTATCACATATTTATATTATATTCAGTGCCACGTATCACATATTTAAGTGCCACGTATTTCAGTGCCACATATTTCAGTGCCACGTATCACGTATTTCAGTGCCACGTGTTTCAGTGCCACGTATTTCAGTGCCACGTATTTCAGTGCCACATATTTCAGTGCCACGTATTTCAGTGCCACGTATTTTAGGGCCACGTATTTCAGTGCCACGTGTTTCAGTGCCACGTATTTCAGTGCCACGTATTTCAGTGCCACGTATCACGTATTTCAGTGCCACGTGTTTCAGTGCCACGTATTTAAGTGCCACGTATCACGTATTTCAGTGCCACGTATTTCAGTGCCACGTATTTCAGTGCCACGTATTTCAGTGCCACGTATTTCAGTGCCACGTATTTCAGTGCCACGTATTTTAGTGACACGTATTTTAGTGACACGTATTTCAGTCACGTTTAGGGTTAGGGTGAGGGGTAGGGTTAGGGTTAGGGCTAGGGTTGGAGGTAAAGTTAGGGTTAGGGTTTGGATTACATTTACGTTTGGATTAGGGTTGGGATTAGAATTATGGGTGTGTCAGGGCTAGGGGTGTGGTTAGGGTTACCGTTGGGATTAGGGTTAGGGGTGTGTTTGGGTTAGGGTTTCAGGTAGAATTGGGGAGTTTCCACTGTCCAGGCACATCAGGGGCTCTCCAAGCGCGACATGGCGTCCAATCTCAATTCCAGCCAATTCTGCGTTGAAAAAGTAAAACAGTGCTCCTTCCCTTCCGAGCTCTCCCGTGCGCCCAAAAAGGGGTTTACCCCAACATATGTGTTATCAGCGTACTCGGGACAAATTGAACAACAACTTCTGGGGTCCAAGTTCTCTTGTTATCCTTAGGAAAATAAAAATTTGGGGGGCTAAAAATCATTTTTGTGGGAAAAAAAAGATGTTTTATTTTCACGGCTCTGCGTTATAAACTGTAGTGAAACACTTGGGGGTTCAAAGTTCTCACAACACATCTAGATAAGTTCCTTGGGAGGTCTAGTTTCCAATATGGGGTCACTTGTGGGGGGTTTGTACTGTTTGGGTACATCAGGGGCTCTGCAAATGCAACGTGACGCCTGCAGACCAATCCATTTAAGGCTGCATTCCAAATGGCGCTCCTTCCCTTCCGAGCTCTGTCATGCACCCAAACAGTGGTTCCCCCCCACATATGGGGTATCAGCGTACTCAGGACAAATTGGACAACAACTTTTGGGGTCTAATTTATCCTGTTACCCTTGTAAAAATACAAAACTGGGGGCTAAAAAATCATTTTTGTGAAAAAAAAAAAGAATTTTTATTTTCACGGCTTTGCGCTATAAACTTTAGTGAAACACTTGGGGGTTCAAAGTTCTCAAAACACATCTAGATAAGTTCCTTGGGAGGTCTAGTTTCCAATATGGGGTCACTTGTGGGGGGTTTGTACTGTTTGGGTACATCAGGGGCTCTGCAAATGCAACGTGACGGCTGCTGACCAATCCATTTAAGTCTGCATTCCAAATGGCGCTCCTTCCCTTCCGAGCTCTGTCATGCGCCCAAACAGTGGTTCCCCCCCACATATGGGGTATCAGCGTACTCAGGACAAATTGGAAAACAAATTTTGGGGTCCAATTTATTCTGTTACCCTTGTAAAAATACAAAGCTGGGTGCTAAAAAAATCATTTTTGAGAAAAAAAATAAAAATTATTTTCACGGCTCTGCGTTATAATCTGTAGTGAAACACTTGGGGGTTCAAAGCTCTCAAAACACATCTAGATAAGATCCTTAGGGGGTCTACTTTCCAAAATGGTGTCACTTGTAGGGAGTTTCAATGTTTAGGCACATCAGTGGCTCTCCAAACGCAACATGGCGTCCCATCTCAATTCCAGTCAATTTTGCATTGAAAAGTCAAATGGCGCTCCTTCCCTTCCAAGCTCTGCCATGCGCCCAAACAATGGTTTACACCCACATATGGGGTATCAGCGTACTCAGGACAAATTGGCCAACATTTTTTGGGGTCCAATTTCTTCTCTTACCCTTGGGAAAATAAAAAATTGGGGGCGAAAAGATCATTTTTGTGAAAAAATATGATTTTTTATTTTTACGGCTCTGCATTATAAACTTCTGTGAAGCACTTGGTGGGTCAAAGTGCTCACCACACATCTAGATAAGTTCCTTAGGGGGTCTACTTTCCAAAATGGTGTCACTTGTAGGGAGTTTCAATGTTTAGGCACATCAGGGGCTCTCCAAACGCAACATGGCGTCCCATCTCAATTCCAGTCAATTTTGCATTGAAAAGTCAAATGGCGCTCCTTCCCTTCCAAGCTCTGCCATGCGCCCAAACAATGGTTTACACCCACATATGGGGTATCATCGTACTCAGGACAAATTGGCCAACATTTTTTGGGGTCCAATTTCTTCTCTTACCCTTGGGAAAATAAAAAATTGGGGGCGAAAAGATCATTTTTGTGAAAAAATATGATTTTTTATTTTTACGGCTCTGCATTATAAACTTCTGTGAAGCACTTGGTGGGTCAAAGTGCTCACCACACATCTAGATAAGTTCCTTAGGGGGTCTACTTTCCAAAATGGTGTCACTTGTAGGGAGTTTCAATGTTTAGGCACATCAGGGGCTCTCCAAACGCAACATGGCGTCCCATCTCAATTCCAGTCAATTTTGCATTGAAAAGTCAAATGGCGCTCCTTCCCTTCCAAGCTCTGCCATGCGCCCAAACAATGGTTTACACCCACATATGGGGTATCATCGTACTCAGGACAAATTGCACAACATTTTTTGGGGTCCAATTTCTTCTCTTACCCTTGGGAAAATAAAAAATTGGGGGCGAAAAGATCATTTTTGTGAAACAATATGATTTTTTATTTTTACGGCTCTGCATTATAAACTTCTGTGAAGCACTTGGTGGGTCAAAGTGCTCACCACACATCAAGATAAGTTCCTTAGGGGGTCTACTTTCCAAAATGGTGTCACTTGTAGGGGGTTTCAGTGTTTAGGCACATCAGGGGCTCTCCAAACGCAACATGGCGTCCCATCTCAATTCCAGTCAATTTTGCATTGAAAAGTCAAATGGCGCTCCTTTCCTTCCGAGCTCTGCCATACGCCCAAACAGTGGTTTACCCCCACATATGGGGTATCAGCGTACTCAGGACAAATTGTACAACAACTTTGGGGGTCCATTTTCTCCTGTTACCCTTGGTAAAATAAAACAAATTGGAGCTGAAATAAATTTTGTGTGAAAAAAAGTTAAATGTTCATTTTTATTTAAACATTCCAAAAATTCCTGTGAAACACCTGAAGGGTTAATAAACTTCTTGAATGTGGTTTTGAGCACCTTGAGGGGTGCAGTTTTTAGAATGGTGTCACACTTGGGTATTTTCTATCATATAGACCCCTCAAAATGACTTCAAATGAGATGTGGTCCCTAAAAAAAAATGGTGTTGTAAAAATGAGAAATTGCTGGTCAACTTTTAACCCTTATAACTCCGTCACAAAAAAAAATTTTGGTTCCAAAATTGTACTGATGTAAAGTAGACATGTGGGAAATGTTACTTATTAAGTATTTTGCGTGACATATGTCTGTGATTTAAGGGCATAAAAATTCAAAGTTGGAAAATTGCAAAATTTTCAAAATTTTCGCCAAATTTCCATTTTTTTCACAAATAAACGCAAGTTATATCGAATAAATTTTACCACTAACATGAAGTACAATATGTCACGAGAAAACAATGTCAGAATCGCCAAGATCCGTCAAAGCGTTCCAGAGTTATAGCCTCATAAAGGGACAGTGGTCAGAATTGTAAAAATTGGCCCGGTCATTAACGTGCAAACCACCCTTGGGGGTGAAGGGGTTAAACTGTCACTGCGTGTAAACACGCAGTGACAGTTCAGCGCCGACAGCTGCCTGTGATAGCTGAGAGGCACGGGAAGACGTGCACGGACCCATACTGTCGGTCACCGCACTCAGATCGCTGTGATTGGTAAGTCAATCTGACTGACCGATCACAGTATGATCGCACAGAAGATCCTGAAATATCAGCACCTCCTGCCCGATCAGTGCAGCAGCTCAGCTCTGCCAGTGGGTGAGCATCTGCACTAACTGCCAGAAGAGGTGTCAGGGCCACCCGTAGCTGTTAACCCCTAAATGCTGTGATCGAGCACGATCAGGAGGGACGCAGGGGGACAGGAGCTCCCTGTGCCTTCAGATTGGCATCCCTGCGACGTAGTCGCGGGAACACGATCGTTGCCATTGTGACTCAGGGTCATCATGACAACCCCCAGGTCATCAAGCTACAGAAAGCTTCTAAGACCATGCTCACAGCATGGGGTCCGAAACTTTCAGTATAAGTATATTGCAGTGCAATGCATTATACTTTCAAAGTAAAAAAAGTGAAAGTCCCATAAAGGGACTAGGTAAAAAAGGGGAAAAAAAATTACAAAATAATAATTAAAAACCCACTAATAAATACACATTTTTATGTAAAAAAAAATTAAAGAAACAAAACAGTACACATTTGGTATCGCCTTGTCCGGAACAATCCGATCTATAAAAGTATCATGCTAGTTAAGCCCTTTAGTGAACGCCGTAAAAAAAAACACAAAAAAAGTAGCAAATTATGCTTTATCATCATATTACTTGGGAAAAGTGGAATAAAACGCAATCAAAAAGACAAATGTAAATAAAAATAGTATCACTCAAAATGCCATCTTATCCCGCAAAAAAAACAAGCAGCCATACAGCTCCATCAGCAGAAAATAAGTTCTAGCTCTGTTAAAGCAATGTAAAAATAGTTTTTTCTATAAAAGTTCTTATTGTGTCAAAGCACCAAAACATAAAAAAATATAAATGTGGCATCGCTGTAATCGTACTGACAAGAAGAATAAAGCTGCCTTATCAATCTTACCACACGCAGAACGGAAAAAAAATTCCTGAATTGTGGTATTTTGTTCATTCTGCCTCCAAAAAGATCAGAACAGAAAGTGATCAAAGAATGTCAAGTGCCCGAAAATGGTACCAATAAAAATATCACCTTGTCCCATAACAGACACGCCCTCGCATGTCTCTGTGGGACGAAAAATGGAAAAATTATAACTCTCAAAATATGGCAATGCAAAAGCTTCTTGAAAAAAAGAGCATCTAGTAGTGTGTGGTAGCAGCCAAACATAAAAAACCGATATAAATCTGGTATCACTGTAATCACACCAACCCGAATAATAAAGTCACCTAATCACTTATACCGCACGATGAACGGCGTAAAAAATAAATAAAACCAATTCTTCATCTGTTGTGGATTTGTTCATTCTGTGTCCCAAAGATCGCGGTAAGGCTCAGTGCGCATTTATCCTGTGCTCTACACTGAGTGCTTACACCGGAGTTTCCATGTAAATCTCTGAAATACACAATACAGACAGCGGAAGATTCCTTATAATGAGGCAGATGGAGGCACAGTGAACGCCATAGGACCTGTGATCCGGCAGTGTTCGTCTTTTTAGGCATGCATAAAAATGTGATCCACCATAGTTTTGTGTACTTCTGAATGGAAGGACAATGTTGAACAGAGGCCAGGCAGAGTCCAGAGTAACTCTGTTGTCTCATTATAGTGATTGGATTTCTCGGGAGTTTCATTTGTCACATCACTCGGAGATTTAAATGGAAACCAAAAAGTATGTGCTCAGTGGAGAGCGCCGGATAAATGTGATCCTAAACGTTATGAGAAATGTTCCCAATAAAAACTTCAACTCAGTCTACAAAAAAGGTAAGGTCCGTTTCTGTTAACAGAATTATAAGAGGCTTCCACGTTACTGGTAGCACAAAGGCTCCGGAAAAGCAAAATGGCTCATTGCCCCCCAAAAGAAATTCACAAATATACAAATATAATATACAAAATGGGGTCACTTAGGGGGAGGGGGATTCTGCTCTATAGCACTTAGGGGGCTCTGTATATGGAGTCCACCAGCTATTCTAGGAAAATCTGCGCTCCAGGAGGCGGATCTCAAATCAGTGTTATTCTATGAGTTACATCTCATCTGCAATATTTTTCTCAGCTGAAATCGAACTGAGAAAAAAATCGCAACATGCTGCGATTTGCTGCGTATCTCGGACGAGACTCGCTAATTCATTTGCCGGCTTCTGTAAATTCACTGCAGGAGCTGCCAAGATAGAAGAGATGGATTACATACAGTAAATATATTAAAAGAATAGGTAGATATATAGATGTCAGTGACAAATACAATTAGTACAGTGTGTGCAAATTACTGGACATGTATTTAATTAATAAAAGATTATTTTATGTAAAAAAAAATGGAGTGGGCTCCCGCACAATTTTCAAAACCAGCAGAGGGAAAGCCAGTGGCTGGGTGCAGATATTTATAGCCTGGGAAGGGGGTAATACCCATGGAGCTTCTCAGGCTATTAATATCAGCTCACAGCTGTATACTTAGCCTTTACTGGCTATTAAAAAATGCCCCAGAAAATGACGTGGGATCCCCCAATAATTAATACCCAGCAAAGGCAATGCAGACAGCTGTGGGCTGATATTAATAGCTTAGGAAGGGACCATGAATATTGCCCCCCCCCTCCCCTGGCTAAACACATCTGTGCCAGAAAAGTAGTTTCCGTCCATATATGGGAAATTGCCATTCTCAAGAGAAATTGCATAGCAAATTTTGTGGTCCATTTTCTCCAATTAGCCATTTTGAAAGTAAAAAAATTGGGACTAAAACAACTTTTAGTGGAAAAAATTTATTATTTCATTTTCACAGCCCAATGTTATACAATTCTGTGAAATTCCACCAATGAAGAAAGTAATAGGACGGCACTAGAACCATACAAGTTCTCTAGCTTAACGCTAATAAAGGACCGCTGACTAGCAGGTTTCACGACAGCTGTGGGTATCTGGTGTTCAGCATGAAAACAGCAATGATGTGGAAATGAACAAAGAAATGAAAAAAGAAATGCGGCACTCACCCAATTTGTTGCTGTGTAATTTTGTGAAGTTTATTAAAGACATGCTTTAACCCCTTTCTGACATCTGACGTACTATCCCGTCGAGGTGGGGTGGGCCCGGGCCGTATGACCACCGATGGGATAGTACGTCATACGCGATCGGCCACGCTCACGGGGGGAGCGCGGCCGATCGCAGCCGGGTGTCAGCTGCATATCGCAGCTGACATCCGGCACTATGTGCCAGGAGCGGTCACGGACCGCCCCGGCACATTAACCCCCGGCACACCGTGATCAAACATGATCGCGGTGTACCGGCGGTATAGGGAAGCATCGCGCAGGGAGGGGGCTCCCTGCGGGCTTCCCTGAGACCCCCGGAGCAACGCGATGCTTGATAAAGGCCTTTTAGGGCCGAAACGTTGCTGTTATATGGCACAATAAAACTACTTTTTTATACTACACACCTGGATGGAGCGCTGTTCTTCCTTTGCCCGCGTTGCTCCGAGGGTCTCCTACCTCCCTCCTCGCCGCAGGTCCCGGATCCAAGATGGCCGCGGCATCCGGGTCCTGCAGGGAGGGAGGTGGCTTACCGAGTGCCTGCTCAGAGCAGACACTTGGTAAGCCTCCAGCCCTGCACAGCAGATCGTAGATCTGGCAGAGTGCTGTGCACACTGCCAGATCAATGATCTGTGATGTCCCCCCCTGGGACAAAGTAAAAAAGTAAAAAATAATTCCCCACATGTGTGTAAAAAAAAAATAAAAAAAATATCCTAAATAAAGAAAAAAAAAAAAATATTATTCTCATAAATACATTTCTTTAGCTAAATAAAATAAAAAAAACAATAAAAGTACACATATTTAGTATCGCCGCGTCCGTAACGACCCAACCTATAAAACTGCCCCACTAGTTAACCCCTTCAGTAAACACCGTAAGAAAAAAAAAAAAAAAAGAGTCAAAAAAACAACGCTTTATTCTCATACCGCAAAACAAAAAGTGGAATAACACGCGATCAAAAAGACTGATATAAATAACCATGGTACCGCTGAAAACGTCATCTTGTCCCGCAAAAAATGAGCCGCCATACAGCATCATCAGCAAAAAAATAAAAAAGTTATAGTCCTGAGAATAAAGCGATACCAAAATAATTATTTTTTCTATAAAATAGCTTTTATCGTATAAAAGCGCCAAAACATAAAAAAAATGATATAAATGAGAAATCGCTGTAATCGTACTGACCCGAAGAATAAAAATTCTTTATCAATTTTACCAAACGCGGAACGGTATAAACGCCTCCCCCAAAAGAAATTCATGAATAGCTGGTTTTTGATCACTCTGCCTCACAAAAATCGGAATAAAAAGCGATCAAAAAATGTCACATGTCCGAAAATGTTACCAATAAAAACATCAACTCGTCCCGCAAAAAACAAGACCTCACATGACTCTGTGGACTCAAATATGGAAAAATTACAGCTCTCAAAATGTGGTAACGCAAAAAATATTTTTTGCAATGAAAAGCGTCTTTCAGTGTGTGACGGCTGCCAATCATAAAAATCCGCTAAATAACCCGCTATAAAAGTAAATCAAACCCCCCTTCATCACCCCCTTAGTTAGGGAAAAATAAAAAAATTAAAAAATGTATTTATTTCCATTTCCCCATTAGGGTTAGGGTTAGGACTAGAGTTAGGGCTAGGGTTAGGGTTAGGGCAAGGGTTAGGGCTAGGGTTAGGGATAGGGCTAGGGTTGGGGCTAGGGTTAGGGCTAGGGTTAGGGTTGGGGCTAGGGTTAGGGCTAGGGTTAGGGCTAGGGTTGGGGCTAGGGTTAGGACTAGGGTTAGGGCTAGGGTTGGGGCTAGGGTTAGGGCTAGGGTTAGGGCTAGTGTTACGGCTAGTGTTAGGGCTAGTGATAGGGCTAGGGTTATTGCTAGGGTTAGAGCTAGGGTTAGGGCTAGGGTTGGGGCTAGGGTTGGGGCTACAGTTAGGGTTGGGGCTAAAGATAGGGTTAGGGTTTGGATTACATTTACGGTTGGGAATAGGGTTGGGTGTGTCTGGGTTAGAGGAGTGGTTAGGGTTACTGTTGGGATTAGGGTAAGGGGTGTGTTTGGATTAGGGTTTCAGTTATAATTGGGGGGTTTCCACTGTTTAGGCACATCAGGGGCTCTCCAAACGGGACATGGCATCCGATCTGAATTCCAGCCAATTCTGCGTTGAAAAAGGAAAACAGTGCTCCTTCCCTTCAGAGCTCTCCCGTGTGCCCAAACAGGGGTTTACCCCAACATGTGGGGTATGAGCGTACTCAGGACAAATTGGACATCATCTTTTGGGGTCCAATTTATCCTGCTACCCTTGGGAAAATACAAAACTGGGGGCCAAAAAATAAGTTTTGTGGGAAAAAAAAGATTTTTTATTTTCACGGCTCTGCGTTGTAAACTGTAGTGAAACACTTGGGGGTTCAAAGTTCTCACAACACATCTAGATAAGTTCCTTGGGGGGTCTAGTTTCCGATATGGGGTCACTTGTGGGGGGTTTGTACTGTTTGGGTACATCAGGGGCTCTGCAAATGCAACGTGACGCCTGCAGACCAATCCATTTAAGTCTGCATTCCAAATGGCGCTCCTTCCCTTCCGAGCTCTGTCATGCGCCCAAACAGTGGTTCCCCCCACATATGGGGTATCAGCATACTCAGGACAAATTGAACAACAACTTTTGGGGTCCAATTTATCCTGATACCCTTGTGAAAATTCAAAACTGGGGGCTAAAAAATAATTTTTGTGAAAAAAAAAAGAATTTTTATTTTCACGGCTCTGCGTTATAAACTGTAGTGAAACACTTGGGGGTTCAAAGTTCTCACAACAGATCTAGATAAGTTCCTTGGGGTGTCTAGTTTCCAATATAGGGTCACTTGTGGGGGGTTTGTACTGTTTGGGTACATCAGGGGCTCTGCAAATGCAACGTGACGCCTGCAGACCAATCCATTTAAGTCTGCATTCCAAATGGCGCTCCTTCCCTTCCGAGCTCTGTCATGCGCCCAAACAGTGGTTCCCCCCCACATATGGGGTATCAGCGTACTCAGGACAAAATGAACAACAACTTTTGGGGTCCAATTTACCCTGATACCCTTGTGAAAATACAAAACTGGGGGCTAAAAAATCATTTTTGTGAAAAAAAAAAAAAAAATGTATTTTCACGGCTCTGCGTTATAAACTGTAGTGAAACACTTGGGGGTTCAAAGTTCTCACAACACATCTAGATAAGTTCCTTGGGGGGTCTAGTTTCCAATATGGGGTCACTTGTGGGGGGTTTGTACTGTTTGGGTACATCAGGGGCTCTGCAAATGCAACGTGACGCCTGCAGACCAATCCATTTAAGTCTGCATTCCAAATGGCGCTCCTTCCCTTCCGAGCTCTGTCATGCGCCCAAACAGTGGTTCTCCCCCACATATGGGGTATCAGCGTACTCAGGACAAATTGGACAACAATGTTTGGGGTCCAATTTATCCTGATACCCTTGTGAAAATACAAAACTGGGGGCTAAACATCATTTTTGTGAAAAAAAAAAAAGGAATTTTTATTTTCACGGCTCTGCGTTATAAACTGTAGTGAAACACTTGGGGGTTCAAAGCTATCAAAACACATCTAGGTAAGTTCCTTAGGGGGTGTACTTTCCAAAATGGTGTCACTTGTGGTTTTTTTTTAATGTTTAGGCACATCAGGGGCTCTCCAAACGCAACATGGCATCCCATCTTAATTCCAGTCAATTTTGCATTGAAAAGTAAAATAGCGCTCCTTCCCTTCCGAGCTCTGCTATGCGCCCAAACAGTGGTTTACCCCCACATATGGGGTATCGTCGTACTCAGGACAAATTGCACAACAACTTTTGTGGTCTAATTTCTTCTCTTACCCTTGGGGAAATAAAAAAATGGGGGCGAAAAGATCATTTTTGTGAAAAAATATGATTTTTTATTTTTACGGCTCTGCATTATAAACTTCTGTGAAGCACTTGTTGGGTCAAAGTGCTCAACACACATCTAGATACGTTCCTTAAGGGGTCTACTTTCCAAAATGGTGTCACTTGTGGGGGGTTTCAATGTTTAGGCACATCAGAGGCTCTCCAAACGCAACATGGCGTCCCATCTCAATTCCAGTCAATTTTGCATTGAAAAGTCAAATGGCGCTCCTTCCCTTCCGAGCTCTGCCCTGCGCCCAAACAATGGTTTACACCCACATATGGGGTATCAGCGTACTCAGGACAAATTGCACAACAATTTTTGTGGTCCAATTTCTTCTCTTACCCTTGGGAAAATAAAAAATTGGGGGCGAAAAGATCATTTTTGTGAAAAAATATGATTTTTTATTTTTACGGCTCTGCATTATAAACTTCTGTGAAGCACTTGTTGGGTCAAAGTGCTCACCACACATCTAGATAAGATCCTTAGGGGGTCTACTTTCCAAAATGGTGTCACTTGTGGGGGGTTTCAATGTTTAGGCACATCAGGGGCTCTCCAAATGCAACATGGCGTCCCATCTCAATTCCAGTCAATTTTGCATTGAAAAGTCAAATGGCGCTCCTTTCCTTCCGAGCTCTGCCATGCGCCCAAACAGTGGTTTACCCCCACATATGGGGTATCAGCGTACTCAGGACAAATTGTACAACAAATTTTGGGGTCTATTTTCTCCTGTTACCCTTGGTAAAATAAAACAAATTGGAGCTGAAATAAATTTTGTGTGAAAAAAAGTTAAATGTTTATTTTTATTTAAACATTCCAAAAATTCCTGTGAAACACCTGAAGGGTTAATAAACTTCTTGAAAGTGGTTTTGCGTACCTTGAGGGGTGCAGTTTTTAGAATGGTGTCACACTTGGGTATTTTCTATCATATAGACCCCTCAAAATGACTTCAAATGAGATGTGGTCCCTAAAAAAAAATGGTGTTGTAAAAATGAGAAATTGCTGGTCAACTTTTAACCCTTATAACTCCGTCACAAAAAAAATTTTGGTTCCAAAATTGTGCTGATGTAAAGTAGACATGTGGGAAATGTTTCATATTAAGTATTTTGCATGACATATGTCTGTGATTTAAGGGCATAAAAATTCAAAGTTGGAAAATTGCGAAATTTTCAAAATTTTCGCCAAATATTCATTTTTTTTCACAAATAAATGCAAGTTATATCGAAGAAATTTTACCACTATCATGAAGTACAATATGTCACGAGAAAACATTGTCAGAATCGCCAAGATCCGTTGAAGCGTTCCAGAGTTATAACCTCATAAAGGGACAGTGGTCAGAATTGTAAAAATTGGCCCGGTCATTAACGTGCAAACCACCTTTGGGGGTGAAGGGGTTAAAATCCATCAGGACTGCAGGTACATGTAGAGGGTGCGGTAAATGGAGTGCGGACGACGGCCGTTTCGCACTAACAAGTGCTTCGATGGGTCCAGAGCACTTGTTAGTGCGAAACGGCCGTCGTCCGCACTCCATTTACCGCACCCTCTACATGTACCTGCAGTCCTGATGGATTTTAAAGCTTGTCTTTAATTCTGTGAAATACCTGTGGGTTTAAAATGTTCAATAGACACCAGGAATTCCTCCAGAGCTGTGCTTTCCAAAATAAGATCACTTGTGGGTTTTTTTGCTGTTTTTGGCATCTCAGGGGCTTTGCAATTGACATGTTGTACGCAGTTTATTCTACCAAAAATTGCACTCCAAAAGTCTAGTTCTCTTTTCCCCTCGAGCCCTGCTGTATGCCCAAATAAGTGTTTCTAACAAAATAGGGGTATCCTTGTACTCAGAAGAAATTGCACAACAAATTATGTGGTCAATTTTCTCCTGTTACCCTTGTGAAAATTAAAAATTTGGGCCTTCAGCAACATTTCCCTTGAAAAAAATGTCATATTTAATTTTCATGGCTCAATATTACAAAATTCTGTGAAGCACCTGTGTGTTCAAGATGCCTACAAACACCCCTAGATTAGTTCTTTGATGGATGTTGTCTCCAAAATAGGGTTATTTCTTGGGTGGGTTCTGCTATTCAAGAACTTTGGTGGCTCTCCAAATGTGACATGGTGTCCGCAATTTAATCCAGACAATTTTTCACTCCAAAAATCAAATAGTGTTCTTGTCCTTCCGAGCTATGCCAGGTGCCCAAACAAGAATTTCTGGCCACATATGGGGTATCTCTGTACTCAGGAGAAATTGTACAACATATTATGTTGTCCATTTTTCCCCCTTTCCCTTGTGAAAATGGAAAATATGCGGCTAAAACATTTTTGGGAAAAAAACTTGCATTTTTTAATTTTCAAAGTCCAGTGTTTTAAAATTTTGTGAAGCACCTGTGGGTTCAAGATGTCAAACGCAGACAGCGGCATTTAACTACTGCTTCCGGCTGGGCGGCCGGAAATGATCGCATCGCCGACCCCCGTCACATGATCGGAGGTCGGCGATGCTTCTGAATAGTAACCATAGAGGTCCTTGAGACCTCTATGGTTACTGATCGCCGGGACCACCCTGTGGTCGACGCTCACAGCACACCTGCATTTCTGCTACATAGCAGCGAACATCAGATCGCTGCTATGTAGCAGAGCTGATCGCGTTGTGACAGCTTCTAGCCTCCTATGGAGGCTATTGAAGCATGGCAAAAGTAAAAAAAAAAAAGTTAAAAAAAATGTGATAAAATAAAAAAATATAAAAGCTTAAATCGCCCCCCTTTCGCCCCAATCAAAATAAATCAATAAAAAAAAAAAAATCAAACCTACACATATTTGGTATCGCCACGTTCAGAATCGCCCGATCTATCAATAAAAAAAAGCATTAACCTGATCACTAAACGGCATAGCGAGAAAAAAATTCGATATGCCAGAATTACGTATTTTTGGTCGCCGCGACATTGCATTAAAATGCAATAACGGGCGATCAAAAGAACATATCTGCACCAAAATGCTATCATTAAAAATGCCAGCTCAGCACGCAAAAAATAAGCCCTCAACCGACCCCAGATCATGAAAAATGGAGACGCTATGGGTATCGGAAAATGGCGCAAATTTTTGGATTTTTTTTTCACCACTCAGATAAAAAATAACCTAGTAATGTTATGTGTCTATGAACTCGTACTGACCTGAAGAATCATAATGGCAGGTCAGTTTTAGCATTTAGTGAACCTAGCAAAAAAGCCAAGCAAAAAACAAGTGTGGGATTGCCCTTTTTTTGCAATTTCACCGCACTTGGAATTTTTTCCCGTTTTCTAGTACACGACATGGTAAAACCAATGGTGTCTTTCAAAAGTACAACTCATCCCGCAAAAAATAAACCCTCACATGGCCATATTGACGGAAAAATAAAAGTTATGGCTCTGGGAAGGAGGGGAGCGAAAAACGAACACTGAAAAACGGAAAATCCCAAGGTCATGAAGGGGTTAAGGCCAGAGTTACATTGCTGTACAATACGGCCGAGTGCTATGCGATAAAACATCGAATAACACTCACATCTGAGATTATTTTCTCATGCCGAATTGGCTGAGTCTCGGTTCACTCGCACCCATATAAGTCTACGGGTGTGAGTGACACAGTGCACAGCACTCGGATATCATCCTAATGCAGTGCGATATACGCCAGCAGCAGAGGAGATGGAGAAATTATTGTTAGGGTATGTGCACACGTTGCGCATTCTCTGCGGATCCGCAGCGTTTTTTGAGGTGCAGAAACGCTGCGCAATTGATTTACAGTACAATGTAAATCAATGAGAAAAAAAAATGCTGTGCACACTTTGTGGAAAATCCGCTGCGGAAATGCTGCGGTTTAAAAGAAGTAGCATGTCACTTCTTTTTTGTGAATCTGCAGCGTTTTTGTACCCATTCCATTATAGAAAACTGCAGGGGTAAAAAATGCAGCAAAAACGCACAAAAAACGCTGCGGAACCGCACAAAAAGCGCGATAAATCCACAGGTGCGTTTTCTGCCAGGAGAGGCAGAATCCGCACCAGAAATTCCTAAGCCTAATCCGCACTGTGTGCACATAGCCTTAAGCCCTTACTGACGTTGGCGGTGAGCCCACCTCAAAGCTGCAACATGTCAGCTGTTTTGAACAGCTGACATGTGCCTGCAATAGGCACGGGCGGAATCGCGATCCGCCCACTCCTATTAACTAGTTAAATGCCGCTGTCAAACTCTGACAGCGGAATTTAACAAGCGCTTCCGGCCATCGGGATAGAAATGCGCGCACCGCTGACCCCTGTCACGTGATCGGGGGTCATCGGTGCGTCGGCATGACAACCAGAGGTCTCCTGAAGACCTCTATGGTTGTTGATGCCAGATTGCTGTGAGCGCCACCCTGTGGACGGCGCTCATACCAATGCTGTAATTCAGCTACCTAGGGGCGATCTGAGCATCGACCCTATGTAGCAGAGCCGATCAGGCTATGTCAGCTTCTAGCCTCCCATGGAGGCTATTGAAGCATGGCAAAAAAAAAAAAAAATGTTTTAAAAAATATGAAAAAAAATATAAAAGTTGAAATCACCCCCCTTTTGCCCCATTCAAAATAAGATAATAAAAAAAAAAATCAAATTTACACATATTTGGTATTGCCGCATTAAGAATCACCCGATCTGTCAATAAAAAAAAGAATTAACCTGATCGCTAAACGGCATAGCGAGAAAAAAAAATCAAAACACCAGAATTAAGTTTTTTTGTCGCCGCGACATTGTATTAAAATGCCATAATGGGCGATCAAAAGAATGTATCTGCACCAAAATGGTATCACTAAAAACGTCAGCTCGGCACGCAACAAATAAGCCCTTCCCCAACCCGAGATCACAAAAAACGGAGACGCTATCGCAAAATTGCGCCATTTTTTTAAGGAAAGTTTGGAATTTTTTTTTACCACTTAGACAAAAAATGACCTGGAGAATCATCATGGCAGGTCAGTTTTAGCATTTAGTGAACCTAGCAAAAAAGCCAAACAAAAAACAAGTGTGGTATTGCACTTTTTTGGCAATTTCACCGCACTTGGAATTGTTTTCCCGTTTTCTAGTACACAAGATGGTAAAACCAATGGTGTCTTTCAAAAGAACAACTCGTCTCACAAAAAATAAGCCCTCACATGGCCATATTGACCGAAAAATAAAAAAAGTTATGGCTCTGGGAAGGAAGGGAGCGAAAAATGAAAATGCAAAACCGAAAAAAGCTCCAGGGGTTAAGGAGTTAACTGCCTCCTCCACATCTGTGCTCAGATCCACCCAGAGAGAGAGAAGCACAGTAGCATGACACTCAGCTCAGGCTTGCAGCAGAGCAGGAGCCTAGGGTCATTAGCATATCGCATCCGATGCTCTTGCATTGGACTCCATATACTACTCAAACTCCAGCCTAAGGTATTAACCCCTTAACCCCTTCACCCCCGGAGCTTTTTCCGTTTTTCCATTTTCGTTTTTCGCTACCCTCCTTCCCGGAGCCATAACTTTTTTATTTTTCCGTCAATTTGGCCATGTGAGGGCTTATTTTTTGCGGGACGAGTTGTACTTTTGAACGATACCATTGGTTTTAGCATGTCGTGTACTAGAAAACGGGAAAAAAATTCCAAGTGCAGTGAAATTGCAAAAAAAGTGCAATCCCACACTTGTTTTTTGCTTGCCTATTTTGCTAGGTTCACTAAATGCTAAAACTGACCTGCCATTATGATTCTCCAGGTCACTACGAGTTTATAGACACCTAACATGACTAGGTTATTTTTCACCTAAGTGGTGAAAAAAAATTCCAAACTTTGCAAAAAACAAAACAAAACAAAATTGCGCCATTTTCCGATACTCGTAGCGTCTCCATTTTTCGTGATCTGGGGTCAGGTGAGGGCTTATTTTTTGCGTGCCGAGCTGGCGTTTTTAATGATAGCATTTTGGTGTAGATACGTTCTTTTGATCGCCCGTTATTGCATTTTAATGCAATGTCGTGGCGACCAAAAAAACGTAAATCTGGCGTTTCGAATTTTTTTCTCATTACGCCATTTAGCGATCAGGTTAATGCTTTTTTTTTATTGATAGATCGGGCGATTCTGAACGCGGCGATACCAAATATGTGTAGGTTGGGTTTTTTTTTTATTGATTTATTTTGATTGGGGCGAAAGGGGGGTGATTTAAACTTTTATATTTTTTTTATTTTTTTCACATTTTTAAAAACTTTTTTTTTTTACTTTTGCCATGCTTCTATAGCCTCCATGGGAGGCTAGAAGCAGGCACAACCCGATCGGCTCTGCTATGCAGCAGTGATCATAAGATCGCTGCTACACAGCAGATTTGCAGGTGTGCTGTGAGCGCCGACCACAGGGGGGCGCTCACAGCCACCGGCAATCAGTAACCATAGAGGTCTCAAGGACCTCTATGGTTACCTTCCTGACACATCGCCGACCCCCGATCATGTGACGGGGGTCGGCGATGCGCTCATATCCGGCCGCACGGCCGGATGCGGTAGTTAAATGCCGCTGTCTGAGTTTGACAGCGGCATTTAACTAGTTAATAGCGGCGGGTGATCGCGATTTCACCCGCTGCTATTGCGCGCACATGTCAGCTGTAAAAAACAGCTGACATGTCGCGACTTTGATGTGCGCTCACCGCCGGAGCGCACATCAAAGCGGGGGTCCCGACATGTGACGTACTATACCGTCACATGTCGGGAAGGGGTTAATCCCATATGACATACTATCCCATCAAGGTGACCTGGGACTTAATTCCCAGGGATGGGATAGTATGTCATAGCGATCAGCCGAGGTCACGGGGGGAGCGCGGCCGGGTGTCAGCTGACTATCGCAGCTGACATCCGGCACTATGTGCAAGGACCGCCCCCGGCACATTAACCCCCGGCACTCTGTGATTAAACATGATCGCAGTGTTCTGGGGGCATAAGGAAGCATTGCACAGGGAGGGGGCTCCCTGCGGGCTTCCCTGAGACCCTCGATACAAGGCGATATGCTCACCTTGTACCGAGCGTCTCCTCCCTGCAGGTCCCGGATCCAAAATGGCCACAGGGCTGCATCCGGGTCCTGCTCAGAGCAGGCGCTGGTAAGCCTGCAGCCCTGCATGTCAGATCGCTGATCTGACACAGTGCCCTGCAAAGTCTCAGATCAGCGATCTGACCTTATAACATGATGCCCTCCAGGCAATGTTATAAAGTAAAAAAATATTTAGATGTGTAAAAAAAAAAAATTTCCTAAATAAAGAAAAAAAATATATATATTGTTCCCATAAATACATTTCTTTATCTAAATAAAAAAAACAAAACAATAAAAGTACACATATTTAGTATTGCCGCGTCCGTAACGACCCAACCTATAAAACTGTCCCACTAGTTAACCCTTTCAGTGAACACCGTAAAAAAAAAAGAGGCAAAAAACAACGCTTTATTATCAAACCGCTGAACAAAAAGTGGAATAGCACGCGATCAAAAAGACGGATATAAATAACCATGGTACCGCTGAAAACATCATCCACAAAAAGCGAACCGCCATACAGAGTCATCAGCAAAAATTTCAAAAGTTATAGTCCTCAGAATAAAGCGATGCAAAAATAATTATTTTTTCTATAAAATAGTTTTTATCGCATAAAAGCGCCAAAACATGAAAAAAATATAAATGAGGTATCACTGTAATCGTACTGACCCGAAGAATAAAACTGCTTTATCCTTTTTACCAAACGCAGAACGGTATAAACGCCCCCTTCCCCAAGAGAAATTCATGAATAGCTGTTTTTTGGTCATACTGATGCCCAAAAATCGGAATAAAAAGCAATCAAAAAATGTCACATGCCCGAAAATGTTACCAATAAAAACGTCAACTCATCCCGCAAAAAACAAGAACTCACATGACTCTGTGGACCAGAATATGGAAAAATTATAGCTTTCAAAAAGTGGTAACGCAAAAAATATTTTTTGCAATAAAAAGCGTTTTGTAGTGTGTGACGGATGTCAGTCATAAAACCCCGCTATAAAAGTAAATCAAACCCCCCTTCATCACCCCCTTAGTTAGGGAAAAATAATAATAAAAAAAAAAAAATGTATTTATTTCCATTTTCCCATTAGGGTTAGGGCTAGGCTTAGGGTTAGGTCTAGGGTTAGGGCTAGGGTTAGGGCTATGGTTAGTGTTAAGCCGGAGACACACTGGTGCGAGATACGGCCGAGTCTCGCTGGTTAAAAGCAAGCTGTGGCTCCTGCACTCCGGAGCGGAGCGTGCAGCTGCATAGCAATACATGGAGCCGCACGCTCCGCTCCGGAGTGCCGGTGCCACAGCTTGCTTTTAACCAGCGAGACTCGGCCTTTTCTCGCACCAGTGTGTCTCCGGCCTTAGGGTTTGGATTACATTTACAGTTGGGATTAGGGTTAGGGGTGTGTCAGGGTTAGGGGTGTGGTTAGGGTTATGGTTGGGATTAGGGTTAGGGGTGAGTTGGGGTTAGGGGTGTGGTTGGGAATAGGGTTAGTGGTGAGTTTGGGTTAGGGTTTCAGTTAGAATTGGGCACTGTTTAGGCACATCATGGCTCTCCAAATGCAACATGGCGTCCGATCTCAATTCCAGCCAATTCTGCGTTGAAAAAGTAAAACAGTGCTCCTTCCCTTCTGAGCTCTCCCGTGCGCCCAAACTGGTTTACCCCACCATAAGTATCAGCGTACTCAAGACAAATTGGACAACAACTTCTGGGGTCCAATTTCTCTTGCTACCCTTGGGAAAATAAAAATTTGGGGGGCTAAAAAAAATTTTTGTAAAAAGAAAATGATTTTTTATTTTCACGGCTCTGTGTTATAAACTAGTGAAATACTTGGGGGTTCAAAGTTCTCACAAAACATCTAGATAAGTTCCTTGGGGGGGTCTAGATTCCAATATGGGGTCACATGTGGGGGGTTTCTACTGTTTAGGTACATCAGGGGCTCTGCAAATGCAACATGACGCCTGCAGACCAATACTTCTAAGTCTGCATTCTAAATTACGCTCCTTCCCTTCCGAGCTCTGCCATGCACCCAAACAGTGGTTTACCCCCACATATGGGGTATCATCGTACTCAGGACAAATTGCACAACAACATTTGGGGTACAATTTCTTCTGGTAACCTTTGGAAAATAAAAAACTGGGGGGCGAAATGTTCATTTTTGTGAAAAAATATATTTTATTTTTACGGCTCTACATTATAAACTTCTGTGAAGCACTTGGTTGGTCAAAGTGCTCACCACACATCTAGATAAGTTTTTTAGGGGGGCTAGCTTCCAAAATGGTGTCACTTGTGGGGAGTTTCAATGTTTAGGCACATTAGTGGCTCTCCAAACGCAACATGGCGTCCCATCTCAATTCCAGCCAATTTTGCATTGAAAAGTCAAATGGCGCTCCTTCCCTTCCGAGCTCTGCCATGCGCCCAAACAGTGGTTTACCCCCACATATGGGGTATTCAGGACAAACTGTACAACAACTTTTGGGGTCCATTTTCTCCTGTTACCCTTGGTAAAATAAAACAAATTGGAGCTGAAGTAAACTTTTTATGAAAAAAAATTAAATGTTCATTTTTTTTTAAACGTTCCAAAAATTCCTGTGAAGCACCAGAAGGGTTAATAAACTTCTTGAATGTGGTTTTGAGCACCTTGTGGGGTGCAGTTTTACAATGGTGTCACACTTGGTTATTTTCTATCATATAGACCCCTCAAAATGACTTCAAATGTGATGTGGTCCCTAAAAAAAAAAATGGTGTAAAAATGAGAAATTGCTGGTCAACTTTTAACCCTTATAACTCCCTAACAAAAAAAATGTGTTTCCAAAATTGTGCTGATGTAAAGTAGACATGTGGGAAATGTTACTTCTTAAGTATTTTGTGTGACATATCTCTGATTTAAGGGCATAAAAATTCAAAGATGGAAAAGTGCGAAATTTTCACCAAGTTTCCGTTTTTTCACAAATAAAAGAAAATAAAAATAATAATGGCGGGTGCACCACTTACAATATAAAGAATTCAATAATGAAACAGCAGGGTGCTACATTAAGCATGGGAGGAGCAATTAGAATCAAATAAAGAGAAAAAGAACCCATGCAATGAAACATGCACACCTGCTACAATTTTATGGAAAATGTAAAGAACAATTTTTATTACAAGCAAAAAAACACATTACAACCATAAAATCAATTAAAAGCAGTATAAATACAAAACACCCCCAAACATCAATCAAATGTAATTGGCAAAAAATGTGCAAACACACGCTATATGTCTTATACTAATGGACTAAATATAAATAAATCAGTATCACATAATATGGGGTAAATCAGCATGAACTTTGCAACAAGTATAACAATGGCCAAAGCAAGCCCTATAAATACCACATAATAGGCGTCCCTATATGTGTCCTGAATAGTGCCAAGAAGATAAGCATATGGCTTATAGAGTAATGAAATATGTCACTGGCCCTGAAAGGGTAAACAAGTGCCGCAAAAGAATAATGCTCGCGGCGTGCAAGCCTGCAAACCACCCCTGGGAACCACAATGGAGGGATAATTAAAGAAAATCAGGTAGATAAATAAGACCTGAAGCCTGGTAACATGGTCAGCGTGGTAAAGTGGACCACAGGGAAAGCATGAAATAACCTGCAATAAACGGTGCCTCAGGATAAAGACAGCCAAGAAATATATACCAGCATCACTCATGCATGTCAGGGCCAAGATGTAGGGGGTGGAAAAATCCCACGCGTATCGCTGCTAGAGAGCAGCTTCGTCAGGGAAAGTAACACATTTGAGTAAGTGTCCGCTTTATATATAGTACACATGAAAAGAAAATAGTTTACCGGTGTGCTGCACCCATGATCCAGGACCGGAAGTGAGTGTAGAGGGGCGGCACATGTGCAACCACAAAAGAAATCCTGGCAGGTGAATACACTTGGAACAAAAAAAAAAAAAAAAAAAAAAATAAAAATAAAAAAAATAATAATAATAGCCGGCGAAGAAAATGCTCAGGCAGAATGGAAGAAGCAAGCGCAGTGTGCGGCCGCACAACAAAAAATATATATATAGGACAGGGCAGACAGATGGTAATATTAGATACAAGAAGTAGCGTTGCTTTAGAGGCAGGTAGATTTAAAGGCAGATAAAATCCACATACGCCCTGCTAGAATGACAACCAAGGAGCAAAACTGCATATTGATTTTGAAAAGCACACATAACTATTGTATGATGAATTATACCAAATACAGAAATATATAGATAAATAATTAAATAAAGAAATAATGCCACAAGAAAAATCAAATGAAAAATGTATAAAATAAGAAAAATATAAAAAAAAAAATATATATATATATATATAAATAAATAAATAATAAATAAATAAAAAATAATAAAAAAAAAAAAATATAAAATAAAATTAACCCCTTCCTGACATCTGACGTACTATCCCGTCGAGGTGGGGTGGGCCCGTATGACCGCCGACGGGATAGTACGTCATACGCGATCAGCGGCGCTCACGGGGGGAGCGCCGCCGATCGCGGCCGGGTGTCAGCTGATTATCACAGCTGACATCCGGCACTATGTGCCAGGAGCGGTCACGGACCGCCCCCGGCACATTAACCCCCGGCACACCGCGATCAAACATGATCGCGATGTGCCGGCGGTGCAGGGAAGCATCGCGCAGGGAGGGGGCTCCCTGCGGGCTTCCCTGAGCCCCCCGCAGCAACGCGATGTGATCGCGTTGCTGCGAGGGTCTTACCTCCCTCCCTGCAGCTCCCAGACCCGGATCCAAGATGGCCGCGGATCCGGGTCCTGCAGGGAGGGAGGTGGCTTCACAGACGCCTGCTCAGAGCAGGCACTGTGAAGCAGCCTGCACTTCAATCAGATCGGTGATCTGTCAGAGTGCTATGCAAACTGACAGATCACCGATCTGTATTGTCCCCCCCTGGGGCAAAGTAAAAAAGTAAAAAAAAAAATTTCCAAATGTGTAAAAAAAAAAAAAAAAAATATTCCAAAATAATGAAAAAAAAAATAAAATATTATTCCCATAAATACATTTCTTTATCTAAATAAAATAAAAAAAACAATAAAAGTACACATATTTAGTATCGCCGCGTCCGTAACGACCCAACCTATAAAACTGCCCCACTAGTTAACCCCTTCAGTAAACACCGTAAGAAAAAAAAAAAAAAAACGACGCAAAAAACAACGCTTTATTACCATACCGCCGAACAAAAAGTGGAATAACACGCGATCAAAAAGACGGATATAAATAACCATGGTACCGCTGAAAACGTCATCTTGTCCCGCAAAAAACGAGCCGCCATACAGCATCATCAGCAAAAAAATAAAAAAGTTATAGTCCTGAGAATAAAGCGATACCAAAATAATTATTTTTTCTATAAAATAGTTTTTATCGTATAAAAGCGCCAAAACATAAAAAAATTATATAAATGAGATATCGCTGTAATCGTACTGACCCGACGAATAAAACTGCTTTATCAATTTTACCAAACGCGGAACGGTATAAACGCCTCTCCCAAAAGAAATTCATGAATAGCTGGTTTTTGGTCCTTCTGCCTCACAAAAATCGGAATAAAAAGTGATCAAAAATGGTCACGTGTCCGAAAATGTTACCAATAAAAACGTCAACTCGTCCCACAAAAAACAAGACCTCACATGACTCTGTGGACCAAAATGTGGAAAAATTATAGGTCTCAAAATGTGGAGACGCAAAAACTTTTTTGCTATAAAAAGCGTCTTTTAGGCTGGTTTCACACTTGCGTTTTTATCTGCATGCGTTTTTTAAAAAAACGCATGTGTGAAAAAACGCATGTAAACGTGGTAAAACGCATGCGTTTTTAGACGCATGCGTTTTTATAGAAAAACACAAGAAAACAAACAAAAAAAAAAAACCCTACCCCTAACCCTACCCCTAACCTGAAATACGTGGCACTAAAATATACGTTTATATACGTATATAAGTGCCACGATATTTCAGTGGCCACGTATATAAGTGCCACGTATATAAGTGCCACGTACATAAGTGCCACGTACTTAAGTGCCACGTACTTAAGTGCCACGTATTTACGTGCCACGTATTTACGTGCCACGTATTTACGTGCCACGTACTTAAGTGCCACGTACTTAAGTGCCACGTACTTAAGTGCCACGTATTTACGTGCCACGATATTTCAGTGCCACGTATAACCACATAGTTATAGTATTTATAGTACGTGGCACTGAAATACGTGGCACTGAAATATCGTGGCACTGAAACACGTGGCACTGAAACACGTGGCACTTAAATATGTGGCACTTAAATATGTGGCACTTAAATACGTGGCACTTAAATACGTGGCACTTATGACTGTCAGAAAATGTTCATTAAACGGTTAGAGGTGAGGTTAGGGGTAGGGTTAGGGTTACCGTTGGGATTAGGGTTAGGGGTGTGTTTGGGTTAGGGTTTCAGGTAGAATTGGGGAGTTTCCACTGTTCAGGCACATCAGGGGCTCTCCAAACGCGACATGGCGTCCGATCTCAATTCCAGCCAATTCTGCGTTGAAAAAGTAAAACAGTGCTCCTTCCCTTCCGAGCTCTCCCGTGCGTCCAAAAAGGGGTTTATCCCAACATATGGGTTATCAGCGTACTCGGGACAAATTGAACAACAACTTCTGGGGTCCAAGTTCTCTTGTTATCCTTGGGAAAATAAAAATTTGGGGGGCTAAAAATCATTTTTGTGGGAAAAAAATATGTTTTATTTTCACGGCTCTGCGTTGTAAACTGTAGTGAAACACTTGGGGGTTCAAAGTTCTCACAACACATCTAGATAAGTTCCTTGGGAGGTCTAGTTTCCAATATGGGGTCACTTGTGGGGGGTTTGTACTGTTTGGGTACATCAGGGGCTCTGCAAATGCAACGTGACGCCTGCAGACCAATCCATTTAAGTCTGCATTCCAAATGGCGCTCCTTCCCTTCCGAGCTCTGTCATGTGCCCAAACAGTGGTTACCCCCCACATAGGGGGTATCAGCGTACTCAGGACAAATTGGAAAACAACTTTTAGGGTCCAATTTATTCTGTTACCCTTGTAAAAATACAAAGCTGGGGGCTAAAAAATCATTTTTGTGAAAAAAAAAAAGAATTTTTATTTTCACGGCTTTGCGTTACAAACTGTAGTGAAACACTTGGGGGTTCAAAGTTCTCACAACACATCTAGATAAGTTCCTTGGGAGGTCTAGTTTCCAATATGGGGTCACTTGTGGGGGGTTTGTACTGTTTGGGTACATCAGGGGCTCTGCAAATGCAACGTGACGCCTGCAGACCAATCCATTTAAGTCTGCATTCCAAATGGCGCTCCTTCCCTTCCGAGCTCTGTCATGTGCCCAAACAGTGGTTACCCCCCACATAGGGGGTATCAGCGTACTCAGGACAAATTGGAAAACAACTTTTAGGGTCCAATTTATTCTGTTACCCTTGTAAAAATACAAAGCTGGGGGCTAAAAAATCATTTTTGTGAAAAAAAAAAAGAATTTTTATTTTCACGGCTTTGCGTTACAAACTGTAGTGAAACACTTGGGGGTTCAAAGTTCTCACAACACATCTAGATAAGTTCCTTGGGAGGTCTAGTTTCCAATATGGGGTCACTTGTGGGGGGTTTGTACTGTTTGGGTACATCAGGGGCTCTGCAAATGCAACGTGACGCCTGCAGACCAATCCATTTAAGTCTGCATTCCAAATGGCGCTCCTTCCCTTCCGAGCTCTGTCATGTGCCCAAACAGTGGTTACCCCCCACATAGGGGGTATCAGCGTACTCAGGACAAATTGGACAACAACTTTTAGGGTCCAATTTATTCTGTTACCCTTGTAAAAATACAAAGCTGGGGGCTAAAAAATCATTTTTGTGAAAAAAAAAAGAATTTTTATTTTCACGGCTTTGCGTTACAAACTGTAGTGAAACACTTGGGGGTTCAAAGTTCTCACAACACATCTAGATAAGTTCCTTGGGAGGTCTAGTTTCCAATATGGGGTCACTTGTGGGGGGTTTGTACTGTTTGGGTACATCAGGGGCTCTGCAAATGCAACGTGACGCCTGCAGACCAATCCATTTAAGTCTGCATTCCAAATGGCGCTCCTTCCCTTCCGAGCTCTGTCATGCGCCCAAACAGTGGTTACCCTCCATATATGGGGTATCAGCGTACTCAGGACAAATTGGACAACAACTTTTGGGGTCCAGTTTATTCTGTTACTCTTGTAAAAATACAAAAGCTGGGGGCTAAAAAATCATTTTTGTGAAAAAAAAAAAAGAATTTTTATTTTCACGGCTCTGCGTTATAATCTGTAGTGAAACACTTGGGGGTGCAAAGCTCTCAAAACACATCTAGATAAGTTCCTTAGGGGGTCTAATTTCCAAAATGGTGTCATTTGTGGGGGGTTTCAATGTTTAGGCACATCAGGGGCTCTCCAAACGCAACATGGCGTCCCATCTCAATTCCAGTCAATTTTGCATTGAAAAGTCAAATGGCGCTCCTTCCCTTCCAAGCTCTGCCATGCGCCCAAACAGTGGTTTACCCCAACATATGGGGTATCTGCGTACTCAGGACAAATTGCACAACGTTTTTTGGGGACCAATTTCTTCTCTTACCCTTGGGAAAATAAAAAATTGGGGGCGAAAAGATCATTTTTGTGAAAAAATATGATTTTTTATTTTTACGGCTCTGCATTATAAACTTCTGTGAAGCACTTGGTGGGTCAAAGTGCTCACCACACATCTAGATAAGTTCCTTAGGGGGTCTACTTTCCAAAATGGTGTCACTTGTAGGAGGTTTCAATGTTTAGGCACATCAGGGGCTCTCCAAACGCAACATGGCGTCCCATCTCAATTCCAGTCAATTTTGCATTGAAAAGTCAAATGGCGCTCCTTCACTTCCGAGCTCTGCCATGCGCCCAAACAGTGGTTTACCCCAACATATGGGGTATCTGCGTACTCAGGACAAATTGCACAACATTTTTTGGGGACCAATTTCTTCTCTTACCCTTGGGAAAATAAAAAATTGGGGGCGAAAAGATCATTTTTGTGAAAAAATATGATTTTTTATTTTTACGGCTCTGCATTATAAACTTCTGTGAAGCACTTGGTGGGTCAAAGTGCTCACCACACATCTAGATAAGTTCCTTAGGGGGTCTACTTTCCAAAATGGTGTCACTTGTAGGGGGTTTCAATGTTTAGGCACATCAGGGGCTCTCCAAACGCAACATGGCGTCCCATCTCAATTCCAGTCAATTTTGCATTGAAAAGTCAAATGGCGCTCCTTCCCTTCCAAGCTCTGCCATGCGCCCAAACAGTGGTTTACCCCAACATATGGGGTATCTGCGTACTCAGGACAAATTGCACAACATTTTTTGGGGACCAATTTCTTCTCTTACCATTGGGAAAATAAAAAATTGGGGGCGAAAAGATCATTTTTGTGAAAAAATATGATTTTTTATTTTTACGGCTCTGCATTATAAACTTCTGTGAAGCACTTGGTGGGTCAAAGTGCTCACCACACATCTAGATAAGTTCCTTAGGGGGTCTACTTTCCAAAATGGTGTCACTTGTAGGGAGTTTCAATGTTTAGGCACATCAGGGGCTCTCCAAACGCAACATGGCGTCCCATCTCAATTCCAGTCAATTTTGCATTGAAAAGTCAAATGGCGCTCCTTCCCTTCCAAGCTCTGCCATGCGCCCAAACAATGGTTTACACCCACATATGGGGTATCAGCGTACTCAGGACAAATTGTACAACAACTTTTGCAGTCTATTTTCTCCTGTTACCCTTGGTAAAATAAAACAAATTGGAGCTGAAATAAATTTTGTGTGAAAAAAAATTAAATGTTCATTTTTATTTAAACATTCCAAAAATTCCTGTGAAACACCTGAAGGGTTAATAAACTTCTTGAGTGTGGTTTTGAGCACCTTGAGGGGTGCAGTTTTTAGAATGGTGTCACACTTGGGTATTTTCTATCATACAGACCCCTCAAAATGACTTCAAATGAGATGTGGTCCCTAAAAAAAAATGGTGTTGTAAAAATGAGAAATTGCTGGTCAACTTTTAACCCTTATAACTCCCTAACAAAAAAAAATTTTGGTTCCAAAATTGTGCTGATGTAAAGTAGACATGTGGGAAATGTTACTTATTAAGTATTTTGCGTGACATATGTCTGTGATTTAAGGGCATAAAAATTCAAAGTTGGAAAATTGCAAAATTTTCAAAATTTTCGCCAAATTTCCGTTTTTTTCACAAATAAACGCAAGTTATATCGAAGAAATTTTACCACTATCATGAAGTACAATATGTCACAAGAAAACAATGTCAGAATCGCCAAGATCCGTTGAAGCGTTCCAGAGTTATAACCTCCTAAAGGGACAGTGGTCAGAATTGTAAAAATTGGCCCGGTCATTAACGTGCAAACCACCCTTGGGGGTGAAGGGGTTAAAAAAAAAAAAAAAAAAAAAAATTATATATAATAAAAAAGATAATGCAAAAAACATTTCAATAATGAAAATATATAAACCAAAAAACAAAATAAACTGAAATACCTACATGAATGTACATAATGTGCACAAAAAGGTTTTGATAATAAAGAAAGACCTCATACCACATTAAATATACCAAAAAATAATAAATAACATACACATGTAGAATACAAGATGATTACAAAGTAAAAACAAAGATCAAAAGAACCACAGTTCATGAGACAATAAATGCTTGAGTTTCAGACGTATTGCATCGTCCAGATGAAAACTGGGTCCAGAAATAGGTAAGTCAAATCGTTCTGGGAGAAAATCATCTCCCTACCAATAATCAAAGGATGTCTCGAAGATCATCAATCAGCCATATAATAGGGGGATGCAGTCCAGGGGTCCAAGGGCAGGTACACTTCCCCAAGAGACCAAGTTGTAAGAGAAGAATCAGCCCAGAAATCCTGTATATAACAGCTCTTCATTTAAACCGGAAGGTGCCATGGATTTGAGGCGGAAGATCCAACGAGCTTCATGTTGTAAAAGAAGTTTGCGTCGGTCACCCCCTCTTTCATTGCAGAAAATTTTCTGCAGGCCAAAGATTGAAGTATTATTAGGCCTGCCACCATGGTTCTTGAGATAATGAAGTGCTAATGGGGTCAAGATCTTACCCTTTTTATAATCCGTAGAAGCCAGATTAATTGTTGACAAGTGCTTCTGTGCCCGTCTCCTCAACTCCTGCGAGGTTTGACCAACATATACTTTCCGACAAGGGCAGATAATTGCATAGATGACAAAACTTGACCTGCAATTAACATATTGATAAAGAGGATGGTCAGTCTTATCAAAAGGATTAAAAAAATGATCCTTAGTCGGAGGCACATATGGACAAATGACACAGTCCCCGCAGGGGAAAGAGCCGTAGAGGCGAATACCTCGATTTAATTTAACGACTGGCCTTGAAAAATGACTCCTTGTAAGCAGGTCCCGAAGATTCGGGGCCCTACTGGCAGTCAGCAACGGTCTAGGGCTAACACAAGATGATGTTTGGGCATCCAAAGTAAGGATATCCCAGTTTTTACCAAGAATCTGTCTCACCTCGTTCCAATTTGTGCTGTATGCTGTGACAAATCTGATGAAAGGATCCTGTGGGCGAGGGTGTGGGACCAAAAGAGCCGCTTGATCAGACACTTTTTTTTCACAAATAAACGCAGGTAATATCAAAGAAATTTTACAAGTATCATGAAGTACAATATGTTTCGAGAAAAAAAAATGTCAGAATCACCGGGATCCGTTGAAGCGTTCCAGAGTTATAACCTCATAAAGGGACAGTGGTCAGAATTGTAAAAATTGGCCCGGTCTTTAACGTGCAAACCACCCTCGGGGCTTAAGGGGTTAACTGCTCTATTGCCACAGTCCTTTTTCCTGTATCTAAGCTTCCAACTCCCCCTGCATATATCAAAAAATACCTTTTATACTTCTGGCATACGGTCCAATGTCGTCTTTTTTATTTCCCCTCAGCTCCTCCTCAATCCCTGCAGGTGCCGTCTTCCTGAATTAATTAATGTGTATAACACCTCATACTTTATCCACAGATCGCTGTGAATCTAACACCTACACAGTTGAGGTGCAGGCACATTTTGCTCTGCCCTACGATCAAAGTCGTATATTCCACATGGCTGGCGCTCACTTCACTTTCTGGTAAAAGGCACAGAGAAAATTCTGCCATATGCCAGAAGAATAAATGGAAAATGTTGTCATATGCAAGGGGACATGATAGCTTAGATACAAGTTGATTGAATGCAGTGATGGAAAGTCTGGTGATATTCCATAAATGGAACCTATATTTTGAGCAGGACATACTCCTGTTTCATATCCGCTTTCACCACTAGGTGCCAATATTTGACTTAATATTTGATTCATAGGATTCTAGGGCTGGTTTTATACCTGCATTTGGGAGTACCGTTTGTTCCATTTTACGAACAAACAGGATTCATGTCCAAAACACATCAGTTCCATATCGCCTATAAACGAAGGCAGAGGACCCCCATTATTATGGCGCTGTCTTGGTTCTATTAGGTTTCCATTAGTGAACAGAAAACACATATTGAATAGTATGTTGTTTTTTTACAACAATTTCAAAAAACTTACACATAACAAGCAGACTGATTGTAGTCAATGGGGTTCATCCACTTATGTTTTCATCATTTAGGCAGCTGATGCTTTTTGGACATGAATTCCAAAAACAAGTAAGAGAAAATGAATTCCCCAAAAAGATGTGAACTCAGCCGAAGATTGTTTAAAAGGAATAAAATTGAGTTTTTCACTACTATTTGGCAACGCCTGACTACATCAGACGTGCTAAAAACAAAAAAATTATATTTTTTCTCCTACAATACCATTAGCCACAGCAGAAAGTATAGTAACACCTACAAATTACACTTCCAGGAGCTGTGCTATTGGAAGCAAGTATATTTTACCAAGTATATTTTACTCTGAAATGCTGCGGTATTTCAGAGAAAACATAGTTTGCCTTCTCCCTTCTCCATTCTAATTGATTAACAGATCTCTCCTCGTGTGCACATATGGGAGAGACCAGGGACTGGCTGGCACTTTTCAGCCTGGGGGCAATCACAAGGCAGTGGCCCTCGAATTGTGGTGGCCCACCTCTGCGCTGCTTATCTCTGGCCACTGCATTAAAGCAGCAGAGATAACAAGCTTTAAAGACAGGCTGCTGAGTCGCCCCGTCAGGGCCGTGGGGTACTCTGTACCGGGTCCAGCATTTCACAGGGGAATGTCACGGTGGCGACCCGGTCCGTGGCCCTGGGCACCCATGTAAAAGGGAAAGGTCTTTAAAGGGAATAAAGTTTATGTTCGTGACGCCACCTGTAGTATTCGGTCAGTAGGGACCGATGCTGCTTTATGGGGTCCTCTGGGGTGATGTTATGGCACCTAGATGGTATAACTTCCCACAAGTGAAGTATATCCCCAGGCCTCCCGGTGTGTAGATGGAAGATGGTGAATGGCGCAGTAAGTAACGAGGACACAGGTTTGCAGTCTCTTTACCTTGTTTACTGAAGACTTCAGGCAGCCACAGTCCAGGGTACCAGATCACAGGACAGGCAGGGTTCGGCCGGCTTGGAGGCAAGTTAGGAGTCCCCTTTTCCAGGTGGAAATCAAAGCCTTCCTCTAGCGCCATGGTGTTGTAGTCCCTTACTGCCAATGGCTTCAGATAAGGTCCTCACAGATGTTCTCTCTCTGTCCCCTGTATAGGATAGGACATAACCCGTATGACTGGTGACTTGAGCCTGTTTATAGGGACTCTAGCATGCCCCGGCCTCTAAGGGTGTCACCGTGCCTTCTGGGTATTAAGGCGGACAGGTAACTTGGAGTTCAGCTGTCCTGCCAGTCTCTGATGTAAGTCGTAGAGGACCTTACAACCTCGGTGTTCTGGCTATCTGTCTCTGCACCTCAGAAGGAGGCAGCCTGCTCGTGGCTGGTCTCCCACTGGTGTTCCTCTCCTGTGCTTCGCTCAACCTACACGCTCACTGCAATATATTCGGCTTTCGTATTATCTCTTTCCAGGAGCTGCAGCACTGTGGCTACACAACTCCGTACACCCTCTTCTGCCTCAGACTGATCCAGTCTGCTTCCTGGCAAGAACTGACTAACTTTCCCTACAGACTACCATATATATGGGGAGTCACCTAGTAAATAGGATCAAAAGCTCCCCCTGGTGGCCTGGAGTGTGAATGTGTTGCATGCTTGTGCTTACCTGGTGACAGTTATCCCCTCTTGCCTCCAAACGTCACTCTCCCTGTGCGGAAAGCAATGCTACTGTGACGACCAGGACCCTGGGGCGCCACACTGCTACATAGATATGGGAACAGAACGGAGCTTGCTGCATAGATATGGGAGCAGAACCAAGCTTACTGCCTACATAGATACTGTAATAGAAGCAAGATAACTACATAGACACAAGAACGGAACCAAGATTACTACGTAGATAAGGGAACTGAAAGGAGTTTACTACAGAGATGTCAGAGCAGAACCGAGCTTACTACAGGGATAAGGGAGCAGAACCGAGCTTACTACAGAGATATGTGAGCAGAACCGAGCTTACTGCAGAGATAAGGGAGTAGAACTGAGCTTACTATAAAGATACGGGAGCAGAGATGAGCTTACTACAGAGATATGGGAGCAGAACTGAGCTTGCTACAGAGATATGGAAACTGAAAGGAGCTTACTACAGAGATATGGGAGCAGAACTTAGCTTACTAGAGATATGGGAGCAGAACACAGCTTACTACAGAGATATGGGAGAAGAACCGAGCTTAGTACAGAAATATAGGAACTGGAAGGAGCTTACTACAGAGATATGAGAGCAGAAATGAGCTTAAGGCCCCGTCTCACATAGCGAGATCGCTAGCGAGATCGCTGCTGAGTCACTAGTTTTGTGACGCAACAGCGACCTCAGTAGCGATCTCGCTATGTGTGACACGTACCAGCGATCAGGCCCCTGCTGCGAGATCGCTGGTCGTGTCGGAATGGCCTGGACCTTTTTTTGGTCGTTGAGGTCCCGCTGACATCGCTGAATCGGTGTGTGTGACACCGATCCAGCGATGTCTTCACTGGTAACCAGGGTAAACATCGAGTTACTAAGCGCAGGGCCGCGCTTAGTAACCCGATGTTTACCCTGGTTACCAGCGTAAATGTAAAAAGAAACAAACAGTACATACTTACCATCTGATGTCCGTCAGGTCCCCCGGCGTCTGCTTCCTGCTCTGACTGACTGCCGGCCGGAAAGTGAGAGCAGATCACAGCAGTGACGTCACCGCTGCGCTCTGCTCTCACTGTACGGCGGCTCAGTCAGAGCAGGAAGCAGACGGCAAGGGACACCGAAAGGCGAGTATGTACTGTTTGGTTTTTTTGGTAACCAGGGTAAACATCGGGTTACTAAGCGCGGCCCTGCGCTTAGTAACCCGATGTTTACCCTGGTTACCCGGGTGCTGCAGGGGGACTTCGGCATCGTTGAAGACAGTTTCAACGATGCCGAAGTCGTTCCCCTGATCGTTGGTCGCTGGAGAGAGCTGTCTGTGTGACAGCTCCCCAGCGACCACACAGCGACAAAACAGCGACGCTGCAGCGATCAGCATCGTTGTCTGTATCACTGCAGCGTCGCTGTGTGAGACGGGGCTATTACTGCAGAGATACGGGAGCTGAACTGAGTTTACTAAAGAGATAGGTAAGCAGAACTGAACTTACTACAGAGATAAGGGAGCAGAACTAAGCTTATTGCAGAGATAAGGGTGCAGAACAGAGCTTACTACAGCGATATGGGTGTAGAACCAAGCTTACTACAGAGATAAGGGAGCAGAACAGAGCTTACTACAGAGATAAGGGAGCAGAACAGAGCTTACTAAGGCCATGTGCACACGTTCAGGATTGTTAGCGTTTTTTTCGCGTTTTTTCGCTATAAAAACGTGATAAAAACGCGAAAAAAAACGCTTACATAAGCCTCCTATTATTTACAGGGTATTCCGCATTTTTGGTGCAAATGTTGCGATTTTTTCCGCGAAAAAATCGCATAGCGGAAAAAAAAGCAACATGTTCATTAAAAATGCGGAATTGCAGGGATTCCGCACACCTAGGGGTCCATTGATCTGCTTACTTCCCGCACGGGGCTGTGCACACCATGCGGGAAGTAAGCAGATTATATGCGGTTGGTACCCAGGGTGGAGGAGAGGAGACTCTCCTCCACGCACTGGGCACCATATAAGTGGTCAAAAAATAAGAAATAAAATAATAAACAGTCCTATACTCACCCTCGATGTCTTGCCGCCTCCTCGCACGCTGCCGTTCGGTTTCTGTACCTGGTGTGCGCTGAAGGACCTCGCCGAATGACGTCACTGTCCTGTGATTGGTCGTGAGCGGTCATGTGACCGCTCACGTGACCGTGACGTCACGGGAGGTCCTGTGCGCACAGACCAGCTATACGGAACGGACGCCGGTGAGATGTCTGGGTGAGTATAAGCATTTTTTTATTTTTTTTATTATTTTTAAACATTCTATCTTTTACTATAGATGCTGCATAGGCAGCATCTATAGTAAAAAGTTGGTCACACTTGTCAAACACTATGTTTGACAAGTGTGACCAACCTGTCAGTCAGTTTTCCAAGCGATGCTACAGATCGCAGGGAAAACTTTAGCATTCTGCAAGCTAATTACGCTTGCAGAATGCTAAAAAAACGCGAAAAAAACGGAAAAAAAACGCAAAAAAAAAAATGCGGATTTCTTGCAGAAAATTTCCGGTTTTCTTCAGGAATTTTCTGCAAGAAATCCGCAACGTGTGCACATACCCTTAGGGTATGTGCACATGTAGAATGGTCCTCTGGGGATTTTTCTGCAGCGGATTTGATAAATCTGCAGGGCAAAAACACTGCGTTTTTCCTGCAGATTTATCACGGATGTACCGCGTTTTTTGTGCAGATTCCACTGCGGTTTTACACCTACGGTTTTCTTATGGAGCAGGTGTAAAACCGCTGCGGAGAAATAATTGACATGCTGTTGAATGTGAACCGCTGCGTTTCCACACGTTTTTTTCCACAGCAAGGGCACAGCGTTTTCTGTTTCCCATAGGTTTACATTGTAATGTAAACTCATGGGAAACTGCTGCGGACCCGCAGCTGCAGAAACGCTGCGGATCCGCAGCAAAATCCGCAACGTGTGCACATAGCCTAAGTCTATTACATAGATACGGGAACAATACCAAGCTTACGTCATACATATGGTACCAGAATCTAGATTACTACATCGATACAGTACCAAAACCAATATTACTGCTTAGATATGGTTTTACCTTCATATAACTCCAGAAACACGGACATGTAAATACACAGTACGGCAAGAGTGTTGCTAAGGTCCTAAAAGATCAGGAGTCCAAGCCCCAAAGTGCATGTTTCCCCATATGACCCCCCTATAGCCATTTAAAATAGCATCTGTACATATGTAATTACAGTAAACCACTGATGACAGCCAACAACACACAATGCAAAGACCAATACTATCAAATGACTACTATAAAAGACCAAAACAATAAAACTACCATCCACCACCATCACCACTACACAGCGAATACATAATATGACCATTACCTCTACATAACAAAACACTCTATACAAAGACCAATAACACCACAATACACCTACTACATAATGACCGAAACACATTAAGCTGTTACTAATTAAAAAAAAATAAAAAAACTACTAAAAAGAGCAATATTACCACCTTACCGTAACTGAATATTGGTAAGTACCACAAAACATACACGTGATTACAGTACAGTTTAACTTACACATGACGTTCTTTCTGATTCAGGTCGTTCACTTTTCCAGTCTTTTCCATCTGGCCCAGACCTCCATTACCAATTCTCCAGCCACAGCTTGTCTGCACAGATTACAACAAAAACACATTTTCAGCGACGTCGCCATCTATTTCCAACCTACAAAAACTCCCCACTCTGCGCGCACTTGCGGAGTAGAACACTGACCCCAATATTTAAAACTTTTTGCCATTATTAGGATTACTCCCTCCCCTCAAAAATGAAAGTGTCCCATAGAAAGTATTAATGCCCCTACTGTGCAAAGGCCTGTATTCTATATAATATCCCAAGTCTCCCTTTCCAGCAACAAATACCCTTGAGTGTCCACTTAAAGTTAATAATGCCCCCCCAACAAAAATAAATAAATAACGGAACCTGAGTGCCCCTATCAAAACTAATAATGTAACCTTTTATAACAAAGGTCCTCTGAGTACCCACACAGCTCTGTATATACAGAATGTTGGTCCTACAGTCCCCAATACACAATATGTTCGTCCCCAAAGCCCTTTATAATTCATTGAGGACCCCAGAGCTCCCTATATATAGTAAAATGGCTACATAGCCCCTATATAAAATGCGATGTCCCCACTGCCCCCTATATATAGTATGAAGGTCTTCACTGTCCTATATGTATTATACAGTTAGGGGAAAAGTATTAAGTCAGCCACCAACTGTGCAAGTTCTCCCACTTAAAAAGATGAGAGAGGTCTGTAACTGACATCATAGGTAGACCACTACTATGAGAGTCAAAATGAGAAAACAAATCCAGAAAATCGCCTTGTCTGATTTGGTAAGATTTATTTTGCAAATTATGGTGGAAAAGAAGCATTTGGTCACCTAAAAACATGCAAGATTTCCGGCTCTCACAGACCTGTACCTTCATCTTTAAGAAGCTCCTCTGTCCTCCACTCATTACCTGTAATAATGGCACCTGTTTGACCTCATTATCAGTATAAAAGACACCTATCCACAACCTCAAACAGTCACACTCCAAACTCCACTATGGTGAAGACCAAAGAGCTGTCGAAGGACACCAGAAACAAAGTTGTAGCCTGCACCAGGCTGGGAAGACTGAATAGGCAATAGGCAAGCAGCTAGACATGATGAAATCAACTGTGGGAGAAATATTGTATATTCTCGAGTATAAGCTGACCCAAGTATAAGCCGAGACCCCTAATTTTGCCACAAAAAAATGGGAAAACTTATTGACTCGAGAATAAGCCTCGGGTGGGAAATGCAGCAGCTACTGGTAAATTTCAAAAATAAAAATAGATACCGATAAAAGTAAAATTGATTGAGACATCAGTAGGTTATGTGTTTTTGAATATCCATATTGAATCAGGAGCCTCATATAATGCTCCATACAAAATACACCAGATATAATGCTCCAGACAGTTCATGATGGGCCCCATAAGATGCTCCATACAAAATACGCCCCATATAATGCTGCAGAAAAGGATAATGATGGCCCCTTAAGATGCTCCATAGATTATGCCCCATATAATGCTGCACAAAGGTTGATGGCCCCATAAGATGCTCCATAGATTATGCCCCATATGCTGCTGCAATGAAAAAAAACATGACATACTCACCTCTTGTCGCTCAGGCCCCCGACACTTGCGATATTCACCTGTCCCCGTTCCACCGCTGTGCGCCACTCCATCTTCAGTCTCTCTGACTGTTCAGGCAGAGGGTGCGCACTAACCACGTCATCGTCACCTGAACGTCACAGCCAGAAGATATGGAAGATGGAGCCCGGCGGTGGAACCGGAACAGGTGAATATTGCGCAATGCTCACCCTCCCCCGTTATACTCACCCTCCCAGCGCGGTCCCTGCTTCTCCGTTGTCCTGGGCCAGCAGCTTGTTCCTGTGTTCAGTGGTCACTGGTACCACTCATTAAAGTAAAGAATATGCGCTCCACCCTTATGGGAGTGGAGTCGCTTCCATATTCATTACTTTAATGACCGGTACCACGTGACCGCTGAACACAGGAAGAGCTGCGGCACCCAGAGACCATCGCATCGGAGAAGCAGGGACCGTGCCGGGAGTAGGTGAGTATGATGTGACAGCCGCCGCTCCTCCTCCCCTGCCTACCCCCTGAGAATGACTCGATTATAAGCCGAGAGGGGCACTTTCAGCCTGAATTAATGGGCTGAAAATCTCGGCTTATACGCGAGTAATGGAAGACATACAAGACCACTGATAATTTCCATCGATCTGGGGCTCCACCATCTCACACTGTGGGGTGAAAATGATCACAAGAACAGTGAGCAAAAATCCCAGAACACGGGGGGACCTTGTGAATGACCTGCACAGAGCTGGGACCACCGCAACAAAGGCTACCACCAGTAACACACTATGCCACCAGGGACTCAGATTCTGCAGTGCAAAATGTGTCCCCAGGCATAAGCCAATACATGTCTGGGCCCATCTGAAATTTGCTAGAGAGCATTTGGATTATCCACAAGAGTATTCTGAGAGTGTCATATGATCTGATGAAACCAAAGTAGAACTGTTTGGTAGAAGCAAAACTTGTGTTTGGAGGAGACAGAATGCTGAGTTGCATCCAAAGAACACCATACCTACTGTGAAGCATGGGGATGGCAACGTCATGTTTTGGGGCTGTTTCTCTGCAAAGGGACCAGTACGACTGATTCATGTACATGAAAGAATGAATGGGGCCATGTATAATGAGATTTTGAGTGCACACCTCCTTACATCAGCAAGGGCATTGAAGATGAAACGTGGATGGGTCTTTCAGCATGATAATGATCCCAAGCACACCGCCAGTGCAGCGAAGGAGTGGCTTCGTAAGAAGCATATGAAGGTCCTGGAGTGACCTAGTCAGTCTCCAGATCTCAACCCCATTGAAAACCTTTGGAGGGAGTTGAAAGTCCGTGTTGCCCAGCGACAGGCCCAAAACATCACTGCTCTAGAGGAGATCTGCATGGAGGAATGGGCCAACATACCACCAACAGTGTGTGCCAACCTTGTGAAGATTTACAGAAAACGTTTGACCTATGTCATTGCCAACAAAGGATATATAACAAAATATTGAAATTAACTTTTGTTAATGACCAAATACTTATTTTCCACCATAATTTTCAAAATAAATCTTGCCAAATCAGACAAGGTGATTTTCTGGATTTGTTTTCTCATTTTGACTCTCATAGTTGTGGTCTACCTATGATGTCAATTACAGGCCTCTCTCGTCTTTTTAAGTTGTGGAACTTACACAATTGGTGGCTGACTAAATACTTTTTTCCCCACTGTATATATTATATGTATATACCGTATATACTCGAGTATAAGCCGAGATTTTCAGCCCACTTTTGTCTGTATGTCTTGGCTTATACTCGAGTCATACCCAGGAGTCGGCAGGGGAGATGGAGCGGAACTGTGTAATAATACTCACCTCCTGGCGCGGTCCCTGCACATCCCTCGTTCTCCAGGCGCCTGCAGCTTCTTCCTGCAGTGAGCGGTCACATGATACCGCTCATTACAGTAATGAATATGGACCCAACTTCACTCCCATAGTGGTGGAGCCACATATTCATTAATGAGCGGTACCATGTGACCGCTCACTACAGGAAGAAGCTGCCGGCGCCGGGGAACAGACGTACAGGGACCGCGCCAGGAGCAGGTGAGTATAACTCAGTGCGCGATATTCACCTGCTCCCCGTTCCACCGTCGGCGCCGCTGCGTCTTCCGCGTCCTCTGCAGTGATGCTCAAGTCAGAGGGTGCGGTGACACGATTAGAGCGCTCCGCCTTCTGCCTGAACGTCAGTGCATAGGACGGGGAAGACACAGCGGCGGTCGGCGGTGGAACGGGAAAGGTGAGTATAGCAAGTGTTGGGGGCCTGAGAGGTATGTAATTTTTTACTTTTTTAATCGCAGCAACAGCATATGGGGCAAATGTCTGTATGGAGCACCTTATGGGGCCATGTGCAGCGTTATATGGGGCAAATATCTGTATGGGGCCATGTGCAGCATTATATGGGGCAAATATCTGTATGGAGCATCTTATGGGGCCATGTGCAGCGTTATATGGGGCAAATATCTGTATGGGCCATGTGCAGCATTATATGGGGAAAATATCTATATGGAGCATCTTATAGGGCCATAATCCACATTTGTGGAGCATTATACGGGGCAAATGTGTCTATGGAGCATCTTATGGGGTCATAATCAACATTTGTGCAGCATTATATGTGGCATATTTTAATATGGAGCATCTTATGGGGCCCATCATAAACTGTATGGAGCACGATATGGGGCTTATTTTGTATGGAGTATCTTATGGGGCCCATCATGAACCTTATGGAGCATTATATGGGGCGTATTTTGTATGGAGCATCTTATGGGACCCATCATGAACTTTATGGAGCATTATATGGGGCTCCTGATTCATTATGGATATTCAAAACCACTTTTATCGGTATCTATTTTTATTTTTGAAATTTACCAGTAGCTGCTGCATTTTCCACCCTAGGCTTATACTCGAGTCATTAAGTTTTCCCAGTTTTTTGTGGCAAAATTAGGGGGTCGGCTTATACTCGCGTCGGCTTATACTCGGGCATATATATATATTTATATTTATATATTTATATATTTAATATATATATATGTGCACATTATGAAGGTCCTCGCACCCACCATTCCTCACACAGCCCCTCAGCATCCCCCCTTCTCCACAAAAATTCCCCACACAGCCCCTCATCACCCCTCTTCTCCACACAGCCCCCCTCATCAACCCCCTTTACAACACAGCCCCTCATCACCCCATTCCCAACACAGCCCCTATCATCCCCCCATTCCCCACACAGCCCCTCATCCCCCCACAGCCCCTAATTATCCCTTCTCCCCACACAACCCCTCATCACCCCCATTCCCCACACATACTCTCATCACCCCCAATTCCCCACACAGCCCCTCATCATTCACCCTTCTCCCCACAGCCCCTCATTATTCACTCTTCTCCCCACAGCCTTCATCATTCACCATTCTCTCCAAAGCCCCTCATTCATCCTTCTCCATACAGCGCCTCATCATTCACCCTTCTCCCCACAGCCCCTCATCATCCCCCTTCTCCCCACAGCCCCTCATCATTCACCCTTCTCCCCACAGCCCCTCATCATTCACCCTCCTCCCCACAGCCCCTCATCATTCACCCTTCTCCCCACAGCCCCTCATCATCCTCCTCCCCAAAGCCCTTCATCTCCTCACAGCCCCTAATCATCCTTTCTCAGCACACACAACCCCTCATCACCCCCCCTTCTCCCCAGAAAGCCCCTCATCATCCCCCCATTCCCCACACAGCACCTCATCATAATCATCCCTTTGCAGGCCCACTCAAGTAGCATCAACCCCTTTCCAAAATCCATCCTCAGAGTACTCACACTGAGCCCTGGGTACTCATTCCTATTTGCAGCCCCTCAGTCCTCTCACAGGGCTCCATGGTGGAGCCCCTCATTTCCCACTTTCTTCTCTAGCAGCCTAGGCAAAAAACAGCTTCCTGCTATTGGATCTCTTCACTGGACTGGACTGAAGGAGGCCCTGCTCCTTTCAGTGACATCATTACCTCAAGAAATCAACTCCGATCTAGACACAAACCCTGCTACCAGCCGCATCGCACAGTACTGTACAGCACTGCAGACACAGCTGCATGCAGTTTGCTGTGTGCGGCCATCAGGCGGCTGGCCCTGCACAGCTGCTGCGTGAGTGGCCCGGGGGCATTTGCCTCTCTGCCACACGGCCCAGCCTGCCCCTGGAAGAGACCAGTCAATTATCTGGTGCGGGGCAGGGAGAAGCCATCTGATAACTAGTTAGATCTCTACCTATAGTCCCTGGCCGTCTTTTGAGACATTTTTTTTCTGTAATGTTGCAGCTTTTCAACATAAACTTGCCGGTGTGACACTGAGTCACTTCTCATGAGACGGAATAGTTAAGGAGTTCAAGGTCAAAAGCCAGGAAGGCATGTCATAAACAAGGAAACAACAAAGGCATAGTCGGATAACGTCCCGAGGTCAGACTACCAGGAGGATAGCAGATCAGAGCAGAAGGGGTTTAACAGAAGAATGGTCAGAACTAAGTCCATGGACAGGCAACGAAAGATGTACAAACAGAACGCAAGGCGCAGAGATACAAATCACACAGTAGCTGCATGTATTTTTGGCAGAGGTCTGAGAGTAACAGCCCAGTTAAGTAGCCTGGCAATCATCTGGGACAATGAAGGCCTGAGACAGCTAGCACCACCCAGCATCAGATTGGATGGATGAGCTGTCAATCAAAACACTGACAGCTCAACATGCCCATGCACCAGACTGGATTACTGAACTGTCAGTAACTGCATCCCATAGTATAGACTAACACGGCACTCTATAGTAAAAGTGTTGTTGGTGCTCAAGTCAGGTATCCAACCCGTCAAAATATAATAATAAACTTGGCACTCGGTATTTGAACAAAAAAGAGCTTCCTTTTATTTGTGCATCCAGACAAAAATGGTTATGAATGTTTTCGGTCCGTCACAGGACCTTCATCAGAACATTCTTTAACATGAACTAAAAGTATACACAAAATAAAGAAAATTTAGAGCATGGGAAATGTCACATGATGCATAATAGCACAGTTACAAATTGTCATACAACATCGGTGATGATCTTGTTCCAAATAGCTGAGGGTGAAGGTGGACAGCACGACAGGAGAAATGCTATCCAGTGGTGCTCCATGAGCTGTGGGTGATTCCAGTGGAGGTGCGATCCATACTATTCTTAGTCGTTAAGGGAAACGGTTACTGTGATACCAACATAAGAGTGTACACTTGTGGGTGTACTAGTGATGTTGAGGTACAATAAAGGATACACCGTTTCTCACATAATACGAGCAAGATTTTCAGAGTGCTTGAAGAAGCGTGAGTCTATACAGGGGAGTGCTAAGGCTGTGAGGTGAATACCTAAAAAATACAATTTAGCATAAATATCAGTGCATAAAGGTGTCCATTATGCATTATAGGAGGAAAACAAACGTGAGACTCATCATAAGACCTATGGTAACAGCGCTAACCTAGATGGTGTAGATTAGATCAGTGTCCTAGTGCCCAGAAAAAAAAAATTAAGGCAAACTTTTAACTGGGGGTCACTGACTGATAGTGTACCTGGATATGAAAGGGTGCTCGGTAAGCATTCATGAGCGTCCAAATTATAGGGACCTGCTGCAGCGGGTATGTGCTGTAAGAAAGGGCAGGAAAAGAACAGCACAATGAGGAGAAAAGTACGATGTGAGAGAAAGCGCAATTAATAGGAAAATACATGTAGCCTAAGGCAGTATTTAGAAAAAAGCAGAGTAGTGACATATACCTGTAGACCAGCTGGGCATCATAAGCCAAGGACAGCGCAAAAGGTAAAGGCAAAACTATTGCAAAAAGAATCCTGCTGGAAATAAAATTGTATAGCGGTTAGGTATAGTGACTAAAGGGAGTCCGGCCGCAGCCTCGTCTCCCTGTGTTACCTGTATCCCAGTGTGCGAGTGTGCCATGCAGCAGGGAGGAACGCTGTAATGCAGTGGTACTTCTGGGGTAAATCCTGGTCTGTGATGACATCATAGCGGTCATGTGACCATGAAAAAAAAAAATGAGTGAATGAATGAGTTCTGTGGCTGAGCCGTGACCCGCCAGTGTAAATGTATGTATGCCTGATGGAATAGACTGCGAGTAGGGGAAGTAAGTAAGGCACAACTGGATTAATCTAGGATATGAGAGGACCCATGTGGGTGAGCTAACCATATTGTCATATAGCAAAAGCGTCTGTACTTATTTAAAGACAGATCATACTGTACCATGATGAGTGTCAACGGTGCCCAGTGATGTGAGAAGTGCAAAGGTTAACGATTCTAAAATAGAGAAGAGAATAGTCCCTATTGAGCCCTTTTGCCTCAAGGGTCTGAAGTGTAAATATCCAGAATGCCTCCCTTTTCTTGAGGGTTTTTATTCTGTTTTGGCCTCTCCTGTTGGCCTCTCCTGTGTACACTCTTATGTTGGTATCACAGTAACCACTGGAATCACCCACAGCTCATGGAGCACCACTGGATAGCATTTCTCCTGTCGTGCTGTTCACCTTCACCCTCAGCTATTTGGAACAAGATCATCACTGATGTATGACAATTTGTAACTGTGCTATTATGCATCATGTGACATTTCCTTCTAAATTTTCTTTATTTTGTGTATACTTTTAGTTCATGTTAAAGAATGTTCTGATGAAGGTCCTGTGACGGACCGAAAATGTTCATAACCATTTTTGTCTGGATGCACAAGTAAAAGGAAGCTCTTTTTTGTTCAAATACTGAGTGCCAAGTTTATTAGTAACTGCATCCAAGACACACTGAGCACGCATTCAGCACACACGATGCTCAAATAGTATACGCCTTAAAGGGCCACTGTCACCCCCCTCCAGCCGTTATAAACTAAAAGAGCCACCTTGTGCAGCAGTAATGCTGCATTCTAACAAGATGGCTCTTTTAGTTTTAGGTTCAAGTATACCCCAAATAAAGCGTTTTTATACTTAGCCACAATTCCTGTCTCTAGCCAGGTAGGTGGGTCCTCGCTCCCCAGCTTGACCAGCTCCTCTGCCGCCACTCCAATCTTCCTGCGCTTTTGGCGCCGCCCCCTCAGCGCTGTTATCATTTCAAAACCGGCGCCTGCGCTGTGTACTGGTGTCCTGCGCAGGCGCAGTAAGCTCTGGCCATCTGACGTCCCGGCCAGGCTTGCACACTGCGCCTGCATGGGCATTGCGGCCACCCACCTTTGGAATCCCAGCCCCGCACTATGTGTTATGCATTATGCACGGGGCGGGGATTCCAAAGGTGGCTGGCCGCAATGCCCGCGCAGGCGCAGTGTGCAAGCCTGGCCGGGACGTCAGACGGCCAGAGCTTACTGCGTCTGCGCAGGACACCAGTACACAGTGCAGGTGCCGGTTTTGAAACGATAACAGCGCTGAGGGGGCAGCGCCGAAAGCGCAGGAAGATTGGAGTGACGGCAGAGGAGCTGGTCAAGCTGCGGAGTGAGGACCCGCCTACCTGGCTAGAGACAGGAATTGTGGCTAAGTATAAAAACGCTTTATTTGGGGTATACTTGAGCCTAAAACTAAAAGAGCCACCTTGTTAGAATGCAGCATTACTGCTGCACAAGGTGGATCTTTTAGTTTATAACGGCTGGAGGGGGGTGACAGTGGCCCTTTAAGTACGCATGACGCTAATATAGTATACGCATTCAGCACGCACGATGCCCACATAGTATATGCATTCAGCACGCACTTTGCTCACATAGTATACGCATTCAGCACGCACTTTGCTCACATAGTATACTGTACGTATTCAGCATGCACAGCGCTCACATACTATACGCATTCAGCACACATGGCACTCACATGGTATATGCATTCAGCACACAGAACGCTCACATAGTATACGCATTCGGCATGCACGACGCTTACATAGTATACGCAATCAGCACACATCTCTACTCACATAGTTTACACATTCAGCATGCACGGCGCTTACATAGTATATGTATTCAGCATATCAACCTAAAAGAGACATGGAGTACAAAGTCCAAAATATGAAAAATATAACTATTTTATTACAAAATGATGACAATAACTCACATAATAAAATATAAGGCAATGGGGAAGTGGCACACAGTGTCAAAGAAACAATTGCACAATTCCACAAAGTGAGTTGTCGGGCATGGGATACAAGATGTACAAGTATCATTAAATCTTTATAATAATACAGTGATAAATAACAGCCAGACTGAAAACATTTATAGATTGCCAAAGGTCAAACGACCAAAGTCATTAGTACAAAAAGAGGGGCTGCTATCTATTGCACTGCCACATATGGGGTACAATGGGTGAGATGTCTCTTTGTCTTGACTCTGGAAAGGTCGACTTCCCTTGACTCCCCCGCAACACACCTCCCCCTTCTCCTGGCGTTTCCTCCCCTTTCTCCAGAATAAAGGACAAGCCACAACCATTAGTCTTTGGGTAAGAATGGCCACAGCAGCCAATTTTATTAAAATCAAAGACACTTGGTGGGGTCCTCAAAGCTACCACGGTCTGGTGATTCTTTCCTTGGCATTGCCCCTTCCCTCCCAGCCTTCCAGCCGTGGAAGCACCGTGAACCTAGGGAAGAGGTTGCCTCCACTTCCGTCGTCAGGTACCCAAAACATCGTTACTGTGCACCTGACTTCCATCATCAGGTGCCCCCAAATCTCATGCCAGTGTGACCCCGACTTCCATCGCTGGGTATCACCCAAAGTCTCACCAGACCACCACCAACACATAACCATCCAATGAAGGGGATCCCTGCAATGCAAGAATCCACAATTCCAAATTTTTACCAGCTTCGAGGCCCCACCAATGCTCAAAACAGAAGCAGAACCTGTGACTCAGAAAGAGTCATCCGACAGCACTCAGGAGAGAAAAAAACTCCTGTGGGGGAAACCTCCATGGAACCATTGCTAACGAATTGCCCTTCCCCTGGGCTTAGATGGTAACGGCCAGAATAACTCCACATGTAAATGGTATTATTAACGCTGCTGATGATCGCCACTGTGACCCGGTAGTTCTTCTCCTCTTGGAATGGGTGGGTGGGACTTGCTGTCCGGACATCCTTGGTCAAAGAGGGCAAATCACCCTCGCCGCATCCTTTTCTTGCAAAAACCCCACCTCTGCTTATGTCACTTCCTACCCGCATAGTATAAGCATTCAGCATGCACGATGCTCACATAATATACGTGTTCAGCACGCAGGACCCTCATATAGTATATGCAATCAGCATGCATCTCCACTCACATAGTATATGCATTCAGCACACACTCCGCTCACATAGTATACAGTATGTATTCACCTTGCACTCCGCTCACATAGTATACGCATTCAGCATGCAAGACGCTCACATAGTATAAGCATTCAGCACGCACGTTGCTCAAATAGTATACACATTCAGAACACAAGACACTCACATAGTATACACTTACAGCACGCATCTTCACTCACATAGTATGCGCATTCAGCATGCATCTCTGCTCACATAGCATACGCATTCAACATGCAGAGCACTCACATAGTATACACAATCAGCATGCATCTCTGCTCAAATAGTATACTCATTCATCACGCACGACACTCACATAGTTTACATGTTCAGCACGCAGGACCCTTTTATAGTATACGCAATCAGCACGCATCTCCGCTCACATAGTATACGCATTCAGCATGCACTCTGCTTATATAGTATTCACATTCAGCATGGAGAATGCTGAATGCAAGGAGAAATATAGATACCCTCACATAGAAATCATGTTTCTCAGCTGCTGTAGTCCTGCAGTAACTCTTCACTATGAAGCTATGCATCATAGGAAAGTGACGTGCCAGAGCAGAGGATGATGGGTAATCACACGTGAATCCCTCCAGGCGACTTCACTCGAAGTTGGCTCATTTACATTAAGAGCTCGTATCATAAAAAGCTGTTTTTCTCATGTTATGGCTTTACTTTTGTAATGACAAATCTTTTAAAAAAGGGTTTTTTTTTGCATATACTATTAAATTAAATGATAATATTAGTGATAGGTTCTCTTGAAAAAAATATCCCTCAACTGTAACTGCACTGCTAACTAAAGACCTGTCTCTAATCTGCCCTTAATTTATAAAGTCCTGGAACGCTTGGTCAGCTTTCAGCTAATCCACTATATATCACATAATGCTCTTCTTGATCATCTACAATCTGGTTTCTGCTCTATATACTCCACAGAAACTGCCTTTACTACAGTCTCTAATGATCTAGTATCAGCTAAATCTAATGGTCACGACTCCCTGCTGGTTCTCCTGGATCTCTCTGCAGCATTCGACACTGGATCACCACTTCCTCCTCAATATTCTCTACTGTATCGGCCTCAATGACACCATTCTTCCTTGGTTCTCCTCTTACATATTTGACCACACCTTCACTGTATCTTTGGCCTGCTCTTTCCGCTCTAATCTTCCCCTTACTGTGGGGGTTACTTAAGACTCAGTCCTAGACCCCCTCCTCTCCTTCTCCTTGTATACTGCCCCTATTGGACAAACCATCAGTAGATTTTGTTTCCAGTATCATCTCAATTTCAACCATAACTCCCAAGCAGCACCCTCGCTGTCTGGGGTTCATATTTGACACAGAACTTTTCTTTATTCCCTACATCCAATTGCTCACACGCTCAATCATATTACCTGCATCTTAAAAACATCTCCAGAATCCGACCTTTATTCATCTTTGAAACTGCTAAAACTCTTACGGTCGCTATTATTCATTCTCGTCTGAACTACTGCAACTCTCTACTGATCAGTCTCTAACCAAACTTTATCCCTTCCAGTCCATCCTGAATGCAGCACGTGGCGATACATACTGTATGTATATGGCTGAAAGGTATGATCACAAATAATGAAGAAAAGCCGATTACGAAAAAAGTTGTCCTTGTGCGAGGTTTCAATGGAAAGTTAAGAGTAAACATATACCCAGCATACAGACAGTTGCAGCCTTGCAGGACAGGTCGCACAATCTCTAAAATGAAGATAACATTTATTTTTGGATTTATATGTATCCTAGAATGTATTATGTTCTTCTTGCTATTTTCCTTATTGCAGGTATATAATGTTTGATGATCTCTTAACTGCATGCTGTATTAGCAATGATAACCTCCAAGACTAGATTGCACCACGCAGAAAACGAACGCCCACAACTGTTTGGGTCAATATTGGTTTTGTCGCATTTCAGAAAGTTGTGGTTACATTGCTTATTGTTGACACTCATGTCTCTTTTTTTCTCTCTATTGTAGTGTCTATAGTGATGCATACTGTATATCTCTGTTGTAAATCACCACGCTCTGTCGCTTTCTGGGATAACTGAATATGTCCTCACATGTAAATTTCTCTTTTCACCAGGTAAATGCTAAGGTTAATGACTACACACACAAAATCAACAATAAAAGACTCCACTTCTTCAACACTCCACTCCTTTCATGATTTGTGGCAAGTCTCAACATGCCTACAAAAAGATAAAAAGTCTTTATAAACATCAAAAGACTAAGAAAGGATACAATATTTTTCCATTGTAAAAAAAGCTTAGGACTCACCTTTATAGCCCCATGATTAGAATGCTGTCATGAGTCAAATTATTTTTAAGTGGCTTTTTAAAGTGACAAGACCGCGAGCAAATTATTAAGGGAGACTTGAATTCCAAAACAGCAGCTTCCAAGGATTTGTTCATAATGATGAGCAAGCAAGCTCGCCACTTCTTGGTACTCGGCATCGGGATGGACAGACACTAGTGTTGAGCGATACCTTCCGATATTTGAAAGTATCGGTATCGGATTGGATGAGCCGATATCCAAAAAATATCGGATATCGCCGATACCGATACCCGATACCAATACAAGTCAATGGGACACAAATATCGGAAGTGATCCTGGATGGTTCCCAGGGTCTGAAGGAGAGGAAACTCTCCTTCAGGCCCTGGGATCCATATTCATGTAAAAAATAAAGAATAAAAATAAAAAATATGGATATACTCACCCTCGGACGAGCCCTGGCTGTCACCGCTGCAAACGTCTGCCTCCGTTCCTAAGAATGCAGAGTGAAGGACCTTAGATGATGTCGCGGCTTGTGATTGGTCGCCTGACCGCTCATGTGACCGCTCACGCAACCAATCACAAGCCGCGACGTCATCGCAGGTCCTACACTCACTGCATTCTTAGGAACGGATGCTGCCGGTTGCACCGCTGAGGTCCAGGGTCTGTCGGAGGGGTGAGTATATCCATATTTTTTATTTTTATTCTTTATTTTTTACATGAATATGGATCCCAGGGCCTGAAGGAGAGTCTCCTCTCCTCCAGACCCTGGGAACCATACGCACCGCACGCGCCTGGGAACTTATAGGAACTTCCGATTCCGATATCACAAAAATATCGGAACTCGGTATTGGAATTCCGATACAGCGAATATCGGCCGATACCCGATATTTGCAGTATCGGAATGCTCAACACTAACGCACACACTTGTTACTCAATCAAATATCACAGATGCTCAAGCTCTATGCTTGAGTCACCGCCCCGCATGTTTGGCGCCTGTTAGACAGCCAATAGACATGCTGGAATGGCACGACATACACTGTAATACCATAGCCATGCTGGATACTGGCATTATTGTGATTACCTGTCCGCATCAAGTCATGGGTTCTTGTATAATATGATGTGTGATATGATGCTTGGCACACTGTCCTCAGGAAGCAGTTCAGGGAGAGTTGTTATGGGAGAGAGATCATTTTCTAGGACAGGCATATAGTCAGGGTTTAATATTGCTATTAGAGTATTTGTATATTGCTAGTGCAACATTAAAAGAAAAGTCCTTTTAAAGGGAACATGTCACCCCCCAGGCATTTGTAACTAAAAGAGCCACCTTCTATAGCACTGATGCTGCATTCTGACAAGGTGGCTCTTTTAGTACAGGTCCCTGGCACTGCTGAAAGAATCGTTTTTTAAATTTGTCCCTCATACCTTCAAAATTGCCAGGGAGGCACGTATTTCCCCCCTAATCCAGACGCCTCGCAGCCGTCACTCATGGCCTCTGCACGCCGGGCACCGCCTCCTCTTCCTTTATTAGCTTTCCCGATGCCTGCTCTGTAAGTTTAAAGGGCAGCACAACTGTGCATGCCCGAAAAAAAAAAATAACAGTACAGGCGCGGTGAACGATAATGAAGGAAGAGGAGGGGGCTCCTTTCTCTAGTAAAACTGCTGTTACCTGCAGTCAGTGGAGGGATAGTTTGGGATTAGTGGCATCTAGGCAGGGTTTAATATTGCTATTACAGTACTTGTATACCCTGCTGCACTGTTAAAAAAATCATTTTCAGGGTTAAATATTTTCTTTTTCCTATTAATGCTGGAATGTTTGCAGACATATAAATATATACCCGATTTAAAATAAGGCGTGTGGTTAGGGACAGGGAAGTGGACGTGCTGCTGATGCTGCATGCAGATGGTCTAGGTGAGACTGTGCCTGCTGTGGGGGCACAACATGCTAATCCACGAGACCTAGCTTACTGTTCCACTTTGCAGTGGGGGGCACGGAACACCACTCTTGAAGCCACAACAGTGCGAACAGATGTTCAGTTGGATGGTAGATAATGCTTCCAGTATGTTTCCCAGCTCAACCCTGTATTCCACACGTTCCAGTCTCACTAGCCAAGGATTTGGACAACATAATCTGCACCGTGATCCTCCTGATCCCACACTACGACACTCCAAGGAGCTTGTTACATTTTCATTTATTGATTGTAGCCTCTCATCCTGTACATTTATAGAGGGACATGAGGAGCTTGTGTGCAGTGATGCCCAAATATTTGAGCAGCCACATTCAGGCAAAGACGACTGTGGGGAACAGCAATTAGTGTCTCAAGAGGTAGACGATGATGAGACACAGTTGCCAACAATTGATGTTGTTAAGTTAACAAGTCAGGAGGACCAGAGTGCGGAAAAGGAAGATGAGGTCATGTACAATGAAGTCACTGACCCAACCTGAGAAGATGCCATGCAGAGCAAGGCTAGCAGCACAGAGGGTGAGTAATCCACAGCACGGCAACAGGAAGGAGGAGGCAGTGGGGTGGCCAGAGGGAGAAAGCAGTTCCCCAGAGCACCCACACATGGAAAGCTCTCAGGCCAAGGGTTAGGTGTTAACCAGTCCGGCTTTCTTTTAAGGAAAGTGCAGACTATAAAATAATGGTCATTTGCAACCTGATCCATACCAAGTTCAGAAGGCACCTGACCACTACCAGCCTGACCACCACTTGCATGCTCAGGCACATGTCACCAAAGCTCCCGACTAGGTGGGCTGAACACCTGTGTCCACAGTGGTTGTCTGCTGGTGACACCACTGTCTCTTCCCCTGTGTTGCATACTAATCACTGTCCAGGACTTAGGTGCAGATGCCTCCCTCCCTGCACCTGTCATTGCATATTTGTAAGCACCATCAGCAACCACATCCAATTCTTTGTCCTAGCACAGCATTCAGCTGGCCGTACTCCAGGTCCTGGAAGGCAAGAAAAGATACCCAGTCACCCGCCCACAGATGCAAATGCTAAACGAGAACCTTTACAGTCTGCTTGCCCTGGAAATGTTGCCATTTAGCCTTGTGGAAGTGGAGGCTTTCCACAACCATCGATACTCGGTCCTCTGCCCCCACTATTTTTCCTGATGTTCCGTCCCCACCTTTCACCAGCATTTGTCCCATAGCATTATCCGTGCCCTGAGGAATGCAATAATTAGGAAGAGCCACTTAACGATCGACACATGGACAAGTGCTTGTGGTCAGGGAAGCTAAATCTCCCTGATGGCACACTGGGTGAACCTTGTGAAGGCCGGGACCGAGTCGCACCCTGGGACAGCACATGTGCTAACACCGACGAGGATTGCGGGCCATAATTCCATCCGGGTTTCCTTCACCTCCTAGACCAGTGATGGAAGTAAATATGACAGTTCTAAAGGCACAACACATTTTTTGACCAAAGACCTGTGAAAAACATTATGGATCTTGAGGGTCAGCGGAAGCTTGAGACAAAAAGCTACAGAGTTGGTTACAGTGACCACCTTATAAGGGCCAATAAACATAAACTAGCACCTAATTTCCAAGAAATAACTTTCAGTTTAACATTTTTGGAAAGCTATTCTAAATCATTCACCTCAGGTCCGGACCTGACAATCGTTTATCAGCCATACAGTTGTGGGAAAAAAAGGGGAAGGAAGGAATAGTTATGGCCGGTATTCATTCTGCCTTTTTTGCTGTGACATGTCCCTGTGTTTTGTTTGCGCCTTACTATCAGCTCCGTTGCCGTGGATATGGCCGACACCACTCCACCTTTGTTGCAACGCATCTCTGCGTGGAGCGTGCTTGTGCACTTGGCCCATGTGTCATGGACCGGTCACGTGACATAGTCAGATGGCTGGTTCCCAATGACCCCGGAGGGTGACGTATGCGCTGCTCTGTTGCAGGGAGATGTAAGTCGGCACAGGGTTGGTGGATGAGTGAACACCGAAATGAGGATACTGTTAGGAAACCTAGGATAGGCTATCTTGTTGATTCGTGAGAATGTTGGCGCTTTTATTTTGGGTATTCTTGATAGTACCCTTACAACAGGGATTTTTATACACCGGAACCTCCCTCTTTGGTGATTCGTCTGTGGTATCCATGGGGACAGGTATGCATCTTTTTTACTGGCTGATGATGTATTACAATATTGTATAGATTATATGAGTATTTACCCATTTGAGATGTAAATTTATATTATACTTAGTATAGATGTATGATTTATACCAGAGAAAGAGAGTGTATATCTGTATATTTTTTTGTGATTTTTTATTTTATTTTGTAAGTAATTTATGTAATTTAAATCTGGGGGCTGTGACTTTGTGGTGATTGGTGCCGATTGTGTCTCCCCACTACATAAGCCAGCCATTTGTGTTGTTGTCTCACTGGCGCCCCAGCACACGGTAGTCACCATGTCTCAAGGTAAATAACTTTATGTGTGAACCCAAGTTTTTCCCTTTATTGTGCACAGATCATCTCACCAACCATACATTGTTCATTGGGTCATGATTGAGAGCAATCAGGAACTATAGGTGCAGACTATAACTGTCCTGCACATAGGCTCCCTAGTATTTAGATGTAGAATTATTCCAGGTACAGCTTCTAACCTGACCTAGTGACTTGGTTAATATGGTGTAATAGATCTACCTGCTGGTCATTGACTGCCCTGTGCTGTAGTGCCATTTCTAGACACGATTGTTTCTAATTGGTATCATACTTACCAACTTATCATGCTAGTGATGATCTTTTAGCTGCTCCTTACATATGAATGCCTTTGTTTTTTTCTGTTTGTTAAATATGTGCAATAAAATTTATATTTTTTCATTAATTAACCCCTTAATTTTTTAGTGAGATCTCTAGTTCATAAATTTACTTTAGGCATGGTCCATTGATATAGTGGGATATTCACATAATAGAGACTCAAGTTTCTGTTTTTAGGTGGAATGTGTTGTTGTCAGAGGCGTAGCTAGGGTTTCAACTTAGGGGGGGCGAAACATCTGAGTGGGCCCCTAACCAGCTAACCCTGATTACAGCTACGGTTGCGCATTCTAATTGTGAATATAGGGGAACCTCAGAATATGACCGCACTGTTATTGAAAATAAATCTATATACAAAAACGAACGTTGACTTTACCGCCATATTGTGACCATATGCAACTTTGATGGTCACAATACTCTGAGTGCCCCTATAACAACGATGCTTAAGTGCCCACTTAACATTTAACCCCTTCATGACCCAGCCTATTTTGGCCTTAATGACCTTGCCAATTTTTGCAATTCTGACCAGTGTCCCTTTATGAGGTAATAACTCAGGAACGCTTCAACGGATCCTTGCGGTTCTGAGATTGTTTTTTCGTGACATATTGGGCTTCATGTTAGTGGTAAATTTAGGTCGATAATTTCTGAGTTTATTTGTAAAAAAAACGGAAATTTGGCGAAAATTTTGAAAATTTCGCAATTTTCACATTTTGAATTTTTATTCTGTTAAACCAGAGAGTTATGTGACACAAAATAGTTAATAAATAACATTTCCCACATGTCTACTTTACATCAGCACAATTTTGGAAAGAAATTTTTTTTTTGCTAGGAAGTTATAAGGGTTAAAATTTGACCAGTGATTTCTCATTTTTACAACAAAATTTACAAAACCATTTTTTTTAGGGACCACCTCACATTTGAAGTCAGTTTGAGGGTTCTATATGGCTGAAAATACCCAAAAGTGACACCATTCTAAAAACTGCACCCCTCAAGGTGCTCAAAACCACATTCAAGAAGTTTATTAACCCTTCAGGTGTTTCACAACAGCAGAAGCAACATGGAAGGAAAAAGTGAACATTTAACTTTTTAGTCACAAAAATGATCTTTTAGCAACAATTTTTTTATTTTCCCAAGGGTAAAAGGAGAAACTGGACCACAAAAGTTGTTGTCCAATTTGTCCTGAGTACGTTGATACCTCATATGTGGGGGTAAACCACTGTTTGTGGGCACGGCAGGGCTCGGAAGCGAAGGAGCGCCATTTGACTTTTTCAATGAAAAATTGGCTCCAATCTTTAGCGGACACCATGTCGCGTTTGGAGAGCCCCCGTGTGCCTAAACATTGGAGCTCCCCCACAAGTGACCCCATTTTGGAAACTAGACGCCCCAAGGAACTTATCTAGATGCATAGTGAGCACTTTAATCCCCCAGGTGCTTCACAAATTGATCCGTAAAAAATGAAAAAGTACTTTTTTTTCACAAAAAAATTTTTTTAGCCTCAATTTTTTCATTTTCACATGGGCAACAGGATAAAATGGATCCTAAAATTTGTTGGGCAATTTCTCCTGAGTACGCCGATACCACATATGTGGGGGTAAACCACTGTTTGGGTGCACGGCAAGGCTTGGAAGGGAAGGCGCGCCATTTGACTTTTTCAATGGAAAATTAGCTCCAATCGTTAGTGGACACCATGTTGCGTTCGGAGAGCTCCTGTGTGCCTAAACATTGGAGCTCCCCTACAAGTGACCCCATTTTGGAAACTAGACCCCCCAAGGAACTGATATAGATGTATAGTGAGCACTTAAAACCCCCAGGTGCTTCACAGAAGTTTATAACGCAGAGCCATGAAAAAAAAAAAATATTTTTCTTTCCTCAAAAATGATTTTTAGCCCGGAGTTTTTTATTTTCCCAAGGATAATAGGAGAAATTGGACCCCAGATGTTGTTGTCCAGTTTGTCCTGAGTACGATGATACCCCATATGTGGGGGTAAACCACTGTTTGGGCGCACGGCAGGGCTCGGAAGGGAAGGCACGCCATTTGGCTTTTTGAATGGAAAATTAGCTCCAATCATTAGCGGACACCATGTCGCGTTTGGAGAGCCCCTGTGTGCCTAAACATTGGAGCTCCCACACAAGTGACCCCATTTTGGAAACTAGACCTCCCAAGGAACTAATCTAGATGTGTGGTGAGCACTTTGAACCCTCAAGTGCTTCACAGAAGTTTATAACGCAGAGCCATGAAAATAAAAAATTATTTTTCTTTCCTCAAAAATGATTTTTTAACCCACAATTTTTTATTTTCCCAAGGGTAACAGGAGAAATTGGACCCCAAAAGTTGTTGTGCAGTTTCTCCTGAGTACGCTGATACCCCATATGTGGGGGTAAACCACTGTTTTGGCACACGTCGGGGAGCGGAAGGGAAGTAGTGACGTTTTGAAATGCAGACTTTAATGGAATGCTCTGCGGGCGTCACGTTGCGTTTGCAGAGCCCCTGATGTGCCTAAACAGTAGGAACTCCCCACAATTGACCCCACTTTGGAAACTAGACCCCCAAGGGAACTTATCTAAATGTGTGGTGAGCACTTTGAACCCCCAAGTGCTTCACAGAAGTTTATAACGCAGAGACGTGAAAATAAAACATGTGTTTTCTTTCCTCAAAAATATTTTTTCAGCCCAGAATTTTTTAATTTTCCCAAGGGTAACAGGAAAAATTTGACCCCAAAAGTTGTTGTCCAGTTTCTCCTGAGTACGCTGATACCCCATATGTGGGGGTAAACCACTGTTTGGGCACATGGCGGGGCTCGGAAGGGAAGTAGTGACGATTTGGAATGCAGACTTTGATGGAATGGTCTGCGGGAATCATGTTATGTTTGCAGAGCCCCTGATGTGCCTAAACAGTAGAAACCCCCCACAAGTGACCCCATTTTGGAAACTAGACCCCCTAAGGAACTTATCTAGATGTGTGGTGAGCATGTTCAACCCCCAAGTGCTTCACAGAAGTTTACAACGCAGAGCCGTGAAAATAAAAAATCATTTTTCTTTCCTCAAAAAAGATGTTTTAGCAAGCAATTGTTTATTTTCACAAGGGTAACAGGAGAAATTGGACCCCAATATTTGTTGCCCAGTTTGTTGTGAGTACGCTGGTACCCCATATGTGGGGGTAAACCACCGTTTGGGCGCACGTCAGGGCTCGGAAGGGAAGTAGTGACATTTGAAATGCAGACTTTGATGGAATGGTCTGCGAGCGTCACGTTGCATTTGCAGAGCCCCTGATGTGCCTAAACAGTAGAAACACCCCACAAGTGACCCCATTTTGGAAACTAGACCCCAAAAGGATCTTATCTAGATGTGTGGTGAGCACTTTCAACCCCCAAGTGTTTCACATAAGTTTATAACGTAGAGCCGTGAAAATAAAAAATAATTGTTCTTTCCTCAAAATTATGTTTTAGCAAGTAATTTTTTATTTTTGCAAGGGTAACAGGAGAAATTGGACCCCAATAGTTGTTGCCCAGTTTGTCCTGAGTACGCTGGTATCCCATATGTGGGGGTAAACCACTGTTTGGGCGCACGTCGGGGCTTGGAAGGGAGGGCACACCATTTGACTTTTTGAACGCAAGATTGGCTGGAATCATTGGTGGCGCCATGTTGCGATGGAGACCCCTGATGTGCCTAAACAGTGGAAACCCCTCAATTCTAACTTCAACACTAACCCCAACACACCCCTAACCCTAATCCCAACTGTAGCCATAACCCTAATCACAACCCTAACCCCAACACACCCCTAACCACAACCCTAACCCCAACACACCCGTAACCCTAAATCCAACCCTAATCCTAACCCTAATCCCAACCCTACCCACAACTGTAACCCCAACACAACCCTAACCCTATCCTTAACCCTAACCACAAGCCTAATCTTAACCCTATTTCCAACCCTAGCCCTAATTCCAACCCTAAGGGTACCGTCTCACATAACGATTTACCAACGATCACGACCAGCGATACGACCTGGCCGTGATCGTTGGAAAGTCATTGTGTGGTCGCTGGGGAGCTGTCACACAGACCGCTCTCCAGCGACCAACGATGCCAAGGTCCCGGGTAACCAGGGTAAACATCGGGTTACTAAGCGCAGGGCCGCGCTTAGTAACCCGATGTTTACCGTGGTTACCAGCGTAAAAGTAAAAAAAAAAAAACGTACATACTCACATTTTGGTGTCCTTCAGGTCCCTTGCCGTCTGCTTCCCGCTCTGACTGAGTGCCGCCGTACAGTGAGAGCAGAGCGCAGCGGTGACGTCACTGCTGTGCTGTGCTCTCACTTTCCGGCCGGCAGACAGTCAGAGCGGGAAGCAGACGGCAAGGGACCTGAAGGACACCGAAATGTGAGTATGTACGTTTTTTTTTTTTTAACTTTTACGCTGGTAACCACGGTAAACATCGGGTTACTAAGCGCGGCCCTGCACTTAGTAACCCGATGTTTACCCTGGTTACAAGTGAACGCATCGCTGGATAGCTGTTACACACAACGATCCAGCGATGACAGCGGGAGATCAAGCGACGAAAGAAAGTTCCAAACGATCTGCTACGACGTACGATTCTCAGCAGGGTCCCTGATCGCTGCTGCATGTCAGACACAGCGATATCGTATGGATATCCCTGGAACGTCACAGATCGTACCGTCGTAGCGATCAAAGTGCCACTGTGAGACAAGGCTATGGCTATGTGCCCACTTTGCGGACTCGTGTGAGATTTTTCCGCACCATTTTTGAAAAATCCGCAGGTAAAAGGCACTGCGTTTTACCTACGGATTTACAGCGGATTTCCAGTGTTTTTTTGTGCGGATTTCACCTGCGGATTCCTATTGAGGAACAGGTGTAAAACGCTGCGGAATCCGCACAAAATTGACATGCTGCGGAAAATACACAGCGTTTCCGCACGGTATTTTCCGCACCATGGGCACAGCAGATTTGGTTTTCCATAGGTGTACATGGTACTGTAAACCTGATGGAAAACTGCTACGAATTCGCAGAGGCCAATCCGCTGCGGATCCGCGGCCGATCCGCTGCGGATCCGCGGCAATCCGCTGCGGATTCGCAGCCAAATCCGCACTGTGTGCACATGCCCTAACCCTACCCCTACCCCTAATTCTAACCCTAATTCTAACCCTAGTTCTAACCCTAACCCTAGCAGAAAAAAAAATAAAAATATTTTATTTATTTTTATTATTGTCCCTATGGGGGTGATAAAGGGGGGTCATTTACTTTTTTTTCATTTTGATCACTGCGATAGGCTATATCGCAGTGATCAAAATACTTCTGAAATGAATCTGACAGCCGGCAGACTCTGCGGGCGCAGTGCGCATGCGCCCGCCATATTGGAAGATGGCGGCGCCCATGGAGAAGCCGGACGGACACCGGGAGGCCGGTAAGTATGTAGGGGGGGGTGATCGGATCACGGGGGGGGGACCGGAGCACAGGGAGGGGGCACCGGAGCACGGGGGGAGCGGACAGGAGGACGGAGGAGCGGACAGGACCACTTAGGGGGGCGGACCACGCACCGGAGCACTGGGGGGGGCGATCGGTGGGGTGGGGTGGGGGCAGATTAGGTTTTCCAGCCATGGCCGATGTTATTGCAGCATCGGCCATGGCTGGATTGTAATATTTCACCGTTTTTTTGGGTGAAATATTACAAATCGCTCTGATTGGCAGTTTCACTTTCAACAGCCAATCAGAGCGATCGTAGCCACGGGGGGGTGAAGCCACCCCCCCTGGGCTGAAGTACCACTCCCCCTGTCTCTGCAGATCGGGTGAAATCGGAGTTAACCCCTTCACCCGATCTGCAGGGACGCGATCATTCCATGACGCCACATAGGCGTCATGGGTCGGGAAGGCACGGGTTTTCATGACGCCTACGTGGCGTCATGGGTCGGGAAGGGGTTAATAATGTCCCCTAAGTTCCCCCATGTACTGCTCCATTATACACAGTATGGTGAGCTTAAAGCTTCCCTATACACAGTATAAGGCCCCCACAGCTCCCCTATACACAGTATGATTATTCTATAACTCCCCTATACACCGTATGATGTTCCCACTGCTCCCCTTTACACAGTATGATCCCAATGCTCCCCTATACACAGTATAATGCTGACAGAACTCCACTATAGAAAGTATAATGCCTCCCAGAGCTCCCCTATATACAGTGTAATGGGCCAACAGCTCCCATATGCACAATATGCCTTCACAGTTCCCTATACACAGTATGATGGGCCCGCAGCTCCCTTATACACAGTATGATGGGCCCGCAGCTCTCTTATACACAGTATGATGGGCCCGCAGCTCCCGTATACACAGTATGATGGGCCCGCAGCTCCCTTATACACAGTATGATTGGCCCGCAGCTCCCTTATACACAGTATGATGGACCCGCAGCTCCCTTATACACAGTATGATGGGCCCGCAGCTCCCTTATACACAGTATGATTGGCCCGCAGCTCCCTTATACACAGTATGATGGGCCCGCAGCTCCCTTATACACAGTATGATTGGCCCACAGCTCCCTTATACACAGTATGATGGGCTTGCAGCTCCCTTATACACAGTATGATGGGCTTGCAGCTCCCTTATGCACATTATGATGGGCCCGCAGCTCCCTTATACACAGTATGATTGGCCCGCAGCTCCCTTATACACAGTATGATGGACCCGCAGCTCCCTTATACACAGTATGATGGGCCCGCAGCTCCCTTATGCACAGTATGATTGGCCCGCAGCTCCCTTATACACAGTATGATTGGCCCGCAGCTCCCTTATACACAGTATGATGTGTGCACAGCTCCCTTACACACAGTATGATGGGCCCGCAGCTCCCTTATACACAGTATGATTGGCCCGCAGCTCCCTTATACACAGTATGATGGGGTTGCAGCTCCCTTATACACAGTATGATGGACCCGCAGCTCCCGTATACACAGTATGAAGGACTTACAGCTCCCGTATACATAGTATGATTGGCCCGCAGCTCCCATATACACGGTATGGTGGACTCACAGCTCCCTGTCATGATTTGGATGCCCCGGTCATTTACTCATCCTCCGGCGTAATCACTATTTTGTGGCACTGCTGCAGTGCCGCGGCTCAAACTTGTGAGCGCAGCTTCTGACTGGCCAGAAGTGAGAAGCTATGTCACAAGCGCTCAATGTAAGACTATGAGGCTATGTGCACTTGTTGCGGATTCGTGTGCGGATTTACCGTGGATTTCCTGTGTTTTTTGTGCAGGAGCAGGTGTAAAACGCTGCGGAATCCTCAAAAAGAATTGACATGCTACGGAAAATACAATGCAGCGTTTCCGCGCAGTATTTTCCGCACCATGGGCACTGTGGATTTGGTTTTCCATAGGTTTACATGGTATTGTAAACCAGATGGAAAACTGCTGTGAATCCGCAGCGGCCAATCCGCATCGTGTGCACATAGCCTGAGAGTGAGAAAGAGGCCAGAACGAGGCTCCCACAGACTCACTTGATTAGTGACCTCTGCACTGCTCCATGAAACACTGGAGCCTCGGACAGGTCACAAAATGCAGGAGACGGAGCCGAGTGGAGACAAAAACAGATGAAAACGCCAGAAGGTGAGTATCAGACAGGAGGCAGGGGACGTGGATTTTCAGCACCGCTCCAGCAATGAAATAAAAAATACTGCTGGAGTGGTGCTGTAAATGTGATGCAGCTCTTGGTTACTGTATACGGGCTCCTTATACTAATACTCATAAAAGACCCAGGTGGTACATATCAAAAGCCCCCTACCCCCATCTCCAGCCCCTCCAGACAGCAAATATTACATGATGGAGTACATATAATATCATAACTAAACATTATAATATTCAGCCCCCAGTGCCCTGTCCCCCCTCCCCCACTTCAGCCCCAATACCCCCATCATCTCACATCCACCCCTCAATGCCTTGTCCCACCTCACTCACCTTCTGCCCTCACAGCACCCAAATGGTCTTACATTCACCCCCCAGTGTCCTGTCTCCCCTCCCCCACAATACCCCCATGGTCTCACATTTACCCCTAAGTACTCTGTCCCCCCTCACTCACTTTCCACCCCCACAATACCCCAACGGTCTCACAGTGACATACCTGAATTGAATAAACCTAATAAGTTCTATCTCCACTTACTGATAAAGTTTGCAGGCAAGACCAGGAAGTGTAAGTGAATGCAAGGTAAGGTGGGCACTAGGACCCAACGTGCCTGAGTCAACCTCAGCGTGCACAAAGTGAAGAAAAACTGCAGCCAGGAAAAGCTTCATCATCAGGTCAGACACAGGCGAAACCATTCACTGCAGGAGGGAAACTCTGCAGCCGGCCACTGTGCTAATAGCCTGCAGAGTCTCCGTCAGACGGGAGCAGACATTATACTGCGCTGCTCCTATGCGGTGTTCTGCCTCGTCACAGAAGTGGCCCTGTCCTGGCTCCCAGTGGGCCCCTTCATGTGACAGGGCCCGGGGCGACGGCCCCCTCTGCCCCCCCAGTAGCTACGCTACTGGTTGTTGTGTATACTTGATAAAGACCTGCTACTTATTGAAATGTCATATCGTGGAGGAATAAAGCTTTTTTTTCAACTTCTTCACCTGGATTGGATGTTGTTCTTACTTCTCCTTGACAGTCATGTGATCAGTCACATGTCTGTGTTTAAATGGCTGGACTTGAGAGGCAGTCTGTGTGTTGTGTTTGGAGCTGAATGACTCCTAACGGTGGCTCCAGGTGAAGGTGAAGACACATGGTGGTCTGAGAGGGCAAATCCATCAGACATTTGGACTTTGTTATACGTTATCTTTTTGTTTTGCCATTACGCCAAAATGGCTTTGTTTACTTTGCTGAACCCTGCTACAGTTTATGCTGTTCTACAATAAACCAGCAGGTGATTTTCCACAAGAAGCATACCAGAGTCTACATTGGGAAGCAGCTGAGTTAGTCAACCCTTCATAAGGTATAAACAGTTTCCCTGAAAGACCAGCAGGGGCATCCCCCTGAGCCTTCAGTACCTCACCCTCAACTTCAGGATAGACTGTGGAGACAACCACCCCTTCTAGTAAAATAGGGACAGCATCGTCAGTACTCCCAACCCTAGGAAAACTCTGAGACAAAGCATCCACTTTGATGTTTTAAATCCCAGGACAGTAAGTGACCTCAAAATTAAATCTGGTGAAAAACAAAGACCATCTAAACTGCCTTTGGTTAAGATGTGTGAAATGGTCTGCAGGTGTCACAAAAATGATATTTTAGCCCCATTTTTTTTTAATTTTGCGAGGTAAAAGGAGAAAATGGAACCTAAAATTTGTTGTGCTATTCCTCATGAGTACGCCGATACTCTATAGAATCACAGAATGATAGAGTTGGAAGGGACCTCCTGGGTCATCTGGTCCAACCCCCTGCTCAAAGCAGGATTCGCTAAATCATCCCTTCCTTGGAAGGAGAACTCACCACCTCTCGTGGCAGCCTGTTCCACTCATTGGTCACCCTAACTGGCAATACAATTTTTCTAATATCTAATCTATGTCTCCTCCCATTCAGTTTCATCCCATTACTTCTAGTCTTTCCTTGTGCAAATGAGAATAAAGACGATCCTTGTACAATGTGACTGCCCTTGACATATTTGTAGACAGCTATTAAGTCTCCTCTCAGTCTTCTTTTTTGCAAATTAAACATTCCCAAATCCTGCAACCGTTCCTCATAGGACATGGTTTGCAGAGCGGTCACCATTCTGGTCGCTCTTGTCTGAACTTGCTCCAGTTTGTTGATGTCTTTTTTAAAATGTGGTGCCCAAAACTGGACACAGTATTCCAGGTGAGGGCTGACCAAAGAGGAGTAGAGGGCAATAATGACTTTGCGTGATCTAGACTGTATGCTTCTGTTAATACATCCCAGAATTGCATTTGCCTTTTTTGCTGCTGCATCACACTATTGACTCATGTTCAGTTTATGATCTATAAGTATACCCAAGTCTTTTTCACATGTGCTGCTGCTTAGCCCTATGCCTCCCATTCTGTAAATGCTTTTTTCATTTTTATTGCCCAAATGTAGTACTTTCCATTTTTCCTTGTTAAAAACCATTCTGTTAGTTGCTGCACACTGCTCCAGTTTATTTATATCTTTTTGAATCCTCTCTCTCTCTCTCCTCTAGCATTAGTAAAGAAAGTAGTAAAGAAAAAGGAACAGCACAACACTAGTACTTATCTTCGGGTGCAAGGCCCCAGGTAACCAGTCCAACGATTACTTCAGATACTTAGAGACTCAAAAAAGAGGCAGCACTCCATATTCAAAGTGAAACATGTGGTAGGTTTAATCGACCCACATAGCCAGGCCTATCTAGCATTAGCTATCCCTCATAGCTTTGTGTCATCAGCAAATTTAATTAGTGTACCCTCAATTTCTTCATCTAAATCATTGATAAAGATGTTGAACAATACAGGTACCAGGACAGAACCCTGTCGTACACCACTTAACACATTCTTCCAACCGGATGTGCAGCCATTTACGACCACTCTTTGGGTCTGATCACTAAGCCAGTTATGAATCGACCTAACAGATGCCTTGTCCATTCCATACTTAGTCATTTTTTGAATAAGGATGGTGTGAGATACTTTGTCAAATGCTTTGCTGAAGTCAAGATATACTATATCTACAGCGTTTCCCTGATCCACCCAGTCAGTGATTCTGTCATAGAAGGAAATTAAGTTAGTCTGACATGACTTATTAGTTATAAACACACTAGATGGTGGCCCGATTCTAATGCATCAGGTATTCTAGAATATGCATGTCCACGTAGTATATAGCACAGCCACGTAGTATATTGCCCAGCCATGTAGTATATTGCCCAGCCACGTAGTATATTGCCCAGCCACTTAGTATATTGCCCAGTCACGTGGTATATTGCCCAGCCACGTAGTATATTGCCCAGTCACGTAGTATATTGCCCAGCCACGTAGTATATAGCACAGCCCATGTAGTATATTGCCCTGCCCATGTAGTATATTGCCCAGCCCATGTAGTATATAGCAATGTGGGCATCATATCCCTATTAAAAAAAAGAAATAAAATAAAAAATTGTTATATACTCACCTTCCGGAGCCCCCGGATCCAAGCAAAGCGGTTACCGACGCTGCTCGTGCACTCCGGTCTCAAGAGTGCATTGCGGTCTCGCGAGATGATGACGTAGCGTTCTCGCGAGACCGCTACGTCATCATCTCGCGAGATCGCAACATGGACCGGTTACCAGAGTGTCGCGAGCGGGAAAGGCCTGTTGTCGATCCGGGGGCTGATGGACGGTGAGTATATAACGATTTTTTATTTTTTTTATTATTTTTAACATTAGATCGTTTTACTATTCATGCTGCATAGGCAGCATGAATAGTAAAAAGTTGGTCACACAGGGTTAATAGCAGCGTTAACCGAGTGTGTTACACAGCGGTCAACGATGCCATTAACCCTGTGTGAGCGCAGACTGGACAGGAGTACGGAGCAAGCACTGACTGCGGGGAGGAAGGAGAGGCCATTTTTCCTCCGGACTGTGCCGGTCGCTGATTGGTCATGGCTGTTTTGCCACGACCAATCAGCAACTTGGATTACATGACAGACAGAGGCCGCGACCAATGAATATCCGTGACAGACAGACAGACAGAAGGACAGACAGAAAGACGGAAGTGACCATTAGACAATTATATAGTAGATGCTGACTCTGGTTAATCACTTCATTCTTATCCAGGTACTTACATGTTGTTTAATAATTTGTTCAAAGATCTTTCCTGGTATGGACATCAGACTCACCGGCCTATAGTTCCCTTGGTCCACTTTCTTCCCCTTTTTGAAGATAGGAACGACATTTGCTCTTCTCCGGTCTTCTGGAACTTCTCCTGTTCTCCAAGAATTTTCAAAGATTATGTAGAGTGGTTCAAAAATTCCTTCTGCTATCTCCTTCAGTACTCTGGGATGTAATTCATCTGGACCTGGAGACTTGAATTCATTTATGTTAGCTAAATGTTTCCTTACTATCTTTCTGTTTATAGATATCCTGGATTCTTCTACTCCTTCAATAGGACAGTGAAGATATTACATTTCCTTTCTGAGAGAAAACAGATGCAAAATAGGAATTTAAAAGTTTGGCCTTCTCAACATTCTTTCTTACCATTTCATCATTTTCATCCTGTAAAAATCCTATAGCATCTTTGACTTTTCTTTTACTTTTACAAATGACCTTAATCCTTATTGATATTCAAGATAAAACATAACTTTATTCAATATCTTTAAAACCATGAAAAGACAACCACAGTCAAACACAACAGACAACCGTGCTCTCTAAATATACCACTGTCACAGTACCTATGTCACACTGCCTATCAGCGGAGGTTGGCATCCTAATACACAAACGAGATTGGCGCCCCCGCTCAGCGTCAGCTGCCCCTAAATCTCCTATAGTAGCCCGAAACTGGTGTCTCAATTGGGCTAACAATTATACAACACTGAAAAATAGATAAACAGGAGATAGAGATTAACAGAACCAATAATGGCTGATACTTGCCAAAGTTTAGACTGTGGCAAGGTGAGAGACACAGACAAAAAAGTGCAAAAGTGCTAAAGTGCTCATGTGTACATAAATAGCCTCACTATGCTGCTCCCTGCTTTCACTCCGCTCCGGCGCTTCAACAGGTTTGGAGCGGCGCAAAACGGCCGTCGTTTGAGCCTGTACACTCCGTTGTAACGCAATAAAGATTTACCTGCTTTGAAGATCGGTGAGTGCTGCCGCTTTCTTCCTTCTATGATTTGAGAAATATCTTTTAGTTACCAATTTACAAGAAACATGCATAGGATAGATTTTCGTTTAATCCCAGCGGTGCAATACAGTTAACACGGTGGATCCATGCACATTCTTTTTGTAATAGTATCAAAGTTACCACCTCTTGGATTAGGTGTAAAGACTTTAATTACACTGAATGAAATTTCGCAGACATTACCCTGATGCACTTCATTCATATGTCTAGCAATAGGAGTGTCACGTCTATGCCTGATATCACCCACGTGTTCACTTACTCTCCTCCTAAACTCCCTTCTTGTTTTGCCAACATAGTCTTTTAGTCTTTTGGGCAGCTACATGTGGCTATGTAAACCAAGCCAGTAGTTTTACAGTTTGAAAAGTCACGAAGGAAAAATCTCTTCCCCGTAGATGAACTGATAATAAATTTTCCCTGGTTTCATAAATCTGCAGTTTACACAGCCACCACATCTAAAGAAACCACAGATTTTTCTGTCCAACCAAGTGCCCTTGGAGCACCCCCAGACGCAGGGCCACGGGGTACTCGGTACCGGGCTTCTCTTTCTCAGTTCTGGGGTTGTTACGGTGGCTAGACCCGGTCCGTGACCCTGCTAAGGGGCGTCCAATGAAAGATGTGATGGTGATGCGTGGTGCAAGTCGCGATGAATAACGAGGACACAGGGTGGCAGTCTCTTTACCTCTTTACTGAAGGCTTCAGGATCCACAATCCAGAGCACTGCTAACAGGGCTGGCTGAGACCGGCCGGTCCGAAGGCACATCCAGAGTTTTCTTTGCAGGTGGAAATCAGTGCCTACCTTCTAGCGCCTGTGTGTTGTAGTACCTCCCTGCTGAGCACCACGGGATAGTCCTCACAACTGTTGTGTCTGTTTCTGATGTTCTTCTCTCACAACTCGTATCTATTCTGATGTTCTTTCTCCGTCCCCCAGATGATATGGATAGGACGCACCCGTATGACGGGTAGGCCTGGAGTTCTTCTGGGACCCTAGCGTCGCCCCTCTCCCACAATTGCCCCCTATGTCTGCTTAGGTGATTTAGGTGAGACAACCAACCTAAAATTAACTGTCCTGCTGCTGTTTGAAGTAATGCTTGGAGCCTAATACTTCCTCGGCGTTCCGGCCACCGGCTATGCGCCTCAGTAGGATGTTGCCTCGATCTTACGGCACAACTCCTACTGGCTTTATCTCCTTTTTGCTGCGATCTCGTTTCTCACTTCTCCACAATAAACTTCTCTTCGTTTCCTTTCTTAGGATGCCACCGCAACGGGTGCAGGCGCGGCTCCGTAATGTTCTGTTCTCTTCGCTAGGCCACTGTCAGGATCCCACCCCTGACAGAGACCCCCCTGAATCTTCCCCTGCAACACCCTCTGCCACAGGATCTTGCCTGGATCCAACCCAGTCAGCTTCTGACTAACTTCCTATCCAGCCCCCAGTTTTACCATATTGTGAGGAGTGGCCTAATACATAGAACCCTTTGCTCCCCCTAGTGGCCAGAGTGTGAAATGTAGTGTGTGACTGTGATACCTGGTCAGGTGAACTCCTTACGTGCCATCAGACGTACCATCACTCCCCTTAGCGGCGGAGCGGCAGTACTGCAACGACCAGGACTCTGGGGCGCTGCACCCTCAGGGGTAGCCCTTTTAAAATGGCTATGTACCAGATTGTCCTTTAAGGACCGACCTTTTCTATAGGTCACCAAAGGTCTCGGTCCTATCATCTGTATCAAATCAGGCTCAGCTGATAGGATATCCCAATGTTTAGCCAGGATCTTAGTGACTCTTTCATTTTGACAATCATAGGTCCCAATTATCCTGGTTGTTTCCATATTACTCATATGCTTCTTAGTTTGGGACTGTAGCAAAATACCTCTATCTTGTTCAAGGGCATGATTAAATGCTGCTTCGATGATACCTCTTGGGTATCCTTTTTCAAAAAACCTCCTCTTCATATCTACTGATTGTTTAACAAATGTATTTACATCAGAGCAGTTCCTTCTTAGTCTCAAGAACTGACCTTTAGAGATGCCACGTTTTAAAGCTCTCGGATGATGGCTCTCCCATCTTAGCAGACTATTGCTGCTCGTGGGTTTTCGAAAGGTCTCAGTTTTAAGTGAACCATCCCAATTTTTTTGGATCTGAACATCCAGAAACGATAAGGCTTCCTGGTTAATTTCATAAGTGAACTTCATGCCAATACTGTTTTCATTTAGTTCTTGTATAAACTCCATAAACAGCTGTTTTGTGCCCTGCCATATGACAAATATGTCATCAACAAATCTGTACCAGACCCCCACACATTGATGCCACCATCTGGACTCATCTGTGAAGAAAATTTTTTCCTCCCACCAGCCCAGGAACAGGTTAGCGTATGATGGGGCGCAGGGACTCCCCATAGCCGTGCCCCTAAGCTGGTGGAAATACTTCCTTTCAAACACAAAATGATTTTTTGTAAGTGTAAAGTGTAGGGGGTCTAGCCCAAATTGGCTATGGGCCTCACATTGGACTGCTCTTGTTCTCAGGAAGTTCTGCACCGCTTTCAAACCCATGACAGGGGTATATTTAGAGAGCACGGTTGTCTGTTGTGTTTGACTGTGGTTGTCTTTTCATGGTTTTAAAGATATTGAATAAAGTTATGTATTATCTTGAATATTAATAGGGATTAAGGTCATTTGTATTGTTCTTGTTGATTTCCCAGGACCTAGAGTTTAATATTTTTTGAGTTTTTCTGCTTTTTTTTACTTTTGACATAACCCCAAAATCCTTTTTTTACTGCTTTTGACATCTCTTGCAAGCCTTAATTCATTGTCAGCTTTAGTTAATCTGATTTGTGCCCTGCAGGTTCTGCAGACAGCATTACCGTATTTTTCCAACCATAAGACGCACTTTTTTCCTCCAAATTTGGGAGGAAAGTGTGGGTGCGTCTTATGGTTGGAACGTAGCATGTAGGGAGGGGGCAGCAGTGAGTGAGATCGCACTGTGATCCCACTTGCAGGAGGCAGAAAAATGTGCCAGCTGCCCAGAATCCAAAGCTGGAAAACCACGTGGTCCCCATGATTAAAGTGCAGTGAATATTCATTAGCCGCTTCCCCGCCCACCTGTCAGCTGAGCAGTGAGCAGGGAGCAGCAAATGAATAGTCCTTCACTGAAACACTGAAACACACATGGTTTCCCCAGCGCTGGATTCCTGCAGCAGCTGGGGAGATCTGTGTGTCCAGTGGAGGAGGGGCAGCAGCAGGGGGCCAGAGGGGACAAGATCGCTGCATATCTGCCTGGCTGTGCAGGATGCTGAGGCATAAGGACCTGTGTGATGTCATGAAGAGGGCGGACTGGAGCATCACAAGATGGCACAGAGCCCTCCCTCTTCTGATGTCATCACAGGTCCTTCAGACACCACACTAGTATCTGCAAGCTTCCTCTTATGACCTGTGCTGCGAAAAGGTAGGGAGAGCTCTGTGTGTGCAGTCATGGGATGCTCCAGCTTTTCACCTCACCACAGTGGCTTTACAGCACACAATAAAGCACTCTGCTACTCCTGTGGTGAACTATAACTCCCAGCATGCCATAGGATCTGCAGGGCATGCTGGGAGTTACAGTTCTCCCAATGGGATCTTAAAGCAACATTCTAGTGTTATTTTTCAGTTCTGGAATGGTGCTTTAATTTTAGGCCCTGTGCCCCCATTCTTATACTCACCCTCTAGCGTCTTCATATAGTACTTTACAGACACCACACTGGTCCCGCAGCACCATTTTCTACCCCTAGCTTCTAACATAATAACATACTATTATATGTGGTGTTATTATATATAATAGTATGTTAAATTTTACCACATTTTTTTTTTTTGCTGCAAATATTTTTTTCCCTATTTTCCACCTCTAAAACCTGGGTGCGTCTTATAGTCCGGTGTGTCTTATAACCCGAAAAATACAGTATATTCTTCTTTAGATATGCCTCCTTCTTTCCATTTGATAAACACATGCTAAAAAGGAAGAAAGAAATGTTTAAGTACTGTGTTCATCCATCCTGGTTTTCTTAAATGCTTTGTATTCTTCCCTCTTTTTGGAATTGTTAACGATTGTGCTTTGAGAATCAAATTTTTAAAAATTTCCCAACCTTCCAGGACATTTTTGTCCTTAAGGATATCCAGCCATTGGATCCCTCCGATTCTCTTTCTGAGTCCCTTAAAATCTGCCTTTCTGAAATCTAACCTTGAAGTCTGAGTCATCACAGGTCTTCCTCCTTTATTTATCCAAAATTCTAAAATAGCATGGTCGCTACATCCTAGGGTCCCAGCCACTCTTACCTCCTCAACCGTTTCCTCCCTGTTTATAAGGATTAGATCCAAGGTAGCAGATCCCCCTACCTTTTGGAAGATAAAGTTGTCAGCAAGAGAAGATAAGAATTTGCTTGACCTGTTAGTTTTACCTGAGAGAGATTCCCAAAAAATGTCTGGATAGTTGAAATCTCCCATGATCGCTATGTTATATTTTTTGGAGAACTTAGCCATTTGATGCATAAAGAGTTCATCTTATCTTCAGCTTGCACAGGCGGCCTGTAGTAAATGCCTACAATGGTGTCCTTTCCGTTGTTCTCTCCTTGTTTTCTTACCCAAACAGTTTCCATAGAACTCCCAGTCTCTGAAGCTTCAATCTCTGTGCAGATATATGCTTTTCTAACATACAATGCGACACCTCCTCCTTGTTTATCAAATCTGTTTCTGGCAAATAAGTTGTATCCTTCTTGTCCTGTTTTCCAATAACATCATATCTCTTCTCCTGTGTTAGTAGTTCCAATTCTCCTTGTTTGTTGCCCATGCTTTGTGCATTTGTATAGAAACATTTTAGTTTGTGATTGGTTTCTCTTCCTCCAATATTTTTATTATTTAGATTTTTTTTGTCTTTGTTCTTCCTTTCCACTTCTAATAGCAAAGTTCTCAATAGTAGTTGTCAGGTATATGGCTTTTTCTGGCCTTTTGCTTCCCTTCCCACATTGTTCTAGTTTAAAGCTCTCCTGATGAGTGTAGCAAGGCAACTTCCAAATACATGTTTTCCAGTCTTCGTAAGGTGCGCCCCATCTCTAGCAAGCAGTCCATCGTATAGGTAATTCAGTCCATGATCCAGAAATCCAAATCCTTGCTGATGGCACCATCAACGTAGTCAGTTGTTCACCTACAGAATCTTATTCCCCCTCCTTGCTCCATGGCCATCCACTGGGAGGATGGACGACAGGACCACCTGTGCTCCCAGTTCTTTCAGTTTCTTACCTAAGTTTTCAAAGTCACTGCAGATGATTTCCAGGTCCTTTCTTGCTGTGTCATTTGTCCCCACATGTATTAGCAGGAATGGGTGGTCGTCTGTAGGTCTGAAGAGTCCTGATATCCTGTCAGACACATCTTTAATTTTTGCACCTGGGAGACAGCACATTTCTCTTGAGGACATATCAGGTCTGCAGATAGCGGCCTCTGTTCCTCTCAACAGGGAATCCCCCATGACAACAACTCTTTGTTTCTTCTTCACATTTTTCTTTCTCCATCCAGGAGGACTCTGAAGGCATGCAAGGTTGTTCTTTGTGGGTAAAGTCTTATCTTGAGGTGTTTCTTCATTGTTCTCCTGCGTGAGAGCCTGGTACTGGTTCCTGAGCAGAATGGGTGCTGACTGCCTCCCGATCCTCCTGCTTCTCTGTGTCACATGTTTCCATTTCTCTGTTTCTTCAGGTGCACCTCGAAATTCTTCTCTTTCTTTAAAATGAAGAGATAATTCTGCTCTGTCTAAGAACTCTTCACCTTCCTTAATGGTTTTCAATGTAGCTAATCTCTTTTCTAGATTTTGCAACTTTTCCTCCATCATGGACACAAGCTTGCATTTCTGGCATGCAAAGTTTGGCTTTTCCACTGGTCAGTCTGTGAACATGTAGCAAGAAATGCAGCTCACCAAATGTCTCCTGGCCTCTTCCATGTTCTTACTGTTAAATAGATATTAAAGCTGTGAAAAACCTGTCAAAAAGCCTGGTGACTCGCGGCTTACTGATGTCCTCCTTTCAGCTGCAACGGCCAAAATCCAGTGTTATTTGAGCTCGCGGAGACTCTTCACTTATCCCAGAATGGACTGGGAATATGCAAATTCTCTCCTCATGACTCCTCCCCTGGTTTACCGATGTCTTCCTTTCAGCTGCAACGGCCAAAATCCAGTGTTCTTTGAGCTCGCGGAGACTCTTATCTTATCCCAGAATGGACTGGGAAAATACAAATTCTCTCCTCAGGACTCCTCCCCTGGTAAACTACTGTGGGGTAAACTACTGTTTGAGCACATGACAGGGCTCAGAAAAGAGTGACGTTTTGGACCGCAAACTTGGATGGAATGGTCTGCTAGTGTCATGTCACATTTGAAGAGCCCCTGATGTGCCTAAACAGGGGAAAAACCCCACAAGTGACCGCATTTTGGAAACTAGACCTCTCAAAGAATTTGGCTAGATGTTTGGTGACCACCTTCAACCCACAGATGCTTTACATTATTTTACAATATTGATCTGTGGAAATGAAAAAAAAATGAAAAAAAAACATATTTTTCACCCAAAAATGTTGTTTTAGCCATACATTTTTTTCATTTTCACAAGGATAGCAGAAGACAATGGACCCGAAAATTTGTTGTGCAATTTCTCCTGAGTACACCTGTATGCCATATGTGGTCCAAAACTACTTTTGACGTACAGTGCACAGTTATGAAGGGAAGTTGCACCATATTGGAGTTCAGATTTTGCTGGACTGGTTGGAGGGTGCCATGTCACAAAGCCTCAAAGGTGCCAGAAGAACTTTATACCTTTGGGCTGTGGCATTTTTACCACCAAAATCTAGTTTTAGCCCCAGATTAAAAATGGGTAAAAATTGCACCAAAATTTGCCCACAATTTTCAATATGTGGCTGCACAGTACTGCTTAGTCATATGGCGAGACTTGGTAGGGAAGATTGCTATTTGCCTCCTAGAGCACAGATTTTCCTAAAATAGTATGGAGACTCTATATACACAGCCCATAAGTGCAAGAAGAGCAAGTGACCCCATATTGGAAATTATACCCCTTTGGGAATTTATCTACAGGTGTAATGACTAGTGTTGAGCATTCCGATACCGCAAGTATCGGGTATCGGCCGATACTTGCGGTATCGGAATTCCGATACCGGGATTCCGATACTTGCCGCGTATCGGATACCGGAATCGGAAGTTCCAAGATTCAAAATGCAGAAATTCAGCCAATGAGAATGATTCCAAGTGTGGGCACATCCTGTTTAGCATGGAGGGCATGAAACTACTGGCAAGGCTGTGATTGGCTGCTGAAATGATGTCATGATGCAGTTTAAAAGTCGCTGGCGCCATTTTGCGATCACTCTGCTGTGAATTCAGTTAGTGACAGGACGCTGTTTGCTGACTGAGGGACAGTTTAGAGATAGCGATTTGCTTCTTTGTGCTTTCCAAAGGCTAAATTAGCAACCGCTGTGTTCACCTACTATTCACCTTGCTTTTGCCTTGTAGCGCTGTTTTCACAGCGATCTGCAAGGTCTGTGTGTGTGTGTGTGTGAGTGCAGCCCACTCTCTAGTCTGAGTGCAGCCACATAGGCCATCCATAGCTGGTTGTATTCAGTTCAGGGAGGGTGGTTCATTGCCTCATACTGTTCTTTTTTTTTTTTTTTTTCAAGTAGTGTAGTCTGCTGCTAATTTATTCAAAAAAATCCTATTAGTGTCTTTCCACCCGTCTCCAGCTAATTTGTGGAAAAACACTACATAGGATAACGTAGAGGAGGGTTTTTGGGCCTTGCAGCGCCGTTTACGGCTGTCTGCACGGTCTCCGTGTGACTGCAGCTCGCCCTGTAGTCTGTGAGCAGCCGTAGCCTGGTTGTCTCCAGCTCAGGGTTGTTCACTGCGTCATACCGCCAAATCAATTTTCATTTTGTTTTAAGTAGTGCAGGCTGCTGCACATTTTTTCAAAAAATTCCTATTAGTGTCTTTCCACCCGTCTCCAGCTAACTTGTGGAAAAACACTACATAGGATAACGTAGAGGAGGGTTTTTGGGCCTTGCAGCGCCGTTTACGTCTGTCTGCACGGTCTCCGTGTGACTGCAGCTCTATCCGTTGTCAGTTCAGCCCCCAAAAAATAAATAAATAATAAAGTTCACCAAACACACCAGTTACACCACTTTACATTTGTGTAGGCCACATTAGCTCATATTAAAGTCTAGTCCACACTTTAGAAAATTAGTGTTTCTTATACCTGTTAGGAGGAGTTGCTCAGGAATAAGCACACAAAGCCGTTAGTACTTTTCTGCTTATCTTTATCAGTCAACCAAGATGAAGAAGGCAGTGAGTAAGGCACGTGGGCGTGGGCGTGGGCGCGGAGCAGGGAGGGGACGTGGGGATTCTGTGCCTGCTGCGGGCACCGGTGACTCATCAGCACCCACATTCACCAGGCAACAGTCGTTCATGCGCAGCTTTGTGTCAGAGCGCCGTACACCGCTGCTGCGTGAAGAACAAATTGAAGCCGTTGTCGGATGGATGGCAGCTAATGCATCAACTTCAATTAGTGCCACATCCTCTCAGACACAGAGCACTGGAGAGCAGCCATCTGTCTCTTCACCACCTGCCAAATTGCCCAGGCAGACAGAGAGCCCAGGACAGGAGCCGTCTCTACTTCTGTTCTCTGAATCTCTTGGCTTGGAAACAGGGGGCCAGCCAAGCAGCATTGGAGAAATGGAAGAAGAGGCAGGGTGCAGTGATGCCCAACAGCTTTTTCTCTCTTCCTCTGAAGAGGCGGGTGGGCCAGTGGCTCCGGTCACCACATCGCAGGCCGCATCAGCTGATGATGACACTCAGGTGCCACTTACTGGTGCGTGCTCTGCTGCTGAGACTACCCAGGAGGAGCAGTTGGGGGCAGAGGGTAGTGTAGATGATGAGGTCCTTGACCCATCTTGGCGTGAGGGATAGGAAGGTGGTGGGAGCAGCTCTGAGGAAGAGATTCCCCGTACGGCCCAAAGAGGGAGAGGGAGGGGGAAGACTGCGGATCCTGCAGCCTCCGCTTTGGCACCCGTTAGGAGCATGTCTCTTCCAAAAGCCAAAAAGGGCGCTCCCAAGACTTGCAGTGCCTGGTCCTTTTTTGACACAGTTGCAGATGACATTTGCTATGTCAGATGCAAGGTGTGTCATCAAAAAGTCAAAAGAGGGAAAAATGTCAGCAACCTCAATACCTCCAACATGTGGAAACATGTGCGCAACAGGCACCCAGCGGAGTTAGAAAAACACACTGAAGAGCTAGGCCAACCAACAGCGGCAGCTACCACCTCTTCAGCTCGTGTTGCCTCTTCCTCTAGCTCACACGCAGCTGGTTCGGCTTCCTCCCAGGATCGCCGTGGAAGAACCTCTGGCCCTGTTGTCCAGAGACCCGCTGTAATTCCACCCGCAGCACCACTTTCCCAGTCATCCACACACTCCCAGCCCACTCTACAGCCATCGGTAGTACAGGCATGGGAGAAAAGGCGGCCTTTCTCGTCAAACCACCCACGAGCACAGGCTCTGACTGCAGGCATTGCCAAACTTCTTTCACTGGAAATGCTGTCATTCAGGCTGGTGGAGACTGACAGCTTCCGTGACTTGATGTCATTGGCAGTCCCACAGTACAATGTGCCCAGCCGCTTTTACTTCAGCAGGCAAGCCGTCCCTGCCCTGCACAAGCATGTGGAGGGACACATAAAACACGCGCTACTGAACGCCGTCAGTAGCAAGGTCCACCTCACCACCGATGCGTGGACCAGTCAACATGGACAGGGGCGATACCTTTCCCTCACTGCCCATTGGGTTAATGTCGTTGAGCCGGGTACAGACCGTGCGAGTGGCGCAGGACGTGTCCTGCCCACTCCAAGGATTGCAGGAATCCATTCTGTACACATTGACTCCTCCTCTTACACCAGTTCCTCAGAATCATCGCTGCAGGAGCCGTCACAGTCCACCTCCACATGGACCCGTGATGAACGTGTACCTGTTACGACCGACATGAGCACAGCCGTGGCCAAACGTCAACAGGCCGTGTTGAAATTAATTTTTTTGGGGAATCGTAGCCACACAGCGCAGGAGCTCTGGAATGCCATCAAGCAGGAGAGCGATGTGTGGTTTGTGCCAGCGAATCTCCAGCCAGGCATGGTAGTGTGTGATAATGGCCGAAATCTGGTGGCAGCTCTGGGCCTCGGCAACCTCACTCACATCCCATGTCTGGCACATGTGCTCAATTTGGTCGTGCAGAGCTTTTTGAGGGACTATCCGGATCTTGATGCACTGCTGCACAAGGTCCGCCTAGAGTGTGCTCACTTGCGGCGTTCCAGCACGGCAAAAGCGCGCATTGCGGCTCTGCAGCGCCGACACCGCCTGCCGGAACATCGCATCATATGTGACCTACCTACCAGGTGGAATTCCACGTTACATATGTTGGAGCGGTTGTGTGAGCAGCAGCAAGCTGTAATGGAGTACCAGCTGCTTCAGGCGCAAAGAAGTCGCAGTCAGCGCCGTACAGACTTCACAACCACAGAGTGGGCCACTATGAATGACGTCTGCCAGGTTTTGCGTCCCTTTGATTATTCCACGCGGATGGCGAGTGCAGATGATGCACTAGTCAGCATGACTGTCCCCCTTATCTGCCTGCTTGAAAAATCACTGCAAGCGCTAAGGGATGATGTTGTGGAAGAGGTGGAGGATGAGGATTCACCATTTCCATCATCTTCTGGACAGTCAGCGCCACGTGGTTCCTCACAAACGCGTAGGCAGGGGACAGTTTGTGAGGAGGATGAGGAGGAGTCAATGGAGGAGGAAGACATCCGTCCAGAGGAGGGAGTTACCGAATTGTCCAGTACTCAGTGTGTACAGCGAGGGTGGGGTGATGACGAGCGGGCAGAGACCACGCCTCCAGCAGGGGACAGCGTTTCTTGGGCAGTTGGCAGTCTGCAGCACATGGTGGATTACATGCTGCAGTGCCTGAGAAACGACCGCCGCATCGCCCACATTCTCAACATGTCTGATTATTGGGTGTTCACCCTCCTCGATCCTCGCTACCGGGACAACGTAGAAAGCCTCATCACACCGTTGAACCGGGAGCGAAAAATGCGGGAGTACCAAGACACACTGGTCAATTCCATCATCTTCTCCATTCCAACTGAGAGAAGTGCTGCTAGTGCATTCCAAAGCAGCTCAGTGCGTCCAGGCAGTGGTGGAGGCTCTGCACAAAGAGGGAGCAGAAGCAGTGCCTCTGCCCAAGGCAAGACCAGTATGGCCCAACTGTGGCACAGTTTTCTGTGCCCCCCACAAAAGTCTACACCATCACAGACGGCTCCAGTCAGCAGGAGGCAACGGTTCCGTCAGATGGTGACAGACTACATGTCTTGCCCTCTTGCTGTACTCCCAGACGGCTCTTCCCCTTTCAAGTTTTGGGTCTCAAAGCTGGATACATGGCCAGAGCTAAGCCAGTATGCATTGGAGGTGCTGTCTTGCCCTGCGGCCAGTGTATTATCGGAACGTGTCTTTAGTGCTGCAGGTGGTGTACTAACTGACCGTCGCATGCGACTATCCTCCGATAACGTTGACCGGCTTACTTTCCTGAAAATGAACAAGGCCTGGATCTCGCAGGAATTTGCCACTCCTCCTCCTGATTAAATAATTAGGTCACTGTATACGTTATCCAGGTCTCCTGTTGTGTTCATCTTTCTTCCACCTGAACTTAAATTCCTGGGCTCCAACACCGCCAGTTGAGGCTCAGAAGTGCCGTCTGCACAGTCAAAACATACGACCCAGTGTTATTGGGTTTCAGTAACGTCAGCTGATCCCCAGCTGTGTAGCCGGCAATGTGTCATGCGACCGCCACGCTGACACAACAACTGAAATGTAAATGAATCTGTCCCCCCCCCAAGGCGTTTGTTACTGAAAGAGCCACCTTGTGCAGCAGTAATGCTGCACAAGGAAAAGGTAGCTATTTTGGTTTAGCTCCTTGCACACGCAGAACTTAACACTTATAAAATGTGTCCACTGATACCGTAAAACCGTCCCGGAGGTGGGACTTTACTTCGTAATATGACGCAGCACAGCCGTCATTCCTACCCCCCCGGCGCTGCGCCCCGGCTTCTCAGCGTTGTTTGATTCCGTCCCGGAGCCTGCGCTGTTATGTTATCCCGTGGCCAGGCACACTTAGCGCTGCCCGTCTTCTGGCATCATTTGGTGTCAGGATGGCTGCGCCTGTGCGGCGGCGCTGGCCGAGAGCCCGCCTCGCAGTGTCTTCTGATTTAATCCCACTGGGGGCCTGGGATCCATGGACATGCGCATTGCATATCTGAACCTCCACCTCTCACTCATCTCCCTATGGCTTCTTCAGACTGTTCGGTGTCAGCTGGTCCCTAATAGCATGCCACGGTCGTGACACCGCACAGTCTTAAGAAGCCGTAGGGAGGGGAGTGAGAGGCGAGGATATGCACTGCGCATGGCCATGGATCTCAGGCCCCCAGTGGGATAAAATCAGAAGACACTGCGAGGCGGGCTCTCGTCCAGCGCGGCCGCACAGGCGCAGCCAGCCTGACACCAAATGATGTCAGAAGATGGGCAGCGCTAAGTGTGCCTGGCCAAGGGATAACTTAACAGCGCAGGCTCCGGGACGGAATCAAACAACGCTGAGGAGCCGGGGCACGGTGCCGGGGGGGTAGGAATGACGGCTGTGCTGCGTCATATTACGAAGGAAAGTCCCACCTCCGGGACGGTTTCACGGTTTCAGGGGACACATTTTATAAGTGTTTAGTTCTGTGTTTGCAAGGAGCGTGATGAAAAGAGCCACCTTTTCCTTTTGCATCTTTTGTGCTGCACAAGCTGGCTCTTTCAGCTACAAACGCCTTGGGGGGGGGTTAAAGGTTCCCATTCGACTTTCTCAGGCTTCGGCCTACATTGTGTTCCTCTGCTTTTCCACCTGTCCCTGGGCTCCAACACCGCCAGTTGCCGTCCAGAAGTGCTGTCCGCACAGTCCCAACAGTCCCTCCTCTGTTATTGGGGTTCAGTAACGTCAGCTGTTCCCCAGCTGTGTGTGTGGCAATCCCTCCTACCTCCTCCACCTCCTCCTCCTCCACCTGTCCCTGGGCTCCAACACCGCCAGTTGCCGTCCAGAAGTGCTGTCCGCACAGTCCCAACAGTCCCTCCTCTGTTATTGGGGTTCAGTAACGTCAGCTGTTCCCCAGCTGTGTGTGTGGCAATCCCTCCTACCTCCTCCTACCTCCTCCTCCTCCACCTGTCCCTGGGCTCCAACACCGCCAGTTGCCGTCCAGAAGTGCTGTCCGCACAGTCCCAACAGTCCCTCCTCTGTTATTGGGGTTCAGTAACGTCAGCTGTTCCCCAGCTGTGTGTGTGGCAATCCCTCCTACCTCCTCCACCTCCCCCTCCTGTCCCTGGGCTCCAACACCGCCAGTTGCCGTCCAGAAGTGCTGTACGCACAGTCAACAGTCCCTCCTCTGTTATTGGGGTTCAGTAACGTCAGCTGTTCCCCAGCTGTGTGTGTGGCAATCCCTCCTACCTCCTCCTACCTCCTCCTCCTCCACCTGTCCCTGGGCTCCAACACCGCCAGTTGCCGTCCAGAAGTGCTGTCCGCACAGTCCCAACAGTCCCTCCTCTGTTATTGGGGTTCAGTAACGTCAGCTGTTCCCCAGCTGTGTGTGTGGCAATCCCTCCTACCTCCTCCACCTCCCCCTCCTGTCCCTGGGCTCCAACACCGCCAGTTGCCGTCCAGAAGTGCTGTACGCACAGTCAACAGTCCCTCCTCTGTTATTGGGGTTCAGTAACGTCAGCTGTTCCCCAGCTGTGTGTGTGGCTATTCCTCCTACCTCCTCCTACCTCCTCCTCCTCCACCTGTCCCTGGGCTCCAACACCGCCAGTTGCCGTCCAGAAGTGCTGTCCGCACAGTCCCAACAGTCCCTCCTCTGTTATTGGGGTTCAGTAACGTCAGCTGTTCCCCAGCTGTGTGTGTGGCAATCCCTCCTACCTCCTCCACCTCCCCCTCCTGTCCCTGGGCTCCAACACCGCCAGTTGCCATCCAGAAGTGCTGTACGCACAGTCAACAGTCCCTCCTCTGTTATTGGGGTTCAGTAACGTCAGCTGTTCCCCAGCTGTGTGTGTGGCAATCCCTCCTACCTCCTCCTACCTCCTCCTCCTCCACCTGTCCCTGGGCTCCAACACCGCCAGTTGCCGTCCAGAAGTGCTGTCCGCACAGTCCCAACAGTCCCTCCTCTGTTATTGGGGTTCAGTAACGTCAGCTGTTCCCCAGCTGTGTGTGTGGCAATCCCTCCTACCTCCTCCACCTCCCCCTCCTGTCCCTGGGCTCCAACACCGCCAGTTGCCGTCCAGAAGTGCTGTACGCACAGTCAACAGTCCCTCCTCTGTTATTGGGGTTCAGTAACGTCAGCTGTTCCCCAGCTGTGTGTGTGGCAATCCCTCCTACCTCCTCCTACCTCCTCCTCCTCCACCTGTCCCTGGGCTCCAACACCGCCAGTTGCCGTCCAGAAGTGCTGTCCGCACAGTCCCAACAGTCCCTCCTCTGTTATTGGGGTTCAGTAACGTCAGCTGTTCCCCAGCTGTGTGTGTGGCAATCCCTCCTACCTCCTCCACCTCCCCCTCCTGTCCCTGGGCTCCAACACCGCCAGTTGCCATCCAGAAGTGCTGTACGCACAGTCAACAGTCCCTCCTCTGTTATTGGGGTTCAGTAACGTCAGCTGTTCCCCAGCTGTGTGTGTGGCAATCCCTCCTACCTCCTCCTACCTCCTCCTCCTCCACCTGTCCCTGGGCTCCAACACCGCCAGTTGCCGTCCAGAAGTGCTGTCCGCACAGTCCCAACAGTCCCTCCTCTGTTATTGGGGTTCAGTAACGTCAGCTGTTCCCCAGCTGTGTGTGTGGCAATCCCTCCTACCTCCTCCACCTCCCCCTCCTGTCCCTGGGCTCCAACACCGCCAGTTGCCGTCCAGAAGTGCTGTACGCACAGTCAACAGTCCCTCCTCTGTTATTGGGGTTCAGTAACGTCAGCTGTTCCCCAGCTGTGTGTGTGGCAATCCCTCCTACCTCCTCCTACCTCCTCCTCCTCCACCTGTCCCTGGGCTCCAACACCGCCAGTTGCCGTCCAGAAGTGCTGTCCGCACAGTCCCAACAGTCCCTCCTCTGTTATTGGGGTTCAGTAACGTCAGCTGTTCCCCAGCTGTGTGTGTGGCAATCCCTCCTACCTCCTCCACCTCCCCCTCCTGTCCCTGGGCTCCAACACCGCCAGTTGCCGTCCAGAAGTGCTGTACGCACAGTCAACAGTCCCTCCTCTGTTATTGGGGTTCAGTAACGTCAGCTGTTCCCCAGCTGTGTGTGTGGCAATCCCTCCTACCTCCTCCACCTCCCCCTCCTGTCCCTGGGCTCCAACACCGCCAGTTGCCGTCCAGAAGTGCTGTCCGCACAGAGCAAAACACCTCGCCAATGTGTTAGTGGGGTTCAGCACCGCCAGCTGTTCCCCTGCTGTGCAGCCGGCATCGTGTACTGCGACCGCCACGCAGGCACAACAAGTTAAATTTAAGGGAACCTGTCCCCCCCCCCAGGCGTTTGTTACTGAAGGAGCCACCTTGTGCAGCAGTAATGATGCAAAGGGAAAAAGTGCCTCTTTTCGTGGTGCTCCTTGCACATGCTGATCCTAACACTTATGAAAAGTGTCCCCTCCTACCGTGATACCGTCCGGTTGGTGGAACTTTCCTTTGTGATGTGACGCAGCACAGCCGTCATTCTTACCCCCTTGGCGCCGTGCGCCGCCTCCTCAGCGTTGTTTGAACCAGTCCCGGAGCCTGCGCTGTTAGGTTAGCCCTTGGCCATGCACACATTTTGCGCTGCCCGTCTTCTGACATCATTTGGTGTCAGGCTGGCTGCGCCTGTGCGGCCGCGCTGGCAGAGAGCCCGCCTCGTACTGTCTTCTGATTAAATCCCACTGGGGGCCTGAGATCCATGGACATGCGCAGTGCATATCTGAACCTCCACCTCTCACTCATCTCCCTACGGCTTATTCATACTGTGCGGTGTCAGCTGGTCCCTAATAGCATGCCACGGCCGTGACACCGCACAGTCAGAAGAAGCCGTAGGGAGATGAGTGAGAGGTGGAGGTTCAGATATGCACTGCGCATGTCCATGGATCTCAGGCCCCCAGTGGGATTTAATCAGAAGACAGTACGAGGCGGGCTCTCTGCCAGCGCGGCCGCACAGGCGCAGCCAGCCTGACACCAAATGATGTCAGAAGACGGGCAGCGCAAAATGTGTGCATGGCCAAGGGCTAACCTAACAGCGCAGGCTCCGGGACTGATTCAAACAACGCTGAGGAGGCGGCGCACGGCGCCAAGGGGGTAAGAATGACGGCTGTGCTGCGTCACATCACAAAGGAAAGTTCCACCAACCGGACGGTATCACGGTAGGAGGGGACACTTTTTATAAGTGTTAGGTTCAGCATGTGCAAGGACCATAATTAAAAGAGCTAAGTTTACCTTTTCCAGCATTAGTGCTGTACACGATGGCTCTTTCAGCTACAAACGCCTGGGGGGGGAGTTAAAGTTTCCCTTTCAACTTGCTCCAGTGCAGGCTTCGGCCTACACTCTGCTCCCTCTCCTCCTCCTGCTGACCCTGGGCTCTAACACCGCCAGTTGGGGCCCAGATGTGCTAGCTGCACAGAGCCAAACACCAGCCAATGTGTCAGTGGGGTTCAGCACCGCCAGCTGTTCCCCTGCTGTGCAGCCGGCAACGTGTCCTGCAACAGCCACGCAGGCACAACAGACCCAAAGCTGCCGCCAGTGCAGGCTTCGGCCTACACTCTGCTCCATCTCCTCCTCCTGCTGACCCCGGGCTCTAACACCGCCAGTTGGGGCCCGGTACTGCTAGCTGCACAGAGAAAAACACCAGCCAATGTGTCAGTGGGGTTCAGCACCGCCAGCTGTTCCCCTGCTGTGCAGCCGGCATCGTGTCCTGCAAAAGCCACGCAGACACAAGAACTGAAATTGAAGGGAACCTGTCCCCCCTCCCCCAGGCGTTTGTACGTTTTTAAGGCCACCTTGTACAGCGGTAATGCTGCATGTGTGCAAGGTGGCTCATAAACGTATTCTCCTCGCACATGTGGAACTGAAAACACGTCTGAAATGTGTCCTCTGTGTGACCATTTAACCGTCCCGGGGGTGTGACTTTCCTTTGTAATGACACGCTGCAACCCCCTTGGTAGCGCTGCCCGTCTTCTGGCATCATTGTTTGGCTGCCTGCGCCTCTGCGGCCGCCCTGACCCACACAACGCCCCTCGGTGTCTTGTTTCTTGGGACTGCGAGGGTGTGATTGATGGGCATGAGCAGTGCATCAGTTCGCCTGTCCCTCATCTCCTTCCGCCTTCTTCAGACTGTGCGGCTTCATGGCCGTGGCATGCGATAAGGGATCAGCTGACGCCGCACAGTCTGCAGCGGGTGTAAGGACCCGAGTGCGAGAGGCGAACATATGTGCTGCGCCAGGCCATGAATCCCAGCCCCGCAGTGTTTTAACAATGTTAAGACACCGCGGGGCTGGGATTCATGGTCATCGCGAACCGCAGCGGCCGACATTAAATGAGGTCAGAAGATGGGCAGCGCTAACAGCGCTTGGCCAGGGGATAACACGACAGCGCAGACTCCTGTACAGCAAATAACAACGCTCAGGAGGCTGCACCCAGCACCAAGGTGGGATTCTTGACATCTGTGCTGCGTCTCATTACAAAGGGAACTCGCGCCTCCAACACAGTTTGACTGTATAAAGGGCTAAATGTTATACGTGTTTCATTCAGCGTGTGCAAGGAGCAAAATTAAAAGAGCAACCTTTGACTTGTGCAGCACTACTGCTGCATAAGCTGTGGCTCTTCTACTTTGTAACCCCTGAGGGGGGGGTTAAAGGTTACCTTTGAAATTGGTTCAAGTAGGCTTCGGCCTACACTCTGCTCCCCCTGCAGAGCCCGGGCTCCAACACCGCCAGTTGGGGCCCGGTACTGCTAGCTGCACAGAGCCAAACACCAGCCAATGTGTCAGTGGGGTTCAGCACCGCCAGCTGTTCCCCTGCTGTGCAGCCGGCAACGTGTCCTGCAACAGCCACGCAGGCACAACAGACCCAAAGCTGCCGCCAGTGCAGGCTTCGGCCTACACTCTGCTCCATCTCCTCCTCCTGCTGACCCCGGGCTCTAACACCGCCAGTTGGGGCCCGGTACTGCTAGCTGCACAGAGAAAAACACCAGCCAATGTGTCAGTGGGGTTCAGCACCGCCAGCTGTTCCCCTGCTGTGCAGCCGGCATCGTGTCCTGCAAAAGCCACGCAGACACAAGAACTGAAATTGAAGGGAACCTGTCCCCCCTCTCCCAGGCGTTTGTACGTTTTTAACCCCTCTGTGACCTTAGACGTACTATCCCGTCGAGGTGACCTGGGCCTATCTGACCCTCGACGGGATAGTACGTCATAGCCGATCGGCCGCGCTCACGGGGGGAGCGCGGCCGATCGCGGCCGGGTGTCAGCTGACTATCGCAGCTGACATCCGGCACTATGTGCCAGGAGCGGTCACGGACCGCCCCCGGCACATTAACCCCCGGCACACCGCGATCAAACATGATCGCGGTGTACCGGCGGTATAGGGAAGCATCGCGCAGGGAGGGGGCTCCCTGCGGGCTTCCCTGAGACCCCCGGAGCAACGCGATGTGATCGCGTTGCTCTGAGGGTCTCCTACCTCCCTCCTCGCCGCAGGTCCCGGATCCAAGATGGCCGCGGCATCCGGGTCCTGCAGGGAGGGAGGTGGCTTACCGAGTGCCTGTTCAGAGCAGACACTTGGTAAATCTGCAGCCCTGCACAGCAGATCACAGATCTGGCAGAGTGCTGTGCACACTGCCAGATCAATGATCTGTGATGTCCCCCCCTGGGACAAAGTAAAAAGGTAAAAAAAAAAATCCCCACATGTGTGTAAAAAAAAAAATAAAAAAAATATCCTAAATAAAGAAAAAAAAAAATAAATTATTCCCATAAATACATTTCTTTAGCTAAATAAAATAAAAAAAACAATAAAAGTACACATATTTAGTATCGCCGCGTCCGTAACGACCCAACCTATAAAACTGCCCCACTAGTTAACCCCTTCAGTAAACACCGTAAGAAGAAAAAAAAAAAAACGAGGCAAAAAACAACGCTTTATTACCATACCGCCGAACAAAAAGTGGAATAACACGCGATCAAAAAGACTGATATAAATAACCATGGTACCGCTGAAAACGTCATCTTGTCCCGCAAAAAACGAGCCGCCATACAGCATCATCAGCAAAAAAATAAAAAAGTTATAGTCCTGAGAATAAAGCGATACCAAAATAATTATTTTTTCTATAAAATAGTTTTTATCGTATAAAAGCGCCAAAACATAAAAAAATGATATAAATGAGATATCGCTGTAATCGTACTGACCCGACGAATAAAACTGCTTTATCAATTTTACCAAACGCGGAACGGTATAAACGCCTCCCCCAAAAGAAATTCATGAATAGCTGGTTTTTGATCACTCTGCCTCACAAAAATCGGAATAAAAAGCGATCAAAAAATGTCACGTGTCCGAAAATGTTACCAATAAAAACGTCAACGCGTCCCGCAAAAAACAAGATCTCACATGACTCTGTGGACTCAAATATGGAAAAATTACAGCTCTCAAAATGTGGTAACGCAAAAAATATTTTTTGCAATGAAAAGCGTCTTTCAGTGTGTGATGGCTGCCAATCATAAAAACCCGCTATAAAAGTAAATCAAACCCCCCTTCATCACCCCCTTAGTTAGGGAAAAATAAAAAAATAAAAAAATGTATTTATTTCCATTTTCCCATTAGGGTTAGGGTTAGGGCTAGAGTTAGGACTAGAGTTAGGGCTAGGGTTAGGGCTAGGGTTAGGGCTAGGGCAAGGGTTAGGGCTAGGGTTAGGGCTAGGGTTGGGGCTAGGGTTAGGGCTAGAGTTAGGACTAGGGTTAGGGCAAGGGTTAGGGCTAGGGTTGGGGCTAGGGTTAGGGCTAGAGTTAGGACTAGAGTTAGGGCTAGGGTTAGGGTTAGGGCAAGGGTTAGGACTAGGGTTAGGGCTAGGGTTGGGGCTAGGGTTAGGGCTAGGGTTAGGGCTAGGGTTAGGGCTAGTGTTACGGCTAGTGTTAGGGCTAGTGATAGGGCTAGGGTTATTGCTAGGGTTAGGGCTAGGGTTAGGGTTGGAGCTACAGTTAGAGTTGGGGCTAAAGATAGGGTTAGGGTTTGGATTACATTTACGGTTGGGAATAGGGTTGGGTGTGTCTGGGTTAGAGGAGTGGTTAGGGTTACCGTTGGGATTAGGGTTAGGGATGTGTTTGGATTAGGGTTTCAGTTATAATTGGGGGGTTTCCACTGTTTAGGCACATCAGGGGCTCTCCAAACGGGACATGGCATCCGATCTGAATTCCAGCCAATTCTGCGTTGAAAAAGGAAAACAGTGCTCCTTCCCTTCAGAGCTCTCCCGTGTGCCCAAACAGGGGTTTACCCCAACATATTGGGTATCAGCGTACTCAGGACAAATTGGACATCATCTTTTGGGGTCCAATTTCTCCTGCTACCCTTGGGAACATACAAAACTGGGGGCCAAAAAATAAGTTTTGTGGGAAAAAAAAGATTTTTTATTTTCACGGCTCTGCGTTGTAAACTGTAGTGAAACACTTGGGGGTTCAAAGTTCTCACAACACATCTAGATAAGTTCCTTTGGGGGTCTAGTTTCCAATATGGGGTCACTTGGGGGGGTTTGTACTGTTTGGGTACATCAGGGGCTCTGCAAATGCAACGTGACGCCTGCAGACCAATCCATTTAAGTCTGCATTCCAAATGACGCTCCTTCCCTTCCGAGCTCTGTCATGCACCCAAACAGTGGTTCCCCCCCACATATGGGGTATCAACGTACTCAGGACAAATTGGACAACAACTTTTGGAGCCCAATTTATCCTGATACCCTTGTGAAAATACAAAACTGGGGGCTAAAAAATTATTTTTGTGAAAAAAAAAAGAATTTTTATTTTCACGGCTCTTCGTTATAAACTGTAGTGAAACACTTGGAGGTTCAAAGTTCTCACAACACATCTAGATAAGTTCCTTGGGGGGTCTAGTTTCCGATATGGGGTCACTTGTGGGGGGTTTGTACTGTTTGGGTACATCAGGGGCTCTGCAAATGCAACGTGACGCCTGCAGACCAATCCATTTAAGTCTGCATTCCAAATGGCGCTCCTTCCCTTCCGAGCTCTGTCATGCGCCCACACAGTGGTTCTCCCCCACATAGGGAGTATCAGCGTACTCAGGACAAATTGATCAACAACTTTTGGGGTCCAATTTATCCTGATACCCTTGTGAAAATACAAAACTGGGGGCTAAAAAATCATTTTTGTGAAAAAAAAAAAGAATTTTTATTTTCACGGCTCTGCGTTATAAACTGTAGTGAAACACTTGGGGGTTCAAAGTTCTCACAACACATCTAGATAAGTTCCTTGGGGGGTCTAGTTTCCGATATGGGGTCACTTGTGGGGGGTTTGTACTGTTTGGGTACATCAGGGGTTCTGCAAATGCAACGTGACGCCTGCAGACCAATCCATTTAAGTCTGCATTCCAAATGGCGCTCCTTCCCTTCCGAGCTCTGTCATGCGCCCAAACAGTGGTTCTCCCCCACATATGGAGTATCAGCGTACTCAGGACAAATTGATCAACAACTTTTGGGGTCCAATTTATCCTGATACCCTTGTGAAAATACAAAACTGGGGGCTAAAAATCATTTTTGTGAAAAAAAAAAATAATTTTTATTTTCATGGCTCTGCGTTATAAACTGTAGTGAAACACTTGGGGGTTCAAAGCTATCAAAACACATCTAGATAAGTTCCTTAGGGGGTCTACTTTCCAAAATGGTGTCACTTGTGGGGGTTTTTAATGTTTAGGTACATCAGGGGCTCTCCAAACGCAACATGGCATCCCATCTTAATTCCAGTCAATTTTGCATTGAAAAGTAAAATAGCGCTCCTTCCCTTCCGAGCTCTGCTATGCGCCCAAACAGTGGTTTACCCCCACATATGGGGTATCGTCGTACTCAGGACAAATTGCACAACAACTTTTGTGGTCTAATTTCTTCTCTTACCCGTGGGGAAATAAAAAAATGGGGGCGAAAAGATCATTTTTGTGAAAAAATATGATTTTTATTTTTACGGCTCTGCATTATAAACTTCTGTGAAGCACTTGTTGGGTCAAAGTGCTCAACACACATCTAGATAAGTTCCTTAAGGGGTCTACTTTCCAAAATGGTGTCACTTGTGGGGGGTTTCAATGTTTAGGCACATCAGGGGCTCTCCAAACGCAACATGGCGTCCCATCTCAATTCCAGTCAATTTTGCATTGAAAAGTCAAATGGCGCTCCTTCCCTTCCAAGCTCTGCCCTGCGCCCAAACAATGGTTTACACCCACATATGGGGTATCAGCGTACTCAGGATGAATTGTACAACACATTTTGGGGTCTATTTTCTCCTGCTACCCTTGGTAAAATAAAACAAATTGGAGCTGAAACAAATTTTGTGTGAAAAAAAGTTAAATGTTTATTTTTATTTAAACATTCCAAAAATTCCTGTGAAACACCTGAAGGGTTAATAAACTTCTTGAAAGTGGTTTTGAGTACCTTGAGGGGTGCAGTTTTTAGAATGGTGTCACACTTGGGTATTTTCTATCATATAGACCCCTCAAAATGACTTCAAATGAGATGTGGTCCCTAAAAAAAAATGGTGTTGTAAAAATGAGAAATTGCTGGTCAACTTTTAACCCTTATAACTCCGTCACAAAAAAAAATTTTGGTTCCAAAATTGTGCTGATGTAAAGTAGACATGTGGGAAATGTTACTTATTAAGTATTTTGCGTGACATATGTCTGTGATTTAAGGGCATAAAAATTAAAAGTTGGAAAATTGCGAAATTTTCAAAATTTTCGCCAAATATTCGTTTTTTTCACAAATAAACGCAAGTTATATCGAAGAAATTTTACCACTATCATGAAGTACAATATGTCACGAGAAAACAATGTCAGAATCGCCAAGATCCGTTGAAGCGTTCCAGAGTTATAACCTCATAAAGGGACAGTGGTCAGAATTGTAAAAATTGGCCCGGTCATTAACGTGCAAACCACCCTTGGGGGTGAAGGGGTTAAGGCCACCTTGTACAGCGGTAATGCTGCATGTGTGCAAGGTGGCTCATAAACGTATTCTCCTCGCACATGTGGAACTGAAAACACGTCTGAAATGTGTCCTCTGTGTGACCATTTAACCGTCCCGGGGGTGTGACTTTCCTTTGTAATGACACGCTGCAACCCCCTTGGTAGCGCTGCCCGTCTTCTGGCATCATTGTTTGGCTGCCTGCGCCTCTGCGGCCGCCCTGACCCACACAACGCCCCTCGGTGTCTTATTTCTTGGGACTGCGAGGGTGTGATTGATGGGCATGAGCAGTGCATCAGTTCGCCTGTCCCTCATCTCCTTCCGCCTTCTTCAGACTGTGCGGCTTCATGGCCGTGGCATGCGATAAGGGATCAGCTGACGCCGCACAGTCTGCAGCGGGTGTAAGGACCCGAGTGCGAGAGGCGAACATATGTGCTGCGCCAGGCCATGAATCCCAGCCCCGCAGTGTTTTAACAATGTTAAGACACCGCGGGGCTGGGATTCATGGTCATCGCGAACCGCAGCGGCCGACATTAAATGAGGTCAGAAGATGGGCAGCGCTAACAGCGCTAGGCCAGGGGATAACACGACAGCGCAGACTCCTGTACAGCAAATAACAACGCTCAGGAGGCTGCACCCAGCACCAAGGTGGGATTCTTGACATCTGTGCTGCGTCTCATTACAAAGGGAACTCGCGCCTCCAACACAGTTTGACTGTATAAAGGGCTAAATGTTATACGTGTTTCATTCAGCGTGTGCAAGGAGCAAAATTAAAAGAGCAACCTTTGACTTGTGCAGCACTACTGCTGCATAAGCTGTGGCTCTTCTACTTTGTAACCCCTGAGGGGGGGTTAAAGGTTACCTTTGAAATTGGTTCAAGTAGGCTTCGGCCTACACTCTGCTCCCCCTGCAGAGCCCGGGCTCCAACACCGCCAGTTGGGGCCCGGTACTGCTAGCTGCACAGAGCCAAACACCAGCCAATGTGTCAGTGGGGTTCAGCACCGCCAGCTGTTCCCCTGCTGTGCAGCCGGCAACGTGTCCTGCAACAGCCACGCAGGCACAACAGACCCAAAGCTGCCGCCAGTGCAGGCTTCGGCCTACACTCTGCTCCATCTCCTCCTCCTGCTGACCCCGGGCTCTAACACCGCCAGTTGGGGCCCGGTACTGCTAGCTGCACAGAGAAAAACACCAGCCAATGTGTCAGTGGGGTTCAGCACCGCCAGCTGTTCCCCAGCTGTGTGTGTGGCAATCCCTCCTACCTCCTCCACCTCCCCCTCCTGTCCCTGGGCTCCAACACCGCCAGTTGCCATCCAGAAGTGCTGTACGCACAGTCAACAGTCCCTCCTCTGTTATTGGGGTTCAGTAATGTCAGCTGTTCCCCAGCTGTGTGTGTGGCAATCCCTCCTACCTCCTCCTACCTCCTCCTCCTCCACCTGTCCCTGGGCTCCAACACCGCCAGTTGCCGTCCAGAAGTGCTGTCCGCACAGTCCCAACAGTCCCTCCTCTGTTATTGGGGTTCAGTAACGTCAGCTGTTCCCCAGCTGTGTGTGTGGCAATCCCTCCTACCTCCTCCACCTCCCCCTCCTGTCCCTGGGCTCCAACACCGCCAGTTGCCGTCCAGAAGTGCTGTACGCACAGTCAACAGTCCCTCCTCTGTTATTGGGGTTCAGTAACGTCAGCTGTTCCCCAGCTGTGTGTGTGGCAATCCCTCCTACCTCCTCCTACCTCCTCCTCCTCCACCTGTCCCTGGGCTCCAACACCGCCAGTTGCCATCCAGAAGTGCTGTCCGCACAGTCCCAACAGTCCCTCCTCTGTTATTGGGGTTCAGTAACGTCAGCTGTTCCCCAGCTGTGTGTGTGGCAATCCCTCCTACCTCCTCCACCTCCCCCTCCTGTCCCTGGGCTCCAACACCGCCAGTTGCCATCCAGAAGTGCTGTACGCACAGTCAACAGTCCCTCCTCTGTTATTGGGGTTCAGTAACGTCAGCTGTTCCCCAGCTGTGTGTGTGGCAATCCCTCCTACCTCCTCCTACCTCCTCCTCCTCCACCTGTCCCTGGGCTCCAACACCGCCAGTTGCCGTCCAGAAGTGCTGTCCGCACAGTCCCAACAGTCCCTCCTCTGTTATTGGGGTTCAGTAACGTCAGCTGTTCCCCAGCTGTGTGTGTGGCAATCCCTCCTACCTCCTCCACCTCCCCCTCCTGTCCCTGGGCTCCAACACCGCCAGTTGCCGTCCAGAAGTGCTGTACGCACAGTCAACAGTCCCTCCTCTGTTATTGGGGTTCAGTAACGTCAGCTGTTCCCCAGCTGTGTGTGTGGCAATCCCTCCTACCTCCTCCTACCTCCTCCTCCTCCACCTGTCCCTGGGCTCCAACACCGCCAGTTGCCGTCCAGAAGTGCTGTCCGCACAGTCCCAACAGTCCCTCCTCTGTTATTGGGGTTCAGTAACGTCAGCTGTTCCCCAGCTGTGTGTGTGGCAATCCCTCCTACCTCCTCCACCTCCCCCTCCTGTCCCTGGGCTCCAACACCGCCAGTTGCCGTCCAGAAGTGCTGTACGCACAGTCAACAGTCCCTCCTCTGTTATTGGGGTTCAGTAACGTCAGCTGTTCCCCAGCTGTGTGTGTGGCAATCCCTCCTACCTCCTCCACCTCCCCCTCCTGTCCCTGGGCTCCAACACCGCCAGTTGCCGTCCAGAAGTGCTGTCCGCACAGAGCAAAACACCTCGCCAATGTGTTAGTGGGGTTCAGCACCGCCAGCTGTTCCCCTGCTGTGCAGCCGGCAACGTGTACTGCGACCGCCACGCAGGCACAACAAGTTAAATTTAAGGGAACCTGTCCCCCCCCCCAGGCGTTTGTTACTGAAGGAGCCACCTTGTGCAGCAGTAATGATGCAAAGGGAAAAAGTGCCTCTTTTCGTGGTGCTCCTTGCACATGCTGATCCTAACACTTATGAAAAGTGTCCCCTCCTACCGTGATACCGTCCGGTTGGTGGAACTTTCCTTTGTGATGTGACGCAGCACAGCCGTCATTCTTACCCCCTTGGCGCCGTGCGCCGCCTCCTCAGCGTTGTTTGAATCAGTCCCGGAGCCTGCGCTGTTAGGTTAGCCCTTGGCCATGCACACATTTTGCGCTGCCCGTCTTCTGACATCATTTGGTGTCAGGCTGGCTGCGCCTGTGCGGCCGCGCTGGCAGAGAGCCCGCCTCGTACTGTCTTCTGATTAAATCCCACTGGGGGCCTGAGATCCATGGACATGCGCAGTGCATATCTGAACCTCCACCTCTCACTCATCTCCCTACGGCTTATTCATACTGTGCGGTGTCAGCTGGTCCCTAATAGCATGCCACGGCCGTGACACCGCACAGTCAGAAGAAGCCGTAGGGAGATGAGTGAGAGGTGGAGGTTCAGATATGCACTGCGCATGTCCATGGATCTCAGGCCCCCAGTGGGATTTAATCAGAAGACAGTACGAGGCGGGCTCTCTGCCAGCGCGGCCGCACAGGCGCAGCCAGCCTGACACCAAATGATGTCAGAAGACGGGCAGCGCAAAATGTGTGCATGGCCAAGGGCTAACCTAACAGCGCAGGCTCCGGGACTGATTAAAACAACGCTGAGGAGGCGGCGCACGGCGCCAAGGGGGTAAGAATGACGGCTGTGCTGCGTCACATCACAAAGGAAAGTTCCACCAACCGGACGGTATCACGGTAGGAGGGGACACTTTTTATAAGTGTTAGGTTCAGCATGTGCAAGGACCATAATTAAAAGAGCTAAGTTTACCTTTTCCAGCATTAGTGCTGTACACGATGGCTCTTTCAGCTACAAACGCCTGGGGGGGGGGGTTAAAGTTTCCCTTTCAACTTGCTCCAGTGCAGGCTTCGGCCTACACTCTGCTCCCTCTCCTCCTCCTGCTGACCCTGGGCTCTAACACCGCCAGTTGGGGCCCAGATGTGCTAGCTGCACAGAGCCAAACACCAGCCAATGTGTCAGTGGGGTTCAGCACCGCCAGCTGTTCCCCTGCTGTGCAGCCGGCAACGTGTCCTGCAACAGCCACGCAGGCACAACAGACCCAAAGCTGCCGCCAGTGCAGGCTTCGGCCTACACTCTGCTCCATCTCCTCCTCCTGCTGACCCCGGGCTCTAACACCGCCAGTTGGGGCCCGGTACTGCTAGCTGCACAGAGAAAAACACCAGCCAATGTGTCAGTGGGGTTCAGCACCGCCAGCTGTTCCCCTGCCGTGCAGCCGGCATCGTGTCCTGCAAAAGCCACGCAGACACAAGAACTGAAATTGAAGGGAACCTGTCCCCCCTCCCCCAGGCGTTTGTACGTTTTTAAGGCCACCTTGTACAGCGGTAATGCTGCATGTGTGCAAGGTGGCTCATAAACGTATTCTCCTCGCACATGTGGAACTGAAAACACGTCTGAAATGTGTCCTCTGTGTGACCATTTAACCGTCCCGGGGGTGTGACTTTCCTTTGTAATGACACGCTGCAACCCCCTTGGTAGCGCTGCCCGTCTTCTGGCATCATTGTTTGGCTGCCTGCGCCTCTGCGGCCGCCCTGACCCACACAACGCCCCTCGGTGTCTTATTTCTTGGGACTGCGAGGGTGTGATTGATGGGCATGAGCAGTGCATCAGTTCGCCTGTCCCTCATCTCCTTCCGCCTTCTTCAGACTGTGCGGCTTCATGGCCGTGGCATGCGATAAGGGATCAGCTGACGCCGCACAGTCTGCAGCGGGTGTAAGGACCCGAGTGCGAGAGGCGAACATATGTGCTGCGCCAGGCCATGAATCCCAGCCCCGCAGTGTTTTAACAATGTTAAGACACCGCGGGGCTGGGATTCATGGTCATCGCGAACCGCAGCGGCCGACATTAAATGAGGTCAGAAGATGGGCAGCGCTAACAGCGCTAGGCCAGGGGATAACACGACAGCGCAGACTCCTGTACAGCAAATAACAACGCTCAGGAGGCTGCACCCAGCACCAAGGTGGGATTCTTGACATCTGTGCTGCGTCTCATTACAAAGGGAACTCGCGCCTCCAACACAGTTTGACTGTATAAAGGGCTAAATGTTATACGTGTTTCATTCAGCGTGTGCAAGGAGCAAAATTAAAAGAGCAACCTTTGACTTGTGCAGCACTACTGCTGCATAAGCTGTGGCTCTTCTACTTTGTAACCCCTGAGGGGGGGGTTAAAGGTTACCTTTGAAATTGGTTCAAGTAGGCTTCGGCCTACACTCTGCTCCCCCTGCAGAGCCCGGGCTCCAACACCGCCAGTTGGGGCCCGGTACTGCTAGCTGCCAGAGCCAAACACCAGCCAATGTGTCAGTGGGGTTCAGCACCGCCAGCTGTTCCCCTGCTGTGCAGCCGGCAACGTGTCCTGCAACAGCCACGCAGGCACAACAGACCCAAAGCTGCCGCCAGTGCAGGCTTCGGCCTACACTCTGCTCCATCTCCTCCTCCTGCTGACCCCGGGCTCTAACACCGCCAGTTGGGGCCCGGTACTGCTAGCTGCACAGAGAAAAACACCAGCCAATGTGTCAGTGGGGTTCAGCACCGCCAGCTGTTCCCCTGCTGTGCAGCCGGCATCGTGTCCTGCAAAAGCCACGCAGACACAAGAACTGAAATTGAAGGGAACCTGTCCCCCCTCCCCCAGGCGTTTGTACGTTTTTAAGGCCACCTTGTACAGCGGTAATGCTGCATGTGTGCAAGGTGGCTCATAAACGTATTCTCGCACATGTGGAACTGAAAACACGTCTGAAATGTGTCCTCTGTGTGACCATTTAACCGTCCCGGGGGTGTGACTTTCCTTTGTAATGACACGCTGCAACCCCCTTGGTAGCGCTGCCCGTCTTCTGGCATCATTGTTTGGCTGCCTGCGCCTCTGCGGCCGCCCTGACCCACACAACGCCCCTCGGTGTCTTATTTCTTGGGACTGCGAGGGTGTGATTGATGGGCATGAGCAGTGCATCAGTTCGCCTGTCCCTCATCTCCTTCCGCCTTCTTCAGACTGTGCGGCTTCATGGCCGTGGCATGCGATAAGGGATCAGCTGACGCCGCACAGTCTGCAGCGGGTGTAAGGACCCGAGTGCGAGAGGCGAACATATGTGCTGCGCCAGGCCATGAATCCCAGCCCCGCAGTGTTTTAACAATGTTAAGACACCGCGGGGCTGGGATTCATGGTCATCGCGAACCGCAGCGGCCGACATTAAATGAGGTCAGAAGATGGGCAGCGCTAACAGCGCTAGGCCAGGGGATAACACGACAGCGCAGACTCCTGTACAGCAAATAACAACGCTCAGGAGGCTGCACCCAGCACCAAGGTGGGATTCTTGACATCTGTGCTGCGTCTCATTACAAAGGGAACTCGCGCCTCCAACACAGTTTGACTGTATAAAGGGCTAAATGTTATACGTGTTTCATTCAGCGTGTGCAAGGAGCAAAATTAAAAGAGCAACCTTTGACTTGTGCAGCACTACTGCTGCATAAGCTGTGGCTCTTCTACTTTGTAACCCCTGAGGGGGGGGTTAAAGGTTACCTTTGAAATTGGTTCAAGTAGGCTTCGGCCTACACTCTGCTCCCCCTGCAGAGCCCGGGCTCCAACACCGCCAGTTGGGGCCCGGTACTGCTAGCTGCACAGAGCCAAACACCAGCCAATGTGTCAGTGGGGTTCAGCACCGCCAGCTGTTCCCCTGCTGTGCAGCCGGCATCGTGTCCTGCAAAAGCCACGCAGACACAAGAACTGAAATTGAAGGGAACCTGTCCCCCCTCCCCCAGGCGTTTGTACGTTTTTAAGGCCACCTTGTACAGCGGTAATGCTGCATGTGTGCAAGGTGGCTCATAAACGTATTCTCGCACATGTGGAACTGAAAACACGTCTGAAATGTGTCCTCTGTGTGACCATTTAACCGTCCCGGGGGTGTGACTTTCCTTTGTAATGACACGCTGCAACCCCCTTGGTAGCGCTGCCCGTCTTCTGGCATCATTGTTTGGCTGCCTGCGCCTCTGCGGCCGCCCTGACCCACACAACGCCCCTCGGTGTCTTATTTCTTGGGACTGCGAGGGTGTGATTGATGGGCATGAGCAGTGCATCAGTTCGCCTGTCCCTCATCTCCTTCCGCCTTCTTCAGACTGTGCGGCTTCATGGCCGTGGCATGCGATAAGGGATCAGCTGACGCCGCACAGTCTGCAGCGGGTGTAAGGACCCGAGTGCGAGAGGCGAACATATGTGCTGCGCCAGGCCATGAATCCCAGCCCCGCAGTGTTTTAACAATGTTAAGACACCGCGGGGCTGGGATTCATGGTCATCGCGAACCGCAGCGGCCGACATTAAATGAGGTCAGAAGATGGGCAGCGCTAACAGCGCTAGGCCAGGGGATAACACGACAGCGCAGACTCCTGTACAGCAAATAACAACGCTCAGGAGGCTGCACCCAGCACCAAGGTGGGATTCTTGACATCTGTGCTGCGTCTCATTACAAAGGGAACTCGCGCCTCCAACACAGTTTGACTGTATAAAGGGCTAAATGTTATACGTGTTTCATTCAGCGTGTGCAAGGAGCAAAATTAAAAGAGCAACCTTTGACTTGTGCAGCACTACTGCTGCATAAGCTGTGGCTCTTCTACTTTGTAACCCCTGAGGGGGGGGGTTAAAGGTTACCTTTGAAATTGGTTCAAGTAGGCTTCGGCCTACACTCTGCTCCCCCTGCAGAGCCCGGGCTCCAACACCGCCAGTTGGGGCCCGGTACTGCTAGCTGCACAGAGCCAAACACCAGCCAATGTGTCAGTGGGGTTCAGCACCGCCAGCTGTTCCCCTGCTGTGCAGCCGGCAACGTGTCCTGCAACAGCCACGCAGGCACAACAGACCCAAAGCTGCCGCCAGTGCAGGCTTCGGCCTACACTCTGCTCCATCTCCTCCTCCTGCTGACCCCGGGCTCTAACACCGCCAGTTGGGGCCCGGTACTGCTAGCTGCACAGAGAAAAACACCAGCCAATGTGTCAGTGGGGTTCAGCACCGCCAGCTGTTCCCCTGCTGTGCAGCCGGCATCGTGTCCTGCAAAAGCCACGCAGACACAAGAACTGAAATTGAAGGGAACCTGTCCCCCCTCCCCCAGGCGTTTGTACGTTTTTAAGGCCACCTTGTACAGCGGTAATGCTGCATGTGTGCAAGGTGGCTCATAAACGTATTCTCCTCGCACATGTGGAACTGAAAACACGTCTGAAATGTGTCCTCTGTGTGACCATTTAACCGTCCCGGGGGTGTGACTTTCCTTTGTAATGACACGCTGCAACCCCCTTGGTAGCGCTGCCCGTCTTCTGGCATCATTGTTTGGCTGCCTGCGCCTCTGCAGCCGCCCTGACCCACACAACGCCCCTCGGTGTCTTATTTCTTGGGACTGCGAGGGTGTGATTGATGGGCATGAGCAGTGCATCAGTTCGCCTGTCCCTCATCTTCTTCCGCCTTCTTCAGACTGTGCGGCTTCATGGCCGTGGCATGCGATAAGGGATCAGCTGACGCCGCACAGTCTGCAGCGGGTGTAAGGACCCGAGTGCGAGAGGCGAACATATGTGCTGCGCCAGGCCATGAATCCCAGCCCCGCAGTGTTTTAACAATGTTAAGACACCGCGGGGCTGGGATTCATGGTCATCTCGAACCGCAGCGGCCGACATTAAATGAGGTCAGAAGATGGGCAGCGCTAACAGCGCTAGGCCAGGGGATAACACGACAGCGCAGACTCCTGTACAGCAAATAACAACGCTCAGGAGGCTGCACCCAGCACCAAGGTGGGATTCTTGACATCTGTGCTGCGTCTCATTACAAAGGGAACTCGCGCCTCCAACACAGTTTGACTGTATAAAGGGCTAAATGTTATACGTGTTTCATTCAGCGTGTGCAAGGAGCAAAATTAAAAGAGCAACCTTTGACTTGTGCAGCACTACTGCTGCATAAGCTGTGGCTCTTCTACTTTGTAACCCCTGAGGGGGGGGTTAAAGGTTACCTTTGAAATTGGTTCAAGTAGGCTTCGGCCTACACTCTGCTCCCCCTGCAGAGCCCGGGCTCCAACACCGCCAGTTGGGGCCCGGTACTGCTAGCTGCACAGAGCCAAACACCAGCCAATGTGTCAGTGGGGTTCAGCACCGCCAGCTGTTCCCCTGCTGTGCAGCCGGCAACGTGTCCTGCAACAGCCATGCAGGCACAACAGACCCAAAGCTGCCGCCAGTGCAGGCTTCGGCCTACACTCTGCTCCATCTCCTCCTCCTGCTGACCCCGGGCTCTAACACCGCCAGTTGGGGCCCGGTACTGCTAGCTGCACAGAGAAAAACACCAGCCAATGTGTCAGTGGGGTTCAGCACCGCCAGCTGTTCCCCTGCTGTGCAGCCGGCATCGTGTCCTGCAAAAGCCACGCAGACACAAGAACTGAAATTGAAGGGAACCTGTCCCCCCTCCCCCAGGCGTTTGTACGTTTTTAAGGCCACCTTGTACAGCGGTAATGCTGCATGTGTGCAAGGTGGCTCATAAACGTATTCTCCTCGCACATGTGGAACTGAAAACACGTCTGAAATGTGTCCTCTGTGTGACCATTTAACCGTCCCGAGGGTGTGACTTTCCTTTGTAATGACACGCTGCAACCCCCTTGGTAGCGCTGCCCGTCTTCTGGCATCATTGTTTGGCTGCCTGCGCCTCTGCGGCCGCCCTGACCCACACAACGCCCCTCGGTGTCTTATTTCTTGGGACTGCGAGGGTGTGATTGATGGGCATGAGCAGTGCATCAGTTCGCCTGTCCCTCATCTCCTTCCGCCTTCTTCAGACTGTGCGGCTTCATGGCCGTGGCATGCGATAAGGGATCAGCTGACGCCGCACAGTCTGCAGCGGGTGTAAGGACCCGAGTGCGAGAGGCGAACATATGTGCTGCGCCAGGCCATGAGTCCCAGCCCTGCAGTGTTTTAACAATGTTAAGACACCGCGGGGCTGGGATTCATGGTCATCGCGAACCGCAGCGGCCGACATTAAATGAGGTCAGAAGATGGGCAGCGCTAACAGCGCTAGGCCAGGGGATAACACGACAGCGCAGACTCCTGTACAGCAAATAACAACGCTCAGGAGGCTGCACCCAGCACCAAGGTGGGATTCTTGACATCTGTGCTGCGTCTCATTACAAAGGGAACTCGCGCCTCCAACACAGTTTGACTGTATAAAGGGCTAAATGTTATACGTGTTTCATTCAGCGTGTGCAAGGAGCAAAATTAAAAGAGCAACCTTTGACTTGTGCAGCACTACTGCTGCATAAGCTGTGGCTCTTCTACTTTGTAACCCCTGAGGGGGGGGTTAAAGGTTACCTTTGAAATTGGTTCAAGTAGGCTTCGGCCTACACTCTGCTCCCCCTGCAGAGCCCGGGCTCCAACACCGCCAGTTGGGGCCCGGTACTGCTAGCTGCACAGAGCCAAACACCAGCCAATGTGTCAGTGGGGTTCAGCACCGCCAGCTGTTCCCCTGCTGTGCAGCCGGCAACGTGTCCTGCAACAGCCACGCAGGCACAACAGACCCAAAGCTGCCGCCAGTGCAGGCTTCGGCCTACACTCTGCTCCATCTCCTCCTCCTGCTGACCCCGGGCTCTAACACCGCCAGTTGGGGCCCGGTACTGCTAGCTGCACAGAGAAAAACACCAGCCAATGTGTCAGTGGGGTTCAGCACCGCCAGCTGTTCCCCTGCTGTGCAGCCGGCATCATGTCCTGCAAAAGCCACGCAGACACAAGAACTGAAATTGAAGGGAACCTGTCCCCCCTCCCCCAGGCGTTTGTACGTTTTTAAGGCCACCTTGTACAGCGGTAATGCTGCATGTGTGCAAGGTGGCTCATAAACGTATTCTCCTCGCACATGTGGAACTGAAAACACGTCTGAAATGTGTCCTCTGTGTGACCATTTAACCGTCCCGGGGGTGTGACTTTCCTTTGTAATGACACGCTGCAACCCCCTTGGTAGCGCTGCCCGTCTTCTGGCATCATTGTTTGGCTGCCTGCGCCTCTGCGGCCGCCCTGACCCACACAACGCCCCTCGGTGTCTTATTTCTTGGGACTGCGAGGGTGTGATTGATGGGCATGAGCAGTGCATCAGTTCGCCTGTCCCTCATCTCCTTCCGCCTTCTTCAGACTGTGCGGCTTCATGACCGTGGCATGCCATAAGGGATCAGCTGACGCCGCACAGTCTGCAGCGGGTGTAAGGACCCGAGTGCGAGAGGCGAACATATGTGCTGCGCCAGGCCATGAATCCCAGCCCCGCAGTGTTTTAACAATGTTAAGACACCGCGGGGCTGGGATTCATGGTCATCGCGAACCGCAGCGGCCGACATTAAATGAGGTCAGAAGATGGGCAGCGCTAACAGCGCTAGGCCAGGGGATAACACGACAGCGCAGACTCCTGTACAGCAAATAACAACGCTCAGGAGGCTGCACCCAGCACCAAGGTGGGATTCTTGACATCTGTGCTGCGTCTCATTACAAAGGGAACTCGCGCCTCCAACACAGTTTGACTGTATAAAGGGCTAAATGTTATACGTGTTTCATTCAGCGTGTGCAAGGAGCAAAATTAAAAGAGCAACCTTTGACTTGTGCAGCACTACTGCTGCATAAGCTGTGGCTCTTCTACTTTGTAACCCCTGAGGGGGGGGTTAAAGGTTACCTTTGAAATTGGTTCAAGTAGGCTTCGGCCTACACTCTGCTCCCCCTGCAGAGCCCGGGCTCCAACACCGCCAGTTGGGGCCCTGTACTGCTAGCTGCACAGAGCCAAACACCAGCCAATGTGTCAGTGGGGTTCAGCACCGCCAGCTGTTCCCCTGCTGTGCAGCCGGCAACGTGTCCTGCAACAGCCACGCAGGCACAACAGACCCAAAGCTGCCGCCAGTGCAGGCTTAGGCCTACACTCTGCTCCATCTCCTCCTCCTGCTGACCCCGGGCTCTAACACCGCCAGTTGGGGCCCGGTACTGCTAGCTGCACAGAGAAAAACACCAGCCAATGTGTCAGTGGGGTTCAGCACCGCCAGCTGTTCCCCTGCTGTGCAGCCGGCATCGTGTCCTGCAAAAGCCATGCAGACACTTGCTCTTGTACCTTCTGCTCCCCATCCTGGTTCCAGTACCGTCAGCTGGTTCCGGGCAGAGCCTTTGGCTTAGGTGCCTCCCTCTGGGTATCCGAGTTCCACCAACGTCAGGTGGTCCTTGGTAGTGCTTTCAGGCACGGGTACCTCCTGCTTAGTAACCGGGTTCCAGTAACGTCAGCTGGTCTTCGGTAGTTCCATTGGCTCTTGGACCTTCGGCTACCCATCCGGGTTCCAGCACCGTCAGCTGGTTCTCGGCAGTGTCTTTTGCTCTTGTACCTTCTGCTCCCCATCCTGGTTCCAGTACCGTCAGCTGGTTCCGGGCAGAGCCTTTGGCTTAGGTGCCTCCCTCTGGGTATCCGAGTTCCACCAACGTCAGGTGGTCCTTGGTAGTGCTTTCAGGCACGGGTACCTCCTGCTTAGTAACCGGGTTCCAGTAACGTCAGCTGGTCCTCGGTAGTTCCATTGGCTCTTGGACCTTCGGGTAGCCATCCGAGTTCCAGTTCCATCAGCTGGTTCTCGGCATTTTCTCAGCCTTCTTGTACCTTCTGCTACATTTCCAAGTTCAAGAGACTAAACACGATGACCCGGAAGACCACCCCTAAGATGACGACGACACCAGAGACGACAACCACCGTGATGACGACGACCCTGGAGACGATGACCCCGAAGACCACCCCGATGACGACGACCCCGGAGACGACGACCCTGAAGACCACCCCGATGACGACGACCCCGGAGACGACGACCCTGGAGACGACGACGACCTGGAAGACCGAGAAGCAGAAGAACAAGAGGCTGCAGAACAAAGAGCAGAAGAACATTAAGCATAACACTAAATATCAGAGCAAAAAATATTATCTAAATTATAAGCAGAAGAAGACTAAGCAGTGTATGGGGGTGAGTCCGTTCCTCCTCGTGGTGCCCCTGGATAAAGCCTGATGCTGCAGGCCAAACTGAACGCGGACAAATGTAACTCTTTTGTGACAGGCAGAACGGAAGGTGTAATCTTCAAACTTTTATAGATAACAACTACGGGAATGCCTGTCACAAATAAGAATATGATGAAGAAGTAGAATATGATGAAGATAATAGTAAAATAAAAAGAATATGAACAATGTAAGAAAAAAAATAATAGGTAGAAGATGAAGAAGAAGATGAATAAGGTGAAGAAGTTGATGTCAAAGAAGCTGATGATGAGGATAATGAAGAAGAAAGTGTGGGAGAAGTAAAAAAGAAGGTGAAGGGCGTGGAAGTAGTGAAACATCAATATCTGACAAAATAAAAAAAAATTAACATAGTCAAAATCTTTCTACCGCCGAACGTCATAAAAAAATAAAAAAACCTGCTATTCTATTACATTGGGCTAAACCTCTGTGCCTTTAATATCTCCGCCACGTCCCCCAATACATCCTACATTATTCTTAGTTGTTTTCCTTCATGTAGAATGAACCTACAAGGAAAGAAAGGGTTTATTTTAATTCCGATATTTTCGTCCCATTGACTTGCATTGGGATCGGGTATCGGTATCGGATTAGATCCGATATTTTGACGGTATCGGCCGATACTTTCCGATACCAATACTTTCCGATATCGGAAAGTATCGCTCAACACTAGTAATGACTATTTTGACTCCATGCAGTATTGGATGCTGCTGAGTGAAAATTGCAAACTGCCGTTGTAGTGACCAGTATGTTGTAGTGATAAGTTCATTGTGCCCAGCTTATACTTCTGGAGACATGCACCCATAAATTAGGCAGGCTCTCATCGCTACAGAAATGCCAAACATGTAGATGCTAAAAGTGGTTTAGGCACTCTGGGGCTCAGAAGGGAAAGGTGCATTTGGTTTAGGAAGTATAGAATTTGATGGATTTCTTTTGGAGGGTGAGCCGCCATATTGCTTTTCCTGAGCCTTTGTGCTACCAGTAACATGGAAGCCTCTGTTTTGTTTATGGTTCAAAGAATTGTGATGAATAAATAAATGCTCACACGAAAATTGAATAAGACAAAATGAATTTACTTAATAAAAGATAATAAATATAAACAATCACTAAAAATGGCACATAAACAATAGTCATACATTACACTCTCAAGGTAGAAGTCCATCACTCATCGTCCAGGAAGCAAGAGAGAGGCCCAAGCACATGTGCTCTTCTATTATATCTCTCTAGCTACCACAGGTGTCCAGCCCCCACATGTGGGGAATGATGTCACCAGTCTATTGTCCACTGGCCAAGGTACATCCCCTCAATCCCCAATGAAACCTGATTAACCAGTTTTTTGCAACTAGAGGAAGGGGCTTCATGTAGGACACATGGCAGAAATTCAACAACTGGGGGATGGACCCCTGAACACATGTGAGGGAAATATATATATATATATATATATATATATATATATATATATATCTGATTGAAACCACATCAATAGCTCTATCATTCATATTAATTAATTGGAGTGTTGAAATCATTTAAAATATATAACATGCAACACAGCCCCCTATATTTTCATTGACAGATTAAGGACCTGAGTGGGGACTTGCTTTTTCATGTGTATTGATTTGAAGCTTTCATTATGAACAATTTGCATAACGTGTGGGATCACATTTATCCAGTACTCTACGCTGAGCACTTACATTGGGGTTTCTATCTAAATCTCCAAGTGACATGATTCAGATGAAACCCCCAAGGGATCCATTCACTAAAATTAGGCAGAGGAGTTACTCTGAACAACGTCTGGCCTCTGTTTCACATTGTCCTTTTTTTAGGTGGTTGACGGCACTTTTATGCAAGCCTAAAAAGACAGACATTGCCGGATCATAGGCCAGATTGTGTCCACAGTGCCTCCATCTGCCTCATTATAGGGGATACTTAAAGGTCGGGAAGGAGTTAAACATAGCCACCAAGATGAGTGGTTATGTTTCGGTATAGTGTCCATATATACAGTGGTCACTGATATATAAATAAGCATTGGGTATAGCTACCAACATGAGTGGTTATACTGTCACCATGGTAGCTGATTCTTTCTAAGCAGGATATGATCATTAAAGGGAATCTGTCACCTCATTTTGCCATTACAAACTGCAGCCACTGCCATTAGGGGCTTATCTACAGCATTCTGTAATGCTGTAGATAAGCCCCCGATTAACCTGAAAGATGAGAAAAACAAGTTAGATTATACTCACCCAGGGGCGGTCCCAGTTCGGTTCAGGTCCGGTGGGCATCGCAGGTCCAGGTCCGGAGCCTCTCATCTTCATGTGATGACATCCTCTTCCTTGCTTCTGTTGCGGCTCCGGCACAGGCGTACTGATTTGCCCTGTTGAGGGCAGCGTAATGTACTGCAGTGCGCAGGTGCCGGGCCTTTCTGACCTTTCCTGGCACACTGCAGTACTTTGCTCTGCCCTCAACAGGGCAAAGAATTACGCCTGTGCAGGAGCCGTGACAGAAGCAAGGAAGAGGACGTTATTGCATGAAGATGGGAGGATCCAGACCCGGACCTGCGACGCCCATCTGACCGGACCGCACAGGACCGCCCCTGTGTGAGCAAAACTCTGACTTGTTTTTCTTATCTTTCAGGTTACATCGGGGCTTATCTACAGCATTACGGATTGGTGTAGATAAGCCCCTAATGGCGGTGGCCGCAGTTTATAGTGGCAAAATGAGGTGACAGATACTTGGGATCCAATGACTCTGAGAATCCAGTTATTAGAACTATTTATAACAATTAGATATATGATTATCTGACTGCGTGTTAGATTATAGCAGTAAATTAATCACTGTATATATCAGGAAATTATATGGCGCTGTGGGAGATGATTTTCTTTTTGTATCAGTTTCTGTTTAGTGGTTGTACATTTTAATATATATTTTATAATTTTATTATGTTATTCCAATTGGATTTGATAGTGATTTGACTTTTACGATTGCTACTTCCAATAGGTGGTGAAACATCAAATTCTCTTATTTCTGAAGATGTTATTTGCATATTTAAATGACTTTTTAATAGTGACTGATAGCTTGCTTACAGTGTACTAACTCTTGCAACATAACTCAATGGCTGAACATTAATATCTCATTGCAACTAATTAACAAGCACACCTCTGCATGGGCATTATAATTTATTTCTTCTTCCTCATAATGTAGGATTTGTATTAGTAGCCAAATAAAAATTATCACAAGAAGATTTTGACTATCATCCCTTTTTGGCTACTCGATAATTTGATTTGCTTGACTCATGACTAGGACATAATTGTGAATTATAGCTGTGTATAATATACTAGATGGTGGCCCATCTAGAATATGCATGTCCACGTAGTATATTGCACAGCCCACGTAGTACACTGCACAGCCCACTTAGTATATTGCCCAGCCACGTAGTATATTGCCCAATTACGTAGGATATTGCCCAGTGACGTAGTATATTGCCCAGCCACGTAGTATATTGCCCAGCCACGTAGTATATTGCCCAGTTACGTAGTATATTGCCCAGTGACGTAGTATACAGAACAGAGCCACGTAGTATATTGCCCAGTTACGTAGTATATTGCCCAGTTATGTAGTATATTGCCCAGTGATGTAGTATATTGCCCATCCATGTAGTATATTGCCCAGTTACGTAGTATACAGCACAGAGCCACGTAGTATATTGCACAGTGACGTAGTATACAGCACAGAGCCATGTAGTATATTGCACAGCGACGTGGTATACAGCACAGAGCCACGTAGTATATTGCCCAGTTACGTAGTATATTGCCCAGTGACATAATATACAGCACAGAGCCACGTAGTATATTGCACAGCGACATAGTATACAGCACAGAGCCACATAGAATATTGCCCAGCCACGTAGTATATTGCCAGTCACGTAGTATATTGCCCAGCTACTTAGTATATTGCCCAGCCACGTATGTCACAGGTTAAAAAATAAAAAATAAACATATACTCACCTTCCGAGGGTACCCTTGTAGTTCTGTCGCCTGTGTGCGGTGCGGGCAGCAGCTTCCGGTCCCAGGGTGTGATAACGTCGAGGTCACATGACCGTGACGTCATGGCAGGTCCTTCTCGCACAGGCGCGCAGGACCTGTGATGACGTCGCGGTCACATGACCGTGACGTTATGGCAGGTCCTTGTCGCACACCATCCTTAGCACCGGAATCTGCCGCTTGCATGGAGCGGTGACCGGAGCGTCGCGAGGAGCGGGAAAGGCAGCGTAGGTGAGTATATAATGATTTTTTATTTTTTTATTATTTTTAACATTAGATCTTTTTACTATTGACGCTGCATAGGCAGCATCAATAGTAAAAACTTGGTGACACAGGGTTAATAGCGGCGGTAACGGAGTGAGTTACCCGCGGCATAACGCGGTCCGTTACCGCTGGCATTAACCCTGTGTGAGCGGTGACTGTGGGGAGTGTGGAGCGGGTGTCGGGCACTGACTGCAGGGGAGTAGGGAGGGACTATTCGGACTGTGGCCGTCGCTGATTGGTTGCGGCAGCCATGACAGGCAGCTGGCGAGACTTGGATTCCATGAGAGAGAGAGGCCGCGACCAATGAATATCCATGACAGAAAGACAGACAGACAGAAGGACAGAAAGACGGAAGTGACCCTTAGATAACTCGTATATAGTAGATATGTATAGGAGCATGATTGTAGCTCGTTCAGCATTTTGACCTAAAGTCAACTTGATAGAACATAGTGAAATCATTTTAAATAGGTGTACTTACACTAATATTTTAATGATTTCATTTATCAATAAAGGATGCATTATATTCAAATTCTATAATCCCTTTCTTTACCGCTCTGTTTAATAATTAATATTCATTTCTAGTGTAATTTCACAAACGTCTAGTGGCAAACTCCAACCATTGTTCCCTCTAATATGTATGCTCTTGATATGTTGAAGGTAAAGAATCCCTGACTTACACAGCTAGAGGGAACACTGATGATGACTAGTGTTGAGCATTCCGATACCGCAAGTATCGGGTATCGGCCGATACTTGCGGTATCGGAATTCCGATACCGAGATCCGATACTTTTGTGGTATCGGGAATCGGAATCGGAAGTTTCCAGTGTATGGTTCCCAGGGTCTGAAGGAGAGGAAACTCTCCTTCAGGCCCTGGGATCCATATGAATGTGTAAAATAAAGAATTAAAATAAAAAATATTGATATACTCACCTGTCCGGAGGCCCCTGGACATCACCGCTGGTAACCGGCAGCCTTCTTTGTTTAAAATGAGCGCGTTCAGCACCTTCCATGACGTCACGGCTTCTGATTGGTCGCGTGCCGCTCATGTGACCGCCACGCGACCAATCACAAGCCGCGATGTCATCCCTCAGGTCCTAAATTCCCTTCTAGGAATTTAGGACCTGAGGGATGACGTCACGGCTTGTGATTGGTCGCGTGAGCGGTCACATGGGTGGCCGCGACCAATCACAAGCCGTGACGTCATCTAAGGCCCTGAACGCGCTCATTCTTAAGAAGGAAGGCTGCCGGAAAGAAGCAGGGCACGTCCGAGGGTGAGTATATACCTAATAGGAATATACTCACCCTCGGCTTCTTTCCGGCAGCCTTCCTTCCTAAGAATGAGCGCGTTCAGGGCCTTAGATGACGTCACGGCTTGTGATTGGTCGCGGCCACCCATGTGACCGCCACGCGACCAATCACAAGCTGTGACGTAATTCTCAGGTCCTAAATTCCTAGAATTAGGAATTTAGGACCTGAGAATTACGTCACGGCTTGTGATTGTTCACGTGGCGGTCACATGGGCGGCCGCGACCAATCAGAAGCCGTGACGTCATGGAAGGCCCTGAACGCGCTCATTTTAAGCAAAGAAGGCTGCCGGTTACCAGCGGTAAGGTCCAGGCTGCGTCGGAGAGGTGAGTATATCAATATTTTTTATTTTAATTCTTTATTTTGCACATTAATATGGATCCCAGGGCCTGAAGGAGAGTTTCCTCTCCTTCAGACCCTGGGAACCATCAGGGATACCTTCCGATACTTGAGTCCCATTGACTTGTATTGGTATCGGGTATCGGTATCGGATCAGATCCGATACTTTGCCGGTATCGGCCGATACTTTCTGATACAGATACTTTCAAGTATCGGACGGTATCGCTCAACACTAATGATGACATATAACATTTTAACTCCACATAAACAATGAATAATAATAATACCATTAATTACCATTTATCCACTTACAGGTTTTTAATAAGGAGTAGTAATTCATCAGGTAATTACACATGCTGAACCATCATCACAAAAGCCAAATTAGATTATGCACAAAAGCAGTGTACCTCACAATCATGCCAACAAACTTCAGAGTCTTGTGCGCTAATGGAACATGGGGTCTTAACAGACAGCCACACAAAGGAGACAAATGCTGACATATAGAGTGCAAATGCATGAAAATTTATTAGAATTATTGTTTAATACATGATGAGTTTAGGAATGGAATAAATATTCAAGAGCACGAGGAACTTATATAAGGGAAATTTGTAACCAAGTTAATCTTTGGCTCCCGATATACAGTGGGTCCTAGCTGTAGGCCTGGTTTGCCAGAGGATATCAATGGCCCTTCATGAGTAATTTTATAGACACTGTTAAATGGCTACTAGATAATTGGTGGCTGCATCTTTTGTGGTTGGCACAATGTGGCTAATGTTGTTCAAAAACATGGCACTGTGCGGCAATGCTAGTAACATGGTTGTGCCAGTCACACAAGTAACACCCTCTTACTAAGCAGTGCCAGCCATTTAACAATGTCTGTAATATAGCTTAGTATTGGCATAATGCGTCTGATTGAGTGGGCTGAAATTTCTTCTGTTCGCTCACCAGCCACTTGCAATGCTTGGGGAACAGATGACTTGAGGACAATCTCAGAATGTCAGAGAGAGGCAGAACCAGTGTTGTGCTACTTTGAAAACATCATGAAGCTTTGTTTCGCACTCTGGAGCGCTCCTTCAAGAATATGCAATGGACCTGTTAGAAATCATGATAGTTTAGATGTAATTTGAGTTTTATACTGTTGATTATACTGAAATGCTACATTTAGGTTTCATTCGTGTGTCTGTTTTTCAAGTCCTTGTTCTATCCGGGGTTTTCTATTTTGATCCAAGTCACAAGGATCAAAATTATTCATATAAACCTTTGTGTCCGTGAAAATGACATGTAATCAATAGGAGAAGCTTTGAAATGTATTTATTTAATTTTCCATACATGAAAGTTACTGATGAAACTCGGATGAAAAACATTAAGGACACTAGTGACATTTTTTGCGTATGTGAAAAATCTCTGTCTTCTGTATGAGACCATATTTGGTGTACCTTTTGTAATTTCAGGAAATAATGCGACTGATGTTTTTCTTGGAGGAATTAACTAATACATCTCTTCATATTTTGTTCTATGATTTGTATTGAAATCGTATTGTATCTCATAGAAAACATGGCAATAACCTAACTGTTTAATTCATATATTTCTAAATATTAATCAGTTACCAATTAACAATTATCACCATACTGTTACTGAATAAGTCCACTATTTAGAAAGTAATATACCAATAATAAACAGTGATAAATACCACCACACAATGAACTGAGCAAATTCAACTATACTAAGACCAGTGTACCAATAATACCATATACAAGGGATACATACCAGTACGCCATGACCATATATTATCACCACATAGTATCATAGCTTTTTAATATAAGCACCATCTATAACTGAACAAATTCCGCTATACAAGACCAATATGCCAATTATACCACATGCAAGGGATAAATACTGCCACACCATGACCATACACTATCACCAAGTAGTGTCATAGTGTATTAATATAATCACCACCTGTAACTGAATAAATTCAACTATACTAAGACCTGTATACCAATAATACCACATGCAAGGGATAAATACTGTCTCTCAGAGACCAGACAACATAATACCACCACATAATAACAGAATATTACCACCATACTGATCTGTATCTACAACCACATTAATAACACTAACATTATCACTAGTGACAGTTATACAGTAAATCAATAAAATGTATGTAGTATAGGTATATTGAGTGACTTACCATTATCGCTTCTAAATGAAGTCATTCCTTTTCACTTTTCTATTTCATCCTTTGCAGACTGTTACGATTTCTTCCAGCTATAACACTTCTCTGTCAGAAGTAGAGTTGAGCGACTTTTACTTTTTTAAGATCGAGTCGGGTTTCACGAAACCCGACTTTGTCAAAAGTCGGGTCGGGTGAAATCGGCCGATTATTGCGAACAGTCGGGGGCCGACTGAAACACGAAACCCAATGCAAGTCAATGGGGAATCAAAGTCGGCAGAGAGTGGAGGACAGGAAAACACCTACAGTGCCTATTTTAATGCCAAAAACATAAATTCTTATTACTGAAGCTTGTCAATCTTAATTTACTTTATAATAATAGTTAGGCATTGAAAATTGGGGGTCATTTGGCTAAAGTTGTGGGGGGTAGGGCTGGTTCAAGTTTTTCGTGGGCCCAGGAAATGCGGACTACATCACGGCGGTGGAGCAGGGAGAGGTAAGTATTTCAACTTTGCAAGTGCTGTGATCCTGAGCAAGCAGGGGGGGCCCACTCATTCGCATTGGCACTGGCACAGGGCCCCTCAAAGTACGGCGGTGTGTTTGACGGCGGGGGCGCCTCTCACCGGCGGAGACACTTTTGCGTACTATGAGGGGCCCTGTGCCACTGATGTTGCCAATGAGTATGCCCCCCACCTGATGAAGGAACCTGCACTTTCATCTGCACCTTCCTGTTTGTCCCCGTGTAAGGTGGTATAGTATGCGGGAAGGGGAACCTGACTTTCAGCAGGGTCAGATTCTGGCTGTGTAGAGTGCAAGGGGAATGTAGTGGTCTGGGTCAGTGTACCAGCAGACTCATCTAGCAGTGGCTGGGCAATGGGCAGGATGAGGAGGAAACACAGATATAGGCGCAAATAATAAAGTGGGCTAAATGCTGTTCAAAATTGGTAACAGGAGTAAACTGGCGGCATAGCTTTGTTCAGCGGAGGACAATTGTAAGGAGTGGCAGACACAGTTAGTAGGCCCAAAAAAGTACGTAGGCTAAATGCAGTTCAAAATTGGTAACAGGAGTACACTGGTGGCATAGCTTTGTTCAGCGGAGGACAATTGTAAGGAGTGGCAGATACAGTTAGTAGGCCTAAAAAAGTAAGTAGGCTAAATGCAGTTCAAAATTGGTAACAGAAGTACACTGGCGGCATAGCTTTGTTCAGCGGAGGACAATTGTAAGTAGTGGCAGACACAGTTAGTAGGCCCAAAAAAGTAAGTAGGCTAAATGCAGTTCAAAATTGGCAACAGGACTAACCAGGCAGCATTGCTTTGTTCAGCGGAGGACAACTGTAAGGAGTGGCAGACACAGTTAGTAGGGCCAAGTAATAAAGTGGGCCAAATGCAGTTCAAAATTGGTAACAGGAGTAAACAGGCAGCTCAGCTTTGCTCAGTGGAGGAGAACAACAAATAGCGGCAGACACAGTTAGTAGGCCCAATCAAACAAGTAGGCCAAATGCAGTTTAATATTTGATATAAGCTGAAAATTGAAGCTCAGCTTTGTTCAGTGGAGGAGAACAACAAGCAGCAGCAGACACCGTTAATAGGCCCAACCAAAGAAGTAGGCCAAATGCAATTTAATATAGGCTGAAAATTGAAGCTCATCTTTGTTCAGTGGAGGAGAACAACAAGCAGCGGCAGACACCCTTAGTAGGCCCAACCAAACAAGTAGGCCACATGCAGTTTAATATTTGATATAGGCTGAAAATTGAAGCTCAGCTTTGTTCAGTGGAGGAGAACAACAAGCAGCGGCAGACACTGTTAGTAGGCCCAACCAAACAAGTAGGACAAATGCAGTTTAATATTTAATATGGGCTGAAAATTGAAGCTCAGCTTTGTTCAGTGGAGGAGAAAAGCAAGGAGCGGCAGACACCGTTAGTAGGCCCAACCAAACAAGTAGGCCAAATGCAGTTTAATATTTGATATAGGCTGAAATTGAAGCTCATCTTTGTTCAGTGGAGAACAACAAGCAGCGGCAGACACCGCTAGTAGGCCCAACCAAACAAGTAGGACAAATGCAGTTTAATATTTAATATAGGCTGAAAATTGAAGCTCAGCTTTGTTCAGTGGAGGAGAAAAGCAAGGAGTGGCAGACACCGTTAGTAGGCCCAACCAAACAAGTAGGCCAAATGCAGTTTAATATTTGATATAGGCTGAAAATTGAAGCTCAGCTTTGTTCAGTGGAGGAGAAAAGCAAGGAGTGGCAGACACCATTAGTAGGCCCAACCAAACAAGTAGGCCAAATGCAGTTTAACATTTGAATCAGGAGTAAACAGGCGGCATAGCTTTGTTCAATGGAGGACAGCTGTAATGAGTGGCGCAGACACAGGTTGTAGGCCCACATTTAAAAAGTAGGCTCCAAGCAGTTCAAAAATGGTAACAGGAGTAAACAGGCGGGATAGCTTTGTTCAATGGAGGACAGCTGTATTGAGTGGCGCAGACAGACACAGGTATTAGGCAAGTAGTAGGCCTAAAATAAAAAAGTAGGCTCAATGCAGTTCCAAACGGGTTAAAGGAGTGAACTGGCGGCATAGCGTTGCTCAGCAAAGGACAATTGTAAGGAGTGGCGCAGACAGACTTAGTAGGCCTAAAATAAAAACGTAGGCTCAATGCAGTTCAAAATTAGTAACAGAAGTACACTGGCGGCATAGCTTTGTTCAGCGGAGGACAATTGTAAGGAGTGGCAGACACAGTTAGTAGGCCCAAAAAAGTAAGTAGGCTAAATGCAGTTCAAAATTGGTAACAGGACTAACCAGGCGGCATTGCTTTGTTCAGCAGAGGACAACTGTAAGGAGTGGCAGACACAGTTAGTAGGGCCAAGTAATAAAGTGGGCCAAATGCAGTTCAAAATTGGTAACAGGAGTAAACAGGCGGCTCAGCTTTGTTCAGTGGAGGAGAACAACAAATAGCGGCAGACACAGTTAGTAGACCCAACCAAACAAGTAGGCCAAATGCAGTTTAATATTTGATATAAGCTGAAAATTGAAGCTCAGCTTTGTTCAGTGGAGGAGAACAACAAGCAGCAGCAGACACCGTTAGTAGGCCCAACCAAAGAAGTTAGCCAAATGCAGTTTAATATTTGATGTAGGCTGAAAATTGAAGCTCAGCTTTGTTCAGTGGAGAAGAACAACAAGCAGCGGCAGACACCGTTAGTAGGCCCAACCCAACAAGTAGGCCAAATGCAGTTTAATATTTGATATAGGCTGAAAATTAAAGCTCAGCTTTGTTCAGTGGAGGAGAAAAGCAAGGAGCGGCAGACACCATTAGTAGGCCCAACCAAACAAGTAGGCCAAATGCAGTTTAATATTTGATATAGGCTGAAAATTGAAGCTCATCTTTGTTCAGTGGAGAACAACAAGCAGCCGCAGACACCGTTAGTAGGCCCAACCAAACAAGTAGGACAAATGCAGTTTAATATTTAATATAGGCTGAAAATTGAAGCTCAGCTTTGTTCAGTGGAGGAGAAAAGCAAGGAGTGGCAGACACCGTTAGTAGGCCCAACCAAGCAAGTAGGCCAAATGCAGTTTAATATTTGATATAGGCTGAAAATTGAAGCTCAGCTTTGTTCAGTGGAGGAGAAAAGCAAGGAGTGGCAGACACCATTAGTAGGCCCAACCAAACAAGTAGGCCAAATGCAGTTTAATATTTGATATAGGCTGAAAATTGAAGCTCAGCTTTGTTCAGTGGAGGAGAACAACAAGCAGCGGCAGACACCGTTAGTAGGCCCAACCAAACAAGTAGGCCAAATGCAGTTTAATATTTGAATCAGGAGTAAACAGGCGACATAGCTTTGTTCAATGGAGGACAGCTGTAATGAGTAGCGCAGACACAGGTTGTAGGCCCACATTTAAAAAGTAGGCTCCAAGCAGTTCAAAAATGGTAACAGGAGTAAACAGGCAGGATAGCTTTGTTCAATGGAGGACAGCTGTATTGAGTGGCGCAGACAGACACAGGTAGTAGGCAGGTAGTAGGCCTAAAATAAAAAAGTAGGCTCAATGCAGTTCCAAACGGGTTAAAGGAGTGAACTGGCGGCATAGCGTTGCTCAGCGGAGGACAATTGTAAGGAGTGGCGCAGACAGACTTAGTAGGCCTAAAATAAAAAAGTAGGCTCAATGCAGTTCAAAATGGGTTGCAGGAGTGAACTGGCGGCATATCGTTGTTCAGCGGAGGACGATTGTAATGAGTGGCACAGACAGACTTAGTAGGCCTAAAATAAAAAAGTAGGCTCAATGCAGTTCAAAATGGGTTGCAGGAGTGAACTGGCGGCATAGCGTTGTTCAGCGGAGGACAATTGTAAGGAGTGGCGCAGACAGACTTAGTAGGCCTAAAATAAAAAAGTAGGCTCAATGCAGTTCAAAATGGGTTGCAGGAGTGAACTGGCGGCATAGCGTTGTTCAGCAGAGGATGATTGTAATGAGTGGCGCAGACAGACTTAGTAGGCCTAAAATAAAAAAGTAGGCTCAATGTAGTTTAAAATTGGTTACAGGGGTACACAGGCGGCATAGCGTTGTTCAGCAGAGGACAATTGTAAGGAGTGACAGACACAGTTAGTAGGCCCAAAAAAGTAAGTAGGCTAAATGCAGTTCAAAATTGGTAACAGTAGTAAACTGGCGGCATAGCTTTGTTCAGTGGAGGACAACTGTAAGGAGTGGCTGACACAGTTAGTGGGCCAAAATAATAAAGTGAGGTAAATGTCTGCCAAAATTTTTTTCAAAAATAAACAGGTGGCATAGCTAGGTACAGGGGTGGGCTCCTCTGCTGAGTAGCAGACATTGGTAGTTGTCGTAAAGTATTAAATGGTCTAAATGGAAGCCAGGGCCCCTGTATATTTTAACTATCAACTATCATTTCAACAAATTTGTATTGGCAGTGCCATTGAAGGATTTATCAGCACAGGCTACACTGTGGTGGAGCAGGGAGAGGTAAGTATTGCAAGTGGTAGAGCACTGTTCGACCAGGGGGGGAACACTCTCTCGTGGGCGGCGGTACTGGCACAGGTGTGTCTAACGTTGGTTGTGCACCACCACTGTCAGAGACACTTTATTGTACTATGAGGGACCCTGTGCCAGTGCCGTCGCCCAAGAGTGGGCACACCCACCTGTCCAGGCAAACAGCACTCGCACGGGTGCTTGCGCTAGGTGGTGACCACGGCCCTGTGGGGGGAGTCAGCCCATTTAGGGAGGTAAAAAAATGGCCTATGGTGGACATTCAGCAGCTGCAAATGGAGGAATTGGAGCAGTCAGTAAGAGGAGGCCAAAAGCAAGACATTTTTCAGGCAAGCTACATGTCAGCAGGGGAAGGTGGGGCAAAATAATTAGAAATCCATGATTGGTTCATTTTAATGAAGGTTAGATCATCAACATTTTGGGTAGCCAAACGAGTCCTTTTTTCGGTCAGTATTGAACCAGCAGCACTGAAGACTCTTTCTGATAGCACACTAGCAGCTGGGCAAGCGAGCTCCTGTAATGCATATTCTGCCAATTCAGGCCAGGTGTCTATTTTAGATGCCCAGTAATCAAAGGGGAATGACGTGTAAGGGGGAACATCGATAAGGGAGGAAAAATAGTTCGTAACCATACTGGACAAATGTTGTCTCCAGTCACTTTGAATTGATGCAGCAGTACCTGTCATGTCTGCGGTCATTGCAAAATCACTCCACAACCTGGTCATAAAACCCCTCTGTCCAACGCCACTTCTGATTTGTGCACCTCTAACAACTCTGCCATGTTGCCCCCTGCAGCTCATGTGAGAACCATCACCGCCGCTGTGTGCTGGGAATGCCTGAACCAAACGGTCAACAAGAGTTGCTTGTTTGGTAGCCAATATTTGCTCAAGGTTCTCATGTGGCATGATATTTTGTAATTTCCCTTTATAGCATGGATCCAGGAGGCAGGCCAACCAGTAATCATCATCGGTCATCATTTTTATATTGCGGGGGTCCCTTTTTAGGATACGCAAGGCATATTCAGCCATGTGGGCCAATGTTCCAGGTGTCAATTCACTGCTTGTGCTGGATGGAGGAACACTTTCTTGCAAATCAACATCACTTGTGTCCCGCAAAAACCCTGTACCTGACCTTGCAACGCCACCATTTTCTATTGCCCCCTGAGAAGCATCCTCCCATAAATATTCATCCTCATCATACTCCTCCTCCTCCTCTTCGTCCGCCACCTCGTCCAGGAGAGTTCCCTGAGCAGACAATGGCTGACTGTCATCAAAGCTTCCCTCATCCTCGGCTGCAGACGCGTGCTCCTTAATGTGCATGAAACTTTGCATCAGCAGACACATTAGTGGGATGCTCATGCTTATGATGGCGTCGTCTGCACTTACCAGCTGTGTGCATTCCTCAAAGCACTGAAGGACTTGACAGAGGTCTTGTAGCTTCGACCACTGCACACCTGACAACTCCAAGTCTGCCATCCAACTGCCTGCCCATGTATGTGTATCCTCCCACAAATACATTACAGCACGCCTCTGTTCGCACAGCCTCTGAAGCATGTGCAGTGTGGAGTTCCACCTTGTTGCAACGTCGATTATTAGGCGGTGCTGGGGAAGCTTAAGCGATCGCTGATGGTTCTGTATACGGCTGGAGTGCACGGGCGACCGGCGGATGTGCGAGCAAAGTCTTCGCACCTTCAGGAGCAGGGCTGGTAACCCCGGATAACTTTTCAGGAAGCACTGCACCACCAGGTTCAAGGTGTGAGCCAGGCAAGATATGTGTTTCAGTTCTGAAAGGGCCATGGCAGCCATAAAATTCCTTCCGTTATCACTGACTACCTTGCCTGCCTCAAGATGTACACTGCCCAGCCATGACTGAGTTTCTTGCTGCAAATACTCAGCCAGTACTTCCGCAGTGTGTCTGTTGTCACTAGTGTTGAGCATTCCGATACCGCAAGTATCGGGTATCGGACGATATTTGCTGTATCGGAATTCCGATACCGAGTTCCGATATTTTTGTGATATCGGAAATCGGAATCGGAAGTTCCCAGTGTATGGTTCCCAGGGTCTGGAGGAGAGGAGACTCTCATTCAGGCCCTGGGATCCATATTCATGTAAAAAATAAAGAATAAAAATAAAAAATATGGATATACTCACCCCTCCGGCGGACCCTGGACCTTAGCGATGTAACCGGCAGCCTCCGTTCCTAAGAATGCAGTGAGTGTAGGACCTGCGATGACCTCGCGGCTTGTGATTGGTCGCGTGAGCGGTCACATGAGCAGTCACGCGACCAATCACAAGCCGCGACGTCATCGAAGGTCCTTCACTCTGCATTCTTAGGAACGGAGGCTGCCGGTTACATCGCTAAGGTCCAGGGTCCGCCGGAGGGGTGAGTATATCCATATTTTTTATTTTTATTCTTTATTTTTTACATGAATATGGATCCCAGGGCTTGAAGGAGAGTTTCCTCTCCTTCAGACCCTGGGAACCATCCAGGATACCTTCCGATATTTGTGTCCCATTGACTTGTATTGGTATCGGGTATCAGTATTGGCGAGATCCGATATTTTGCCGGTATCGGCCGATCCAATCCGATACCGATACTTTCAAATATCGGAAGGTATCGCTCAACACTAGTTGTCACTCAAACACTTCATTTCCAACACAGCCTGCTGACGCTTACCACTAGCTGTTCCATAATGTGACACCTCATGTGCAAAACTGGCAGCTGCGGATGGAGTGGTAGGGCGACTGCGCTCTGTGGACGAGCTTTCGCTTCTGGAGGAGGAGGAAGAGGAGGGGTGTCGAACGCCTACTGCCAACTGTTTCCTAGACCATGGGCTAGACAGAACTGTCCCACTATGGCTGTCCCCTGTGGACCCTGCATCCACCACATTAACCCAGTGCGCCATGATGGACACGTAACGTCCCTGGCCATGGCTACTGGTCCATGCATCTGTTGTGAGGTGCACCTTTCTACTGACTGATTGCCTGAGTGCATGGACAATGCGGTCTTTGACATGCTGGTGGAGGGCTGGGATGGCATTTCTTGCAAAGAAGTGTCGACTGGGTAGGTCATAGCGTGGTACTGCATTGGCCATCAGGGCCATCAGGGCTTTGAAAGCTTCGCTTTCAACCAACCGGTAGGGCATCATCTCTAACGAGATTCATCTAGCAATGTGGGCGTTCAAACCCTGTGTACGCGGATGTGAGGATGAGTACTTCCTTTTCCTAACGAGAGTCTCTTGTAGGGTGAGCTGGACTGGAGAGCTGCATATGGTGGAACAAGCGGTGGTGGCAGTGGTGGACATGGCGGATTGAGAGAGGGTTGGTGATGGTATTCTCGATGTTGGCCGACATACAGTGTTTCCTACCAATAGCCTTGTGATTCCCTGACTGCTTTGGCCTTGCGACAATACCTCCACATTTGCTGCTGGTGGTGTCCTAACTAGTGGTCTTACAGTGAGGGAAGCAATGTAGCGTTGCTGACTACCTTCATTCTGAGTGGGTGCACCAACGGTACGGGACATTTGGTAGTTAGTCCAGGCTTGCAAGTGCATGCTGGTTAAATGTCTACGCATGCACGTTGTATTTAAATTTTGGACATTCTTCCCTCTGCTAAAGGTCTTTGAGCATTTCTTACAGATAACTTTGCACTGATCATTCGGATCTTGGTTAAAAAAACTCCCACACTGCACTCTTCCTACTATCGAATACCTTTTCAGGCATTGCACACTGTGCTACTTTAACCGGATGGCCACGCTGTCCTAAAAGTGTTTTTGGTTTTGTCAAATGTTTTTGGCCAGATACGGGCCTGCCAGTTGAAAGCTGTTGCGATGTAGATGCCTGCTGCGGATCATCCTCCTCCGCTTCAGAGCTACTCCCAGCGGCACCCGTTTCCCCCAATGGCTGCCAATCTGGGTCAACAACTGGGTCATCTATCACCTCCTCTTCAATGTCATGTGCACCTTCCTCTTTGTCACCAAGTAAGGTGCTATAGCGTTCGGGACGGGGCACCATAGTCTCATCAGGGTCACATTCTGGCTCAGTACACTGCGAGGGCAATGTAGTGATCTGAGTCAATGGAACAGCATAATAATATAGCTGTGGCTGTGCATCTGTGCACTCCATGTCTGACTCATCTTGTAATAGGCTGTTAACTATTTCCCTTTCTAACCCTGGCACGGTATGTGTAAAGAGCTCCATGGAGTAAACTGTAGTGTTGCCTGCCGCATCCTTCACTTTTGCTTTGGGTGAAGAACACATGGAAGCAACTTGTTCTTGACCGGGAGCATCCACTGACGACTCGCTGCTTTTATATTTCGAACTTTCTGAAGAGGAGGCGAAAGAGCTAGAGGCTGAGCAATGAAAGCCAAAACTTGTTACTGCTGCTCCGACTTTAAAAGCGGTTTTCCTACTCCCAGATAAGGGAGCCTTCGAGGCCTTGTATAGCCAGTAGTGTTGAGCATTCCGATACTGCAAGTATCGGGTATCGGCCGATACTTGCTGTATCGGAATTCCGATACCGAGATCCGATATTTTTGTGATATCGGGTATCGGTATCGAAACAACATTAATGTAAAAATGTGTAAAAGAGAGAATTAAAATAAAAAATATTGCTATACTCACCTCTCCGACGCAGCCTGCACCTTACCGAGGGAAGCGGCAGCGTTCTTTGTTTAAAATTCGCGCTTTTCTTTCCTTTACGTGAGTCCCGGCTTGTGATTGGTTGCGTGCCGCCCATGTGACCGGCACGCAACCAATCACAGCAAGCCGTGACGTAATTTCAGGTCCTTCAGGATTTTAAAATTACGTTCCGGCGTTGTGATTGGTTGCGTCGCAGTCACATGGGAGACGCAACCAATCACAGCAAGCCGTGACGTAATTTCAGGTCCTTAAGGATTTTAAAATTACGTCCCGGCTTTGTGATTGGTTGCGTCGCAGTCACATGGGAGACGCAACCAATCACAAGCCGTGACGTCACGGGAGGCTGGACACGCGCGCATTTTAAAATGGGCACGTGTCCAGCCTCCCGTGACGTCCCGGCTTGTGATTGGTTGCGCCGCGATCAACCAATCACAAGCCGGGAGGCTGGACACGCGCCCATTTTAAAATTTTAAAATGCGCGCGTGTCCAGCCTCCCGGCTTGTGATTGGTTGACCGCGGCGCAACCAATCACAAGCCGGGACGTCACGGGAGGCTGGACACGCGCCCATTTTAAAAAGTGCGCGTGTCCAGCCTCCCGTGACGTCACGGCTTGTGATTGGTTGGGTCTCCCATGTGACTGCGACGCAACCAATCACAAAGCCGGGAGGCTGGACACGCGCCCATTTTAAAATTTTAAAATGCGCGCGTGTCCAGCCTCCCGGCTTGTGACTGGTTGACCGCGGCGCAACCAATCACAAGCCGGGACGTCACGGGAGGCTGGACACGCGCCCATTTTAAAAAGTGCGCGTGTCCAGCCTCCCGTGACGTCACGGCTTGTGATTGGTTAATGGCGGCCATGTTGCCGGGACGCGGACCAATCACAGCAAGCCGTGACGTAATTTCGTCACGGCTTGCTGTGATTGGTCCGCGTCCCGGCAACATGGCCGCCCTGACCAATCACAAGCCGGGACTTCACGTAACCAAGTAAAAGCGCGAATTTTAAACAAACAACGCTGCCGGTTCCCTCGCTGAGGTCCAGGCTGCGTCGGAGGGTGAGTATAGCGATATTTTTTATTTTAATTCTTTCTTTTACACATTTATATGGATCCCAGGGCCTGAAGGAGAGTTTCCTCTCCTTCAGACCCTGGGAACCATCAGGAATACCGTCCGATACTTGAGTCCCATTGACTTGTATTGGTATCGGGTATCGGTATCGGATTGGATCCGATACTTTGCCGGTATCGGCCGATACTTTCCGATACCGATACTTTCAAGTATCGGACGGTATCGCTCAACACTAATAGCCAGATGATGACACTGTCTGAACAACTCGAGCCTTAGGTGCTATTTTGCTTTTCCCACTACCACTAGATGCTCCACAACCACCACCACCACCACCATTACCAGCTGGCAATGACCGCCCACGGCCTCTTCCACCAGACTTCCTCATTTTTGGGAAAATGTAACCACACTAACAACCGTTATATGGTACTGTAAAACAAGGTAGAAGGTGTATATAAACTTGTTGAGAATTTAAATCGCCCTTTTTTTGGGGGTGACACTGCACCCAAACTCAGGCCCACTGTATTACACTACACAATGTAAGTGGCAGAAAGTGGCTGGCAGATATATGACAAACAGAACTGACGCAGATCCACTTAGTGGCAATTTAAATCTCCCTTTTTTGTGTGGGAGACTGCTGCAAAACTCAGGCCCACTGTATTACACTACAAAATGTAAGTGGCAGAACGTGGCTGGCAGATATACGACAAACAGAACTGACGCAGATCCACTTAGTGGCAATTTATATTTCCCTTTTTTGGGGGTGACACTGCACCCAAACTCAGGCCCACTGTATTACACTACACAATGTAAGTGGCAGAAAGTGGCTGGCAGGTATATGACAAACAGAACTGACGCAGATCCACTTAGTGGCAATTTAAATCTCCCTTTTTTGTGTGGGAGACTGCTGCAAAACTCAGGCCCACTGTATTACACTACAAAATGTAAGTGGCAGAACGTGGCTGGCAGATATACGACAAACAGAACTGACGCAGATCCACTTAGTGGCAATTTATATTTCCCTTTTTTGGGGGTGACACTGCACCCAAACTCAGGCCCACTGTATTACACTACACAATGTAAGTGGCAGAAAGTGGCTGGCAGATATACGACAAACAGAACTGACGTAGATCCACTTAGTGGCAATTTAAATCTCCCTTTTTTGGGTGAGAGACTGCTGCAACAATCATGCCCAGTGTATTACACTACACAATGTAAGTGGCAGAACGTGGCAGGAAGATATATATATAAAAAAAGGGACTGTACTACAATAACAATCTGCCTACAATGATCTCAGGACAAGTATGGCAGCCAGCAATAAAAAGGACTGCTGCACACAAAAGTGTGGACAAATAAACAATAGAACTGTGCAGAAAGGAGCAACAGGATTTTTGCTTTTAAAAAAGCAGTTGGTTTGCACAGCGGCATACAAACAGCAATGCAGCCATCAGGGAGCCTTATAAGGCAGCCTAATAAGCTACAGAGCTGATGCACAAAAATCTAGCGTCCACTGTCCCTGCAAAGAAAAGGTGGTGTTGGACAGTGGAAATCGCTACAGCACAAGCGGTTTGGGGGTTAATCTTCCCTCCCTAAGTATATCCCTGCTTCTGACGAAGCTGCAGCAACCTCTCCCTATGCTCAGATCAGCAGAAGTAAGATGGCGGTCGGTGTGCATGCCCTTTTATAGCCCCTGTTACGCCGCAGAAAGCTAGCCAATCACTGTCATGCCCTTCTCTAAGATGGTGGGGACCGAGACCTATGTCATCACGCTGCCCACACTCTGCATCCTCCTTCATTGGCTGAAAAATGGCGGTGAAAGCGTCATACGAAACGCGACTTTGGCACAAAGATCGCCGACAGCATGGCCGATCCCACATGAAACCCGACTTTGCCAAAAGTCGGCGATTTTTCAATTTGTCCGATCCGTTTCGCTCAACCCTAGTCAGAAGTAATACACAGAAATCTATGTCTGATCACTTCTACAGCACCCTCCAAACTTTCCCCCCAACGTCAACAATGTGCCATATGAAGAAGAAATTTGTAATAGTATCGTCCTTGTGCCCTGCACAGTTAAACAGTAGCTCTGTTTTGTCAAATGGTAGCAGTATCCACAAAAGTAAAATATATTACAAAAGTGATATCTTCCTTTGTTACCCTCTAAAGTAGAAATGTCCCCATATGTGGCCCCTAGACAATATCAATGCATATATCCCCTTGTGTGCCTCCCTTGCAATAGTAAAATGTATTTTAAGCCCCATACAGTAAAAATTTCTGTCTTTGTGATCAAATGCAAAAGAAATGCCCTCTACCCAGTGGCAACAACACAGTAGTAACCTACATCATTTATATCCCCATGCAGTAACAGTGTCCTGGGTTTAATGCAACCAAAGTGAGCCAGAAGACCGCAGAGTCTGATTTCTCCTACTCCTGCACTGATTAGAAGCACTTTACCTTCATATTAAACGGTGCAGGTTACTTTTAGCAGTGCAGGGGTTAATCTGCTCAGTTGAGAGCTCTTGGAAGCTTTCCTGCATTAAGGCTTTCAGCTGTTCACTGTTAGCCACTCCCATCTCCTATGCAAACCGGGCCCTAGCTAGCACTCATTGCCAGAGATAGTTTATGCTGCATGGTTAATAGATGGTGGTTGGTGGTTGTTATTTGAGAAGGCATTTGGTGGATTTATCTGAGACTGTTGCTAGGTTTTGGGTGTGTGCTAATTCCCCTCCTTCTCCTACTTTGGTTTAATACCATCCTCCACTCCCTGGTGTATACCTCTATTGTTTGTGTGAGTATATTTGTATGATCAGTGTTTTCCTTTATCCCTTTTTGTATTACCTTTTTAGTCTGGTTGGTGTATTATGCTACACTACTACTCCCCTGTTCCCTGGGTGGTGGAAGGATACAGACTGAGGGCGGATTTAAAAGCTAAGGCAAGGTACTTAGCCCTGGTGTCTTCACCACCATAATTTATCCAGAGAACAGAGCGAGCTAGGGCACCCTTAGCGTTAGGGACAGGGAAGGAGCCCCTGGTCCATGGACACCTGACAACAGAACCGTGACACCACTATTATTTCTTCAATACAGTTGGAACATCCCATATTGTGACTCCATAAATCAATAATGTATGGGCCTTAATTTGGAATATTGTTAATGTCCTACATTGTGGAATAAATGTGTCCCCTTTTTGGCCCCAATACAGTAATCTTTTTCCATTATTTGACCCATACAGAAATAATGTTCCCCAATTGACCTTCTTTTGTAATTATATCCTTGATACCATAAACTAATAATGTACAATGGGGGAAATAAGTATTTGGTCCCTTGCTGATTTTGTAAGTTTGCTCACTGACAAAGGCATGAGCACTCTATAATTTCAAGGGTAGGTTAATTTTAAAAGAAGGAATATAAACCAGCTCACCCGTGATGCATAAACCAATCCTCGGGAGCACGGACCTGCTGTGTTCAGGCGTATAGAGTCCAAAAAGAAAAGAATGTCCAGCTTCACCGAATCCGTAAAAAAGAGTTTTCTTTATTCACATACTTTTAAGCATAGAGGATACAGACTTCAGCACAAGCCATATGGGTAAGAATCTCAACGCGTTTCTGGAGACTAAGCTCCCTTAATCATGACATGATGTCATGATTAAGTCTACGTTCACATTAGCGTTCGGCGCCGCAGCGTCGGGCGCCGCAGCGTCGCCGCATGCATCATGCGCCCCTATATTTAACATGGACATGCGTTGTGCTGCGTTTTGCGACGCATGCGTTTTTTTGGCCGCAAGCATTGGGCGCAGAGAACGCAGCAAGTTGCATTTTTTTTGCGTCCAACTTTTGGCAGAAAAGGACGCATGCGTCGCAAAACGCTGCGTTTTAGCGTGCGTTTTGTTGTGTTTTTGTTTGCGTTGTGCGTTGCGTCGCCGACGCTGTGGCGCACAACGCAAATGTGAACGTAGCCTAAGGGAGCTTAGTCTCCAGAAACGCGTTGAGATTCTTACCCATATGGCTTGTGCTGAAGTCTGTATCCTCTATGCTTAAAAGTATGTGAATAAAGAAAACTCTTATTTACGGATTCGGTGAAGCTGGACATTCTTTTCTTTTAGGTTAATTTTAACATTGAGAGGTAGAATATCAAAAATAAAATCCAAAAAATCACATTATATAAATTATATACAGTACAGACCAAAAGTTTGGACACACCTTCTCATTTAAAGATTTTTCTGTATTTTCATGACTGTGAAAATTGTAAATTCACACTGAAGGCAAAAAAGTGTGAAACAACTGAAAATATGTCTTATATTCTAGGTTCTTCAAAGTAGCCACCTTTTGATTTGATGACTGCTTTGCACACTCTTGGCATTCTCTTGATGAGCTTCAAGAGGTAGTCACCGGAAATGGTCTTCCAACAATCTTGAAGGAGTTCCCAGAGATGCTTAGCACTTGTTGGCCCTTTTGCCTTCAGTCTGCAGTCCAGCTCACCCGAAACCATCTCGATTGGGTTAAGGTCTGGTGACTGTGGAGGCCAGGTCATCTGGTGTAGCACCCCATCACACTCCTTCTTGTTCATATAGCCCTTACACAGGCAAATAAATGATGGTCCAACTAAACGCAAACCAGATGGAATAGCATGCCGCTGCAAGATGCTGTGGTAGCCATGCTGGTTCAGTATGCCTTCAATTTTGAATAAATCCCACACACTGTGTCACCAGCAAAGCTGCCCCACACCATCACACCTCCTCCTCCATGCTTCACAGTGGGAACCAGGCATGTAGAGTCCATCCATTCACCTTTTCTGCGTCGCACAAAGACATGGTGATTGGAATCAAAGATCTCAAATTTGGACTCATCAGACCAAAGCACAGATTTCCACTGGTCTAAAGTCCATTCCTTTTGTTCTTTAGCCCAAACAAGTCTCTTCTACTTGTTGCCTGTCCTTAGCAGTGGTTTCCTAGCAGCTATTTTACCATGAAGGCCTGCTGCACAAAGTCTCCTTTTAACAGTTGTTGTAGAGATGTGTCTGCTGCTAGAACTCTGTGTGGCATTGACCTGGTCTCTAATCTGAGCTGCTGTTTACCTGCGATTTCTGAGGCTGGTGACTCAGATAAACTTATCCTCAGAAGAAGAGGTGACTCTTGGTCTTCCTTTCCTGGGGCTGTCCTCATGTGAGCCAGTTTCTTTGTAGCGCTTGATGGTTTTTGCAACTGTGCTTGGGGACACTTTCAAAGTTTTCCCAATTTTTCGGACTGACTGACCTTCATTTCTTAAAGTAATGATGGACACTCATTTTTCTTTACTTAGCTGCTTTTTTCTTGCCATAATACAAATTCTAACAGTCTATTCAGTAGGACTATCAGCTATGTATCCACCAGACTTCTGCTCAACACAACTGATGGTCCCAACCCCATTTATAAGGCAAGAAATCCCACTTATTAAACCAGACAGGGCACAACTCTGAAGAGAAAACCATTTCTGGTGACTACCTCTTGAAGCTCATCAAGAGAATGACAACAGTGTGCAAAGCAGTCATCAAAGCAAAAGATGGCTACTTTGAAGAACCTAGAATATAAGACATATTTTCAGTTGTTTCACACTTTTTTGTTAAGTATATAATTCCACATGTGTTAATAGGTTTGATGCCTTCAGTGTGAATTTACAATTTTAATAGTCATGAAAATACAGAAAAATCTTTAAATGAGAAGGTGTGTCCAAACTTTTGGTCTGTACTGTACATTTATTTACATTTTGCAGTGAGAAATAAGTATTTGATCCCTCTGGCAAACAAGACATAATACTTGATGGTAAAACACTTGTTAGCAAGCACAGCTGTCAAACGTTTTGTGTAGTTGATGATGAGGTTTGTCCACTTGTCAGGAGGAATTTTGGTCCACTCCTCTTTGCAGATCACCTCTAAATCGTTAAGATTTTGAGGCTGTTGCTTGGCAACTCAGAGCTTCGACTCCCTCCATAAGATTTCTATGGGATTAATGTGAGGGTGTGGGCGTGCACGCAAGCATCCCCGAAGCAAAGCATCCCGAAGATAAGCATCGATCAAAAGGCAGTTATTCCATGGCAAGGAATTAAAATCCATTTTCTCTCTTCACCCAGGTACAACCTCCCACCTCTGCTTGCTGTCGCATCTGCTGCAATAGACTCTAATGGTACAACCTCCCACCTCTGCTTGCAGTTGCATCTGCTGCAATAGACTAATGGTAACACCTCCCACCTCTGCTTGCTGTGGCATCTGCTGCAATAGACTTTAATGGTACAACCTCCCACCTCTGATTGCTGTCTGTCATCTGCCACTTTACCATCTAGCAACATATTTTAATGTGCCTGCTTAATGATTGGTATAATTAATTTGTTGCATTGTACATTTTACTCACTGTTTGATGTATATCCATGACTGTGGTCACTCTAGATATTATCTGATGGAAGGTGTTATAGCATATAGATGTTGCCAGCCCCATTGTCTTTGATCATCTAACCACCCCCTGGTGTGATGGCCCCAGCTGCCAAATTATCCCCAACCAGTTCTCACAATACATCTCTTGTGACCCAGCATTCTGGACTATAAATTTAGAAACATCCTTAGGGGTGCAAGCATGTGGAGGTGCACGCGAGCATCCAAAAGCAAAGCATCCCGAAGATAAGCATCGATCAAAAGGCAGTTATTCCATGGCAGTTAGTCAGGGCAGGAGTCAGGTAACCCACTCTCTGCTCTCCCTTCTATCCATGTGCTTTATTCATATCCTCCTATGTTCCCTTGCCATCCACATTCACCACACAATCCCCTCTCCATCGCGACTCATATAAATCAGCTCCTCTTTCCTTCCCTCTCCCATGTACAGCTCCCATGCACTTCTCACCTTCCTGAAAAACCTCAGCCCATCTTGCCCAAACACACTGCACAAAAAATCTTCATACAATTCCATTTCCTACTTGCTCTTTATCTTCCTACTCCTACTGATTTCAATGGGACATTTCCCCCAACCCTGGTCCACCACCCCCAACCTCAACCCCTATCCTACCGCGTACCATAACCACACTAATCTTATTAATATTTCTTGCACTCCTTCATTTCCTTCTTTTAATTGTGCACTTTGGAATCCACAGTCTGTACATATCAAACTTCCTTTTCTGCACAATTACTTTCTGAGCAACTCTCTGAATCTGTTCGCCTTCACGGAAACCTGGATTCAGGATTCTGACACTGTCTCCCCTGCTGCCATTTCCCATTATGTCCTACAATTCTCCCATTCCCCGAGACCCACAAACAGACATGTTGGTGGAGTCGGCATACTCCTGTCCCCACAATGCACCTTCCAGGTCATCCCCCAGTTCCATCACTCTTATTGCCTCCTTTTGAGGTCCACACCATCAGGCTCTTTCATCCCCTCTCCCTCAGAGTAGCAGTCATATACTGGCCCCTAGGCTCGCCCACCCACTTCATGGACCATTTCTCTGCCTTGTTGCTGCACTTCATGTCCTCAGAACTCCCAACCCTTATCCTGGGAGACTTCAACATCCCCATAAACAGCCCCACTTCCACATCTGCATTCCAGCTTCTATCACTAACCACTTCTCTCGGCCTCTCACAGCTCTCAACCTCTGAAACACACAAAGACGGTAACACCCTTGACCTGGTCTTCGCCAGGCTCTGCTCAATCTCCTACCTAGATAACTCACCACTTCCCCTCTCTGACCACACCATTCTCTCCTTCATGCTCACAATTCTTCGCCCACCCCAGCATACTCCTACCTACCACACATTCAGAAATCTTCAAGTTATTAACCCTCATACACTTTCAGACTCCTTACACTCAACACTGTCCCCAATCTCCTCTTTTTCCTGTCCTGATCTGGCTGTACATCACTACAATGACACTCTTAGAAGCACCCTGGACAAAGTAGCGCCCCTCACTCTCCGAACCTCCAAACACAGAGTAAAACCTCCCTGGCTCACATCGCAAACTCGGCTTCTCCAGCGATGCTCTAGAAGTGCTGAATGCTTATGGAGGAAAACTCGTACACCGGAAGATTTCAAACACTCCAAACAGACCTACTTCACCACCTTGTTCTCCTCACCATCCAAAAACCCCAAGAAACTTTTGACACCTTTCTCTCCCTCCTCAGGCCAAAAGCACAAGCCCCTATCACAGACATTTGTGCTGATGACCTGCCCTCCCACTTTATAGAGAAAATAGATAGTAAATGTCAGGAAATCCACTCCCAGCCATCAAGCGCAGTGACTTCCATCCCTCCCTGCATTTCCCCTTCTCACTCTCCACATTTGATCCCATGACAGAATAAGTCTCCAGGCTCCTCTCTTCTTCTCGTCCGACTACATGCACTACTGACCCCATTCCCTCACACCTCCTCAAATCGCTTTCTCCAGTCGTCACAACTCACCTTACTACAATCTTTAATCTCTCCCTTTCCTCTGGCATTTTCCCCTCCTCCTTCAAACACTCTATCATTACTCCATTACTAAAGAAACCCTCTCTGAATCCATCCTGCACAAATAACTACAGACCAGAGTCCAATCTCCCCTTCTTCTCAAAACTCTTGGAGCGCCTGGTCTACTCCCGCCTTACCAGTTACCTCTCCACTGACTCCCTCCTAGACCCTTCACAGTCCGGCTTCCGTCCCCTACATTCGACAGAAACTGCACTCATCAAAGTGACCAATGACCTTCTGACAGCAATATGTAATGGTGACCACTCTCTATTCATTCTTCAGGACCTTTCTGCACCTTTTGACACTGTTGACCACCCTCTCCTACTCTCTAGGCTCCAGTCATTAGGCATTAAGGACACTGCTCTCTCCTTGTTCTCTTCCTATCTTTCTGACCGCTCCTTCAGTGTATCGTTTGTTGGCTCCACTTCGTCCTCTCTTCCTCTCACTGTCAGGGTACCTCAGGGCTCAGTCCTTGGCCCCCTTCTCTTCTCCCCCTACATGGCTCCAATTGGACAGACCATCAGCAGATTTGGCTTTCGGTACCATCTTTATGCCGATGACACACAACTATACACGTCATCCCCTGACCTTACTCTCGCTGTACTACAGAACACCAGTGACTGTCTGTCCGCAGTCTCCAACATCATGTCCGCCCTCTATCTGAAACTCAACCTCTCCAAAACTGAACTTCTTTCGCTCCCACCATCTACTAACCTCCCTAAACCTGACGTTTCCCTCTCCGTGGGTGGCACCATAATAACACCCCAGCAGCTGGCGCGCTGTCTGGGTGTTATGTTTGTATATGTTTTTTGTATATGGGTGTTATGTTTGACTCCGATTAGGGTTGAGCGAAAAGGGTCGGCAATTTTCAGAAGTCGCCGACTTTTGGCAAAGTCGGGTTTCATGAAACCCGACCCGACCCCTGTGTGGGGTCGGCCATGAAGTCGGCGATCTTCTGAATCTAAAATCGGAATTCCGATACCGATTCCCGATATGTTTAAGATATCGGGAATTGGTATCGGAATTCAGATTTAAGTGTAAAATAAAGAATTAAAATAAAAAATATCGCTATACTTACCCCCTGACGGGCCCTGGTACTAACCGGGAACCTTCCTTCCTTAGAATCAGCCTTCCAGGACCTCGCGGTGACGTCGCGGTGACGTCGCGGCTTGTGATTGGTGCGCGGCCGCCCATGTGACCGTGACGTCACCGGAGGTCCTGGAAGGGCTGATTCTTAGGAAGGAAGGCTGCCGGAACGACGCAGGGCGTGTCCGAGAGTGAGTATATACCTAATAGGAATATACTCACCCTCGGCTTCGTTCCGGCAGCCTTCCTTCCTAGGAATCAGCCCTTCCAGGACCTCCGGTGACGTCACGGTCACATGGGCGGCCGCGCACCAATCACAAGCCGCGACGTCACCGCGACGTCACCGCGAGGTCCTGGAAGGCTGATTCTAAGGAAGGAAGGTTCCCGGTTAGTACCAGGGCCCGTCAGAGTGTAAGTATAGCGATATTTTTTATTTTAATTCTTTATTTTACACTTAAATATGGATCCCAGGGCCTGAAGGAGAGTTTCCGCTCCTTCAGACCCTGGGAACCATTGGAAACCCAATGCACTGCATTGGGTTTCGAGTTTCGGCCGACCCCGACCCCGACTTTTTTATAGGATCGGCCGATTTCACTCGACCCGACTTTTGAAAAAGTCGGGTTTCGTGAAACCCGACCCGATCCTATAAAAGTAAAGGTCGCTCAACCCTAACTCCGATCTCTCCTTCACACCCTATATACAATCTCTTGCCCGCTCTTGCCGCTTACACCTAAAGAACATCTCTAGAATCCACACTTTTCTCACCATGGAAACAACAAAAACCCTCACTGTCGCCTTGATTCACTCCCGCCTGGATTACTGTAATGCTCTATTAATTTGCTTCCCCCTCACTCGACTTTCCCCTCTCCAGTCTATCCCTAATGCACCAGCCAGGGTCATCTACCTGTCTAATCAGTATTCAGATGCAGCCGCTCTTCCTTAGTCGTTAAACTGGCTGCCCATTCATTATAGGATCCAACTCAAAGTACTTGTTCTCACCCACAAAGCTCTTCACAGTGCAGCACCCCCTTACATCTCCTCTCTTATTTCTGTCTATCGGCCTAGCCGAACGCTGCGCTCTGCAAATGATTTTCGACTAACCTCTGCACTAATCCGTACCTCCCACTCCCGTCTCCAAGACTTCTCCCAAGCTGCGCCAATTCTCTGGAATGCTATTCCCCAAGAAATTAGGGCCATTCACAATTTTTTATAATTTTAGGTGCGCCCTTAAAACATATTTGTTCAGAGCGGCCTATCACGTTCTCTAATAAAAGCCATTTTATGTGTAGTGCGCCCGCCGCCCGGCACCCGGATGTTCTTTGGGGTCTCGGCTGCCGGGGGTAGCCAAGACCCCAAAGAACATGTCGGGGTCGGTTTTTACCGACCCCTGTTTTGCGATCGCCGGTAATTAACTGTTTACCGGTGACCGCAAAAAAAAAAAAAAAGCAATGTCATTTTGTGTCCTCTGATGTGATCGCACATCAGAGGACAGAGAAATAGGGGGATTCGGGGACCCTGTTATACTTACCGGTGTCCCTGGGTCCTCCTGCTTCTTCTGCTGGCCGCCGGCTTCTTGCTCCGGTAAGAAAATGGCGGGCGCATGCGCAGTGCGCCCGCCATGATCTGCCGGCCGGCAAAAGAAAATTCTTCCTCTTTTTTTATTTTGGTCACTGTGAGATCCTATCACAGTGATCAAAATAAAAAAAATAGTAAATAACCCCCCCCTTTATCACCCCCTTAGTTAGAAAAAAATAATAAAATAAAAAAAATGTATGAATTTCTATTTTCCAAATAGGGTTAGGGTTAGGGGTAGGGTTAGCGGTAGGGTTAGGGGTAGGGTTAGGGGTAGGGTTAGGGCTAGGGGTAGGGTTAGGGGTAGGGTTAGGGGTAAGGTTAGGGTTAGGGTTAGGGGTAGGGTTAGGATATGTGCACACATAGAATGGTTCTCTGCGGATTTTTCAGCAGCGGATTTGATAAATCCGCAGGACCAAAACGCTGCGTTTTTCCTGCAGATTTATCGCGGATGTACCGCGGTTTTTGTGCGGATTCCACTGCGGTTTTACACCTGCGGTTTTCTATTATGGAGCAGGTGTAAAACCGCTGCGGAATCAGCAGAAAGAATTGACATGCTGCGGAATGTAAACCGCTGCATTTCCGTGTGGTTTTTTCCGCAGCATGGGCACAGCGTTTTATGTTTCCCATAGGTTTACATTGTACTGTAAACTCATGGGAAACTGCTGCGGATCCACAGCTGCGGAAACGCTGCGGATCCGCAGCAAAATCCGCAACATGTGCACATAGCCTTAGGGTTAGGGTTAGGGCTTGGGTTAGGGTTAGAGCTAGGATTAGGGTTAGAGCTAGGGTTAGGGCTAGGGATGGGGCTGAAGTTAGGGTTTAGTGTTGGGGCTAGGTTTAGGGCTCAAGTTAGGGTTTGGGCTAAAGTTAGGGTTAGGGCTAGGGTTGGGGCTAAAGTTAGGGTTAGAGTTGGGATTAGGATTTGGATTAGGGTTGGCATTAGGGTTACATTTGGGATTAGGGTTAGGTTTGGGATTAGGGTTAAGGCTAGGGTTGGGATTAAGGATAGGGGTGTATTGGGATTAGGGTTAGGTTTTGAGGTTAGGGTTGAGATTAGGATTAGGGGGTGTTGGGTTTAGGGTTTTGATTAGGGTTATGGTTAGCTTTGGGATTAGGGTTAGGGGTGTTTTGGGGGTTAGGGTTGTGATTAGGATTATGGATCGGGTTGGGATTAGGGTTAGGGGTGTGTTGGGGTTAGGGTTGGAGTTAGAATTGGGGGGTTTCCACTGTTTAGGTACATCAGGGGGTCTCTAAACGCCACAGCCAATTTTGTGCTCAAAAAGTAAAATGGTGCTCCCTACCTTCTGAGCTCTGCCGTGCGCCCAAACAGTGGTTTACCCCCACATATGGGGCATCAGCGTACTCGGGATAAATTGGACAACAACTTTTGGGGTCCAATTTCTCCTGATACCCTTTTGAAAATAAAAACTTGGGGGCTAAAAAATCTTTTTTTGTGGAAAAAAAAAATATTTTTTATTTTCACGACTCTGCATTATAAACTTCTGTGAAGCACTTGGGCATTCAAAGTTCTCACCACACATCTAGATAAGTTCCTTGGGGGGTCTAGTTTCCAAAATGGGGTCACTTCTGGGGGGTTTCTACTGTTTAGGTACATTGGGGGCTCTGCAAACGCAACATAATGCCTGCAGACCATTCTATCAAAGTCTGCATTCCAAAACGGCACTCCTTCCCTTCCGAGCTCAGCCATGCGCCCAAACAGTGGTCCCCCCCACACATGGGGTATCAGTGTACTCAGGACAAATTGGACAACAACTTTTGGGGTCCAATTTCTTTTGTTACCCTTGTGAAAATAAAAATTGGGGGGCTAAAAAAATCTTTTTTGTGAAAAAAATATTTTTTTTTGTTTTCACGACTCTGCATTATAAACTTCTGTGAAGCACTTGGGCATTCAAAGTTCTCACAACACATCTAGATAAGTTCCTTGGGGGATCTAGTTTCCAAAATGAGGTCACTTGTGGGGTTTTTTTACTGTTTAGGTACATCGGGGGCTCTGCAAACGCAACATAATGCCTGCAGACCATTCTATCAAAGTCTGCATTCCAAAACGGCGCTCCTTCCCTTCCAAGCTCTGCCATGCGCCCAAACAGTGGTTTATCCCCCACATATGGGGTATCAGCCTACTCAGCATAAATTGCACAATAAATTTTGGGGTCCAATTTCTCCTGTTACCCTTGTGAAAGTAAAAATTTGGGGGTGAAAAGATCATTTTTGTGGAAAAAATAAGATTTTTTTTATTTTCATGGCTCTGCATTATAAACTTCTGTGAAGCAGTTGGGGGTTCCTAGTGCTCACCACACATCTAGATAAGCTCTTTGGGGGGTCTAGTTTCCAAAATGGAGTCACTTGTGGGTGGTTTCTACTGTTTAGGTACATCAGGATCTCTGCAAATGCAACATGACACCTGCAGACCATCCCATCAAAGTCTGCATTCCAAGCGGCGCTCCTTCCCTTCCGAGCCCTGATGGGTGCCCAAACAGTGCCCTCCCCCCACATATGGGGTATAAGCGTACTCAGGACAAACTGGTCAACAGATTTTGTGGTCCAATGTCTCCTGTTACCCTTGATAAAATAAAAAATTGCAGGCTAAAAAAATCATTTTTGAGTAAAAAAAAGGATTTTTTATTTTCACGGCTCTACGTTATAAACTTCTGTGAAGCACCTGGGGGTTTAAAGTGCTCACCACACATCTAGATAAGTTCCTTAAGGGGTCTAGTTTCCAAAATGGTGTCGTTTGTGGGGGGTTTCCACTGTTTAGGCACATCAGGGGCTCTCCAAACGCGACATGGCATCCGATCTCAATTCCAGCCAATTCTATATTGAAAAAGTAAAACGGCACTCCTTCTCTTCCAAGCTCTGCAGTGCGCCCAAAAAGTGGTTTACCCCCACATATGGGGTATCGACGTACTCAGGAGAGGCTGCACAACAACATTTGTTGTCTAATTTCTCCTGTTACTCTTGTGAAAATAAAAATTTGGGGGCAAAAAGATCATTTTTGTAGAAAAAATGCAACTTTTTTATTTTCACGGCTCTACGTTATAAACTTCCGGGAAGCACCTGGGGGTTTAAAGTGCTCACCACACATCTAGATAAGTTCCTTAAGGGGTCTAGTTTCCAAAATGGTGTCATTTGTGGGGGGTTTAAACTGTTTAGGCACATCAGTGGCTCTCCAAACGCGACATGGCATCCCATCTCAATTCCAGCTAATTCTACATTGAAAAAGTAAAACGGCGCTCCTTCTCTTCCAAGCTCTGCAGTGAGCCCAAACAGTGGTTTACCCCCACATATGGGGTATCAACGTACTCAGGAGAAATTGCACAACAACGTTTGTGGTCTAATTTCTCCTGTTACCCTTGTGAAAATAAGAATTTGTGGGCAAAAATATCATTTTTGTGTAAACAAATGCGATTTTTTTATTTTCACGGCTCTACGTTATAAACTTCCGTGAAGCACCTGGGGGATCAAAGTGCTCACCACACATCTAGTTAAGTTCCTTGACGGGTCTAGTTTCCAAAATGGTGTCACTTGTGGAGCGTTTCCACTGTTTAGGCACATCAGGGGCTCTCCAAACGTGACATGGCATCTGATCTCAATTCCAGCCAATTCTGCATTGAAAAAGTCAAACGGCGCTCCTTCTCTTCCAAGCTCTGCGGTGCGCCCAAACAGTGGTTTACCCCCACATATGGGGTATCAGCGTATTCAGGAGAAATTGCACAACAAAATGTATGGTTAAATTTCTGTTTTTACACTTGTGAAAATAAAAAAATATGGTTCTGAATTAAAGTGTTTGCAAAAAAAGTTAAATGTTCATTTTTTCCTTCCACATTGTTTGAGTTCCCGTGAAGCACGTAAAGGGTTAATAAACTTCTTGAATGTGGTTTTGAGCACCTTGAGGGGTGCAGTTTTTAGAATGGTGTCACACTTGGTTATTTTCTATCATATAGACCCCTCAAAATGACTTCAAATGTGATGTGGTCCCTAAAAAAAATGGTGTTGTAAAAATGAGAAATTGCTGGTCAAATTTTAACCCTTATAACTCCCTAACAAAAAAAAATTTTGTTTCCAAAATTGTGCTGATGTAAAGTAGACATGTCGGAAATGTTATTTATTAACTATTTTGTGTGACATATCTCTCTGATTTAAGGACATAAAAATACAAAATTTGAAAATTGCTAAATTTTAAAAATTTTCACCATATTTCCATTTTTTTCATAAATAATCGCAAGTAATATCGAAGAAATGTTACGACTAGCATGAAGTACAACATGTCACGAAAAAACAGTCTCAGAATCAGCAGGATCCGTTAAAGCGTTCCAGAGTTATAACCTCATAAATTGACAGTGGTCAGAATTGTAAAAATTGGCTCGGTCATTAAGTACCAAATTGGCTCTGTCACTAAGGGGTTAAGGTTTGGATACTGGCTAGGCCACTCCATGACCTTAATGTGCTTCTTTTTATGCCACTCCTTTGTTGCCTTTGTTGTATGCTTTGGGTCATTGTCTTGCTGGAAGACCCAGCCAGGACACATTTTTAATTTCCTGGCAGAGGGAAGGAGGTTGTCAATCAGGTTTTACAGTACATGGCTCCATCCATTCTCCCATTGATGTGGTGAAGTAGCCCTGTGACCTTAGCAGAGAAACACCCCTAAAACATAATGTTTCCACCTCTTGTTTGACAGTGGGAACGGTGTTCTTTGGGTCACAGGCAGCACTGCAAAATTTTAAACTTTAAGGCATAATGTGTTACGAATGGTTTTCTTGGTGACTGTGGTCCCAGCTGCATTGAGATCATTAACATGTTCCCCCGTGTGGTTTTAGGCTGATCTCTTACATTCCTCATAATGAAGGATAGCCCACGAGGTGAGATTTTGCATGGTGACCCAGATCAATCTACTATATAATTGTCTAAGGGTCATTTCCGTCTTTCTGTCTGTCCTTCTGTCTGTCTTTCTGTCTGTCTGTCTGTCACGGATATTTATTGGTCCCGGCCTCTGTCTGTCATGGAATACAAGTCGCTGATTGGTCATGACAAAACGCCCATGACCAATCACCGACGGGCACAGTCTGGCGGCAAAATGGCCGCTCTTTCCTCCCCACAGTCAGTGCCCGCTCCATACTCCCCTCCAGTCAGCCCTCACACAGGGTTAATGCCAGCGTTACCGGAGCACGGTGTAACGCACTCCGGTTATGCAGCTATTAACCCTGGGTGACCAACTTTTTACTATTGATGCTGTGTATGCAGCATCAATAGTAAAAACATCTAATGTTACAAATAAGAATAATAAAAAAAAAGGTTATTCTCACCCTCCGACATCGCGGCTGTCCTCGGCAGTGCAAGCGGCAGATTCTGGTGCCAAGGATGCTTTGCGAGAAGGACCTGCCATGACGTCATCACAGGTCCTGCGCTCATACCAACCCTGGGACCGGAAACTGCTGCGTGCACTGCACACAGGGCCAGGACTTCAAGGGGCCTTTGCAAGGTGAGTATATGTTTATTTTTTATTTTAAGTCTTTTTTAACCACGCATATAGTGCCCACTTTGCTATATACTATGTGGGCTGTGTTACATACTGCATGGGCTCTGTTATATACTACATCTCTGTGCTATATACTAACGTGGCTATGTTATATACTGCGTGGCTGCTATATACTGCGTGGGCTGTGTTATATATTATGTGGCCAGTATTATATACTGTGGGGGCTGTGCTATATACTGCATGGCTGCTATGTACTGCATGGGCTGTGCTATATATTACATGGCCAGTGTTATATACTGCGTGGGCTGTGCTATATACTGCGTTGCTGCTATGTACTGCGTGGGCTGTGCTATATATTACGTGGCCAGTGTGATATACTGCGGGGACTGTGCTATATACTGCGTGACTGCTATATACTGCGTGGGCTGTGCTATATATTACATGTCCTGTGTTATATACTACGTCGCCTGTGTTATATGCTGCGTGGCTGCTATATACTGCATGGGCTGTGCTATATATTACGTGGCCAGTGTTAAATACTAGGTCACCTGTGTTATATACTGCGTGGCTGCTATATACTGCGTGGGCTGTGTTATATAGTACGTGGGCTGTGTTATATACTGCGTGGCCACTTTTATATACTGCGTGGCCTGTATTAACGCAGCGGGTATTGTACAATATGTATGTATGTATATAGCAGCCACATAGTATATAGCACAGGCCACGTAGTATTTGTCTGCTATATACTACATGGCTCCTATATACTATGTGGCCTGTGCTATATACTATGTGGCTGCTATATACATACATACATATTCTAGAATACCCAATGCATTAGAATCGGGCCACCGACTAGTGTTGAATAACAGTCATTTTATATTTCTTCCATTTTCTTACTATTGCACCAACAGTTATCTCTTTCTCATCCAGCATCTTACTTATGGTTTTGTAGCCCATTCCAGCTTTGTGCAGGTCTATGATCTTGTCCCTGACATCCTTATAAAGCTCTTTGGTCTTACCCATGTTGAAGAGGTTACAGTCTAAGTGACTAATTGAGTCTGTGGACAGGTGTCTTTTATAAAAGAGATTATGTAAGTCAGCTGTCTTTAATGCAGGTAACGAGTTGAGAAGGAGTGTCTAACTGGTTTGTAGGAGCCAGAACTCTTAATGGTTGGTAGGGGATTAAATACTTATTTCTCACTGCAAAATGCAAATAAATTTATTTAATTTATACAATGTGATTTTGATTTTCTTGATTTTATTTTTGATATTCTGTCTCTCAATGTTAAAATTAACCTACCATTAAAATTATAGACAGTTTATGTCCTTGTCAGTGGGCAAATTTACAAAATCAGCAAGGGATTAAATACTTATTTCCCCTACTGTATGTTCCTCATTTTAGCCCAAATACAGTAAGTATGTCACCCATCCTGTATAAATGACCCTCATCATGGCCCTATTCTTTAATAATTTCTCCCTTCTTATAATAATGCCTTCCATCCTATAATAAAGATCCCCATCCCAGCCCCCATTCTGTAATAGTATCCTCATCCTGTAATTATGTCCTTATTCACAGAAAAACAGAAATGTACCATTAAAATATAATCTTTAATGATTTCTTAAAATGAAATATGTAACTGAAAAATCACAACATAGGTAGGCTATAGAACTGTTTCCCCATTTTGTACCATGGAATCAAGGAAAGGGACGTAGTGCGAAGTTAGGTATAGCCTAGGATGCCCTAACGTATCTCTGTAGTACTCTGCTTAGCCGCGGAGGTTTGCACCCTATATGCACAACTGGCACTTTAGCTCAAATGTGGCATACTCTAATGCCCCCTAGGAGTCCCTAAGAGACCCTAATAACAGCCAATAAAATATGCATAAAGTCCATAGTCCTGTAGTATAGGATTGCGTCTTCCAATTCATAAATCAGTATACATCCAGAGTAGTGAATAGATGCATACATAGCAATTTCTGAACTGAAGTAATATGATTTTCAGAAAGACTAAACCTATGCTACCATTAGTGTTACCAAATTTGACTAGCGTTGCACTATATTGCAGTTTTTGATACTGAAGAATTCATACATTTAAGTTACTAATATTGAATATATCTATTCTTTGGTAATATTGTATTGGTGTCTTTCTTTATATTGGAGAAATTTAGGAGGCTGGTAAGCCTCCCTACCGTGCCTACAGCGATCTGTCCCTTTACTGTGATGTCCCCCCCTGGGGAAGAGTGGAAAGTTTAAAAAAAAAATATTTACATCTGTAAAAAAAAAAAAAAAAACCTAAATAAATAAAAATATATATATATATTGTTCCAATAAATACATTCCTTTATCTAAATAAAAAAAACAATAAAATTACACATATTTAGTATCGCCACGTCCGTAACGACCCGATCTATAAAACTGTCCCACTAGTTAACCCCTTCAGTGAACACCATAAAAAAAAGGCCAAAAACAACGCTTTATTATCATACCGCCGAGCAAAAAGTGGAATAGCACGCGATCAAAAAGACGGATATAAATAAACATGGTACCGCTGAAAGAGTTATCTTGTCCCACAAAAAATGAGCTGCCATACAGCGTCATCAGCAAAAAAATAAAAAAAGTTATAGTCCTTAGAATAAAGCAATGCAAAAATAATTATTTTTTTATAAAATAGTTTTTATCGTATAAAAGCGCCAAAACATAAAAAAAAGACATAAAGGAGTTATCGCTGTAATCGCACTGACCCGAAGAATAAAACTGCTTTATCCATTTTACCAAAACAAATTCATAAATAGCTGTTTTTTGGACATACTGCCTCACAAAAATCAGAATAAAAAGGGATCAAAAAATCTCACGTACCTGAAAATGTTACCAATAAAATCGTCAACTCGTCCCGCAAAAAACAAGACCTCATATGACTCTGTGGACCAAAATATGAAAAAATTATAGCTCTCAAAATGTGTTAAAGGGAAAAAATATTTTTTGCAATGAAAAGCTTCTTTTAGTGTGTGACGGCTGACAGTCATAAAACTTTGCTAAAAAAACCCGCTATAAAAGTAAATCAAACCCCCCTTCATCACCCCCTTAGTTAGAGAAAAATAAAAAAAATTAAAAAATGTATTTATTTCCATTTTCCCATTAGGGTTAGTGCTAGGGTTAGGGGTACGGTTAGGGTTAGGGTTAGGGATAGGGCTAGGGATAGGGTTAGGGCTAGGGTTAGGGCTAGGGTTAGGGTTTAGATTACATTTACGGTTTGGATTAGGGTTAGGGGTGTGTCAGGGTTAGGAGTGTGGTTATGGTTATGGTTGGGATTAGGGTTAGGGGTGTGTTGGAGTTGGGGTTAGGGGTGTGGTTGGGATTAGGTTTAGGAGTGTGTTTGGGTTAGGGTTTCAGTTAGAATTGGGGGTTTCCACTGTTTAGGCACATCAGGGCTCTCCAAACGCGACATGGCATCCGATCTCAATTCCAGCCAATGCTGCGTTGAAAAAGTAAAACAGTGCTCCTTCCGAGCTCTCACGTGCGCCCAAACAGGGGTTTACCCCAACATATGGGGTATCGGCGTACTCAGGACAAATTGGACAACAAGCTCTGGGGTCCAATTTCTCTTTCTACCCTTGGGAAAATAAAAATTTGGGGGGCTAAATAAACATTTTTGTAGGAAAAAAATTATTTTTTATTTTCACGGCTCTGTCGTTATTAACTGTAGTGAAACACTTGGGGGTTCAAAGTTCTCACAACACATCTAGATAAGTTCCTTGGGGGGGTCTAGTTTCTAATATGGAGTCACTTGCAGGTTTCTACTGTTTAGGTACATCAGTGGCTCTGCAAATGCAATGTGACGCCTGCAAACCAATCCATCTAAGTTTGCATTCCAAATGGCGCTCCTTCCCTTCCGAGCTCTGCCATGCGCCCAAACGGTGTTTCCCCCCACATATGGGGTATCGGCGTACTCTGTCCAAATTGGACAACAACTTTTGTGGACCAATTTCTCCTGTTACCCTAGGGAAAATACAAAACAGGGGGCTAAAAAATAATTTTTGTGGAAAAAAATGATTTTTTATTTTCATGGCTCTGCGTTATTAACTGTAGTGAAATACTTGGGGGTTCAAAGTTCTCACAACACAACTAGATAAGTTCCTTTGGGTGTCTAGTTTCCAATATGGGGTCACTTGTGGGGGGTTTCTACTGTTTAGGTACATTAGGAGCTCTGAAAACGCAATGTGATGCCTGCAGACCATTCCATCTAAGTCTGCATTCCAAATGGCACTCCTTCCCTTCCAAGCTCTGCCATGCGCCCAAACGGTGGTTACCCCCCACATATGGGGTATCAGAGTACTCAGGACAAATTGCACAACAACTTTTGGGGTCCAATTTCTCCTGTTACCCTAGGGAAAATACAAAACGGGGCTAAAAAATAATTTTTGTGGAAAAAAAAAGAATTTTTATTTTCTAGGCTCTGCGTCATAAACTGTAGTGAAACACTTGGGAGTTCAAAGCTCTCACAGCACATCTAGATTAGATCCTTAGGGGGTCTACTTTCCAAAATGGTGTCACTTGTGGGGGGTTTCAATGTTTAGGCACATCAGGGGCTCTCCAATGCAACATGGCGTCCCATCTCAATTCCAGCCAATTTTGCATTGAAAAGTCAAAAGGCGCTCCTTTCCTTCCGAGCTCTGCCATGCACTCAAACAGTGGTTTACCCCCATATATGGGGTATCAGCATACTCAGGACAAATTGCACAACTTTTGGGGTACAATTTCTTCTGGTAACCTTGGGAAAATAAAAAATTGGGGGCGAAAAGTTATTTTTTGTGAAAAAATATTATATTTTATTTTTATGGCTCTACATTATAAACTTCTGTGAAGCACTTGGTGGGTCAAAGTGCTCACCACACATCTAGATAAGTTCCTTAGGAGGTCTACTTTCCAAATGGTGTCACTTGTGGGGGTTTCAATGTTTAGGCACATCAGGGGCTCCCCAATGCAACATGGCGTCCCATCTCAATTCCAGGCAATTTTGCATTGAAAAGTCAAATGGCGCTCCTTCCCTTCCGAGCCCTGCCATGCACCCAAACAGTGGTTTACCCCCACATATGGTGTATCATCGTACTCAAGACAAATTGCACAACAACGTTTGGGGTACAATTTCTTGTGGTAACGGGAAAATAGATAATTGGGGGTGAAAAGTTCATTTTTGTGAAAAATATTATTTTTTATTTTTACGGCTCTACATTATAAACTTCTGTGAAGCACTTGGTGTGTCAAAGTGCTCACCACACATCTAAATAAGTTCCTTAGGGGGTCTACTTTCCAAAATGGTGTCACTTGTGGGGGGTTTCAATGTTTAGGCACATCAGGGGCTCCCCAATGCAACATGGCATCCCATCTCAATTCCAGCCAATTTTGCATTGAAAAGTCAAATGGCGCTCCTTCCCTTCCGAGCTCTGCCATGTGCCCAAACAGTGGTTTACCCCCCACATATGGGGTAACGGGGTACTCAGGACAAATTGTACAACAACTTTTGGGGTCCATTTTCTCCTGTTACCCTTGGTAAAATAAAAAATTGGAGCTGTAGTAAATTGTTTGTTCATTTTTTTTAAACATTCCAAAAATTCCTGTGAAGCACCAGAAGGGTTAATAAACTTGTTGAATGTGGTTTTGAGCACCTTGAGGGGTGCCGTTTTTAGAATGGTGTCACACTTGGTTATTTTCTATCATATAGACCCCTCAAAATGACTTCAAATGCGATGTGGTCCCTAAAAAAAATGGTGCTGCAAAAATGAGAAATTGCTGGTCAACTTTTAACCCTTATAACTCCCTAACAAAAAAAAATTTTTTCCAAAATTGTGCTGATGTATAGTAGATATGTGGGAAATGTTACTTATTAACTATTTTGTGGGACATATCTCTGTGATTTAAGGGCATAAAAGTTCAAAGTTGGAAAATTGCGACATTTTCAAAATTTTTGACAAATTTCTGTTTTTTTCCACAAATAAATGCAGGTAATATCAAAGAAATTTGCCACTATCATGAAGTACAATATGTCTCGAGAAAACAATGTCAGAATCACCAGGATCCATTGAAGCGTTCCAGAGTTATAACCTCATAAAGGGTCAGTGGTCAGAATTGTAAAAATTGGCCCGGTCATTAACGTGCAAACCACCCTCGGGGCTTAAGGGGTTAATATAATTGCAGTCAGCAAATTGACACATTGAAAAATTGCATACTTGCAGTTACGCTTCTGATTCCGATGCCAGCATTGGACAATCTTCGCAGTATGCACAATGTGAGTATTCTCAAGTCTGCAGTCACATATAGTGACTGTAGACTTGTAGACTAGGGCCGGACAACTTCTTTAACCAGGGCTGCCACTAGGAATTTCGGGGCCCCATACTGGCAAAAATTTTTTGGCCCCCTTGAGACTCAACCCAGGCTCCACCCCTCGAACTGTCAACAGCCCCACCGCTTTCTCTTGGAATAACTCCACTTCACAACAATCACACATAAACAGTTCCCATCACGAGATCACAAGCATAGCCAGCAGCTTTTGTTTTGGCCAAAATATTTTTTTAATCTGCCACCACAGCAAGGTAGAATATTTTGGCCGGGCCCTAGTCTACTCTAACCTATTAAACATTTGTTAAAATATGCAATACAATTTAGGTATATTTTTATTTATTTTTCAATTTTTAAAATGACCAATAATATCACATACAAGGGACAAATACCACCGCACCATGACCAGACACCATATTACCACCATACAGTGACCTATAATACCACATACAAGAAACAAATACACCCACACCATGGCCAAACCACGTATTACCACCACATAGTGACAGAATACTAAAATACTGATCATTAATGAAAAAAACACAATAATAATATCACCATAAGTGACATTATACACAGGAGCTCTGTATATAGTGTATTGCAGGGATCCCCAACCTGTAGCTCAGGAGCCTCATGTGGTTCGCGGTCCCATCAATTGTGGCTCACGGCTGTCTGCCAACTTGGTGCATTAGCTCCTGTTCAAGCAAACAGGTATGAAGAGCACATCTGAAAATGATGAATTTTGCGAGCAGCCCTGCACAGAAGAGTGGATCTGGGTACACTTCTACTGGTCTTAGGGGTTTTGAGATGATTTAAGTATGGTACGCTGGAGACAAGATGACACCACCTGTCAGAGGAGGTGCTTGAAGCTGAATGTGACAGTGTCTTGGGAGTGTTTTATAGGAGAATATTGAATGGGGGGTATTGTGGGAACCCCTGGATCTTTGTATGCTGCTTTGGGGTGATTGATTTTTGTGGGAAAGCTTTGGTTACCATTATGCCTGTAATGGGGGCTTTGGTTGCCACTATTGTGAGGCGTGCATGAGCTGAATGTGGCTCGCGACCCTCTCTCAAGGCTGGATGTGGCTTGCGACCCTCTCAGAGATGAATGTGGCTGTCAAGGTCAGAAACGTTGGGGACCTCTGATGTATTGTGTGCAGGTAATACAGTGATCACCAGTGACATTATACATAGGAGCTCTGTATGTAGTGTCAGTGTAAAGGTAATACAGTGATCACTGGTGACATTGTACACAGGAGCTCTGTATATAGTGTCAGTGTAAAGGTAATACAGTGATCACTGGTGACATTGTACAAAGGACCTCTGTATATAGTATGCAGTGTATAGTGTCAGTGTACAGGTTACACACTGACTCACAGGTGACGTCTCTAGGTGAAGTCCTTCATCTTCGCTTTTCATTTTCATCCAGCATAGACCGCCATCACTTCATACAGCCAGGGCTCATCTCTGCAGGGAATAACAGTTATCTAGAGCACCGCTTGCAGAGCACATTACTTAATTTTTTCCCAACTTCTACACTACACCAGATGAAGAAAAAAAGGTGCCACAGTGTCGCTCTGCACAGTAACAGGACCGCCCCCCATTTAAAACAGTATCCTCAAAAAATAAAATAAATACATCACTGCAGTAATAATATCTCTTAATTAGCCCCTATGGTAATAATAACCCCATCCTGGCCCCAGCGTGTCTTATTCCTGGCTCCAGCCATATGTTCTCTCATCCTGGCCCCATGTGTTCTCCCATCCTACCCTCATGAGTATTTTTTTCTGCCCCATTTGATGTCCCGTCCTGTCCCATCTGTCCCTTGAGCCTGCCCCATCTGTCCCATGATCCTGCCCCATCTGTCCCATGGTCTTGCCCCATCTGTCCCATGGTCTTGCCCCATCTGTCCCATGATCCTGCCCCATCTGCCCCATGATCCTGCCCATCTGTCTCCATCATATCCACCCTGCCCCATGCGTCTCCATCTTGCGCCATGATCCTGCACCATGTGACTCCATCGTGCCCCAGCTGTCTCCATCCTGCCCCATCTGTCTCCATCCTGCCCCATGATCCTGCACCATCTGTTTCCATCCTGTCCCATCTGTCTCTATCCTGCCCAATGATCCTGCCCCATAGGTCTCCATTCTGCCCCATCTGTCTCCATCCTGCCCCATGATTCTGCATATCTGTCTCCATCCTGCTGCATCTGTCTCCATCCTGTCCCATCTGTCTCCATCCTGCCCCATCTGTCTCCATCCTGCCCCATCTGTCTCCATCCTGCATCATCTGTCTCCATCCTGCACCATCTGTCTCCATCCTGGCCCATGTTCCTGCCCCATCTGTCTCCATCCTGCACCATGAGTTTCCATCCTGAACCATGTATCTCCATCCTGCACCATGTGTCTCCATACTGCCCTATCTGTCTCCATCCTGCCCCATCTGTCTTCATCCTGCCCCATCTGTCTCCATCCTGCCCCATCTGTCTCCATCCTGCCCCATGATCTTGCCCCATCTGTCTCCATCCTGCACCATGAGTTTCCATCCTGAACCATGTATCTCCATCCTGCAACATTGTGTCTCCATACTGCCCTATCTGTCTCCATCCTGCCCCATCTGTCTCCATCCTGCCCCATCTGTCTCCATCCTGCCTCATCTGTCTCCATCCTGCCCTATGATCCCACCCCATCTGTCTCTATCCTACACCATGAGTTTCCATCCTGCACCATGTGTCTCCATCCTGCACCATGTGTCTCCATCCTGCACCATGTGTCTCCTGTTATGACCCCAATGGCAGAGGGTCTCAGAAATAATTACTAAGTCTGCAAACACAAAAAAACAGCTCATAGGGCAGTGGTAACTGAGCTGACCATATATCTAATCCTAGCACCACAAATAGCAGCAGCCGGGGAACGTGCCTACGTTGGTTCTAGACATCTCGCGCCAGCCGGAGAACTAACTAACCCTAGAAGGGAAAAGAAAGACCTTTCTTGCCTCCAGAGAAAAGACCCCAAAAGTTGGATACAAGCCCCCAACAAATAATAACGGTGAGGTAAGAGGAAAAGACAAACGTAAGAATGAGCTAGGTATTTAGCAAAGAGAGACCCACTAGCTAATAGCAGAATATAGTAAGATGACTTATATGGTCAGCAAAAACCCTATCAAAATATCCACGCTTGATATTCAAGAACCCCCCGAACCGTCTAACGGCCCGGGGGGAGAACACCAGCCCCCTAGAGCTTCCAGCAAAGTCAGGAATCACAATTAGTACAAGCTGGACAAAAATAAGAGCAAGCAAATAACCAAAAAACAAAGAAGCAGGACTTAGCTTAATTTTGCACGAACCAGGACCAGCGGACAGGAGCAAACAGAAAGGATCTGATTACAACGATGCCAGGCACTGGACTAAGGATCCAGGAAGCTTATATAGCAACACCCCTGGACTAACGACCCAGGTGGGTGCCAAACTGAGGAAAGACAATCCCAGAGTCATATCAATAGTAACCACAAGAGGGAGCCAAAAAGTCTAATTCACAACAGTACCCCCCCCTTAAGGAGGGGTCACCGAACCCTTACCAAGACCACCAGGGCGATCAGGATGAGCAGCGTGAAAGGCACGAACTAAATCGGCCGCATGCACATCAGAAGCAACCACCCAGGAATTATCCTCCTGACCATAGCCCTTCCACTTGACCAGATACTGAAGCCTCCGTCTGGAGAGACGAGAATCCAAGATCTTCTCCACCACGTACTCCAACTCGTCCTCAACCAACACCGGAGCAGGAGGCTCAACAGAAGGAACCACAGGTACAACGTACCGCCGCAACAAAGACCTATGGAACACGTTGTGAATGGCAAACGACACCGGAAGATCCAAGCGAAAGGACACAGGATTAAGGATTTCCAATATCTTGTAAGGACCGATGAAGCGAGGCTTAAATTTAGGAGAGGAGACCTTCATAGGAACAAATCGAGAAGACAGCCATACCAAATCCCCAACACGAAGTCGGGGACCCACACCGCGGCGGCGGTTGGCAAAACGCTGAGCCTTCTCCTGTGACAACTTTAAGTTGTCCATCACATGATTCCAGATCTGCTGCAACCTATCCACCACAGAATCCACCCCAGGACAGTCAGAAGGCTCCACATGTCCCGAGGAAAAACGAGGATGGAAACCAGAGTTGCAGAAAAATGGCGAAACCAAAGTAGCGGAACTAGCCCGATTATTAAGGGCAAACTCAGCCAACGGCAAGAAGGTCACCCAATCATCCTGATCTGCCGAAACAAAACACCTCAAATAAGCCTCCAGAGTCTGATTAGTTCGCTCCGTTTGTCCATTAGTCTGAGGATGAAAGGCAGACAAAAACGACAAATCAATGCCCATCCTAGCACAAAAGGATCGCCAGAACCTGGAAACAAACTGGGATCCTCTGTCAGACACAATATCCTCAGGAATGCCGTGTTAGCGAACCACATTCTGAAAGAACACAGGAACCAGATCGGAAGAGGAAGGCAGCTTAGGCAAAGGCACCAAATGGACCATTTTAGAAAAGCGATCACATACCACCCAGATGACAGACCAGGGAGATCTGAGACACTGGGAGACACTGGGAGATCTGAAATGAAATCCATGGAAATGTGTGTCCAAGGCCTCTTCGGGACAGGCAAGGGCAAGAGCAACCCGCTGGCACGAGAACAGCAAGGCTTAGCTCGAGCACAAGTCCCACAGGACTGCACAAATGACCGCACATCCCGTGACAAGGAAGGCCACCAAAAGGACCTAGCCACCAGATCTCTGGTGCCAAAAATTCCCGGATGCCCTGCCAACACCGAGGAATGAACCTCGGAAATGACTCTGCTGGTCCACTTATCAGGAACAAACAGTCTGTCAGGTGGACAAGAGTCAGGTCTACCGGCCTGAAATCTCTGCAACACACGTCGCAAATCAGGAGAAATGGCCGACAAGATAACTCCCTCTTTAAGAATACCAACTGGTTCTGCGACTCCAGGAGAGTCAGGCACAAAGCTCCTTGAAAGAGCATCAACCTTCACATTCTTTGAACCTGGAAAATACGAGACCACAAAGTCAAAACGGGAGAAAAACAATGACCAGCGGGCCTGTCTAGGATTCAGGCGTTTAGCAGACTCGAGATACATCAAATTTTTGTGATCAGTCAAGACCACCACACGATGCTTAGCACCCTTGAGCCAATGACGCCACTCCTCAAATGCCCACTTCATGGCCAGCAACTCCCGATTGCCAACATCATAATTCCGCTCAGCAGGCGAAAACTTCCTAGAGAAGAAAGCACATGGTCTCATTACCGAGCAACCAGGGCCTCTCTGCGACAAAACGGCCCCTGCCCCAATCTCAGAAGCATCCACTTCGACCTGAAAGGGAAGTGAGACATCAGGCTGGCACAAAACAGGCGCCGAAGTAAACCGGCGCTTCAACTCTTGGAACGCCTCCACGGCTGCAGGAGCCCAGTTAGCAACATCAGAACCTTTCTTGGTCATATCCGTCAAAGGTTTAACAACGCTAGAAAAATTAGCGATAAAACGACGGTAGAAGTTAGCAAAACCCAAGAACTTCTGAAGACTCTTAACTGACGTGGGTTGAGTCCAATCATGAATAGCTCGGACCTTGACTGGGTCCATCTCCACAGCAGAAGGGGAAAAAATAAACCCCAAAAAGGGAACCTTCTGTACTCCAAAGAGACACTTTGAGCCCTTAACAAACAAAGCATTCTCACGCAAAACCTGAAACACCATCCTGACCTGCTCCACATGTGAGTCCCAATCTTCAGAGAAAACCAGAATATCATCCAGATAAACAATCATAAATTTATCCAGATACTTCCGGAAAATATCATGCATAAAGGACTGAAACACTGAGGGAGCATTAGAGAGCCCAAAAGGCATCACCAAGTACTCAAAATGACCTTCGGGCGTATTAAATGCTGTCTTCCATTCATCTCCTTGCTTAATGCGCACAAGGTTGTACGCACCACGAAGATCTATCTTGGTGAACCACTTGGCACCTTTAATCCGGGCAAACAAGTCCGACAACAGAGGCAAAGGATACTGAAATTTAACAGTGATTTTATTCAGAAGCCGATAGTCAATACAAGGTCTCAAAGATCCGTCCTTCTTGGCCACAAAAAAAAATCCCGCACCAAGAGGGGAAGAGGATGGACGGATATGCCCCTTCTCCAGAGACTCCTTGATATACGAACGCATTGCGGCATGCTCAGGTACAGACAGATTAAATAGTCTTCCCTTAGGAAATTTACTACCTGGAATCAAATCTATGGCGCAGTCACAGTCCCTATGAGGAGGCAGAGCACTGGACCTGGACTCGCTGAATACATCCTGATAATCAGACAAATACTCAGGAACTTCCGAAGGAGTAGAGGAAGCAATAGACACCGGCGGGGAATCAGCATGAATTCCCTGACAGCCCCAACTTGACACAGACATTGCCTTCCAATCCAAGACTGGATTGTGGGTCTGTAACCATGGCAGACCCAAAACGACCAAATCATGCATTTTATGCAGAACAAGAAAACGAATCACCTCCCGATGTTCAGGAGTCATGCACATGGTTACCTGCGTCCAAAACTGCGGTTTATTTTCCGCCAATGGCGTAGCATCAATACCTCTAAGAGGAATAGGATTTACCAACGGTTCAAGAACAAAACCACAGCGCTTGGCAAATGACAGATCCATAAGACTCAGGGCAGCACCTGAATCCACAAACGCCATAAAAGGGTAAGAAGACAATGAGCAAATTAAAGTCACAGACAAAATAAATTTAGGTTGCAAATTACCAATGGCGACAGGACTAACAACCCTTGTTAGGCGTTTAGAGCATGCTGATATAACATGTGTAGAATCACCACAGTAAAAACACAACCCATTCTGACATCTATGATTTTTCCGTTCATTTCTAGTCTGAATTCTATCACATTGCATTAAATCAGGTGTTTGTTCAGACAACACCACCAGAGGATTAGCGGTTTTGCGCTCCCGCAAACGCCGGTCAATTTGAATAGCCAGCGCCATGGAATCATTCAGACTTGTAGGAATGGGGAAACCCACCATCACATTCTTAATGGCTTCAGAAAGGCCATTTCTGAAATTTGCGGCCAGAGCACACTCATTCCACTGAGTAAGCACGGACCATTTCCGAAATTTTTGGCAATACACTTCAGCTTCATCCTGGCCCTGAGAAATAGCCAGCAAGGCTTTTTCTGCCTGAACTTCAAGATTGGGTTCCTCGTAAAGCAATCCGAGCGCCAGAAAAAACGCATCAATATTTGCCAATGCCGGATCTCCTGGCGCTAGCGAGAAAGCCCAATCCTGAGGGTCGCCCCGTAAAAAAGAGATAACAATTTTAACTTGCTGAGCTGAATCTCCAGATGAACGGGGTCTCAGAGATAGAAACAATTTACAATTATTCCTGAAATTCCTAAACTTAAATCGGTCTCCAGAAAACAGTTCAGGAATAGGTATTTTAGGTTCAGACATTGGACTACTGGTAACAAAATCTTGTATGCCCTGCACACGAGCAGCAAGCTGGTCTACACTTGTAATCAAGGTCTGGACATTCATGTCTGCAGCAAGCACAAGCCACTCAGAGGTAAAGGGGAGGAAGAGAGGAAAAAAAAAAAAAACAAACTCAGAATTTCCTTTCTTATTATCCCACTTCTGCAATGCATTAAACATTCAATGTTGGCCTGGCATACTGTTATGACCCCAATGGCAGAGGGTCTCAGAAATAATTACTAAGTCTGCAAACACAAAAAACCAGCTCATAGGGCAGTGGTAACTGAGCTGACCATATATCTAATCCTAGCACCACAAATAGCAGCAGCCGGGGAACGTGCCTACGTTGGTTCTAGACGTCTCGCGCCAGCCGGAGAACTAACTAACCCTAGAAGGGAAAAGAAAGACCTTTCTTGCCTCCAGAGAAAAGACCCCAAAAGTTGGATACAAGCCCCCAACAAATAATAACGGTGAGGTAAAAGGAAAAGACAAATGTAAGAATGAGCTAGGTATTTAGCAAAGAGAGGCCCACTAGCTAATAGCAGAATATAGTAAGATGACTTATATGGTCAGCAAAAACCCTATCAAAATATCCACGCTGGATATTCAAGAACCCCCCGAACCGTCTAACGGCCCGGGGGGAGAACACCAGCCCCCTAGAGCTTCCAGCAAAGTCAGGAATCACAATTAGTACAAGCTGGACAAAAATAAGAGCAAAGCAAATAACCAAAAAACAAAGAAGCAGGACTTAGCTTAATTTTGCACGAACCAGGACCAGCGGACAGGAGCAAACAGAAAGGATCTGATTACAACGATGCCAGGCACTGGACTAAGGATCCAGGAAGCTTATATAGCAACACCCCTGGACTAACGACCCAGGTGGGTGCCAAACTGAGGAAAGACAATCCCAGAGTCATATCAATAGTAACCACAAGAGGGAGCCAAAAAGTCTAATTCACAACAGTCTCCATACTGCATAATGTGTCTCCATCCTGCACCATGTGTCTCCATCCTCCACTATGTGTCTCCATCCTGCACCATGTGTTTCCATCCTGCACCATGTGTTTCCATCCTGCACCATGTGTTTCCATCCTGCACCATGTATTTCCACCCTGCACCATCTGTTTCCATCCTGCCCCATGTCTCTATCCTGCCCCATGAATGATCCTGCACCATATGTCTGCATCCTGCCCCATGTCACATGGTGAAGGATCATGGGGCAGGATGGAGACACATGGTACAGGATGGAGACATGAGACAGAATGGAGACAGATTGTGCAGGATGGAGACTCATGGTCCATGTGTCTCCATCCTGCCTTTGAAATAAAAGTAATTTAAAAAAAAAATTTCTCGTTACCTGGCTGCATTCCATCGGTGATATCAGACGCCGGCGACATATAAAGCAGGCACACGTGTTAGCTACAGCAGCCGGCTCCTGCCTTCTGTGAACCACTCTTCCGATTCTGCCACTCCCTCCTCCCAATCCAAAGCCACAGTATAAAGGTACATCCAGAATATAAGATGCACCACCCACTTTCCTCCAAAATTTTGGAGGATAAAGTATGTCTTATAGTCTGAAAAATATAGTATTAGAATATCTGCAGCAGCATAACAAATAAAGCATTATGTCATAAAGTAAATCTCTTAAGCAGTGCTGGCAATCCTCCACTCCTTAACACATACATGCTTATTTGTCATAATATTTTGATCATGCAACATTTATGTTATGTACATGTATTTTGGCTGCATGCATTTTTGTTTTCACCCACAAAATACAGCCATCCAATACTAATTCAGCATGTAGTAGGAAGACATTTAATACATTTAAAAAAATTATGAACATGGAAAAAATGTAACATACTGACTATACATATTTTAAGTCTTATACTGGGTGATTGAAAGAGGATGATGCAAAATTATAGCCTCTGTATTTATAACCAAGAACAAATCACTAATTAATTAACATGAAAAGACATGCTATGTATCCAAGTTTTATCTATGCCATACATGTTCAAAATAATTTTCATTAGTTCTTGGCAGATGTTTAAGTGGTTGCACAATTCTGTCCAGACGCGTGCCATCATATCCTATGGATTCTACTGTTTCAGCGATGTAATGTTTCAGGTGTGTTCACCAGTGTTGTGTTGGCCTCCTGTTATGATCCGGTGACCCTGGAGCCGCATGAGACTATCTCTGGAGTAGGTGGTACCTGTACTGACCACAATCCTAATACTGACACCGCAACTAGAAGTAGCCGTGGGATGTACCTAACCAGGTCTAGACACCTCGACACAGCCGGAGGACTAAATACCCCTAAAGATGGAAATGGGAAATCCTATCTTGCCTCAGAGCAGAGCCCCAAAGGATAGGCAGCCCCCCACAAATATTGACTGTGAGTTTAAGAGGAAATACGTACACAGGCAGAAAAAACAGAGTTTAGCAAAAGAGGCCCTTCTAGCTAGATAGAAAGGATAGGACAGAGTTCTAAGAGGTCAGTATTAAAACACTAGAAAATTCCACAGCAGAAAATACTATATACTACATCTAACTAAAGACATAGGATGTATATCTGCATCTCCAGAGAAACCAGCATGACAGAAAAATCCAAACAAGTCAAGGTGGACAAAAACACAATAGATTGCACTGCACATAAAAGCACACTGCATGCGTGCTACAGAGAACCAAAACAAAGCACTTATCTTAGCTGAAATGACAGCAGGGCAGTGGAGTCAGACAGAGATGCAATCCCTCCAAGATACACTGGACAACTGGCAGGGATTGATGGATCCTACAAACCTAAATACCTAATAGAACTGCAATAAGCAGAAACACCTGCCCTGGCCTATAATCCAGAGACCACTGCACTACCACTAACAACCACCGGAGGGAGCCCAAGAGCAGAATTCACAACAGTACCCCCCCCCTTGAACAGGGGTCACCGAACCCTCACCAGAGCCCCCAGGCCGATCAGGACGAGCCAGATGAAAGGCCCGAACCAAATCAGCAGCATGGACATCAGAGGAAAAAACCCAAGAATTATCCTCCTGGCCGTAACCTTTCCATTTGACAAGGTACTGAAGCTTCCGTCTCGAAAAACGAGAATCCAAAATCTTCTCAACCACACACTCCAACTCCCCATCAACCAACACAGGAGCCGGAGGATCAACAGAGGGAAGAACGGGCACCACATATTTCCGCAATAAAGATCTATGGAAAACATTATGGATAGCAAAAGATGCCGGAAGGGCCAAACGAAAAGACACCGGATTGATAATCTCAGAAATCCTATAAGGACCAATAAACCGAGGCTTAAACTTAGGGGAAGAAACCTTCATAGGAACATGACGAGAAGACAACCAGACCAAATCCCCAACCCGAAGCCGGGAACCAACACACCGACGACGATTAGCAAAACGTTGCACCTCCTCCTGAGACAACACCAAATTGTCCACCACATGAGCCCAAATTTGCTGCAACCTGTCCACCACAGAATCCACACCAGGACAATCAGAAGGCTCAACCTGCCCTGAAGTAAAACGAGGATGAAAACCAAAATTACAAAAAAAAGCGAAACCAAGGTGGCCGAACTAGCCCGATTATTAAGGGCAAACTCGGCCAATGGCAAGAAAGCCACCCAATCATCCTGATCAGCAGACACGAAGCATCTCAAATAAGTTTCCAAAGTCTGGTTGGTTCGCTCGGTTTGGCCATTTGTCTGAGGATGAAATGCGGAAGAAAAAGACAAATCAATGCCCAGCCTAGCACAAAAGGCTCGCCAAAACCTAGAAACAAACTGGGAACCTCTGTCGGACACAATATTCTCCGGAATACCATGCAAACGAACCACATACTGAAAAAACAATGGAACCAAATCAGAAGAGGAAGGCAACTTAGGCAAAGGCACCAAATGAACCATCTTAGAAAACCGGTCACAAACCACCCAGATAACTGACATCCTCTGGGAAACCGGAAGGTCTGAAATAAAATCCATAGAAATATGCGTCCAAGGCCTCTCAGGGACCGGCAAAGGCAAAAGCAACCCACTAGCGCGGGAACAACAAGGCTTAGCCCGCGCACAAGTCCCACAGGACTGCACAAAAGAACGCACATCCCGCGACAAAGAAGGCCACCAAAAAGACCTACCAACCATTTTTCTGGTACCAAAAATACCAGGGTGACCAGCCAACATGGAACAATGAACCTCCGAAATCACCCTACTAGTCCATTTATCAGGAACGAACAGTTTCCCCACTGGACAGCGGTCAGGTTTGTTAGCCTGAAATTCCTGAAGGACCCGTCGTAGATCAGGGGAGATGGCAGAAAGAACCACCCCTTCCTTTAGAATGCCGACCGGTTCAAGGACCTCCGGAGAATCAGGCAAAAAGCTCCTAGAGAGGGCATCAGGTTTAATATTCTTAGATCCCGGAAGATACAAGACCACGAAATCAAAACGGGAGAAAAACAAAGACCATCGAGCCTGTCTAGGATTCAGCCGCTTGGCAGACTCGAGGTAAATCAGATTTTTATGATCGGTCAAAACCACAATGCGATGCTTGGCTCCCTCAAGCCAATGTCGCCATTCCTCGAGTGCCCACTTCATAGCCAACAATTCCCGATTGCCGACATCATAATTACGTTCAGCAGGCGAAAACTTTCGGGAAAAGAAGGCACATGGTTTCATCAAGGAACCATCAGAATTCCTCTGAGACCAAACGGCCCCTGCCCCAATCTCAGAAGCGTCAACCTGATATGGAAGAGAAACATCTGGCTGACGCAACACCGGAGCAGAAGTAAATCGTCATTTAAGCTCCTGAAAGGCAGAGACAGCCACAGAGGACCAATTTGTCACATCAGCGCCCTTTTTCGTCAAATCGGTCAGGGGTTTAACCACACTGGAGAAGTTGGCAATGAAACGGCGATAAACATTAGCAAAGCCCAAACATTTCTGAAGACTCTTCACGGACGTGGGCTGAATCCAATCATGAATGGCCTGAACCTTAACCGGATCCATCTCTATAGATGAGGGAGAAAAAATAAAGCCCAAAAAAGAAACCTTCTGCACTCCAAAAAGACACTTAGACCCCTTCACAAACAAAGCATTGTCACGAAGGATCTGAAAAACCATCCTGACCTGTTTCACATGAGACTCCCAATCATCGGAAAAAATCAAAATGTCATCCAAATATACAATCATGAATTTATCAAGATAATTCCGGAAGATATCATGCATGAAGGACTGAAAAACAGATGGAGCATTAGAGAGCCCGAAGGGCATCACAAGGTATTCAAAATGGCCCTCGAGCATATTAAACGCAGTTTTCCATTTGTCACCCTGCTTAATACGAATAAGATTATATGCCCCTCGAAGGTCAATCTTAGTAAACCAACTAGCCCCCTTAATCCTAGCAAACAAATCAGAAAGCAAAGGCAAAGGGTATTGAAATTTGACCGTGATCTTATTCAAAAGGCGATAATCAATACAAGGTCTCAAGGAGCCATCCTTCTTGGCAACAAAAAAAAATCCCGCTCCCAATGGTGAAGACGAGGCCGAATATGCCCTTTCTCCAAAGACTCCTTAATTTAACTCCGTATAGCGGTATGTTCAGGCACAGACAGGTTGAAAATTCGGCCCTTAGGAAACTTACAACCTGGAATCAAGTCAATAGCACAATCACAGTCCCTATGCGGTAGAAGGGAACTGGACTTGGGCTCATTGAACACATCCTGAAAATCAGACAAGAACTCTGGAACTTCAGAAGGGGGGAAAGAGGAGATTGACATCAAAGGAACGTCACCATGAACTCCCTGACAACCCCAACTAGTCACAGACATAGATTTCCAATCCAACACTGGATTATGTACCTGCAACCATGGAAAACCCAGCACAATAGCATCATGCAAATTATGCAACAACAAAAAGCGACAATCCTCCCGATGGGCTGGCGCCATGCACATGGTCACCTGTGTCCAAAACCGGGGTTTATTTTTAGCCAAAGGTGTAGCATCAATGCCCCTTAAAGGAATAGGGTTCTCCAAAGACTGCAAGGGGAAACCACAACGTCTAGCAATTTCAAAGTCCATTAAATTCAAAGCGGCGCCAGAATCTACAAACGCCATGACAGAAAATGACGACAATGAGCAGATCGATGTCACAGATACCATTGGTACCGTACAACCTAAATTTCTGTTAACTGAACTAGCGATTCTCTTAATACGCTTAGGGCAGACCGAAATGACATGAGAAGCATCGCCACAGTAAAAACACAACCCATTCTGACGTCTGAATCCCCGTCGTTCAGCTCCAGACAGAATCCTATCGCACGGCATAGGCTCAGGTATCTGCTCTGAGGACAACGCCACAGCGCGCACAACTCTGTGCTCATGCAGGCGCCGATCAATCTGAATGGCCAGAGACATAGAATCGCTCCGACCAATAGGCGTGGGAAACCCCACCATAACATCTTTAACAGATTCAGAAAGACCCTTTCTGAAAATTGCCGCCAAAGCATCCTCATTCCATTTAGTCAGCACAGACCATTTTCTAAATTTCTGACAATACAATTCTGCCGCTTCTTGACCCTGAAACAGGGTCAACAAGGTCTTCTCAGCATGAGCCACATAATTTGGTTCATCATATAATAACCCTAGAGCCTGAAAGAAGGCTTCTACATTAAACAAGGCAGGATTCCCAGATTCCAGGGAAAATGCCCAATCCTGAGGATCACCACACAGCAGGGAGATGACTATTTTATCCTGCTGAATGGGATCACCAGAAGAATGAGGTTTCAGAGAAAAAAACAGTTTACAGTTATTTTTAAAACTCAAAAATTTAGACCTGTCCCCAAAAAATACCCTCAGGAGTAGGAATTTTAGGCTCTAAAACCGGAGTCTGAACAATATAATCGGAAATACCCTGTACCCTAGCAGCTAGTTGGTCTACACGAGAAGCTAATCCCTGAACATCCATGCTAGCACACAGCTCCTCAGTCACCCAGAGGAAAAGAGGGAAGGAAAGACAAAACAGACTGCAGAAAAAAAAATGGCTCAGGACTTTTCTTCCCTTCTTCTGAGATGCATTTAACTCATAGTTGGCCAGTTGTACTGTTATGATCCGGTGACCCTGGAGCCGCATGAGACTATCTCTGGAGTAGGTGGTACCTGTACTGACCGCAATCCTAATACTGACACCGCAACTAGAAGTAGCCGTGGGATGTACCTAACCAGGCCTAGACACCTCGACACAGCCGGAGGACTAAATACCCCTAAAGATGGAAATGGGAAATCCTATCTTGCCTCAGAGCAGAGCCCCAAAGGATAGGCAGCCCCCCACAAATATTGACTGTGAGTTTAAGAGGAAATACGTACACAGGCAGAAAAAACAGAGTTTAGCAAAAGAGGCCCTTCTAGCTAGATAGAAAGGATAGGACAGAGTTCTAAGCGGTCAGTATTAAAACACTAGAAAATTCCACAGCAGAAAATACTATATACTACATCTAACTAAAGACATAGGATGTATATCTGCATCTCCAGAGAAACCAGCATGACAGAAAAATCCAAACAAGTCAAGCTGGACAAAAACACAATAGATTGCACTGCACATAAAAGCACACTGCATGCGTGCTACAGAGAACCAAAACAAAGCACTTATCTTAGCTGAAATGACAGCAGGGCAGTGGAGCGAGACAGAGATGCAATCCCTCCAAGATACACTGGACAACTGGCAGGGATTGATGGATCCTACAAACCTAAATACCTAATAGAACTGCAATAAGCAGAAACACCTGCCCTGGCCTATAATCCAGAGACCACTGCACTACCACTAACAACCACCGGAGGGAGCCCAAGAGCAGAATTCACAACAGCCTCCGAGATCACCAGATTTAAAACCTGTGACTTCTTTTTGTGAGGCTACATCACTGACAGTGTATTTGTCCATCCCAGTCACAGGTATAGATGAGCCAAACTTCCAAGGTTCGGATTGCTGAACGTCTCAATGCTCGCCAAACAGTTCAATGAACTTACCAGAACACCATTAAATTCAATGGGAGGAAAAAACAAATGTATACACAATACCTTAAGTGGTGATGAAAAGCTTCCCAAAGAGCTAAAATAATGGCACAGCAGCAGCACGCCATGGGCCAAACAAGAAGTATCAGAGTCTTGGCCAGCATTAGAAGTTTGAATTCAAGTTTCAATTGAGACCTGCTAGTTAAGGGAGCGGTGTAAGCTTTCTTTGCTGGGAACCATGATACCTCATGCAATAGTGCAAATTTTGTTTCCTGCCCAGCCACACTCAGGTGGCACAACCATCAGTTTCATAGAGTAGTATTGGTAAAAAAAATCTAAGGATAATAACACAGGTAGTTGAGTGAAAGTAAGTGCAAGCCTGCCAGTGTGGGAGCCCTACTGCTACAAGCACAGCACACATGAAAGTGACCCAACTTGAATTCTCACATTCCAAAAAATTATTGTCACACATCACTAAAGTAGCATCAACTTCCACAGAGTAGAAACAGTATAACAAGCCTCTGACACACCTTCTACTACAGGCAACTCACAAGATGGAGATTCAACTTCGAGTCTCCACAGTTCCAATATTTATTGTCACACACCACTAAGGTGGCAAACATTTCCACAGAGTAGAAACAGTATAATAGGCCTCTGACACACCTTGTACTAGAGGCAACCCACCAGATGGAGACCCAACTTGGAGTCTCCACATTTCAAAAAAATGTTTGTAGCATTAGCAGCAGTAGCAACAGCAAGCACAGAAGCCATGACAAAGGTGTCATAGACTGCCATAACGCAAGTTCAATGCATGACATTACAAACTACACAATTGCCTAGTCTGGTCAGTTAGCGACTGGGGTGCAAAAGTCATTGGAGATGCATGACTTGTTAATGATGAAAGTTAGCCAGTCTACACTTTCAGGGGACAGCCGGATGCGCTTATCCATCAGGACAACACCAGCAGCGCTGAACACAAGTTCTGAGAGAACACTGGCTGACTGGCATGACAAAACCTCCAAGGCATGACAGGCGAGCTCAGGCCACTTTTCTATTTTTGAAGCCAAAATGCAAAATGGTCCAGATTAACCCTAATAGCATTGTAATTGAGCTAGAGAGACTCCTGCACCATACTCTTAAGTCATTCACAACGTGTCAGACATATACTCTGTTCTGTGGATGATGGGCTGGTCTAAAAAATGTGTCAAATGACTCACAGAAATTGCTTATGCCACTTACACTGCTGCTGCTAATGTTTTTGCAGTGACGCCTTGACGTTCCTGGGGTTTGACGTTTAGAACTGCGATGCACACTGTGTGCTTCACTGCTGTTTTGGGGAAAACCACTCTTAAGATCGTTTACAAGCGTGTTTCAATAGTCCAGCATGCGCGTGTCTTTTTCCTCGTGGGGAACTAGCTGGCAAAATTTGCTCTTGTACCGTGGATCTAAAAGAGTGGCAACCCAGCACTATTTCGAACCCTAAGAATATGGGCATCATGTCAGGCAATTCCATGAGGCCCAAGTCCATGCTTTGTTCGTGGCAGGGTAACACTCAAGGTTGCTTCCTCTGTCCCTTCCTGCCAACCACGGACAACAGATAGGGGATTATTATCCTTTTCATCTCCTCACGGTTGCGCGTCCATTACATCTTCCTCCTCGTCTCCTCAATTTGTTCCTCAGCTCCTGTACCTTCACTAACATTCTCCTCACCCAAGCTATTCTAAATTTGATCCAGCATGTAGATGGCTGGAATAGTGATGCTGATGATGGCATTGCCGCTTACCTGCCCAGGTCTTTAAACAAATGCACTACAGGATGCAGCCAGCCCATATAGCAAGATGTTGGCAACACAGGTGCAAATGTGATGCCCCAGGGTCCTGGTCATCACAGTGGCATTGCTTTCCCCTTGGGGAGAGTGATGTCACACTTGGAAGCGATGAAGGATATCTTTCACCAGGTAATCACATACACACAACACGTTCATACTCCAGGCCAGAAGGGGGAGTTTTAAACCTGGTTTAGGGTGAACTCTCCTATTAATACATTCTGGTCTGGAGGGAAAGAGAGATTTCAGGCAGACTGTCAGTGGACAGAGAAGAGAGCAGACAGACATAGAGTGTCAGAAGGTCTGAAGGGGCCATGTAATCTGAGGTACTACTGCTCCTGGAGAAAGGAGAACTTAGAAAGAATTAACAGCTTGTGGAAAGTGTGCAGGAGAGCAAAGGCACAGCAGAGTGATACCAGCAGAGCAGTAAATTAGCTACCTCCCTGGCTGGCGCAGATTCCGGTAGCCGGACAACTGTTGCCGTGCTGAATTCTAAGTGGCATAGCTGAAACCGGCAGGACAGCTGAACTTCAAGTTACCTGTCCGCCTTAACACCCAGGAGACACAGTGATACTTATAGGGCCCTGGTCATGATAGAGACCCTGTAAAAAAGGCTTGCTTCACCTGTCATACAGGTTGTGTCCTAACCTATATGGGGGACAGAGAAGAACTGTGAGGACCTTATCAGAAGCCATAGACAGTAAGGGACTACAACACCACCGCGCTTTGAGGAAGGCTTTCATCTCCGCCTGGTAAAGGAGACTCTGGATTCGCTTCCAGGCCGGCCGAACCCTGCCTGTCCTGTGATCTGGTGCCCTGGGCTGCGGTTGCCTGAAGCTACAGTAAACCAGGTAAATAGACTGCAACCCTGTGTCCTCCATTCTTTACTGCACCATTCACCATCTTCTATCTATACACCGGGAGCCCTGGGGATTTACTTCACCTGTGGGAAGGTATACCATCTAGCTGCCATAACATCACCCCAGAGGACCCCTTTTAAGCAGCGTCGGTCCCTACTGACCGAATACCACAGGTGGCATCACGAACACAAACTTTAATCAATGTCCCATTTACATGGGCGCCACGGGCCACAGACCAGGTTGCCGTCATGACACGTCCCCTTAAGTACTGGACGCGGTACCGAGTACCCCACAGTTCTGGCGGGCATTTCACAAAATACTAAATAGACAGCCACTCACCACCTACCCATTCATAGAGGGGGGAACTGCTTAGTATACATTTGCACAATAGAGGCCTGTATAGGACGCTGTTCACATAAAGGAAATGCATAGTGTCTGGTTCTCAGCCTATTAGTCATGCCCCTACTATTTGATTAGGCGGGCTGGCCAGCACTCTCTCAATGCATCCCAGTGTGAACACCCCTGTATGCAAGACCAAATGTGCTAGGCTTGGCTGGACCCTGAAAAAATATTGCACAAAATATGTAAAAATAGTGAATTATTGGTCGATATTTCGGCCAAAATACACAAGCTCGCAATCCACGTCAAGGATCCCCACACTTTCAAGTCCTATCACTAAACTAATAGCAAAACCACAAAAGAGGACTAAAATCCTCCAAAAATTAAGCAAAACAGCAGAAAAAAGGCAGCACCACTTACCTGTCCAGGTCTTTGAACGAATGCACTACAGGATGCAGCTAGCCCATATAGCAAGATGTTGGCAACACAGGTGCAAAATGCTAAATAGACAGCCACTCACCACATACCCATTAATGAAGGAGGTGACTGCTTAGTTACATTTCCACAATAAAGGCCTGTATAGGACCCTGTTCACATAAAGGAAATGCATAGTGTCTGGTTCTCAGCCTATTAGTCATGCCTCTACTATTTGATTAGGCGGGCTGGCCAGCACTCTCTCAATGCATCCCAGTGTGAACACCCCTGCATAAAAGAGCAAACGTGCTGGGCTTGGCTGCACCCTGAAAAAAATAGTGCAATAGTGAGTGGCTGTCTATTTAATATTTTGCATCTGTGTTGCCAGCATTTTGCTATATGGGCTGGCTGCATCCTATAGTTCATTTGTTCAAAGACCTGGGCAGGTAAACGGTGCTGCCTTTTGTCTGCTTTTTTTTTTTTTTTTTTTTGGAGGATTTTAGTCCTCTTTTGTGGCTTTGCTATTAGTTTAGTGATGATGGCATTGCCAGCACTAACCATCTTAGTAACCATTTCAAAACTGTGCAGAAGGGTGCAGAGGTCTTTCATCTGTGCCCACTCCGCAAGCTTGATTTGCACGGTGTCCACAGTGCGTTGGCCCTGGCTATGCAAAAAGACATACTGCACCAGGGCTTGTTGCTACTGCCATAGTCGTCGCATCATGTGCAGAGTGGAATTCCACCTTGTCGGCACATCCCAAATCAAATGGTTATATGGTAGGCCAAAAGACCTTTGCAGAAATGCAAGTCGATGACCTGCGGGATGTGAGCACACAGTGATCATGTTTTTTGCAGCACCACATCTAGACCGGGATAGTGGCAGAGAAATTGCTGTGCCACCAGTTTTAGGATGTAAGCCATGCAAGACACGTGTGTGAGGTTGCCCTGGCAAAAGGCCACCACCAAAATTTGCACCGTTATCGCACCCGACCTTCCATGGCTCCAGGTTCAGTGGTGACAGTCATTGCTCTAACTTGGCATGGATAGCTGTCTACAACTTTTGAGATGTGTGACTGTGATTTAAAAGGCATATTAATTTAAACACTGCCTGATTGCCGTGAGTCCTGGCTGCGCAGGACAGAGGTGCGGGGGATTCTCTCTGCACTTTTGGAACACATGTCTGATTAAGAGAGAGGTTGAGGGTGCAGGTGAAGGAGGCAGAAGCAGTGGAGGAAGTGTTAGATACAGAGGTTTGTCCACTAAGCCTTGAGGATTCCAAGACTTGTGGAGCATCCCTCTTGAACGGCTGCCCTCAACACCACCAGAGACACCCAGTGGCCAGTCAGCGAGATGTAATGCCTCTTCCCATGTTTGCTCGTCCTGGTGTCATTGGTGAAATGCACCCTGACAGACATACATGTTTTCAGGGATGGGTGATGTTGTCTGTGACAAGCTGGTGTAGCGCAGGCACAGCTTTTGTAGAGAAGTATAGGTGACTGGGCAACTGGTGTTTGGGACTGTGACAGCCATCAACTTTCAGAAACTGTCTGTATCCACCAGGCAGGAAAGCAGCATTTCCATGGCCAACAGATTGGAGATGGTGGAGTTCAAGCTCTTAGCTTTGTTTTGTGTAGGAGGAAACATTATTTTGCATGACCACAACTGTGGGACTGAGGGCAGGCTGTTGTGCTGAGTAAGGAAGGAGTGGGGTGAACAGGACAAACTGCTGATCTGGGAGTGAGGTGCAGGCGGAGATGTTATGATGGATTGAGAAAGATGTATTGTGCTCGGTGAGACAAAAACAGCATTTATGTCCACTTCCATAACAGCTGATGGGTTCTCCCTCACCCTGACTGTAGTGGGTAAACAAGAAGAGCTTCTGCAGCCAGAAACCTGTGTGAGAACACTTGGCAACATGATGGAGGAGAAAGAAGCAGCAGATATGGTAATGGGACAGCTGGTGGATGGCGAGGCCCGCTAGTCCGCATTTTAGCTCAGTGAGATTCCCAGACTAAGGCATGTTGATAGCGCATGTGCCAGTTCATGCATGTAGTAGTCAAATTATTGCAATTTTTGCCTCTATTGTGTCTTTTTTAGCAAATTTGACAGATAACATGAATCAGGTCATCCTTTGCATTCTCAAAAAAGGCACAGGCTAGGCAACCCTTTGGAGCTCCTGCGAACTGCAAATTTGTGACTGGTACTGGATGAAGTGCTTGTCATGATTGCATCACTCCTTGTCTGAGCGGCATTCCGCAATGTAACCTCCTCATCTTCCTCTTCCTCCATCTCCTCTGCTGAGCTACTCAGCTGCATGGATATTCAACTTCATCGTCATCCTCCCTGTTCTCCCACCCTCCTTCTCTTCCTGCTCTGATACGACACTTCAGTCCACTGCTGATCTGGTATCTGAGTCTCAACAGGATGACCTCCACAACCAGAGGTTAACATCTTGTAAAGAGGGTGTGGATTCTGCTCAGACCCTACTTTTTCCAGTTTTATCCCAAGTGATATGGATTAGAAAATGGGGCCTCCTGGCTGATCCCCAATATTAGCCCTAACGATTTTGATTAGCAAATGGTGCTTCCTGATTCTTGCAACACAGTTTTAGCCCAAATTATTTGGATTAGCAAATGGGGTCTCGCGACTGTAACACAGTTTTATCCCAAACAATAATGATAAAAAAACTACACTTCGCCACTCCTCTGACCTAGACACATTCCCTCCCCTAATATAACATATCCCCCTCGCTCATTATACGGCACCACTATCCTAGAGAAAGTCTAAATAAAAGCATTAGTGGAAACTTTTCAGTGACCGAATGTTGACGACTTTGAAGAAAAATGCTCGGGAAACCGAACGCGAATCTGAATATGCTACATTCGTGCCGAATTGAAACTGCCGAACGTTTTCTGAACAAGTTCGCCCATCTCTAATTGTAAATTTTCACGATAGTAAATTTGTGTTATGCTCTCATGGTTATCAATACCGAGGCTACAATTTTTCACCATCCTTCTTGAATCCAACTGTATAAACATATACAAATAAAAACATCAATATTGTGGTGACCAAAGTGATTCCGTAAAAACAGAAAATTATTAATGGCAGGTTGAGCAGGATCAGCTAATGATACATTGTGAGAAGCTGAAGGATTGTTACTGAGTATTTTGGAAACAGGCATTACCTGATTTGTAGCATAATGCATAGAAACCATTTGTTTGTGAATATTGTCTTTGAAAGCTTGCTAATGTCTTTTCTGGTGATAATATCAAGGGCTGGCCTTAGGCTGAATAGTTACTGATGCAAAATTTGCCCTTTGGTGCACCCACCCCATTGATTGTTTACTCAGATGGCATGTCTGAATGAGAAAGACCATTACACAGTGTATCAAGGGCTGGCAAAGACACAAGAGGGGGCATTATGCAAGAACAATATATGGGACCTTTGCAGTGCAATAGCTTATCACAATGTACTCATTTATCTGTAACAGTAGCTGTTTGGTGTTTTGGAGGCAAACGTGTGTAATAATGGACTACTCTGCTGTGTTCCTACCCATAAAGACAAAGAAGAGCAGTGACAAGTTCAAGTTCAAATCCAGTGGGCTGCGAGGGTAATCCCGGGCTTAATCTCATTGGGGCTAACAGAGCCAGTGGTCAAAGGAGGAATGAATGGTAGGGCTCAAGGTGTGTTGTGCTAAGAAAGTATGGAATAGCAATTGCTGTACCCTATCCAACGTGTTACCAACTGATGAACTTGAACTGACTAGTAAGCATTTGCTTGTTGCAATGAACTTTTTCGTCCCTGAATTGTGCGCAGCGGCTCCTGAAGTTAGAGGCCTGGAGACTAGAGATGAGTGAACATTTCAATATTTGGTTCGGATTACAATCACTGAATTTGCAATATTCAACGATTTATTAGTCGAATATTCGCCAAACATAACCAAACGCCTTTCAAGTCTAAGGGAGGCAGAAACAAACGCATGTACAACACCTTTCAATGGCCCCAAAAGCTGGCAAAACACATCAAATGAGGGACAGACATCAGGAAAGTGGCCTCAATTCACCCACAGTACAAATTGTAGCATGGCACGATAACAATCAGCCACGCATAAGGTATTGTGGTCAGGGCCATCATTTACAGTATTAAACTGAACGTCAAAGTAAGACGAGGTAGGTGATGGATTGGTGTAGGCCTGCTGTGCTGGGAGCCCTGATAACACATACAAAAGCTCAACCTGCTTTCATGCTGAGCCACACTCAGGTGGCAAACATATCAATTTCGTAGACTACCATTGTCAGAAAAATCTAAGGATAGTAGTAACGTGGGTAGTTGACTCCAATGAAGTGGAGGCCTGATGGTCGCGGAGGCCTACTGCTACAAAAAACACGCATGAAGAAGACCCAACCAGAAGTTTCAATGTTTCATGTTTCAATACTCCAGAATTCGCTGTTAGGGCTAGCAGAACGCACCGAGGAAAATAGTTTTTATTGTTATTGGTGCGTTCGCAGCCCGGGGTCCACCGTGCAGGAGAACCTGCTGCTAGACAAATGGCAGCACTATATGGCGGTATTGGCTAGCTTGGTTAACTCACAGAGCAGCCGTGAAAGCAAAGCTCTGCGCCCTGTTAACTTCACAGGAGCACAGGCTAACTACCCAAGAGAGAGCAGTCAGTGGTCATGCATGCACACAAAACTCCTCGCCGGAGGTGCCAGCATTCTAGGGGCTTATTTCAGCCAGGTCCCTGAATGTACTCAGACACACAAACTCCTCACCGGAGGTGCCAGCATTCTAGGGGCTTATTTCAGCCGGGTCCCTGAACACAATCACACATTATTATTATTATTATTTATTGTTATAGCGCCATTTATTCCATGGCGCTTTACATGTGAGGAGGGGTATACATAATAAAAACAAGTACAATAATCTTAAACAATACAAGTCACTACTGGTACAGGAGGAGTGAGGACCCTGCCCGTAAAGGCTCACAATCTACAAGGGATGGGTGAGAATACAGTAGGTGAGGATAGAGCTGGTCATGCAGCGGTTTGGTTGATCGGTGGTTACTGCAGGTTGTAGGATTGTCGGAAGAGGTGGGTCTTCAGGTTCTTTTTGAAGATTTCAATGGTAGGTGAGAGTCTGATGTGTTGTGGTAGAGGGTTCCAGAGTAGGGGTGATACGCGAGAGAAATCTTGTATGCGATTGTGGGAAGAGGAGATAAGAGGGGAGTAGAGAAGGAGATCTTGTGAGGATTGGAGGTTGCGTGTAGGTAAGTACCGGGAGACGAGGTCACAGATGTATGGAGGAGACAGGTTGTGGATGGCTTTGTATGTCATGATTAGGGTTTTGTACTGGAGGCTCTGGGCAATGGGGAGCCAGTGAAGGGATTGACAGAGGGAGGGGAATAGCGGGGGGACAGGTGGATTAGCCGGGCAGCAGAGTTTAGAATAGATTGGAGAGGTGCAAGAGTGTTCGAGGGGAGGCCACAGAGCAGGAGGTTGCAGTAGTCATGGCGAGAGATGATGAGGGCATGGACTAGGGTTTTTGCATATTCTTGGTTGAGGAATGAACGGATTTGTGAAATATTTTTGAGTTGAAGTCGGCAGGAAGTGGAAAGGGCTTGGATATGTGGTTTGAAGGACAGATCAGCATCAAGGATTACCCCGAGGCAGCGAGCTTTTGGGACTGGAAGTGGGCAGCCATTTACTGTAATGGTTAGGCTCGTTGGGGGGGGTCGCGTGAGATGGGGGAATGATGATGAATTCTGTTTTGTCCATGTTAAGTTTCAGAAATCTAGCGGAGAAGAAGGATGAAATAGTGGACAGACATTGAGGGATTCTGGTTAGTAGGGAGGTGATATCTGGTCCAGAGATGTAGATCTGTGTGTCATCAGCATAGAGGTGATACTGAAAGCCATGAGATTCTATGAGCTCTCCCAGGCCAAAGCTGTAAATGGCCTGGGACATGACCACACTGGCGCAAAGCACATAAATTAGAAAGACACTAGCGCATGGCCTTTTATAGCTGCAGCCTGAACAGGACCTTCCAAAAAAGGACCAATGGGCTTTGCTGCAGTATCCAAGCATGTAACCCTCGATCTCCAATGAGAGATCTTACCCTGGGCATGCTCAGAAGGAGAAAAGCAAGACTTAGTCCCAAAAGCATCTGCTCACTGCTGCCCAGCACTGACTACAATAGCAGAAGCTGGAAGAGCAGCAGTAATCCTCCTCACAGAGTCAGATTGAGCGAGACGCTGAGACCGACGTCTCTGCTGAGTAGCCTCCACTGTGGCAGGAGAAGAATGGGAGACCGCAGCGGAGATGGCCCGAGATTCCCCCTGTGCAGAGGCGGGAACTCGACCCCTAACATTACCCCCCTCCTAGGGCCCCCCTCCTTGGGCCTCGCTATGCTTGAAGGCAGCAATGAGCTGCGGAGCCCTAATGTGCTCAGCAGGCTCCCAAGACCTGTCCTCAGGACCATAACCCTTCCAGTCCACCAAATATAGTTTTTTGCCACATACCACCTTGCACCCCAAAATAGTGTTCACCTTGTAATCATCCATAGATGAACCCGATGTCCCAGCAGATGACTCGGAAAACCGGGACATGTGTACGGGTTTCAAGAGGGACACATGAAAGGTGTCGGTGATACCCAGGCGTGGCGGAAGGGCTAAACGATAGACCACAGGGTTAACCTGTTCGAGGACCTTGAAAGGACCCAAGTAGTGAGGTGCAAACTTAGTGGACTCAACTCGAAGCCTGATGTTATGGGCGGAGAGCCACACCAAGTCACCAGGAGCAAAGGTCGGAGCGGGGCACCGATGTGCATTGGCGGAAGACCTCATTCTCTCCTTGGAGTCCCGAATGGCATCCTGAGTGCGGTCCCAAATATCCCGTGCCTCCACAGCCCAGTCTGCCACCCTGGAGTTGGCGGAAGACACAGGCGTAGGCACAGGTACCCACGGATGCTGACCACAGTTGAGGAGGAATGGGGTTTGACCAGTGGAGTCGGCTACAGTATTGTTCAGCGCAAACTCCACCCACGGTAGCAGGGATGCCCAGTCATCCTGCCTGGCTGAGACAAAATGTCGCAGATATGTGACCAAGGTCTGGTTGGCCCTCTCTACCAACCCATTCGTCTCGGGATGATATGCGGAAGAGAGATTTAACTCAATGCTGAGAAGACGACAAAGCTCTCTCCAGAACCGAGACGCAAACTGGGGACCCCATTCACTGACAATTTTGTCCGGCATACCGTGTAGGCGGAAGATGTGTTTTATGAACAACGCTGCCAAAGCCCGTGCAGAAGGTAACCGTGGTAGCGGCACCAAATGCACCATTTTCGAGAAATGATCAGTGATAACCCAAATGATGGTACAGCCACGAGACTTTGGCAAACCCACCACAAAGTCCATCCCGACCATTTCCCAGGGCCTGTCTGCCACCGGCAAGGGATAGAGTAACCCAGCTGGCCATTGTCGAGGAGACTTATTTTTGGCGCAGGAGACACACGCCTGAATATAATCTCTGACATCACAGACCATATGTGGCCACCAGTACGTTCTCGCCAACAGCTCAGACGTCCTCTTTGTCCCAAAGTGTCCACCCACCCTGTATGAATGAGCCCAAGAGAGAACCTCAGGTCGCAAATTAATGGGCACAAAAGTCTTGCCCGGAGGCACAGACTCTAGCGAAACCGGAGCTACGGTTCTCAGACTCTCGGAAGGGACAATAAGCCGAGGCTCTCCTTCCTCCTCCTCAGATGACACAACAGAGCGAGAAAGGGCATCAGCACAAATGTTCTTCTCCCCAGCGAGATAATGGAGGGTGAAATGGAATCGGGAGAAGAACAAGGACCATCTGGCCTGGCGAGAATTTAGCAGCTGAGCTGTTTGCAAATATAATAAATTTTTGTGGTCCGTGAAGACTTGAAAGGGAAAACAAGCCCCCTCCAAGAGATGTCTCCACTCAGAGAAAGCCAACTTCATCGCTAGCAACTCCCTGTCCCCGATGGAATAATTCTTCTCCGCTGGTGTAAAGGTCTTGGAGAAAAAGAAGCAAGGATGCTTCCGACCTTGAGCATCCTTTTGGAAAAGGACTGCTCCTGCACCAACGGATGAGGCATCCACCTCCATGATAAACGGCTTATCTACATCGGGACGATGTAGAATGGGAGCGCTAGCAAAATGAGACTTGATAGAAGAGAAGGCCCTGGAGACCTCTTCTGACCACATTTTGTGATTTGCTCCCTTCTTGGTGAGGGCTACCAAGGGAGCTACTAAAGTTGAGAAGTGGGGAATGAACTGGCGGTAATAATTAATGAACCCCATAAAGCGCTGCACCGCTTTAAGAGAATGAGGTTCTTGCCAGTCCATCACAGCTTGTAGTTTGGCAGGATCCATAGCCAATCCCTGTGCTGAGATGATATAGCCCAGGAAAGGTAAAGACATACAGGGTATTTGCCCGTAAGAGGTCGAAGACTCTGCCAACATCTCTCCGGTGGGAGTCAATATCAGGAGAAAAGATGAGAATATCATCCAGATAGACTACAACCGAGGTGGAGAGCATATCCCGGAAAATGTTGTTGACAAAGTCTTGGAAAACGGCTGGGGCATTACAGAGCCCGAAGGGCATCACTAGATATTCATAGTGCCCATCTCTGGTGTTAAACGCCGTCTTCCATTCGGCCCCCTCACGGATGCGAATCAGGTTATACGCACCCCGCTGTTATGATCTGGTGGCCTAGGAGCAGCATAAGACATACTCTGGAGAAGGTGGTATCTGTACTGACCGCGGACCCTGAACTTAACACCGCAACTAGAAGTAGCCGTGGGATGTACCTACTGATCCTAGACACCTCGACACAGCCGGAGGACTAATTAACCCTATAGATAGAAAAGAGAAAACCATCTCGCCTCAGAGAAAATTCCCAAAGGATACGCAGCCCCCCACAAATATTGACTGTGAGAGGAGAGGAAAAAACATACACAGGCTGAAAACAGGATTTAGCAAAGGAGGCCAATCTAGCTAAATAGGAAAGATAGGACAGAGAACTATGCGGTCAGTATTAAAATACTAGGAAATATCCACCACAGAAAATACAAAAAACTCCACATCTAACTAAAGACATGGAGGGTATATCTGCCTCTCCAGAGATTCCAGCTTGACTGCATAAATCCTTACACAGATTAAGCTGGACAAGAAAAGACATGAAATGCACTAAACAATGAGGCCCACAAAATGTGGACTGCAAAAACAAGCAGGACTTATCTTGTTGAAAAGAACAACAAGCAGGAGAGACCAGGACCCTGTGAATCCTCCAGAAACAATGGACAACTGGCACTGGCTAAAGGGTGAAGCCAGACTAAATAGCCCAGTCCAAAGTGGAAACACCTGATGACTGCTGTGAAGGACAGACAGCAGCGCTACCACTTATAACCACCGGAGGGAGCCCAAGAACCGAATTCACAACAGTACCCCCCCCTTGAGGAGGGGTCACCGAACCCTCACCAGAGCCCCCAGGCCGATCAGGACGAGTCAAATGGAAGGCACGAACCAAATCGTCAGCATGAACATCAGAGGCAACAACCCAAGAATTATCCTCCTGGCCATAACCCTTCCACTTGACAAGATTCTGAAGCCTCCGCCTTGAAAAACAAGAATCCAAGATCTTCTCAACAACATACTCCAACTCCCCATCAATCAACACCGGGGCAGGAGGATCAACAGAGGGAACGACGGGTACCACATATTTCCACAACAAAGATCTATGAAAAACATTGTGGATGGAAAAAGAGGCTGGAAGGGCCAAACGAAAAGATACTGGATTGATAATCTCAGAAATCCTATAAAGACCAATAAACCGAGGTTTGAACTTAGGGGAAGAAACCTTCATAGGAACATGACGGGAAGACAACCAGATCAAATCCCCAACCCGAAGCCGGGAACCCACACGCTGCCGACGGTTAGCAAAACGCTGAGCCCCCTCCTGAGACAACACCAAATTGTCCACAACATGAGCCCAAATTTGCTGCAACCTGTCAACCACAGAGTCCACCCCAGGACAATCAGAAGGCTCAACCTGCCCCGAAGAAAAACGAGGATGAAACCCAGAATTACAAAAAAAGGTGAAACCAAGGTAGCAGAACTAGCCCGATTATTAAGGGCAAACTCGGCCAATGGCAAGAAAGCCACCCAATCATCCTGATCGGCAGACACAAAGCATCTCAAATAAGTTTCCAAAGTCTGGTTAGTTCGTTCAGTTTGGCCATTTGTCTGAGGATGAAATGCGGAAGAAAAAGACAAATCAATGCCCAGCCTAGCACAAAAGGCCTGCCAAAACCTGGAAACAAACTGGGAACCTCTATCAGACACAATATTCTCCGGAATGCCATGCAAACGAACCACATGCTCAAAAAACAACGGAACCAACTCAGAAGAGGAAGGCAACTTAGGCAAAGGTACCAAATGAACCATCTTAGAAAACCGGTCACAAACCACCCAGATAACCGACATCCTCTGGGAAACCGGAAGATCCGAAATAAAATCCATAGAAATTTGCGTCCAAGGCCTCTCAGGGACCGGCAAAGGCAAAAGCAACCCACTGGCGCATGAGCAGCAATGCTTGGCCCGCGCACAAGTCCCACAGGACTGCACAAAGGAACGCACATCCCGTGACAAAGAAGGCCACCAAAATGACCTACTAACCAAATCTCTGGTACCAAAAATCCCAGGATGGCCAGCCAACACAGAACAGTGAACCTCAGAAATCACTTTGCTAGTCCATCCATCAGGAACAAACAGTTTCCCCACTGGACAGCGGTCAGGTTTATCAGCCTGAAATTCCTGAAGAACCCGTCGTAAATCAGGGGAGATAGCAGAAAGAATCACCCCCTCCTTCAGAATGCCGACCGGCTCAAGGACCCCAGGGGAATCAGGCAAAAAACTCCTAGAGAAGGCATCAGCCTTAACATTCTTAGAACCCGGAAGATACGAGACAACAAAATCAAAACGGGAGAAAAACAGGGACCATCAGGCCTGTCTAGGATTCAGCCGTTTGGCAGACTCGAGGTAAATCAGATTCTTATGATCGGACAAGACTAGTGTTGAGCGATACCGTCCGATACTTGAAAGTATCGGTATCGGAAAGTATTGGCCGATACCGGCAAAGTATCGGATCTGATCCCATACCGATACCCGATACCAATACAAGTGAATGGGACTCAAGTATTGGAAGGTATCCCTGATGGTTCCCAGGGTCTGAAGGAGAGGAAACTCTCCTTCAGGCCCTGGGATCCATATTAATGTGTAAAATAAAGAATTAAAATAAAAAATATTGATATACTCACCTCTCCGACGCAGCCTGGACCTTACCGCTGTGAACCGGCGCCTTCTTTGCTTAAAATGAGCGCGTTTATGGCCTTCCATGACGTCACGGCTTCTGATTGGTCGCGTGCCGCTCATGTGACCGCCACGCGACCAATCACAAGCCGTGACGTAATTCTCAGGTCCTAAATTCCTAGAATTAGGAATTTAGGACCTGAGAATTACGTCACAGCTTGTGATTGGTCGCGTGGCGGTCACAAGAGCGGCACGCGACCAATCAGAAACCGTGAAGTCATGGAAGGCCATAAACGCGCTCATTTTAAGCAAAGTAGGCTGCCGGTTACCAGCGGTGATGTCCAGGGGCCTCCGGACAGGTGAGTATATCAATATTTTTTATTTTAATTCTTTATTTTACACATTAATGTTGTTTCGATACCGATTCCCGATACCACAAAAGTATCGGATCTCGGTATCGGAATTCCGATACCGCAAGTATCGGCCGATACCCGATACTTGCGGTATCGGAATGCTCAACACTAGTCAAGACCACAATACGGTGCTTAGCCCCCTCAAGCCAATGTCGCCACTCCTCAAATGCCCACTTCATAGCCAACAACTCACGATTACCGACATCATAATTGCGTTCTGCAGGCGAAAACTTTTGAGAGAAGAAGGCACACGGTTTCATCAAGGAACCATCAGAATTCCTCTGAGACAAAACGGCCCCTGCCCCAATCTCAGAAGCGTCAACCTCAACCTGAAAAGGAAGAGAAACATCCGGCTGACGCAACACAGGGGCAGAAGTAAATCGGCATTTAAGCTCCTGAAAGGCAGAAACGGCCGCAGAGGACCAATTCGTCACATCAGCGCCTTTCTTCGTCAAATCGGTCAGGGGTTTAACCACACTGGAGAAGTTGGCAATGAAACGGCGATAAAAATTAGCAAAGCCCAAAAATTTCTGAAGGCTCTTCACGGATGTGGGCTGGATCCAATCATGAATGGCCTGAACCTTAACCGGATCCATTTCTATAAATGAGGGAGAAAAAATGAAGCCCAAAAAAGAAACCTTCTGTACTCCAAAAAGGCACTTAGACCCCTTCACAAACAAGGCATTATCACGAAGGATCTGAAATACCATCCTGACTTGTTTAACATGAGACTCCCAATCATCGGAGAAAATCAAAATATCATCCAAATATACAATCATGAATTTATCAAGATAATTCCGAAATATATCATGCATGAAGGACTGAAACACAGATGGAGCATTAGAGAGTCCGAATGGCATCACAATATATTCAAAATGGCCCTCGGGCGTATTAAACGCAGTTTTCCATTCGTCACCCTGCTTAGTACGAACAAGATTATATGCCCCTCGAAGGTCAATCTTAGTAAACCAACTAGCCCCCTTAATCCTAGCAAACAAATCAGAAAGCAAAGGCAAAGGGTATTGAAATTTGACCGTGATCTTATTCAAGAGGCGATAATCAATACAGGGTCTCAAGGAGCCATCCTTCTTGGCAACAAAAAAGAAACCTACTCCCAATGGAGAAAAAGATGGCTGAATATGCCTCTTCTCCAAAGACTCCTTAACATAACTCCACATGGCGGCATGTTCTGGCACAGACAGGTTGAAAAGTCGGCCCTTAGGGAACTTACAGCCTGGAATCAAGTCAATAGCACAATCACAGTCCCTATGCGGTGGAAGGGAACTGGACTTGGGCTCATCAAAAACATCCTGGAAATCTGACAAAAACTCAGGAACTTCAGAAGAGGGGGAGGAGGAAATTGACATCAAAGAAACGTCATCATGAACCCCCTGACAACCCCAGCTAGTCACAGACATAGATTTCAGATCCAACACCGGATTATGCACCTGTAACCATGGAAACCCCAGCACATTAGCATCATGCAGATTATGCAACACCAGAAAACGACAATCTTCCTGATGGGCTGGCGCCATGCACATGGTTAGCTGTGTCCAAAACTGAGGGTTTTTTTTAGCCAATGGTGTAGCATCAATGCCCCTCAAAGGGATAGGACTCTGCAAAGGCTTGTAAGGGAAACCCACAACGTCTGGCAAATTCTAAATCCATTAAATTTAAAGCGGTGCCTGAATCCATAAATGCCATGACAGAAAATGATGATAATGAGCAGATCAGGGTCACAGATAACAGAAATTTAGGTTGTACAGTACTGATGGTAACGGAACTAGCGATTCTCTTGACACGCTTAGGGCAATCAGAAATAACATGAGCAGAATCGCCGCAGTAAAAACACAACCTATTCTGACGTCTGAATCCTTGTCGTTCAGCTCTAGACACAATCCTATCACATTGCATAGGCTCAGGACTCCGCTCGGAAGACAACGCCATAGTGTGCACAACTCTGCACTCACGCAAGCGCCGATCAATTTGAATGGCCAGAGACATAGAATCACTCAGACCAGCAGGCGTGGGGAACCCCACCATAACATCTTTAACAGATTCAGAAAGACCCTTTCTGAAGATTGCCGCCAAGGCATCCTCATTCCATTTAGTCAACACAGACCATTTTCTAAATTTCTGGCAATATGATTCTGCCACTTCTTGACCCTGACACAGGGCCAACAAGGTTTTCTCAGCATGCTCTACAGAGTTAGGTTCATCATACAATAACCCAAGCGCCTGAAAAAAGGTGTCTACATTAAGCAACGCCGGATTCCCAGGTTCCAGGGCAAATGCCCAATCCTGGGGGTCGCCACGCAACAGAGATATGACAATTTTAACCTGCTGGATGGGATCACCAGAGGAACGGGGCTTCAGAGCAAAAAACAGTTTACAGTTATTTTTAAAGCTCAGAAATTTAGACCTGTCCCCAAAAAAACAGATCAGGAGTTGGAATTCTAGGCTCTAAAACCGGAGTCTGAACGATATAATCAGAAATACCCTGTACTCTAGCAGCAAGTTGATCCACATGAGAAGCAAGTCCCTGAACATCCATGTCAGCGCCAAACTCCTGAGCCACCCAGAGTGTCATGGTTCCCAATGGCAAGGGAACGTCAGAGAACTTAAACAACAGACTAGCTCTTGGGTGATGGAATCTCGAGCTGACCGTGAGCTAAACCTACCACACAACTAGCAGTGGCCGGGTGGCGTACCTACGTTTTATCCCTAGACGCCTAGCGCCAGCCGGAGGACTAACTAACCCTAATAGAGGAAAAGACAGACCTGGCTTACCTCTAGGGAAATTCCCCCAAAAAGGAGACAGAAGCCCCCCACATATATTGACGGTGAGTTCAGAGGAAAAGACATACGCAGTATGAAGGTAGGTTCAGCAAAGCGAGGTCCGCTTACTAGATAGCAAGAAGATACAATAGGGAACTTCACGGTCAGCTGAAAACCCTATTAAAATACCATCCCGAAATTACTTTAAGACTCATGTGTCAACTCATGACACCGGAGTGGCAATTTCGGCCCACAAGAGCTTCCAGCTACAGAAAAATAACATAACTGTGAACTGGAACAAAAATGCAAAACAAACTTAGGACTAAGAGTCCAACTTAGCTGATAGTAGTCTAGAAGCAGGAACATGCAACAGAAAGGCTCTGGTTACATTGATGGCCGGCACTAGAATAACTGAGCAGCAAGGCTAAATAGGATACACCCATATCCTGATGGAAACAGGTGAACAGAGAAAGTGAAGCACACAAGTCCAGTACCACCAGTGACCACCGGGGGAGCCCAAAAACCAAATTCACAACAGTACCCCCCCCCTCAAGGAGGGGGCACCGATCCCTCACCAGAACCACCAGGGCGATCAGGATGAGCCCTATGAAAGGCACGGACCAAATCAGAGGCATGAACATCAGAGGCTGTCACCCAAGAATTATCCTCTTGACCGTAGCCCTTCCACTTAACCAGATACTGAAGTTTCCATCTGGAAACACGGGAGTCCAAGATCTTCTCCACAACGTACTCCAATTCACCCTCAACCAACACCGGAGCGGGAGGCTCAACGGAAGGCACAACCGGTACCTCATACCTGTGCAATAATGACCGATGGAAGACATTATGGATAGAAAAAGATGCTGGGAGGTCCAATCGAAAGGACACGGGGTTAAGAATCTCCAAAATCTTATACGGGCCGATGAACCGAGGCTTAAACTTAGGAGAAGAAACCCTCATAGGGACAAAACGAGAAGACAACCACACCAAGTCCCCAACGCGAAGACGAGGACCAACACGACGACGGCGGTTAGCAAAATGCCGAGTCTTCTCCTGGGACAACTCCAAATTGTCCACCACCTGTCCCCAAATCCGATGCAACCTATCCACCACAGTATCCACTCCAGGACAATCCGAAGACTCCACCTGACCGGAAGAAAAACGAGGATGAAACCCCGAATTGCAAAAGAAAGGAGAAACCAAAGTGGCAGAACTAGCCCGATTATTGAGGGCAAACTCCGCCAACGGCAAAAAGGCAACCCAGTCATCCTGATCCGCAGACACAAAACACCTCAAATAAGTCTCCAAAGTCTGATTAGTTCGCTCAGTCTGGCCATTTGTCTGAGGATGGAACGCAGACGAAAAAGACAAATCAATGCCCATCCTAGCACAGAACGCCCGCCAAAATCTAGACACGAACTGGGTCCCCCTGTCAGAAACGATATTCTCCGGAATACCATGCAAGCGAACCACATTTTGAAAAAACAGAGGAACCAACTCGGATGAGGAAGGCAACTTAGGCAAGGGCACCAAATGGACCATCTTTGAAAAACGGTCACACACCACCCAGATGACAGACATTTTCTGAGAAACAGGGAGATCAGAAATAAAATCCATAGAGATGTGAGTCCAAGGCCTCTTCGGAATAGGCAAAGATAACAACAATCCGCTGGCCCGAGAACAATAAGGTTTGGCCCGAGCACAAACATCACAAGACTGCACAAAAACTCGTACATCTCGAGACAGGGAAGGCCACCAGAAGGACCTAGCCACCAAATCCCTGGTACCAAAGATCCCGGGATGACCTGCCAACGCAGAAGAATGAACCTCCGAGATGACTCTACTGGTCCAATCATCAGGAACAAACAGTCTACCAGGCGGGCAACGATCAGGTCTATCCGCCTGAAACTCCTGCAAAGCCCGTCGCAGGTCTGGGGAAACAGCAGAAAATATCACCCCATCCTTAAGGATACCTGTAGGTTCAGAATCACCAGGGGAATCAGGCTCAAAACTCCTAGAAAGGGCATCCGCCTTCACATTTTTAGAACCTGGTAAGTATGAGACCACAAAATTAAACCGAGAGAAAAACAACGACCAGCGCGCCTGTCTAGGATTCAGGCGCCTGGCAGACTCAAGATAAATCAAATTCTTGTGATCGGTCAATACCACCACCTGATGTCTAGCCCCCTCAAGCCAATTACGCCACTCCTCAAAAGCCCACTTCATAGCCAAAAGCTCCCGATTACCAATATCATAATTTCGCTCGGCGGGTGAAAATTTTCGAGAAAAGAACGCACAAGGTCTCATCACGGAGCAGTCGGAACTTTTCTGCGACAAGACCGCCTCAGCTCCGATCTCGGAAGCATCGACCTCAACCTGAAAAGGAAGAGTAACATCAGGCTGACGCAACACAGGGGCGGAAGAAAAGCGGCGCTTAAGCTCCCGAAAGGCCTCCACAGCAGCAGGGGACCAATCAGCAACATCAGCACCCTTTTTGGTCAAATCAGTCAAAGGTTTAGCAACATCAGAAAAACCAGTTATAAATCGACGATAAAAATTAGCAAAGCCCAAAAATTTCTGAAGGCTCTTAAGAGAAGAAGGTTGCGTCCAATCACAAATAGCCCGAACCTTGACAGGATCCATCTCAATGGAAGAGGGGGAAAAAATGTACCCCAAAAAAGAAATCTTTTGAACCCCAAAAATACACTTAGAACCCTTCACACACAAGGAATTAGCCCGCAAAACCTGAAAAACCCTCCTGACCTGTTGGACATGAGAATCCCAGTCATCCGAAAAAATCAAAATATCATCCAGATACACGATCATAAATTTATCTAAATATTCACGGAAAATGTCATGCATAAAGGACTGAAAGACTGAAGGGGCATTTGAAAGACCAAAAGGCATTACTAAATACTCAAAATGGCCCTCGGGCGTATTAAATGCGGTTTTCCACTCATCCCCCTGCTTAATTCGCACCAAATTATACGCCCCACGGAGATCAATCTTAGAGAACCACTTAGCCCCCTTTATTCGAGCAAACAAATCAGTCAGCAGTGGCAGAGGATACTGATATTTGACTGTAATTTTATTCAAGAGTCGATAATCAATACACGGCCTCAAAGAGCCATCTTTTTTAGATACAAAGAAAAAACCGGCTCCTAAGGGAGATGAAGAAGGACGAATATGTCCCTTTTCCAGGGACTCCTTAATATATTCTCGCATAGCAGCATGTTCAGGTACAGATAGATTAAATAAACGACCCTTTGGAAATTTACTGCCCGGAATCAGATCTATGGTACAATCGCAATCTCTGTGAGGAGGTAGTGAACCAAGCTTAGGCTCCTCAAAAACATCACGATTAGTGTTGAGCATTCCGATACTGCAAGTATCGGGTATCGGCCGATACTTGCTGTATCGGAATTCCGATACCGAGATCCGATATTTTTGTGATATCGGGTATCGGTATCGAAACAACATTAATGTAAAAATGTGTAAAAGAGAGAATTAAAATAAAAAATATTGCTATACTCACCTCTCCGACGCAGCCTGCACCTTCCCGAGGGAAGCGGCAGCGTTCTTTGTTTAAAATTCGCGCTTTTCTTTCCTTTACGTGAGTCCCGGCTTGTGATTGGTTGCGTGCCGCCCATGTGACCGGGACGCAACCAATCACAGCAAGCCGTGACGTAATTTCAGGTCCTTCAGGATTTTAAAATTACGTTCCGGCGTTGTGATTGGTTGCGTCGCAGTCACATGGGCGACGCAACCAATCACAGCAAGCCGTGACGTAATTTCAGGTCCTTAAGGATTTTAAAATTACGTCCCGGCTTTGTGATTGGTTGCGTCGCAGTCACATGGGAGACGCAACCAATCACAAGCCGTGACGTCACGGGAGGCTGGACACGCGCGCTTTTTAAAATGGGCGCGTGTCCAGCCTCCCGTGACGTCCCGGCTTGTGATTGGTTGCGCCGCGATCAACCAATCACAAGCCGGGAGGCTGGACACGCGCCCATTTTAAAATTTTAAAATTTTAAAATGCGCGCGTGTCCAGCCTCCCGGCTTGTGATTGGTTGACCGCGGCGCAACCAATCACAAGCCGGGACGTCACGGGAGGCTGGACACGCGCCCATTTTAAAAAGCGCGCGTGTCCAGCCTCCCGTGACGTCACGGCTTGTGATTGGTCAGGGCGGCCATGTTGCCGGGACGCGGACCAATCACAGCAAGCCGTGACGTAATTTCGTCACGGCTTGCTGTGATTGGTCCGCGTCCCGGCAACATGGCCGCCCTGACCAATCACAAGCCGGGACTTCACGTAACCAAGTAAAAGCGCGAATTTTAAACAAACAACGCTGCCGCTTCCCTCGCTGAGGTCCAGGCTGCGTCGGAGGGTGAGTATAGCGATATTTTTTATTTTAATTCTTTCTTTTACACATTTATATGGATCCCAGGGCCTGAAGGAGAGTTTCCTCTCCTTCAGACCCTGGGAACCATCAGGAATACCGTCCGATACTTGAGTCCCATTGACTTGTATTGGTATCGGGTATCGGTATCGGATTGGATCCGATACTTTGCCGGTATCGGCCGATACTTTCCGATACCGATACTTTCAAGTATCGGACGGTATCGCTCAACACTAATCACGATAATCAGACAAAAATTCCGGAATCTCAGAGGGAATAGATGACGAAATGGAAACCAAAGGTACGTCCCCATGAGCCCCCTGACATCCCCAGCTTAACACAGACATAGCTTTCCAGTCAAGGACTGGGTTATGAGATTGTAACCATGGTAATCCGAGCACCAAAACGTCATGTAGATTGTACAACACAAGGAAGCGAATCATCTCCTGATGGTCTGGATTCATACGCATAGTCACTTGTGTCCAGTATTGTGGTTTATTACTAGCCAATGGTGTAGAGTCAATACCCTTCAGAGGTATAGGAACTTCCAGAGGCTCTAGATCAAACCCACAGCGCCTGGCAAAGGACCAATCCATTAGACTCAAAGCGGCGCCAGAGTCGACATAGGCATCCGCGGTAATTGACGATAATGAACAAATCAAGGTCACAGACAGAATAAACTTAGACTGTAAAGTGCCAATTGAAATAGACTTATCAACCTTTTTTGTACGTTTAGAGCATGCTGATATAACATGAGTTGAATCACCACAATAGAAGCACAACCCATTTTTTCGCCTAAAATTCTGCCGTTCGCTTCTGGACAGAATTCTATCACATTGCATATTTTCTGGAGCCTTCTCAGAAGACACCGCCAAATGGTGCACATTTTTGCGCTCCCGCAAACGCCGATCAATCTGAATAGCCATTGTCATGGACTCATTCAGACCTGTAGGTGCAGGGAACCCCACCATAACATCTTTAATGGCATCAGAGAGACCCTCTCTGAAATTCGCCGCCAGGGCGCACTCATTCCACTGAGTAAGCACAGACCATTTACGAAATTTTTGGCAGTATATTTCAGCTTCATCTTGCCCTTGAGATAGGGCCATCAAGGCTTTTTCAGCCTGAATCTCTAAGTTAGGTTCCTCATAAAGCAACCCCAAAGCCAGAAAAAACGCCTCCACATTGAGCAACGCAGGATCCCCGGGTGCCAATGCAAATGCCCAGTTTTGAGGGTCACCCCGCAGCAAGGAAATTACTATCCTAACCTGCTGTGCAGGATCTCCAGCGGAGCGAGATCTCAGGGAAAGAAATAATTTACAATTATTTTTGAAATTCAGGAAACGAGATCTATCCCCGGAGAAAAATTCTGGTATAGGAATTCTAGGTTCAGATATAGGAGCATGAATAACAAAATCCTGTAAATTTTGAACCTTCGTAGCAAGATTATTCAAACCTGTAGCCAAACTCTGAGGATCCATATTAATCAGGTGAGATCAGAGCCATTCAAGGATTAGAAGGAGAGAGAGAGACAAAGGCTGCAATTAGAGCAGAAATGCAACTGAGTCAACTAAAAAGCAAGCTCAGAAGAAAAAAAAAAAAAAATCTGCAGACTTCTTTTTCTCTCCTTTCTTCTGCCAACGGTTTTAACCCTTGGCCGGCCATACTGTCATGGTTCCCAATGGCAAGGGAACGTCAGAGAACTTAAACAACAGACTAGCTCTTGGGTGATGGAATCTCGAGCTGACCGTGAGCTAAACCTACCACACAACTAGCAGTGGCCGGGTGGCGTACCTACGTTTTATCCCTAGACGCCTAGCGCCAGCCGGAGGACTAACTAACCCTAATAGAGGAAAAGACAGACCTGGCTTACCTCTAGGGAAATTCCCCCAAAAAGGAGACAGAAGCCCCCCACATATATTGACGGTGAGTTCAGAGGAAAAGACATACGCAGTATGAAGGTAGGTTCAGCAAAGCGAGGTCCGCTTACTAGATAGCAAGAAGATACAATAGGGAACTTCACGGTCAGCTGAAAACCCTATTAAAATACCATCCCGAAATTACTTTAAGACTCATGTGTCAACTCATGACACCGGAGTGGCAATTTCGGCCCACAAGAGCTTCCAGCTACAGAAAAATAACATAACTGTGAACTGGAACAAAAATGCAAAACAAACTTAGGACTAAGAGTCCAACTTAGCTGATAGTAGTCTAGAAGCAGGAACATGCAACAGAAAGGCTCTGGTTACATTGATGGCCGGCACTAGAATAACTGAGCAGCAAGGCTAAATAGGATACACCCATATCCTGATGGAAACAGGTGAACAGAGAAAGTGAAGCACACAAGTCCAGTACCACCAGTGACCACCGGGGGAGCCCAAAAACCAAATTCACAACACCAGAGGTAAAGAGGGAAAAAAAAAAACACAACAGAGTACAGAAAAAAAAAATGGCTCAGCACTTTCTTTCCCTTCTTCTGAGATGCGGTTAACTCATTGTTGGCCAGTTGTACTGTTATGATCTGGTGGCCTAGGAGCAGCATAAGACGTACTCTGGAGAAGGTGGTATCTGTACTGACCGCGGACCCTGAACTTAACACCGCAACTAGAAGTAGCCGTGGGATGTACCTACTGATCCTAGACACCTCGACACAGCCGGAGGACTAATTAACCCTATAGATAGAAAAGGGAAAACTATCTCGCCTCAGAGAAAATTCCCAAAGGATACGCAGCCCCCCACAAATATTGACTGTGAGAGGAGAGGAAAAAACATACACAGGCTGAAAACAGGATTTAGCAAAGGAGGCCAATCTATCTAAATAGGAAAGATAGGACATAGAACTATGCTGTCAGTATTAAAATACTAGGAAATATCCACCACAGAAAATACAAAAAACTCCACATCTAACTAAAGACATGGAGGGTATATCTGCCTCTCCAGAGATTCCAGCTTGACTGCATAAATCCTTACACAGATTAATCTGGACAAGAAAAGACATGAAATGCACTAAACAATGAGGCCCACAAAATGTGGACTGCAAAAACAAGCAGGACTTATCTTGTTGAAAAGAACAGCAAGCAGGAGAGACCAGGACCCTGTGAATCCTCCAGAAACAATGGACAACTGGCACTGGCTAAAGGGTGAAGCCAGACTAAATAGCCCAGTCCAAAGTGGAAACACCTGATGACTGCTGTGAAGGACAGACAGCAGAGCTACCACTTATAACCACCGGAGGGAGCCCAAGAACAGAATTCACAACACCCGCAGATCTAATTTGGTAAATATTCTTGCTCCCCGTAGCCTATCAAAAAGCTCAGAAATCAAGGGTAGTGGGTATTTATTCTTAACGGTGATGGCGTTAAGACCCCTGTTGTCTATGCAAGGACGTAACTCTCCGTTCTTCTTCTGAACGAAAAAGAACCCCACCCATGCCGGTGACACTGACTTCCTAATGAACCCTCTTGCCAAGTTCTCCTGGATGTATAGGGACATAGCCTCAGTGTCCGGGAGAGGGAGGGGATAGACACGTCCCCTAGGAATTTCTGCTCCAGGCAAGAGATCTATAGGACAGTCATAGGGACGGTGAGGCGGAAGGGTCTTAGCAGCCCTCTTGGAGAAAACGTCTGCATAGGACCGATAGCATTCGGGAAGAGAAGACAGATCTGCAGGTATCGCAGTGGTGGAAACCTGAACACACTCTTTCACACATCTGCACTTACAAGACTCACTCCAACCCAATATCCTCCCAGAGGACCACTCAATATGTGGAGAGTGAAAACGGAGCCAGGGTATTCCCAGCAAAATTTCATCCATTCCCTCGGGAAGAACAAGAAGGGAAATAATCTCCTGGTTGGATGGGGACATGGCTAATGTGAAAGGGACAGTCTGGTGTGTGATTTGTAATGGAAGTGTCGACCCATTCACCACTCTAACAGTTACTGGTTTAGTGAGCATCACCAGAGGTACATTGTGGCGCAGAGCAAAAGTAGAGGACATGAAATTTCCCTCAGCTCCTGAATCCACACAAAGCTCAACTGCAAGAGTGAATGAGTCCAACAGAATTGTCCCTTTACAGGACAACTTGGAGGAAAAGGCTGCTGTGTCCAGTGAACCTCCTCCTATAGTCACTAGACGCGATCGTTTACCAAACCGCTGTGGACACTTGTTACCATAATGTCCCAGTTGCTGACAATTTCTACACACCACAGGTACTCGAATGGTCTGAGACTTAGGTCCCGCTCGAGAAACCTCCATGGCCTCATGGGAGTCGGATGCCAGGACGGGAGATTCTAGAGGTTTGGCGAAGGTGGGAGCCAGCCGAAACCTCTGCCTACACTGGGTCCGCTCCAACCTCCGCTCGTTAAAACGGAGGTCGATGCGGGTAGATATTGTAATGAGCTCTTCCAGTGTGGCGGGAATCTCCCTGGTGGCCAAAGCGTCCTTTACATGATCAGCCAGTCCTTTCCAGTACAACAGAATAAGGACTTTATCCGGCCATTCTAACTCAGAGGCTAGAGTCCGGAATTGAACGGCAAACTGGCTGACCATGGACGAACCCTGAGAAATTGCCAACAATTGGAGCGCGGTATCGTGAGTGACACGAGGTCCTAAAAAGACCTGCCTCAGAGCGTCCAGGAAGAGAGGAGCACTCTGCACTACACGATCATTGCGCTCCCAAAGCGGCGTTGCCCACTCCAATGCCCTGCCCGACAAAAGAGACAAAATGAATCCCACTCTCGCCCGTTCCGAAGGAAAACGTGCAGCCAGGAGCTCGAGATGTATGGAGCACTGGCTCACAAATCCGCGACATAGTTTACTGTCACCAGAAAACTTGTCTGGAAGCGGGAGATGGGATATAGTCAGAGCAGGAGTGGTTGCGGACAAACTGGCTGCAGCTGCACTTGCAGCCCGAACAGCGACAGCAGTGATGTCCACAGCTGAGGTTGTATGCTCTAGAGCCGCCAACCTTCCCTCCAGCTGCTGGACATACCGCTGTAAATGCTGATCGTCCACCATTTACTAGCCAGACCCTGGCGCTAGTGTACTGTTAGGGCTAGCAGAACGCACCGAGGAAAATAGTTTTTATTGTTATTGGTGCGTTCGCAGCCCAGGGTCCACCATGCAGGAGAACCTGCTGCTAGACAAATGGCAGCACTATATGGCGGTATTGGCTAGCTCGGTTAACTCACAGAGCAGCCGTGAAAGCAAAGCTCTGTGCCCTGTTAACTTCACAGGAGCACAGGCTAACTACCCAAGAGAGAGCAGTCAGTGGTCATGCATGCACACAAAACTCCTCGCCGGAGGTGCCAGCATTCTAGGGGCTTATTTCAGCCAGGTCCCTGAATGTACTCAGACACACAAACTCCTCACCGGAGGTGCCAGCATTCTAGGGGCTTATTTCAGCCGGGTCCCTGAACACAATCACACATGACCACACTGGCGCAAAGCACATAATTTAGAAAGACACTAGCGCATGGCCGTGCGGCCATGCGAGCCTTTTATAGCTGCAGCCTGAACAGGACCTTCCAAAAAAGGACCAATGGGCTTTGCTGCAGTATCCAAGCATGTGACCCTCGATCTCCAATGAGAGCTCTTACCCTGGGCATGCTCAGAAGGAGAAAAGCAAGACTTAGTCCCAAAAGCGTCTGCTCGCTGCTGCCCAGCGCTGACTACAATAGCAGAAGCTGGAAGAGCAGCAGTAATCCTCCTCACAGAGTCAGATTGAGCGAGACGCTGAGACTGACGTCTCCGCCTAGCAGCCTCCACCGCGGCAGGAGAAGAATGGGAGACCGCAGCGGAGATGGTCTGAGATTCCCCCTGTGCAGAGGCGGGAACTTGACCCCTAACATTCGCAGGTTCATTTCCAGGGTGGGAAGTATCTGGTAAAATTTGGTTTTATAATGTGGATGTAACAGAATGGCAACCCAGTAGTCAGCACTATTTCTAATCATAACTATACGGGAATCATGTTGCAGATAGTGCAGCAAGAAGACACTCATATGTCAGGCTCTACCATGAGGTCCAAGCTCATGCTGTGTTGGTAGCTGGGTAACACTGATGCTTATTTCCTCTGTCCTTTCTGGCCAACTGCAAACAACAGAGATGCAAGGATTACCCTCTTCATCTCCTGACAGTTGCTCGCCCATCAACTCTTCCTCCTCCATTTGTTCCTCGGATCTTGCATTTTCACTAACAGTTTGTCTGTTATCACCAGCCCCCCTCGATTGCACGATCCCTTGGCACCCGCCTATGTGATAACAGTTTGGTACTTTAAGACCATGTTATCCCCTCACCATTCTCCTCTGCTTCCTCATCTTCCTCTGGGACCACCACCTCCTCCAACAGGCTACTCAAAGTCTGCTCCAACATATAGATGACCGAAATAGTGATGCTGATGATGGCAGCGTCAGCGCTAACCATCTTAGTAGCCATTTTCAAACTGTGGCCCTGCCTATACGACATGACATCCATAAATGTGATATGCATCAAGTCTGTACTGCATTGGCCCTGCCTATACAACATGACATACTGCATCAGGGTTCGCTGCTGCTGCCACAGTCGCTACAACATGTGCAGAGTGGAATGCCACCATGTTGGCAGATCGCATATCAACCTGTTAACTGGCATGGACAAAGACCTCTGTATCAATGCACACAGCTTCCGTGCTTTCTGCAGCAGTTCACCCAGGCCAGGATAGTGGCAGAGAAAAACTGTACCACCAGGTTGAGGATGTGAGCCATGCAAGGCACGTGTGTGAGCTTGTCTTGTCATAAGGCTTGCCACCAGGTTTGCACTGTTATCAGACATGGCCTTCCCTGGATGCAGGTTGATCTTAGACAGCCATTGTTCAAACTTGGCCTTGAGAGCTGTCCACAACTCTTCAGCTGTATGACTGACTCCAATGCATATCTGTGATGCCCCATGGTCCTGGTTGTCACAGTGGCATTGCTTTCCTCACGGGGAGAGTGATGTCACGCTTGGAAGCGAAGGAAGATCTCTTTCATCAGGTAACCACAAAGCACACTACATGTTCACACTCCAGGCCAGAAGGGGGAGCCCTGATCCAGCTTGTGCCAGCTGGATCATATATATATATATATATATATATATATATATATATATATATATATATATGTCATGATTCTCAATGGCGAGAGAACATAGCCCAGCATATATGAGAACTAGCTCTTGGAAGGTGGAAACTATACTGACCATGAACTAAACCTGCCGCACAACTAGAAGTGGCCGGGTAGCATGCCTACGTTTTTTTATCCCTAGATGCCCAGCGCCAGCCGGAGAACTACCTAATCCTAGCAGAGGAAAAGACAGTCCTGGCTCACCTCTAGAGAAATTTTCCCAAAAGGCAGACAGAGGCCCCCACATATATTGGCGGTGATTTTAGATGAAATGACAAACGTAGTATGAAAATAGGTTTAGCAAAAATCGAGGTCCGCTTACTAGATAGAAAGAAGACAGAAAGGGCACTTTCATGGTCAGCAGAAAACCCTATCAAAACACCATCCAGAAATTACTTTAAGACTCTAGCATTAACTCATAACACCAGAGTGGCAATTTCCGCTCACAAGAGCTTTCCAGACACAGTAACGAAACAGCAGCTGTGAACAGGAACAAAATGCAAAAACACACAAGGACAAAAGTCCAACTTAGTTGGGAGTTGTCTAGTAGCAGGAACATGCACAGAAAGGCTTCTGATTACATTGTTGACCGGCATGAAACTGACAGAGGAGCAAGGTTATATAGCGACTCCCACATCCTGATAGGAGCAGGTGAACAGAGGGGATGATGCACACAAGTACAATTCCACAAGTGGCCACCGGGGGAGCCCAGAATCCAATTTCACAACATATATATATATATATATATATATATATATTCTGGCTTGGAGGGAAAGCAGTCAGTCTGTCAGAGGGAAAGAGCAGAGTTAGTGAGTGAGAGGAAGCCAGAGAGGAGCTTGTCATGGAACTTCAGCTACGCGGAGCTGGTAAGAGAGGATTATAGCTGAGCAGACGTGGGGTTCTGCAGCTCGTGGCAGGAAGAGATAGAAGAGAGCAGTCAGGAGGACTGGAGGAGCCATGTAGCCAAGATGGTGCTGCCGCTCCTAGACAGAGATAACACAGAAAGACGAACAGATTTGTAGTAAGCGTGCAGGAGAGCGAAGCACAGGCAAGTGACAACTGGGGAGGACAGCTGCGATTGGGATATTTCCCTGCGAAGCCCAGATACCGGTAGCCAGAAGACCGAGGTTGTGAGGGACTCTAAGACTTGCAGCAGAAACCGGCAGGACAGCTGAACTACACATAACCTGTCCGCCCTAATATCCAGGAACCACAGTGGCGCATAGAGCCCGGGTTGTGATAGAGACCCTTCCCAAAGCTCCACAACTGCCTGCTGCTGCTGCAGCTTATTTACTGTCTATATACCTTTTTTCCCCCTTTTTTTTGGTGTTTTAAATTTACTAAAAAAGGCCTCAAATATCTCTGTGCTCCAAGTTTGGTCATTGGAGGCCAGTGTACTTATTTTGTGGCTGTGTGATACTCAAATTCTATACAGCACTATTTAGCATGAAAAAAAATTGAAAGGCCACAGATTTGCCACTGTGGTATTTCTGTTACAGCTGTCATAAATCTCTGTGCTCTAAGTTTGGGCATTGGAGGCCGGTGTACTTACTTTGTGGCTGTGTGATACTCAAATTCTATACAGCGCTATTTAGCTTCCAAAAATTTGAAAGGCCACAGATTTGCCACTGTGGTATTTCTGTTACAGCCGTCATATATCTCTGTGCTCTAAGTTTGGGCATTGGAGGCCGGTGTACTTATTTTGTGGCTGTGTGATGCTCAAATGCTATACAGCGCTATTTAGCATCCCAAAAAATTGAAAGGCCACAAATTAGCCAGTGTGGTATTTCCGTTACAGCCGTCATATATCTCTGTGCTCTAATTTTGGGCATTGGAGGTCGGTGTACTTACTTTGTGGCCGTGTGATACTCAAATTCTATACAGCACTATTTAGCATCCAAAAAAATTCAAATGCCACAGATTTGCCAGCGTGGTATTTCTATTACAGCTGTCATATTTCTGTGCTCTAATTTTGGGCATTGGAGGCCAGTGTACTTACTTTGTGGCTGTGTGATACTCAAATTCTATACAGCGCTATTTAGCATCCCAAAAAATTGAAAGGCCACAGATTTGCCAGTGTGGTATTTCCGTTGCAGCCATCAACCGTCATATATCTCTGTTTCCAAGTTTGGTCAATGGAGGTCGGTGTTCTTACTTTGTGGCTGTGTGATACTCAAATTCTATACAGCGCTATTTAGCATAAAAAAATTCAAAGGCCACAGATTTGCCAGTGTGGTATTTCCGTTATAGCCGTCATACATCTCTGTGCTCTAAGTTTGGGCATTGTAGGCCGGTGTATTTACTTTGTGGCTGTGTGATACTCAAATTCTATACAGCGCTATTTAGCATCCAAAAAAATTGAAAGGCCACAGATTTGCCAGTGTGGTATTTCTGTTACATCCGTCAACCGTCATATACCTCTGTGCTCTAAGTTTGGGCATTGGAGGTTGGTGTACTTATTTTGTGGCTGTGTGATACTCAAATTCTATACAGCGCTATTTAGCATCCAAAAAAATTAAAAGTCCACAGATTTGCCAGTGTGGTATTTCTGTGAGAGCCCTCATATATCTCTGCTCCAAGTTTGGGCATTGTAAGCCGGTGTACTTATTTTTTGGCTATGTGATACTCAAATTCTATAAAGCACTATTTTGCAAAAATTCAATACAGTCTGTTAGGACAGGCTGAGGCCTGCCTGGTGTTTGGGTTTGAAAAATCATAGATTTGCAGGCATACTGATCACATATTATTTCGCTACTAATAAAGACATTTGTGTTGAGCATTTGAAATAGTGCAGTAGTCAATTTAAAATGGTTAAGGCAAGGGACGGGGAAGTGGACGTGATGCTGATGGTGCATCCAGAGGACAAGGCCGTGGGCAAGGTGAAAGTGGGCAACATCAAAGACCCACTTTTTCTCGCTCGACCTTCCTGTCCCAGTTTCTATGGGACCGCAGCACACCACTATTGAAGCCAGAGCAGTGTGAAACGGTTGTTGGTTGGATAGTGGATAATGTTTCCTGTCACTTAGCCACCACCACCTTGTCTTCCACACGGTCAAATCTGAGTAGCCGTGAGTGTGGCAAAGATATTCCTCACTCTGATCCTTCTTCCTCCCACCATGCCGAGTGCCTGAGACAACTGATCCCACACTTGGACACTGAAGAGCTGTTCAGTTTTCCATTTCAAGATTCAGAAATCTCTGCCGGTTAACTTGAAGTGGGGAAATATGAGATCGCATGTAGAGCTGCCCAAAGCTTTTACCAGCCCCGGTCACATGAAGGCGAAAGTGTCACAAGAGGTGGACGATAATGAGACACAATTGCTAGAAAGTCAGGAGGAGGAGCAGGGTGCGGATGTGGAAGACGAAGTGGTGGATGACATAGTGACTGACCCAACCTGGCAGGAGGACATGCATAGCGAGGACAGCAGCACAAATGGGGAAGGAGGCATATCCCCCCAACAGGCAGGAAGAAGCAGTGTGGTGGCCACAGACAGAAGGCGTGCATCCGTTCCCCGTAACACCAACATGAGTGAAGTTGCCATTCCTCCTGTGAGATCTTCCTGAGTCTGGCTATTTTTTAAAGACTCTGCTGATAACCCCAAACAGGCTATTTGCAGCACCTGCCATGCCCGCATCAGCAGGGGTAGCAAAAATACCAGCCTGACCACCACCAGCATGATCAGGCACATGCAAGCAAAGCACCCGACTTTGTGGGTGAACTCCAGGCTCAAGGACCTCTGCCAGCTGGTCACACCACTGCTTCTTCCACTTTTTTGCATAGAAGCCAATCCCCAGTACACCGAGCATGTGAAGATGCCTCTAGCCCTGCACCTGTTGTGGCCCACAGTCAAGCAGAACTATCAGCAAGGTCGTCCACGTCCTTGTACCAGCACAGCGTTCAATTGTCTATAGCCCAGTCTTTGGAACGCAAGTGGAAATACTCAGCCAATGCCCCACAGGCCACAGTCCTCAATTCTAATATTTCTCTTCTGCTTGTGCTATGAATGCTGCATTTTAGGCTTGTTGAGATGGAAGCTTTCCGCAACCTGATTGCGGCTGTCCCAAGGTACTCGGTCCCCAGTCGCCACTATTTCTCCCGGTGTGCTGTACCGGCATTAAACCAGCATGTGTCCCACAACATTACCTGTACCCTCAACAATGCTGTTACTGGGAAAGTCCACCTAACCATGGACACGTGGACAAGTGCTTGTGGGCAGGGATGGTACATCTAAATTGCGGCACACTGGGTTAACATAGTGGAAGCCGGCACCCAGTCGGACCTTGGGATGGAACACATCCTCCCCACGCCATGGATTGCTGGCCCTACGTCAATCAGGGTTGCCCCTACAGTCTACAGCTCCTGCGCCTCCTCCTCCTCTTCATCCTCCATCTCTGAAATCAACACATCAGTCTGAAGCTGGAAGCACTACAGCACTGCCTCAGCCAAGTGGCAACAGGCTATGCTGAAGCTAATCTGCATAGGTGGCAAACCGCACAATGCAGAAGAGTTGTGGACAGCGCTGAAAGAGCAGTCTGTTTGGATGACACCGCTGAACCTACACCCAGGCATGGTCGTGTGTGACAATGGCCATAACCTGGTGGCAGCTCTGAGGTAAGGTGAGCTCACACACGTACCTTGCTTGACTCATGTGCTTAACCTCATGGTTCAATGTTTTCTGAAAAGCTACCTGGAGCTGCCAGATCTGCTAGTGAAAGTATGCCATCTGTCTGCCCATTTTAGAAAGTCAGCTACAGCTTCAGCCACCCTTGCCGTGCTTCAGCAGCAGTTTCAGCTTCCAGCTCACCAACTGTTGTGTATGTCCCCACGCGCTGGAACTCTACGCTGCATATGTTGGAAAGGATTTGTGAGCAGAAGAGGACCGTTGTTGACTACCAACATCAACAAAGCCATTGAAGTTCAGGTCAGACTCCACACATAAGAACTCAGGAGTGGACATGGATGTCAGACATATGTAACATCCTCCAAAACTTTGAGGACTGCACCAAGATCGTGAGCGGCAATGACGCCATAATTAGCATCACCATCCCGCTTCTCAGCATTCTGAAAAACTCTCTGCTCACAATCAAAGAGGATGCATTGCAGACGGAGCATGAGGTCATGGAGCAAGGAAACATACAAAAGGATTACACTCAGCCCAGCCTCATGTCTTCTCAATGTGGATTGGTAGGCGATGAGGAGGAGGAGGAAGAACAGGAGCTACTTTCATGCGCGTTAGAGGGTACTACAAACATATCTGTATTAGCTTCTATTCAGCGGGGATGGCCTAAGGATGAGGATGAGGACAGCATGGTCAGTCGTCCTCTTGGTGAGGACATGGAAGTCTTTCCTGTTAGAAGTCTAGCACGCATGGCTGACTATGTTGCGCTGCATTTCACGTGACCCTCGGATTATCAAAATTTTGGGTGACACTCATTACTGGTTGGTGAAATTTCTAGACCCACGCTACAAGGAGAACTTTCAATCTCTTCTGCCTGAGGCAGAGAGGTGATCTAAAATGTTGCAGTACCACAGGGCCCTTGTAGCGGAATTACTTAGAAAATTCCCATGTGAGAACGCTGGCAGCAGATGTCAGAGTTTGTTGTACAGCCAAGGACTCCAAGCGAGAGAGACAAAAGTACAATCCAGCTCAGGCATGGGAACAATGTCCAAGTTCTGGGACAGTTTTCTCAGACCCTCCCATCGTGGCGGCACAGAGGCAGGGGGTGCTGTCACAAGAAGTGCAATGTTTGGGAAGATGGTGAGGGAGTACCGTGCAGATTGTACAAACGTCCTCCGTGATTCCTCTGTGCCTTTTAATTATTGGGTATCCAAGCTGGACACGTGGCATGATCTGGCTCTCTACGCCTTGGAGGCCCTGGCATGCCCTGTTCTGTCAGAGGGTTTTTAGTGCCGCTGGTGGAATTATAACAGATAAGCGCATCTGCCTGTCAACTGAAAATGCTGACAGGCTGACTCTTATCAAAATGAACAAGGCCTGGATTGGGAAAGACTTCTGTACACCACCAAGTGGAAACAGTGAAACATAACCTCAAATGTAGGGTTGAGCGAAACGGGTCGGCCATTTTCAGAAGTCGACGACTTTTGGCAAAGTCGGGTTTCATGAAACCCGACCCGACCCCTGTGTGGGGTCGGCCATGAGGTCGGCGATCTTCTGAATCTGGTATCGGAATTCCGATACCGAGTTCCGATATGTTTGCGATATCGGGAATCGGTATCGGAATCCATATTTAAGTGTAAAATAAAGAATCAAAATAAAAAATATTGATATACTCACCCTCGGACGTGCCCTGGTACTAACCGGCAGGCTTCCTTCCTAAGAATGAGCGTGTGAATGACCTGTGGTGACGTCGCGGCTTGTGATTGTTCGCGAGCGGTCACATGGACAAGCCACGACGTCATCTAAGGTCCTTCACGCGCTCATTCTTAGGAAGGAAGGCTGCCGGAAAGAAGCAGGGCGCGTCCGACGGTGAGTATATACCTAATAGTCTCCTGTAATCTAAAATGTACTTGCCACTAGATCACCAGGGTGAACATGCTCTGTACAATGCATTTTGGCCAAAGGAGCTGTGATGGCAGTCTTTTATTTAAAAAAAAAAAGGATTTTACATTGAGGACTTGGGCATGACATTCCATTGGTCCTACTTCTTAACTATGTCTCATGCAATCTGTTCTGTACCTGCTAGTAGATCACTAGGGTGAACGTGCTCTGTACGGTGCATGTTGGCAAAGGGGCCTGTGATGGCACTCTTATTTTTAAACTAAATGATTTTAGATTGGAGAATTGGACATGACATTACATTGGGCCTACTTCTTAACTCTGTCTCCTGCAATCTGTCCTGTACCTGCCAGTAGATCACCAAGATGAATATGCTCTGTACGGTGCATGTTGGCCAAGGGTGCTGTGATGGCACTCTTATTTTTTTTAAAAAGTGCAACACATTGGGGAATTGGGCATGACATTACATTGGGGCTACTTCTTAACTCGGTCTCCTGCAATCTGTCCTGTACCTGCCACTAGATCACCAGGGTGAACGTGCTCTGTACAGTGCATGTTGGCCAAGGGTGCTGTGATGGCACTCTTATTTTTTAAAAAAGGACAACACATTGGGGAATTGGGCATGGCATTACATTGGACCGACTTCTTAACTCGGTCTCCTGCAATCTAAAATGTACCTGCCACTAGATCACTGCACTGCATTAAAAGTATCAGTGCTCTTGCTCAGTACTGTTATAGGCCGGTGATTTTTGGGCACAGGGGCTATGAAGGCACTATTTAATTTTGTAAAAACAGGACCCCACATTGGGGAATTGGGCATTACATTACATTGGGCCTACTTCTTAAGTCTGTCTCCTGCAATGTGTCCTTTAACTGCCACTAGACGACCAGGGTACACATGCTCAGTACTGTTAGAGGCTGGTGAATTTTGGGCAAGTGGGCTGTGATGGCACTATATTTTTAAGTCCAAAAAGGATAACACATTGGGGAATTGGACATGGCATTTCTTTGGGCCTACTTCTTAACTCGGTCTTCTGCAATCTGTCCTGTACCTACCAGTAGATCACAAGGGTGAACATGGTCTGTACGGGGCATTTAGGTCTAGGGGGCTGTGATGGCAATATTTTAATCAGTCCAAAAAGGACCCCACATTGGGGAATTTGGCATGGCATTCCATTGGACCTACTTCTTAACTCTGTCTCCTGCAATGTTTCTTGTTTAACTGCCACTAGAACTGGTGAACGTGCTTTGTACTGTTATAGGCTGGTGAAGTTTGGTCAAGGGGGCTGTGATGGCACTAGTCTATTTTTACAAAAGGTACCCCCCATTGGTGAAACCACATCCTTGTTGGAAAACACTTCATAACATTTGTGTACCTTAAAGAGCTCACTTGAAAAGTTCCTTTTTGTGTTGCCTGGTTGCTAACATTGGACACAATACACTTCATATAAATTTGATAAAGCAATGCGGTTACTTTGCCTCAGTAGTTCATTAAAAATATAGCTTTGTCCAATATATTTGTTTCTCTCCTTGCGAGCCTTAACTTTGTCTGCCTCAAATGTACAAATGGAGAATATACAAATGGCGATTTGTATACAAGAGTGAAATACTATATATACTCACAAAGCCAAATCAAATTAATGGCACAAGGAATGTAAGAAAAATCAATAATTTTTTTTTTGCAAGAAAAATCCATATAAAATCATGTCAATACATATACGTACCTCAAAATAGAACTAGAAAGAAATAACAGAAATGGGCACAGAAACTGTCACAGTGAATACAATAAACGCTACGTGGCACCCATAACAATAACTGCAGCTTGATCTGAAATCATCAATGATCCAAGCATTATAAATCTCCAGTATAATTTTTTTACAGCCAAAGCTGCCAATATTGCAACTTTTATATCAGTGGCTCATAAAGAAAATGCTGATCATGACCATCTGCAAGGATTGAAATAACTAGGGACCATGAAGATATGCATATAATCAATATAATACCTGTAGCGTGCCCAAGCTGCCGTAACGTCCCACCCCAACACTTGTTTCGCCTGTTCTGGGTGTGTCTACTAGGGAGGTGAGAGGTTTTTTTAAAGCTAATCACGATCCAGCGCCATTGATGAAATTACATAAGTGTCCGTGATCAAAAAGTGCAACGACAGGGATATAACGGCGCATCCGGCGCTGAGATCACTCGACACAGGAACCACCCACTTGCGGTCAATGGAACGCATGCGTTCCACCCAGCCACAGCCGGGTGGAAGTCACCCGTTACCATTGGCGGCCAGAGCCAGGAGATCCAGAGTAATCCAAGCAGCGCATGCGCACAACCCTGTAAAGTGAAATGCTAGGTGTATGTGTATAGTAAACATATGGTAATCAAGACTGCTATTATATTAAAGTGATAATGTGCATAACCGTTTTAAATCTAGGTGTATAGTAAACATATCGTAATCAAGTATGCTATATTATATTAACCCCTTCATGACCCAGCCTATTTTGGCCTTAATGACCTTGCCGTTTTTTGCAATTCTGACCAGTGTCCCTTTATGAGGTAATAACTCAGGAACGCTTCAACGGATCCTAGCGATTCTGAGATTGTTTTTTCGTGACATATTGGGCTTCATGTTAGTGGTAAATTTAGGTCGATAATTTCTGAGTTTATTTGTGAAAAAAACGGAAATTTGGCGAAAATTTTGAAAATTTCGCAATTTTCACATTTTGAATTTTTATTCTGTTAAACCAGAGAGGTATGTGACACAAAACAGTTAATAAATAACATTTCTCACATGTCTACTTTACATCAGCACAATTTTGGAAACAAATTTTTTTTTTGCTAGGAAGTTATAAGGGTTAAAATTTGACCAGTGATTTCTCATTTTTACAACAAAATTTACAAAACCATTTTTTTTAGGGACCACCTCACATTTGAAGTCAGTTTGAGGGTTCTATATGGCTGAAAATACCCCAAAGTGACACCATTCTAAAAACTGCACCCCTCAAGGTGCTCAAAACCACATTCAAGAAGTTTATTAACCCTTCAGGTGTTTCACAGCAGCAGAAGCAACATGGAAGGAAAAAATGAACATTTAACTTTTTAGTCACAAAAATGATTTTTAGCAACAATTTTTTTATTTTCCCAAGGGTAAAAGGAAAAACTGGACCACGAACGATGTTGTCCAATTTGTCCTGAGTACGCTGATACCTCATATGTGGGGGTAAACCACTGTTTGGGCATACGGCAGGGCTTGGAAGGAAAGGAGCGCCATTTGACTTTTTGAATGAAAAATTGGCTCCAATCTTAAGCGGACACCATGTTGCGTTTGGAGAGCCCCCGTGTGCCTAAACATTGGAGCTCCCCCACAAGTGACCCCATTTTGGAAACTAGACCCCCCAAGGAACTTATCTAGAAGCATAGTGAGCACTTTAAACCCCCAGGTGCTTCACAAATTGATCCGTAAAAATGAAACAGTACTTTTTTTTCACAAAAAAATTATTTTAGCCTCAATTTTTTCATTTTCACATGGGCAACAGGATAAAATGGATCCTAAAATTTGTTGGGCAATTTCTGCTGAGTATGTTGATACCTCATATGTGGGGGTAAACCACTGTTTGGGTGCACGGCAAGGCTCGGAAGGGAAGGAGCGCCATTTGACTTTTTGAATGAAAAATGATCTCCATCGCTAGCAGAGACCATGTCACGTTTGGAGAGCCCCCGTGTGCCTAAACATTGGAGCGCTCCCACAAGTGACCCCATTTTGGAAAGTAGACCCCCCAAGGAACTTATCTAGAAGCATAGTGAGCACTTTAAACTCTCAGGTGCTTCACAAATTGATCCGTAAAAATGAAAAAGTACTTTTTTTTCACACAAAATTTCTTTTAGCCTCAATTTTTTCATTTTCACATTGGCAACAGGATAAAATGGATCCTAAAATTTGTTGGGCAATTTCTGCTGAGTATGTTGATACCTCATATGTGGGGGTAAACCACTGTTTGGGTGCACGGCAAGGCTCGGAAGGGGAGGCGTGCCATTTGACTTTTTGAATGGAAAATTAGCTCCAATCGTTAGCGAACACCATGTCGCGTTTGGAGAGCCCCTGTGTGCCTAAACATTGGAGCTCCCCTACACGTGACCCCATTTTGGAAAGTAGACCCCCCAAGGAACTTATCTAGATGCATAGTGAGCACTTATAACCCCCAGATGCTTCACAGAAGTTTATAACGCAGAGCCGTGAAAATAAAAAATAATTTTTCTTTCCTCAAAAATGATTTTTAGCCCAGGATTTTTTAATTTTCCAAGGGTAATAGGAGAAATTGGACCACAAATGTTGTTGTCCAGTTTGTCCTGAGTACGATGATACCCCATGTGTGGGGGTAAACCACTGTTTGGGCACACGGCAGGGCTCGGAAGGGAAGGCACGCCATTTGGCTTTTTGAATGGAAAATTAGCTCCAATCATTAGCGGACACCATGTCACGTTTGGAGAGCCCCTGTGTGCCTAAACATTGGAGCTCCCTAACAAGTGACCCCATTTTGGAAACTAGACCTCCCAAGGAACTAATCTAGATGTGTGGTGAGCACTTTGAACCCCCAAGTGCTTCGCAGAAGTTTATAACGCAGAGCCGTGAAAATAATAAATGTGTTTCCTTTCCTCAAAAATATTTTTTTAGCCCAGAATTTTTTATTTTTGCAAGGGTAACAGGAGAAATTGGACCCCAAAAGTTGTTGTCCAGTTTCTCCTGAGTACGCTGATACCCCATATGTGGGGGTAAACCACTGTTTGGGCACATGCCGGGGCTCGGAAGGGAAGTAGTGACGTTTTGGAATGCAGACTTTGATGGAATGGTCTGCTGGCGTCACGTTGCATTTGCAGAGCCCCTGATGTGCCTAAACAGTAGAAACACCCCACAAGTGACCCCATTTTGGAAACTAGACCCCCCAAGGAACTTATCTAGATGTGTGATGAGCACATTCAACCCCCAAGTGCTTCGCAGAAGTTTACAACGCAGAGCCGTGAAAATAAAAAATCATTTTTCTTTCCTCAAAAAAGATGTTTTAGCAAGCAATTTTTTATTTTCACAAGGGTAACAGGAGAAATTGGGCCCCAATGTTTGTTGCCCAGTTTGTTGTGAGTACAGTGATACCCCATATGTGGGGGTAAACCACTGTTTGGGCGCACGTCAGGGCTCGGAAGGGAAGTAGTGACATTTGAAATGCAGACTTTGATGGAATGGTCTGCGGGCGTCACGTTGCATTTGCAGAGCCCCTGATGTGCCTAAACAGTAGAAACACCCCACAAGTGACCCCATTTTGGAAACTAGACCCCCCAAGGAACTTATCTAGATGTGTGATGAGCACATTCAACCCCCAAGTGCTTCGCAGAAGTTTACAACGCAGAGCCGTGAAAATAAAAAATCATTTTTCTTTCCTCAAAAAAGATGTTTTAGCAAGCAATTTTTTATTTTCACAAGGGTAACAGGAGAAATTGGGCCCCAATGTTTGTTGCCCAGTTTGTTGTGAGTACAGTGATACCCCATATGTGGGGGTAAACCACTGTTTGGGCGCACGTCAGGGCTCGGAAGGGAAGTAGTGACATTTGAAATGCAGACTTTGATGGAATGGTCTGCGGGCGTCATGTTGCATTTGCAGAGCCCCTGATGTGCCTAAACAGTAGAAACACCCCACAAGTGACCCCATTTTGGAAACTAGACCCCCCAAGGAACTTATCTAGATGTGTGATGAGCACATTCAACCCCCAAGTGCTTCACAGAAGTTTACAACGCAGAGCCGTGAAAATAAAAAATCATTTTTCTTTCCTCAAAAAAGATGTTTTAGCAAGCAATTTTTTATTTTCACAAGGGTAACAGGAGAAATTGGGCCCCAATGTTTGTTGCCCAGTTTGTTGTGAGTACAGTGATACCCCATATGTGGGGGTAAACCACTGTTTGGGCGCACGTCAGGGCTCGGAAGGGAAGTAGTGACATTTGAAATGCAGACTTTGATGGAATGGTCTGCGGGCGTCACGTTGCATTTGCAGAGCCCCTGATGTGCCTAAACAGTAGAAACACCCCACAAGTGACCCCATTTTGGAAACTAGACCCCCCAAGGAACTTATCTAGATGTGTGATGAGCACGTTCAACCCCCAAGTGCTTCACAGAAGTTTACAACGCAGAGCCGTGAAAATAAAAAATCATTCTTCTTTTCTCAAAAATTATGTCTTAGCAAGTAATTTTTTATTTTTGCAAGGGTAACAGGAGAAATTGGACCCCAACAGTTGTTGCCCAGTTTGTCCTGAGTACGCTGGTACCCCAAATGTGGGGGTAAACCACTGTTTGGGCACACGTCGGGGCTTGGAAGGGAGGGAGCACCATTTGACTTTTTGAATGCAAGATTGGCTGGAATCAATGGTGGCGCCATGTTGCGTTTGGAGACCCCTGATGTGCCTAAACAGTGGAAACCCCTCATTTCTAACTTCAACACTAACCCCAACACACCCCTAACCCTAATCCCAACTGTAGCCATAACCCTAATCCCAACCCTAACCCCAACACACCCCTAACCACAACCCTAACCCCAACACACCCGTAACCCTAATTCCAACCCTAGCCCTAATTCCAACCCTAACCCTAAGGGTATGTGCCCACGTAGCGGATTCGTGTGAGATTTTTCCGCACGACTTTTGAAAAATCTGCAAGTAAAAGGCACTGCGTTTTACCTGCGGATTTACAGCAGATTTCCAGTGTTTTTTTGTGCGGATTTCACCTGTGGATTCCTATTGAGGAACAGGTGTAAAACGCTGCGGAATCCGCACAAAGAATTGACATGCTGTGGAAAATACAACGCAGCGTTTCTGCACGGAATTTTCCGCATTATGGGCACAGCGGATTTGGTTTTCCATAGGTGTACACGGTACTGTAAACCTGATGGAAAACTGCTACGAATTCGCAGCGGCCAATCCGCTGCGGATCCGCGGCCAATCCGTGGCGGATCCGCGGCGGATCCGCGGCCGATCCGCTGCGGATCCGCGGCCGATCCGCTGCGGATCCGCTGCCAAATCCGCACATGCCATAACCCTAACCCTACCCGTAACCCTAACCCTAGATCTAACCCTAACCCTAGTTCTAACCCTAACCCTAGTGGGAAAAAAAAAAATAAAAAAATATTTTCTTTATTTTATTATTGTCCCTATCTATGGGGGTGATAAAGGGGGGGGTTTATTTATTATTTTTTTTATTTTGATTGCTGTGGTAGAAACTACCACAGCGATCAAAATGTACCTGTAAGGAATCTGCCGGCCGGCGGGCGTACTGAGCATGCGCCCGCCATTTTGGAAGATGGCGGCGCCCAGCGAGGAGACGGCCGGACACCGGGAGGATCGGTAAGTATGAAGGGGTGGTGGGGGGGTGGATCTGAGCACAGGGGGGGTGATCGGAGGACTGGGGGAGCGGACAGCAGGACGGGGGAGCGGGCAGGAGCACGGGGCAGCGGAGCACAGGACGGAGGGGACCGGACCACGCACCGGAGCACTGGGGGGGCGATCGGTGGGGTGGGGGGTGGTCACTTCAGGTTTTCCAGCCATGGCCGATGATATTGCAGCATCGGCCATGGCTGGATTGTAATATTTTACCTGTTTTTTAGGTGAAATATTACAAATCGCTCTGATTGGCAGTTTCACTTTCAACAGCCAATCAGAGCGATCGTAGCCACGGGGGGGTGAAGCCACCCCCCCTGGGCTGAAGCACCACTCCCCCTGTCTCTGCAGATCGGGTAAAATGGGAGTTAACCCCTTCACCCGATCTGCAGGGACGCGATCATTCCATGACGCCACATAGGCGTCATGGGTCGGATTGGCACAGGTTTTCATGACGCCTATGTGGCGTCATGGGTCGGGAAGGGGTTAAAGTGATAATGTGCATGACCGTATTAAAATCACATGGGCTGCCAGAATTGAACAATTCAAAATAATCCAAACAGCGCATGCGCACAGCCAAATATTATAAAGTGCAAATATGTGCTGTCATCAAAGTGCTAACTATGTCAATGTAACAAAACATGCCACCATCAGTAATTAAATAGAATAAAATATCAACTATATTAAAGTGATAACGTGCATAAGCCACGAAAAGGAAATAAATATATACATTAAAAATTATGTAATACAGACTTCCCAGCATATAACATATGGCATCCCCAGACTCAGATTATAAAAATGAAAAAATGGTATACCTCACCCCACCGCCACTATATAATAAGTACCCATAGACTCCAGTATTAAACTTAACAAGTAATTCTAATTAATCCAATACTATACAGCACATAAAAATGAGTGGGCATAAGACCCAAATCATTCAATGTATATATTTTTTGAAGCCAATCTTCTTCTTTGACAGATATCATCTTCCATAACGCTCATCTGGAATTCCAGCAGGATCAAAGGGTAGCAAAAGGGTATATAGCCAGACCACATATACAAAATAGTTTCTAAAAAACAAAAATAGCTGTCAATACACACAAATAAATAAAACAAATAACCCCCCCATAAAAAACTGCCATATGAAAAGGAGACCAACAGCTTATACTTATAAGAACGCACCAAAGCCAAAGCTTTCATTAAGTCCCTGTGGTGCGACAGTACCTAATCGATAGATCCACCGACTCTCAACTTGTGCTAGTGTTTTACCAGTGTTACCACCTCTGCCCCCCATTGATACAGAGTCAATGCCTTTAATCTTCAGGCCATGTGGATTACATTGGTGAAATTGTTTAAAATGCCTAGGCATAGTTTTGAGAGTCGATTCTTCCTCGATTGTTTTAGCCTTGATAATGTCCCTACAATTTTCCTGCGTCCGTATTTTTAATTCGCATGTGGTAAGTCCTATATACACCTTATTGCAGGGACAAGTGGCGTGAAAGATTATACCACGGGAAGCACATGTGATACGTTTTCTGATATATTCTTTGGTGTTATCAAAATTGGAGAAGGTTCTAGTCTTGATGTGGTTAAGACATGCCTTGCATATTCCACATGGAAAAAAAGCCGGAATCAGTGGTACTATTCAAATTCCTACCTCCTACTGGACTATATAAACTATGTACCAAAATATCACACAGATTTCTTGTTCTTTTGGCCACAATCATTGGTTTTTCTGGCAAAAATCTTCTCAAAACAGGGTCTGTATGGAGTACCTTCCAATGTTTTTGTAAAATCTCTCTAAATTGATACCATTTATTATGAAATGTGGTAATAAAATGTACCCCACTTTGCTTCTCAGGATCTTGAACTCTTGTTTCTCGTTTATACAGAAGATCATTTCTCTGCGTTTTCAATGCAGAGGAGTGTGACCTATAGTATGCAGCTTAGGTTATAAGGACTAATATGTATGCATTTGTATTTTCTGTTTTCAAACAGAGAGTCCGCATTTGTAATATGGATTATAAAGCCAGGGAATCTGCCTGGCGGCAGAAAGCTACTAATATGTTTAATTCTGGTGCCTCTAAATCGACTAGTGATACTTCCATATCTGATAAGGAGACTTTTAAGCAATATAGGAGTGCAATGTTTAAGAAGACAAGAATTTGGTGGACTAAGACATCTTTTGGAATTATCTGATGGCTGACATAGTTCTCCAATGGTCTGAGAATACAACTTTTTCCCACGTTTGAGTTGAATGATGAATCTCTAGTTAAAAGGTGGTCAGCAGCTGCTTCTGCTTGTTCATTGGAATTTCTCAAAATTATTATTGAAAGTAATGCTCAGTCTCTGGTGACTATTGAAAATGATTTAGAATAATTAGAACAATCAATGAAGAAGGATATAAAGAAAGATATTTTAGAAACATGGTCAAATGATCTGAATGATGACATGGAGAAATGGGAAAAAGAGATCTGTGATAGAAAAATTAAAAAATACCAAGAGATGTGACTGATTATGAGGAAAATAAAATCTTTAGGTGGCAATTCAAACAATTAAAACAACCACGGCTACGGGAATCGTCGTTCAGCTCCACTTCATCAATCTCTGAATGTAATGCATCCAGGAGTGAACGTGATGCAAACTATTTTACCAAACATAACACACTAAATGGGGGTAAACAAAGACAAGATGATCAAAAAGAAGGAAGCGGCAGCACTCATCGATCTTCAGAGCAGGTAATTCTTTATTGCATGACAATTTTCACGGCATGGGGGTGTATATACAAAGGAGTGTGAAAGCTTAAACGACGGTCATTTCAACGGGTTTGTCAATTAAGGTTGATGATAAAGGCTTTCTATTTACAGACCTTTTTAGAAAACCTACGTCAACAAACTCTTTTTTTCATGCTACTTCCGCACACCCGCCAGCAACCATTAGAGGAATTCCAACGGGACAGTTTTTGCGTGCTAAGAGAATTTGTACAAACTCTGAAGATTTTGAACGGCAGTCTGCTAACCTTAGTAGTAGATTTCGTGAAAGAGGTTTTAGTAAGAGGAATATAAAGAGAGGGTACCAGCGAGCATTGAAAACGCAGAGAAATGATCTTCTGTATAAACGAGAAACAAGAGTTCAAGATCCTGAGAAGCAAAGTGGGGTACGTTTTATTACCACATTTCATAATAAATGGTATCAATTTAGAGAGATTTTACAAAAACATTGGAAGGTACTCCATACAGACCCTGTTTTGAGAAGATTTTTGCCAGAAAAACCAATGATTGTGGCCAAAAGAACAAGAAATCTGCGTGATATTTTGGTACATAGTTTATATAGTCCAGTAGGAGGTAGGAATTTGAATAGTACCACTGATTCCGGCTTTTTTCCATGTGGAATATGCAAGGCATGTCTTAACCACATCAAGACTAGAACTTTCTCCAATTTTGGTAACACCAAAGTATATAATATCAGAAAACGTATCACAGGTGCTTCCCTTGGTGTAATTATCACGCCACTTGTCCCTGCAATAAGGTGTATATAGGACTTACCACACGCGAATTAAAAATGTGGACGCAGGAACTTTGTAGGGACATTATCAAGGCTAAAACAATCGAGGAAGAATTGACTCTCAAAACTATGCCTAGGCATTTTAAACAATTTCACCAATGTAATCCACATGGCCTGAAGATTAAAGGCATTGACTCTGTATCAATGTGGGTCAGAGGTGGTAACATTGGTAAAACACTAGCACAAGTTGAGAGTCAGTGGATCTATCGATTAGGTACTGTGGCACCACAGGGACTTAATAAAAGCTTTGGCTTTGGTGCGTTCTTGTAAGTATAAGCTGTTGGTCTCCTTTTCATATGGCAGTTTTTTTTATGGGGGGGTTATTTGTTTCATTTATTTGTGTGTATTGACAGCTATTTTTGTTTTGTTAGAAACTATTTTGTACATGTGGTCTTGCTATATACCCTTTTGCATTCCAGATGACCATTATGGAAGTTGGTATCTGTCAAAGAAGAAGATTAACTTCAAAAAATATATACATTGAATGATTTGGGTCTTACGCCCACTTATTTTTATGTGCCGTAGATTATTGGATTAATTAGAATTACTTGGTAAGTTTAATACTGGAGTCTATGGGTACTTATTATATAGTGAGGGTGGGGTGAGGTATACCATTTTTCATTTTTATAATCTGAGTCTGGGGATGCCATATGTTATATGCTGGGAAGTCTGTATTACATAATTTTTAATGTATATATTTATTTATATTTCGTGGTTTATGCACGTTATCACTTTAATATAGTTGATATTTTATTCTATTTAATTACTGATGGTGGCATATTTTGTTATATTGACATAATTAGCACTTTGATGACAGCACATATTTGCACTTTATAATATTTGGCTGTGCGCATGCGCTGTTTGGATTATTTTGAATTGTTCAATTCTGGCAGCCCATGTGATTTAATACGGTCATGCACATTATCACTTTAATATAATATAGCATACTTGATTACCATATGTTTACTATACACCTAGATTTAATACGGTTATGCACATTATCAGTTTAATATAATAACAGACTTGATTACCATATGTTTACTATACACATACACTTAGCATTTCATTTTACAGGGTTGTGCGCATGCGCTGCTTGGATTGCTCTGGATCTCCTGGCTCTGGCCACCGATGGTAACGGGTGACTTTCGCCCGGCTATGGCTGGGTGGAACGCAGGCGTTCCATTGACCGGAGGTGGGTGGTTCCTGTGTCGAGTGATCTCAGCGCCGGATGCGCCGTTATATCCCTGTCGTTGCACGTTTTCGTCATGGACACTTACATAGTTTTATCAATGGCACTGGATCGTGATTAGCTATCGGGTAGTTAAAAAGACCTCTCGCCTCCCTTGTAGACACGCCCCCGGAAGAAAAACAGGCGAAACACGTGTCGGGGTGGGAAATTACGGCAGCTTGGGCACGCTACAGGTATTATATTGATTATATGCATATATTCATGGTCCCTAGTTATTTCAAACCTTGCAGATGGTCATGATCAGCATTTTCTTTATGAGCCACTGATATAAAAGTTGCAATATTGGCAGCTTTGGCTGTAAAAAAATTATACTGGAGATTTATAATGCTTGGATCATTGATGACTTCAGATCAAGCTGCAGTTATTGTTATGGGTGCCACGTAGCGTTTATTGTATCCACTGTGACTGTTTCTGTGCCCATTTCTGTTGTTTCTTTCTAGTTCTATTTTTTAGGTACCTATATGTATTGACATGATTTTATATGGATTTTTCTTGTAAATAAAATTATAGATTTTTCTTACATTCTTTGTGCCATGAATTTGATTTGGCTTTGTGAGTACATATACTTTCATACAGAGTGTGACCTATAGTATGCAGCTTAGGTTATAAGGACCAATATGTATGCAAGATTGAAATACTGTATACCGAATGTATTCAGACAATCACATAGCTGCATTTCTTGTAAAACATTTAGAGATGTGACAAACAATGCCCCAAGTGACACAATCTTGATAAATGTTTGTTTATTCACTTCACAAACAGTTCTAAGCCTCTATATGTTTGCTGTTTGTCATTGTAAAACATTAAGGTTTACTGAAACTATGCCGGTGGTGGTTTGATCTAAATCCTTGTGGCTTTTATTTTCTAGGGGTTTATGGCCCCTCGTCTGATGACTCCATGATATCTCAGTTTCATCCAACCTTGAAAAGTGGCCACATGAAGGTGTGGGTGAAGATAGAGTTACTACATAGTGTTATTCACTATATAAGACCAGAGAAACATGACTAAGACAGATGCCAAAACTGGGGTACCTGTACATGTACAGTGTGCTGATACCTGCATAATTGGGGACGCCCATGCAGTGTAGGTAATCTCTTAGGGGTTCTCTGTCTTGGTGTTGCTTTTCTGATATTCCAGATGGATGATGTTTAAAAGCCTCTTGGTGATGATCTAACTATACTGTATGTAGTTAATCTTCATATATACATAATCACTATATTTATTTAATCTTTATATGTACTTATTAACCTGTGTATGTTAACACATACAAAAGTGTATGCACTCACACTATTCAATCATACTATATCTTGAATTTTGTAGTTTGCAATAAAATTGCCTTGTATAGCAAGTATTTGCCTTTTTTAAAGCCGTATCTGAACCTTAGTGTTAAAAACATGTCAAATAAAATTGCAAAATTCTCCTGTAAATAATTGTGCATAGAGGGAACCATCATACCATTAAAAAATATGAGAGAATTTTCCTGGGCCCATCCAGTATGTGGGTTCCAAGGCCTAATGGGGTGCATATAACTGACTATGCAGCAGGGTTCGCCTTCCTGCCAATGTATAAAACAAAGGAGTATGGAGCACACAATGCATATTGTGAAGTGGATTTTCATGGGCGCATCCACTATGTGGGTTCCAAGGCCTAATGGGGTGCATATGATTGACTATGTAACAGGGCTGGCCTTGCTGCCAATGTATAAAACAAAGGAGCAAGGAGTACAAAATGCATATTGTGAAGTGGATTTTCCTGGGCCCATCCAGTATGTGGGTTCAAAGGCTTATTGGGGTGCATATGAATTGGTAGCAGGGCAGGCCTTGAATTCAATGCAACAATTTTTCAGGAGTCCCCCCTGGACATCTTATGAGAGGGGTATTGTGGTGCATTGTAATTCTGGGCAGCCCATCCACTTACAGCGTAGGCTACAACAGCTTAGGAGACCCACTGTTTAATAATTACCCTTTAAGAAGATTAATGCCGCACCAGTAAAAATAGGCTCTGTGACTTTAAGAGTCCCTCCTTCATAAATGAAACAAGATGGGTCTGCTTATGTGTCACACACCACATGGCCAGCTAGGGTTGTTAAATGTTACAATGAGATTTCCCAGTGAATGCATTTGTAGTGGTTGAAAGCAATGTTAAAGTTGAAAAACACTTCAAAAATGCAGCGTCTGAACTAAGCCCAAGTGGGAGAGAAAATTTTCGGTCTGGGGTTAAATATTTGGCCCTATTGGCAAGTCATTAACCTGCAAAGGATGTACGTTGACATATTTCCACTCAAAACCCGTTTTGGTTTCGTTTCCATGTGTGTTTTGTGGCAATGAAAAAAATGGCATGAATCTCGGAAACAATGATTAGGGCTGTGAACTAGGAGTCAGGAATGCTTCCAGGGGCTATCCCCATGAGGTCCCTGTGTCATTTGAGCAATGTTTCCATCATTTTCAGACATTTTAACACCTTAAAAGGACCCCCGAAGGGATCGCGGTAAAAATGTTCGGGTCTCCCATAGACTTACATTGGGCTCGTTGTTCTGTCCGAGTACCCGAGTATTCCAATTTGCTCGACCCGAGCAACGAACACCCGAGCATTTTAGTGCTCGCCCATCACTAATAATGACCATCCCTAAATTATAAGACCCACACAAGTCTAACTTGGTAAATATCCTAGCACCCTGCAGTCTATCAAAGAGGTCAGAGATTAGTGGCAAATGATATTTATTTTTGATAGTGATGGTGTTCAAACCTTTGTAATCAATACAGGAATGTAATTCCTCACTCTTTTTTTGGGCAAAGAAGAAACCAGCCCCAGCAGGAGACACCGACTTCCTGATTAACCCCCTCGCCAAATTCTCCCTGATGTATTCTGACATAGCCTCAGTCTCTGGGAGAGACTAAGGGTAGACACGCCCACATGGAGGCTCTGTCCCCAGAATGAGGTCTATGGGTCAATCATAGGGGCGAAGAGGAGGAAGAGTCTCTAAGGCCTTTTTGGAAAACACATCGGCATATTGCCAGTAGTGCCTAGGTAAGGAAGATAGATCTATGGTGACCTCAGATGATCCAATCTGAACTTGGGCCTTCAGGCATTGTCCCTCACATGAACTACTCCAACTCAGTATGTTCCCAGTAACCCAATCTATACGAGGAGAGTGGCGATGCAACCAAGGTGTACTCAGAAGTGCTTCATCCATGCCCTCGGAGATGACTAAGAAGGAAATGATCTCCTGATGTTTTGGAGACATCATTAGGGTAAGGGGAATCATTTGATGGGTGATCTGGGTAGGAATAATGGACACATTAACCACTTGGATGGTGACTGGCTTAGGGAGCATCACCAAGGGAATTGCATTCCATTGAGCGAAGGGGGAAGACAGAAAATTGCACTCTGCCCTGGAATCCACGCAAGCCTCAGTAGTGTGAGTAGTCAATCCATACATCAAGGACACCTTAAAGGTTAATTTGGAGGACATGTCTGCTGTGTGTAGTGAGCCTCCTCCGATAGCAACTAGACACGGTAATTTCCCTGACACCTTTGACACTTATTGGCATAATGACCAGCCTGCCTACAAACAAAGCAGGTCGATTGTGGACATACAGGCCGGGATCTAGATTCCACCCAAGAGACCTCCATGGGCTCCACATGATCACTCAGTTGAGCCGGAGATTCCAAAGGATTGGTAAAGTTCGGAGCTAACCGAATCCTTGGTCTACACTGGGCTCACTCCAATCTTCGCTCAGCGTACCGAAGATCAGTGCGAGTGGACACAGATATTAAATCCTCTAGTGTAGTTGGAATCTCCCTAGTGGCCAAAGCAACCTTAATGTGGTCTGCAAGGCCCCTCCAAAAACAGGAATCAGGACCTTGTCTGGCCACTCCAAAACGAAAGCTAAAGTCTGGAACTGGATAGCAAACTGGCTGACCATGGAGAAGCCCTGGGTTAATGCCAGGAGTTGGACTGCAGCGTCATGGGTAACCTGAGGTCCTAGAAAGACCTGCTTCAGAGCACCCCGAAAGCGAGAGGAGCTCTGGACCACCGGATCATTACACTCTCATAGCAATGTAGCCCACTCCAAAGCTCTGTCTGTCAACAGGGACACCACATATCCCACCTTTGCCCATTCAGATGTGAAACGTAACTCCAGCTGAATCGAGCACTGGTTCACAAATCCCCTGCAAGCCTTGCTGTCCCCTGATAACTTATTGGGTAGTGGGAAGTGGGAAGTATGAGAAAGACAGTGTAAGAGTGGCAGCAGAAACCCTAATGATGGCTTTGATGGCTGCTTGTACCACTACTGCGAATAAATCCACAGCTGAAGTTGCCCACTCAAGCGTGGACAACCTGCCCTCCAGCTGCTGAATATACCATTGGAAATGCTGCTTGTCCACCATTACTAGCCAGATTCTGTCTCTAGTATACTGTTAGGGTTGGGGGATTGCACAAAATAAAATATGAATTAAAGTGCAACCCGGGTTCACCGTGCAGAGATGTAACCTGCTGCTAGTGAATGATGACAGAACCTAGCAGTGAGCGTTTTCCCTAGATACACTGAGATAACGCCACACAGTGTGTTTGGAACACTGAGTACCAAGCTCAGTTACTTCACCAAGAGGTACTCCAATTAGAACGCAAAGTGCAAAACCCTGCTCACGACACAGGGATGTAAGCACATGGATTAGACTTGCTCTACAACTAAACTGTGTCAGTAGCACACATGAATGACACAGATGCTAAGCTAATAGATAGAACCCTAAAGATGCTAGATAAAATACCCTGTTGCCTCCACTGAGAAGTAAAGCATAAGGGTTGAGCTTGCTCTGTGACTAAACTGTGCTAACCACACACATGAATGAAACAGATGCAAAGCCAAGCAGCTGGTTACCCCAGTCCTGACACTACCGAACCTGTGCCTAGCTGGCACTCAAAGCATGTAGCAGACTAGAGACTCTGTCGTAAAGTCAAGGGAACGAAATCGCATGAATGTGCAGACAGAGTGGTAGAGTATCCACCCATTCACACCAAACATAAATGATACTAGCACGCGTGCACCGCTGAGGGCCTTTTATACACAAGGCTCCATCCCAAACACTCAAGCTCAGTCGGCCGAGGCATCACCCATGGGCCAATCCGAAGCTGCCACCTCACCGGTGTAACAACCGTCTGACCACCAATGAGCAGACGCCCCATCACAGACATGCTCAGTAGGGAGATCTCTAGACTTAGACTCCCAAGCATCAAGCTGCACCTGCATACCACTGGCTACCATAGGCTTGACTGGAAAGCCAGCAGTAAGCAAACAAATACCATGAACCCGAGCAAGACACTGAGACTGACGTCTGTGCTGAGCAGCACTTGCAGCGGCCGGGCCAAAATGCGAAACCACAACACCAGGCAATGCTTGGGATCTATCCCGCGCAGTGGGAGAATCCCGACGCCTAACAGCAGGCATTTCCAATTCGTCCTGGAACATCTACAAGAGAATCAAAGTCATATCAAATTCGACAAATGTGAATTTGAACAAACCAGGATTCAATTTCTTAGATACAGTTAGGTCCATATATATTTGGACAGAGAAAACATTTTTCTAATTTTGGCTATAGACATTACCACAATTAATTTTAAACAAAACAAGTCAGATGCAGTTGAAGTTCAGACTTTCAGCTTTCTTTTGAGGTTATCCACATTAAAATTGGATGAAGGGTTTTTAATAGTTTCAGCTCCTTAACATGTGCCACCCTGTTTTTAAAGGGACCAAAAGTAATTCGACAATTAACTACAAGGCTATTTCATGGACAGGTGTGGGCATTCCCTTCGCTATGTCATTCTCAATTAAGCAGATAAAAGGCCTGGAGTTGATTTGATGTGTGGTGCTTGCATTTGGAAGGTTTTGCTGTGAAGTAAACATGCGGTCAAAAGAGCTCTCCATGCAGGTGAAACAAGCCATCTTTAAGCTGCAAAAACAGAGTGGCAAAATCTACAGTTTGGTACATCCTGAGAAAGAAAGAAAGCACTGGTGAGCTCATCAATGCAAAAAGACCTGGGCATCCACGGGAGACAACAGTGGTGGATGATCGCAGAATAAGTTCCATGGTGAAGAGAAACCCCTTCACAACAGCCAACCAAGTGAACAACACTCTCCAGGACGTCGGCATATCAATATCCAAATTTACCATAAAGAGAAGACTGCATGAAAGTAAATACAGAGGGTTCACTGCACGGTGCAAGCCACTCATAAGCATCATTAATAAAAAGGCTAGACTGGACTTTGCTAAAAAACATCTAAAAAAGCCAGCACAGTTCTGGAAGAACATTTTTTGGACAGATGAAACCAAGATCAACCTCTACCAGAATGATGGAAAGAGAAAAGCATGGCGAAGGCGTGGTACAGCTTATGATCCAAAGCATACCACATCATCTGTAAAACACGGCGGATGCAGTGTGATGGCTTGAGCATGCATGGCTGCCAGTGGCACTGGGTCACTAGTGTTTATTGATGATGTGACACAGGACAGAAGCAGCCGAATTAATTCTGAGGTCTTCAGAGACATACTGTGTGCTCAGATCCAGCCAAATGCAGCCAAACTGATTGGTCGCCGTTTCATACTACAGATGGACAATGACCCAAAACATAAAGCCAAAGCAACCCAGGAGTTTATTAAAGCAAAGAAGTGGAATATTCTTGAATGGCCAAGTCAGTCACCTGATCTCAACCCAATTGAGCATGCATTTCACTTGTTAAAGACTAAACTTCAGACAGAAAGGCCCACAAACAAACAGCAACTGAGAACCACCGCAGTGAAGGCCTGGCAGAGCATCAAAAAGGAGGAAACACAGCGTCTGGTGATGGAACAAATGGAGGAGAAAATCCAGCTTCCAAAAATATCAAAATTTATTGAAGATAAAATCCAAGATCCAAAAACATGGTTCACAGGAGAAGAAATGGCAGCATTCCATTGCCTCACGTGAAGACTGCACGTTATCCGGGCTTCCCCACAACAAATGCCTAGTAGGTGAGCTGGTTTTGCCACGTTTTTTTTTCTCTTTTGCTAGCGTCTGGTGATGTCCATGAGTTCAAGACTTCAGGCAGTCATTGCCAACAAAGGGTTTTCAATCAAGTACTAGAAATGAACATTTTATTTAAAATTATTTAATCTGTCCAATTACTTTTGGTCCCTTTAAAAACAGGGTGGCACATGTTAAGGAGCTGAAACTCCTAAACCCTTCATCCAATTTTAATGTGGATACCCTCAAATGAAAGCTAAAAGTGTGAACTTCAACTGCATCTGAATTGTTTTGTTTAAAATTCATTGTGGTAATGTCTATAACCAAAATTAGAAAAATATCTCTGTTCAAATATATATGGACCTAACTGTAGATCATCTCCCCAGAAAGTCTAAGCATGGATTTTCTTCCAAACTAAAACTGTGATTGACTGGCCTACTCCAAGAAATGTAAAAGACGCCCATCATTTTTTAGGATTTGCCAATTTCTAAGGATCATAAAAAACTTTTCAAAGATCACACCAATCACTTCACTCACAAAGAAAACCAAAGCATTTCTCTGGTTTCCAGAGGCACAGATCGATTTTGACAAACTAAAGACTCTTTTTACTTCTGCACCATTACTATTCCATCAAAATCATGAACTGACGTTTTTTGTTGAAGTAGACGCTTCAGACTCTGCAGTGGGAGCCTGTTTTGTCTCAGCAAGTTGGAGACATGATGCAGCTTCATCCATACACTTCTTTCTCATACCCTGTCATCTGCAGAAAAGAACTATGACATTGGAAATAAAATAACTTTTGGCTATTAAAGTCGCCTTCTCCAAATGGAGACACCTATTGGAAGATACGAATCATTCAGTGAATGTCCTTACTGACCACAAAAATTTAGAATTCATCAATACAGCTAAAAGATTGTCTGAAAGGTAAACATGATGGGCCTTGTTTTTTCTCCAGATTAAATTTTTTAATTTTCTATTGGCCTGGTTCATGAAACAGCAAAGCTGATGCTCTGTTCAGGACATTTGCTGAACCTCAGGACGGTGTAACACTAACTGTACCAGTTTATGCAATAAAAATTAATTGGGAATACTGGTCTCTAAAGAATCTTTAACAAAAATTAAAGATGGATTCCAAGGTTAGTATTTTTTTTAACCATCAATACTTTTTTTTAAGGAATCTGCTAGACATGAAGTACTCAAACTAATCCACAATTCTAAACTGTCAGGACATCCTGAAGTTATGGAAACTCAATAACTACTGCTTCATTTATTTTGGTGGCTTAATTTTAGGAAGGATGTGAGAGAATATGATTCCTTCTGTTTAACATATGCACAAAACAAGGCACCACGATCTTCTCTTTCCAGACTCTTTCAACCTCTTCCTGTTCCATCCAGGCTTTGGGGATCAATCTTAATGGAATTTATAGTGGACCTACCTCCTTCTAAAGAGATGACTGTGATCCTTGTCGTGGTGGACCGACTTACAAAAATAGCTCATTTCATTCCAACTAAAGGGATTCCAACCTCTGAACAAACTTCAGAATTACTGTTCAGAGTGATATTTAGGCTGCATGGAATTCCTGACTATGTAGTTTCTGATAGAGATGTTCAGTTTACAAGATTTTGGAAAAGCTTCTGTACATTCACTGTTAATCTGCCTACCACTGTCCATCCGCAATCCAATGGCCAGACTGAAGGGACTAATCGGACTCGCTAACAATACCCCTGCAGTTATATTTCCTTCCTTTAGGATGATTGGGTAGACTATTGGCAAATAGCAACTCCAAACACAGTTCTACATCCCAAAGTCCATTTATGCTAAATATGGCTTGCGTCCAGTATATATACCTATCTTCCATTTATTACCTCTATTCCTAACAGGCTCACAAAGTTGAAGGAATCCCCGAATGAACAAATGGAGATGTTAGGAAAAGCCAAAGAAGATGATAAAGAAGCAGCCCCATCTACTTATCAGGTTGGTGACAAGACGGCGACAACCGTGGCACATGCTGCAAACACGTTTCCTGCAGCGGTGCTCCAGGTGCGCCAAACGTCTGTGGAGAAAATCTAATCTACCCGAAGATTTCATCCATTATAAGTTCATGCTCAAAACATACAACTCTGCCCTTCACCTCTCCAAACAAACCTATTTCAACACCCTCATCACCTCACTGTCAAATAACCCTAAATGTCTCTTTGACACTTTCCAGTCCCTACTCAACCCAAGAGAGCAGGCCCCAACCACAGATCTCCATGCTGATGATCTGGCCAATTACTTCAAAGAAAAAATTGACCACATTCGACAGGAAATCATCTCCCAATCTCTTCATACCATGCACTGTCCTCCCTCCCCCACTGCATCTAGTTCACTCTCTGACTTTGAACCAGTTACAGAAGAAGAAGTAAGCAGGCTCCTTGCATCTTCTCACCCGACCACTTGCACCAGTGACCCCATTCCGTCACATCTCCTCCAGTCCCTTTCCCCGGCTGTCACCTCTCACCTAACAAAAATATTCAACCTTTCCCTCACTTCCAGTATTTTTCCATCCTCATTTAAGCATGCCATCATACATCCATTACTTAAAAAACCCTCCCTAGACCAAAATTGTGCCGCTAATTATAGACCTGTCTCTAATCTTCCCTTCATCTCTAAACTCCTCGAACGCCTGGTCCACTCCCGTCTTACCCGCTATCTCTCAGATAACTCTCTTCTTGACCCTCTTCAATCTGGGTTCCGCTCTTTACACTCTACTGAAACTGCCCTCACTAAAGTCTCTAATGACCTACTAACAGCTAAATCTAATGGTCACTACTCCATGCTAATTCTCTTGGATCTCCATGCTAATTCTCTTGGATCTCTATGCAGCATTCGACACTGTGGATCATCAGCTCCTCCTCACTATGCTCTGCTCCATCGGCCTCAAGGACACCGTTCTCTCTTGGTTCTCCTCCTATCTCTCTGACCGATCCTTCATTGTATGTTTTACTGGTTCCTCCTCCTCTCACCTTCCCTCCTTCCTCAAGGATCAGTCCTAGGCCCCCTCCTCTTCTCTTTGTATACTGCCCCTATTGGACAAACAATCAGTAGATTTGGTTTCCAGTACCATCTCTATGCTGACGACACCCAATTATACACCTCTTCTCCTGTTATCTCGCCAACCTTTTTAGAAAACACCAGTGATTGTCTTACCGCTGTCTCTAACATCATGTCCTCCCTCTATCTGAAACTGAACCTGTCAAAAACTGAACTCCTCGTGTTCTCTCCCTCTACTAACCTACCTTTGCCTGACATTGCCATCTCCGTGTGCGGTTCCACCATTACTCCAAAGCAACATGCCCGCTGCCTTGGGGTCATCCTTGATTCCGAGCTTTCATTCACCCCCCACATCCGATCATTGGCTCGCTCTTCTTATCTGCATCTCAAAAACATTTCTAGAATTCGCCCTTTTCTTACTTTTGACTCTGCAAAAACTCTTATTGTCTCACTTATTCATTCTCATCTGGACTATTGTAACTCTCTACTAATCGGCCTCCCTCTTACCAAACTCTCCACGCTCCAATCTGTCCTGAATGCTGCTGCCAGAGTCATATTCCTCACCAACCGTTACACCGATGCCTCTACCTTGTGCCAGTCATTACACTGGCTACCCATCCACTCCAGAATCCAGTACAAAACTACTACCCTCATCCACAAAGCACTCCATGGCTCAGCACCACCCTACATCTCCTCTCTGGTCTCAGTCTACCACCCTACCCGTGCCCTCCACTCCGCTAATGACCTCAGGTTAGCATCCTCAATAATCAGAACCTCCCACTCCCGTCTCCAAGACTTTACACGTGCTGCGCCGATTCTTTGGAATGCACTACCTAGGTTAATACGATTAATCCCCAATCCCCACAGTTTTAAGCGTGCCCTAAAAACTCATTTGTTCAGACTGGCCTACCGCCTCAATGCATTAACCTAACTATCCCTGTGTGGCCTACTAATAAAAAAAAGAAAGAACACAACCAGGTTCCCCACATCATGTTCTCTCATACACTTTATGCAGTTAATAGCCCTCTGTGTCTGTACTGCTACATACTTAGGCAGTTAACTGGTTCATGCAGCTTTACATGAACACCCGAGCCTTACACTATGGCTGGTCCAAATAACTAAAGCAATTGTTACCATCCACCTCTCGTGTCTCCCCTTTTCCTCATAGTTTGTAAGCTTGCGAGCAGGACCCTCATTCCTCCTGGTATCTGTTTTGAACTGTGATTTCTGTTATGCTGTAATGTCTATTGTCTGTACAAGTCCCCTCTATAAGTTGTAAAGCGCTGCGGAATATGTTGGCGCTATATAAATAAAAAATTATTATTATTATTATTTGGCGGTCTACTAAAAATCTGAAACATAAGCACCATCTGCTAAACTGGGTAAAAAATTCATAGGAACTTTTCATATTTCAGCACAAATTAACCAATTTGCCTTCTTTTAAAACTTCCTAACAGTCTGAAAATTCATTGATGAGGAGCTATAGCATCATTATTCAAGGATCTTTATACTTGAAACTATATTTCTTGCTAGAAAATTAGTAACTATATGGTAGATGAGGGATTCCCCACCAACACCACAGCCCTATTTAGTTTAGTTACTTCATTAGTCCCATAGGGGCGCCTAGCAGCTCTCGCCATAATTCTGGCCCAAAACATAACTCTGCGACTCCCTTACCCATGTTGCAGCATTGTTGAGACATGGTGGCCATCCAGCAACCATCCATTACTTCATCCATCTGGACCATCCAGTGTCATATGGCAGTCATCAGTAAACAAGACTGTTTTAAAATAAGTGTTTATGTATGCCTGGGCCAACTGCCACCATTTGCTTGTAAGCACCACTTAGGGGTGGTCTAAATAGTCTGATGTTTGCAGATTCTAGAGGCACCAGCAATTTCAAACACCTATTGTGTATTTTGTAATGGCATTTTTTCAGCTGCTCTCTTAATACAATTAATTTGACTGGCAGAAACCTTGCTTATTAAGCCTTTATCTGTACAAACCCGTCTGTGCTCTGTCTCAGCCACAAATCTCTTCACAGTACGATGATCACTCTTACAATATCATTACAATTTCTAGTGTTTTCATATCTTGTCCGACACATTTGATGCTTTTCAGCAGCAGAGAGATCCTTATTGTTTCCTATATTGCTTGAAATCTGTGCCCCGCTTAATAATGTGGAATATCCTTCATAAGTAATTTTCCTTTAATGGCCGCGGGGTCCTTCAGGGAAGGTGGCTTATAAGTGCCTGCTGACAGAAGATGCTGAAATGCCTCCTTACCTGCCTGTCAGATGCTGATATGATACTCTGCAATGCAGAATATCAGATCAGCGATCTGACACCATACAGTAATGTCCCAAAATAGGAAAATGTAAAAAAGTTTAAAAAAATATTAAAAAGTGTAAAAAATTCCCAAATAACGGATAAAAAAATAAACAAATATATTTCCCCCGCTGATCAAAAAGTGCAATAAAACGCGATAAAAAAATGTAAATAAAAATGGTACCGCTGAAAACGTCATCTTGTCCCGCAAAAAACAAAGCAAAAATACCTCTCAGAATGAAATAATGGAAAATATTTTTTTTTCTTTAAAATAGTTTTTATTGTGCAAAAGCTCCAAAACATACAAAAAATATAAATTGGGCATCACTGTAATCTAAGGCTACTTTCACACTAGCGTTAACTGCAATACGTCGCAATGCGTCGTTTTGCCGAAAAAACGCATCCTGCAAAAGTGCTTGCAGGATGCGTTTTTTCTGCATTGACTAACATTAGCGACGCATTTGCGACGCATTGACACACGTCGCAACCGTCGTGCAACGGTTGCGCCGTGTTGTGGCGGACCGTCGAGAGCAAAACACGTTACATGTAATGCACTTCCCCGCACCTCACAATGGGGCAGCGGATGCGCTGGAAAAATGCATCCGCTGCCCCCGTTGTGCGGCGGAGACAACGCTAGCGTCGGTGACCTCGGCCCGACGCACTGCGACGGACCGAGCCCGATGCTAGTGTGAAAGTAGCCTTACTTACTGACCCAATGAATAAAGCTGCCTTACCAGTTTTACCACACACATAACAGTATAAAAAGAGACCCAAGCAATTCCTGAATTGCTGGTTTTTGTTCATTTTGTCTTCCAAAAATTGGTATAGAAAGTGATCAAAAAATGTTATGTGCCCAAAAGTGGTACCAATAAGAACGTCAGCTCATCCTGCAAAACCCAAGCCATAACATGATTTTGTCTGATGAAATATAGAAAAATTATAGCTCTCAAAATATGGTGATGCAAAAACTAGTTTTCGCAATAAAAAGCATCTTTTAGTGTGACAGCAGTCAAACATAAAAACCCAATAAAAATCTGGTATCACTGTAATCGCACCGACCTGAAGAATAAAGTCACCTAATCACTTATACTGCACAAGGAACGGTATAAAAAATAAATAAAACCAATTCTTCACATGCTGTTTATTTTTTCATTCTGCCTCCAAAAGATTTTGGTAAGGCTCAGCATCCTTGCTTATTATGCTCACTGCTACTGAACCCCACCAAGATTCTCTATACCAATATTCACACCCAAACCACAACTTTTCAGATGCTCAGATAAAGCATATCTACCAGAATTCACATGCATCATCGCACTGCGTGCGAATCCAGGAAAATTCCTTTAAAATAATAACTAGGTGGTATACCACTCTTAAACAGATACACAAATGGCACAACTCGGTACCCGATACATGCTGGAGGTGCTGCAAAGATGAAGGAGGATTCTTCCACATATGGTGGTCCTGCCCAATTCTGCAGAGTTTTTGGAATACAATGTCCAATACTATTTCTGAAATTATAGGCAAGAAATTCACACTGACACCTGAAACGGCTTTATTAAATTTTCCAATCTGGCCTAATAATAAACTAGACTCTAAGCTAGCGGAATCTATAATTGCAGCTGGGAAATCTTTGATACCTAGATACTGGCAATACCCACAACACAACAACTTTACCACAAAATAGACCAAATCTGCCACATTGCGGAATTAGCGGCCAAGGTGAACCATTGCGTTAATAAATTCGGTGAACCTTGGCAGCCCGGGATCCTTGTTCGATGCAAACCTTTGCATTACACTACAATCTCATCATAACTAAGCATTGCTCACGTCTCCCGAATAGCTCCTCCTCCATCATCCCCCTTCCCCTACTGCGGCCCTTCCCTCCACCCTTCACCCTTCACCCTCCTACCTGTCTAGACTCTTCTTTCCCTTGCTTTGATACTTTCCTTTTTTTTAGCTATACCCTCTTTATTATCTGTCCTTAAATTTGTCTAATGAAAATAAATAATTTTGATATAATCTAGTCTTATATAACTATAAAAAATTCTAAAAGTAATACTTCTTAAACAGATCTAGCCATGTCTGATCATTTGTTGCATTAAGTTTAACTTTGTAAAGCTATTACCTATATGTGACTTCTCACACTCGGACTCTCGCTGAGCCTCCCCTTAGATGGATTATCTGATTTATGTTACTGTAATATTAGCCTTCTTCTGTTTATACTCATCTATAGGCTTTACAATACTTATATGGTTATAATATTGTCTGTGAATGTATTGTATGTCTTTCTATCTTTCTATTCATGGCTTATCATTCATTGTATGTTTTAATATTGTTAAATAAAAAGAACACTGAAAGAAAGAAGTAAGGCTTGGTGCACATTTATCCTGCGCATAGCGCCTACACCGGGGTTTCCTTGTAAATTTCTGAAATACGTGATTCAGATGGAACCTCTGGTGGAAGATTCCCTATAATGAGGCAGATGGAGGCACTGTGGATGCCATAGGACCTGTGGTCCAACGGTGTCCGTCTTTTTAGAATTGCATAAAAGTGCCGACGGCCACAGTTTTGTGCACTTCTGAATAGAAAGACAGAAAGACACCCCTGAACAGAGGCCAGACAAAGTCCAAAGTAACTCTGCTAACTCATTATGTAAATAGATCCATCAGAGGTTGCATCTGTCAGGTAACTCAGAGATTTTATATGTAAACTCTGATGTAGGTGTTCAGAGCAGAGCAATGGATAAATGTGATCATAAATGTTTTGTAAAATGTTCCCAATAAAAGCTTCAACTCAATCCATAAAAAAACAAGCCCTCACTCAGGCCTGTCATCTGTTAACAGAAATATAGGGGCTTCTACATTACTGGTAGCACAAAGGCTCCAGAACAGTGAAATGGTTCCTAACCCCCAGAAAAAAAAATTGAGCAGATTTTCTGCTCCCAAATGCAAATGCCCCCTCCCTTCTGAGCCCCAGTGTGCCTAAACCACATTCAGCACCCACATGTTGGTCATTTCTGTGGTGATGAGAGCCCCGTGACTTACGGATGTGTGTCTCGAGAAACATGAGCTGGACATAATGTACTGGTAACTACAGCATACTGGTCACTACAGCCTACTACTCACTACAATGGCAGTTTTAAATTTTCACTCAGCAACATCCACTGCTTCCTGTTTCTGGGGGGGATTCTTCTTTTCTAGCACTTAGGGCCTCTTTATATGTAGTCCGCAAACTAGTCTAGGAAAATATGTGATCCAGGAGGCAAATAGCGCTCCGTCCCTCCCGAGTCTCTCCGTATGGCTTAGAAGTACTATACAGCCACATATGGGGTATTTCTACATTCAATATAAATTGTGGGACAAGTTTTGGTGCCAGTTTTACCATTTTCCAGAATGAAAATGTAAAATTTGGGACTAACACAATTTTGGTTGTAGAAATGTAAATTATTTTTTCTTCACTGCCCAATTGTATGAAATTCTGTGACACACCTGTGGTGTCAATATAATCTCTGCAACCCTAGATTAATTAATTGCAAGTTGTGGTTTGTAAAATGAGGTCACTTATGGTGGGTTCTTCTGTTCTGGCATCTCAGGGGCTCTGCCAATGTGACATGGCACTCTCAAACAAGTGCAGCAAAATCAGCACTGTAATATGGCACAACTTCCCTTCTGAGCTTTGTACTGTGCCCCAAAAGTAGTTTTCGACCACATATTATTATTATTATTATTATTTATTGTTATAGCGCCATTTATTCCATGGCGCTTTACAAGTGAGGAGGGGTATACATAATAAAAACAAGTACAATAATCTTGAACAATACAAGTCATAACTGGTACGTACAGGAGGAGTGAGGACCCTGCCCGCGAGGGCTCACAATCTACAAGGGATGGGTGAGAATACAGTAGGTGAGGATAGAGCTGATCGTGCAGCGGTTGGTTGATCGGTGGTTACTGCAGGTTGTAGGCTTGTCGGAAGAGGTGGGTCTTCAGACTCTTTTTGAAGGTTTCGATGGTGGGCGAGAGTCTGATGTGTTGTGGTAGAGGGTTCCAGAGTAGGGGTGATACGCGAGAGAAATCTTGTATACGATTGTGGGAAGAGGAGATAAGAGGGGAGTAGAGAAGGAGATCTTGTGAGGATCGGAGGTTGCGTGTAGGAAAGTACCGGGAGATGAGGTCACAGATGTAAGGAGGAGACAGGTTGTGGATGGCTTTGTACGTCATGGTTAGGGTTTTGTACTGGAGTCTCTGGGCAATGGGGAGCCAGTGAAGGGATTGACAGAGGGGAGAGGACGGAGAATAGCGGGGGGACAGGTGGATTAGTCGGGCAGCAGAGTTTAGAATAGATTGGAGGGGTGCGAGAGTGTTTGAGGGGAGGCCACAGAGCAGGAGGTTGCAGTAGTCAAGACGAGAGATGATGAGGGCATGGACTAGGGTTTTTGCAGATTCTTGGTTTAGGAATGAACGGATTCATGCAATATTTTTGAGTTGAAGTCGGCAGGAAGTGGAAAGGGCTTGGATATGTGGTTTGAAGGAGAGATCAGCGTCACATATGGTGTACAGTGTACTCAGGAGAAATTGCAAAACAATTTTTGGGGTCCATTTTCCCCTCTTACCCTTGTAAAAAAAAAAATTTGTAGCTGAAAAAGATTTTTGCTGGAAAAATTGAATGTTTGCATTTTCACAGCTTAACCCCTTCATGACCCAGCCTATTTTGATCTTAATGACCTGGCCGTTTTTTGCAATTCTGACCAGTGTCCCTTTATGAGGTAATAACTCAGGAACGCTTCAACGGATCCTACCGGTTCTGAGATTGTTTTTTCGTGACATATTGGGCTTCATGTTAGTGGTAAATTTAGGTCGATAATTTCTGCGTTTATTTGTGAAAAAAACGAAAATTTCGCAATTTTCACATTTTGAATTTTTATTCTGTTAAACCAGAGAGTTATGTGACACAAAATAGTTAATAAATAACATTTCCCACATGTCTACTTTACATCAGCACAATTTTGGAAACAAAATTTTTTTTTGCTAGGAAGTTATAAGGGTTAAAATTTGACCAGTGATTTCTCATTTTTACAACAAAATTTACAAAACCTTTTTTTAGGGACCACCTCACATTTGAAGTCAGTTTGAGGGTTCTATATGGCTGAAAATACCCCAAAGTGACATCATTCTAAAAACTGCACCCCTCAAGGTGCTCAAAACCACATTCAAAAAGTTTATTAACCCTTCAGGTGTTTCACAGCAGCAGAAGCAACATGGAAGGAAAAAATGAACATTTAACTTTTTAGTCACAAAAATGATCTTTTAGCAACAATTTTTTTATTTTCCCAAGGGTAAAAGGAGAAACTGGACCACGAACATTATTGTCCAATTTGTCCTGAGTACGCTGATACCTCATATGTGGGGTAAACCACTGTTTGGGCGCACGGCAGGGCTCGGAAGGGAAGGAGCGCCATTTGACTTTTTGAATGAAAAATTGGCTCCAATCTTTAGCGGACACCATGTCGCGTTTGGAGAGCCCCCGTGTGCCTAAACATTGGAGCTCCCCCACAAGTGACCTCATTTTGGAAACTAGACCCCCCAAGGAACATATCTAGAAGCATAGTTAGCACTTTAAACCCCCAGGTGCTTCACAAATTGATCCGTAAAAATGAAAAAGTACTTTTTTTTCACAAAAAAATTATTTTAGCCTCAATTTTTTCATTTTCACATGGGCAACAGGATAAAATGGATCCTAAAATTTGTTGGGCAATTTCTCCTGATTTCCCCGATACCTCACATATGGGGGTAAACCACTGTTTGGGCACATGGTAAGGCTCGGAAGGGAAGGAGCGCAATTTGACTTTTTGAATGAAAAATTATCTCCATCGTTAGCGGACACCATGTCGCGTTTGGAAAGCCCCTGTGTGCCTCAACATTGGAGCTCCCCCACAAGTGAGCCCATTTTGGAAACTAGACCCCCCAAGGAACTTATCTAGAAGCATAGTGAGCACTTTAAACCCTCAGGTGCTTCACAAATTGATGCGTAAAAATGAAAAAGTACTTTTTTTTCACAAAAAAATTATTTTAGCCTCAATTTTTTCATTTTCACATGAGCAACAGGATAAAATGGATCCTAAAATTTGTTGGGCAATTTCTCCTGAGTACGCCGATGCCTTATATGTGAGGGTAAACCACTGTTTGGGTGCACGGCAAGGCTCGGAAGGGAAGGCGCGCCATTTGACTTTTTGAATGGAAAATTAGCTCCAATCGTTAGCGGACACCATGTCGCGTTTGGAGAGCCCCTGTGTGCCTAAACATTGGAGCTCCCCTACAAGTGACCCCATTTTGGAAACTAGACTCCCCAAGCAACTTATCTAGATGCATAGTGAGCACTTTAAACCCCCAGTTGCTTCACAGAAGTTTATAACGCAGAGCCATGAAAATAAAAAATAATTTTTCTTTTCTCAAAAATGATTTTTAGCCCGGAATTTTTTATTTTCCCAAGGGTAACAGGAGAATTTGGACCCCAAATGTTGTTGTCCAGTTTGTCCTGAGTACGATTATAACCCATATGTGGGGGTAAACCACTGTTTGGGCGCACGGCAGGGCTCGGAAGGGAAGGCATGCCATTTAACTTTTTGAATGGAAAATTAGCTCCAATCATTAGCGGACACCATGTCGCGTTTGGAGAGCCCCTGTGTGCCTAAAAATTGGAGCTCCCACACAAGTGACCCCATTTTGGAAACTAGACCTCCCAAGGAACTAATCTAGATGTGTGGTGAGCACTTTGAACCCCAAAGTGCTTCACAGAAGTTTATAACGCAGAGCCATGAAATAAAAAATAATTTTTCTTTTCTCAAAAATGATTTTTTAGCCCACAATTTTTTATTTTCCCAAGGGTAACTGGAGAAATTGGACCCCAAAAGTTGTTGATCAGTTTCTCCTGAGTACGCTGATACCCCAAATGTGGGGGTAAACCACTGTTTGGGCACACGTCGGGGTTCGGAAGGGAAGTAGTGACGTTTTGAAATGCAGACTTTGATGGAATGCTCTGTGGGCGTCACGTTGCGTTTGCAGAGCCCCTGATGTGCCTAAACAGTAGAAACTCCCCACAAGTGATCCCATTTTGGAAACTAGACCCCCCAAGGAACTTATCTAGATGCATATTGAGCACTTTAAACCCCCAGGTGCTTCACAGAAGTTTATAACGCAGAGCCGTGAAAATAATAATAAATGTGTTTTCTTTCCTCAAAAATATTTTTTAGCCCAGAATTTTTTAATTTTCCCAAGGGTAACAGGAGAAATTTGACCCCAAGAGTTGTTGACCAGTTTCTCCTGAGTACGCTGATACCCCATATGTGGGGGAAAACCACTGTTTGGGCACATGCCGGGGCTCGGAAGGGAAGTAGTGACGTTTTGGAATGCAGACTTTGATGGAATGCTCTGCGGGCGTCACGTTACGTTTGCAGAGCCCCTGATGTGCCTAAACAGTAGAAACCCCCAACAAGTGACCCCATTTTGGAAACTAGACCCCCCAAGGAACTTATCTAGATAGTGGTGAGCACTTTGAACCCCCAAGTGCTTCACAGAAGTTTACAACGCATAGCCGTGAAAATAAAAAATAATTTTTCTTTCCTCAAAAATGATGTTTTAGCAAGCAATTTTTTATTTTCACAAAGGTAACAGGAGAAATTGGACCCCAATAGTTGTTGCCCAGTTTGTCCTGAGTACACTGATACCCCATATGTGGGGGTAAACCACTGTTTGGGCACAAGTCGGGGCTCGGAAGGGAAGTAGTGACGTTTTGAAATGCAGACTTTGATGGAGTGGTCTGCGGACATCACATATTCCATTTGCAGAGCCCCTGATGTGCCTAAACTGTAGAAACCCCCCACAAGTGACCCCATTTTGGAAACTAGACCCCCCAAGGAACTTATCTAGATGTGTGGTGAGCACTTAGAACCCCCAAGTGCTTCACAGAAGTTTACAACGCATAGCCGTGAAAATAAAAAATAATTTTTCTTTCCTCTAAAATTATGTTTTAGCAAGCAATTTTTTATTTTCGCAAGGGTAACAGGAGAAATTGGACCCCAATAATTGTTGCCCAGTTTGTCCTGAGTATGCTGGTACCCCATATGTGGGGGTAAACCACTGTTTGGGTGCACGTCGGGGCTCGGAAGGGAGGGAGCACCATTTGACTTTTTGAACGCAAGATTGGCTGGAATCAATGGTGGCGCCATGTTGCGTTGGAGACCCCTGATGTGCCTAAACAGTGGAAACCCCTCAATTCTAACTCCAACACTAACCCCAACACACCCCTAACCCTAATCCCAACTCTAGCCATAACCCTAATCACAACCCTAATCCCAACACACCCCTAACCACAACCCTAACCCTAATCCCAACCCTAACCCTAACCCCAACCCTAACCACAACTTTAACCCCAACACACCCCTAACCCTAACCACAAGCCTATTCTTAACCCTATTTCCAACCCTAGCCCTAATTCCAACCCTAACTTTAATTCCAACCCTAAGGCTATGTGCCCACGTTGCAGATTCGTGTGAGATTTTTCCGCACCATTTTTGAGAATGCGGATTTCCAGTGTTTTTTATGCGGATTTCACCTGCGGATTCCTATTGAGGAACAGGTGTAAAACGCTGCGAAATCCGCGCAAAGAATTGACATGCTGTGGAAAATACAACGCAGAATTTCTGCGTTGTATTTTCTGCACCATGGGCACAGCGGATTTGGTATTCCATAGGTTTACATGGTACTGTAAACCTGATGGAACACTGCTACGAATCCGCAGCGGCCAATCGGCTGCGGATCCACAGCCAAATCCGCACCGTGTGCACATAGCCTAATTCTAACGCTAACCCTAGTTCATATTTTCTTTATTTTATTATTGTCCCTACCTATGTGGGTGATAAAGGGGGGGTTCATTTACTATTTTTTTATTTTGATCACTGTGATAGGTTTTATCACAGTGATCAAAATGTAGCTGGAACGAATCTGCCAGCCGGCAGATTCGGCGGGCGCACTGCGCATGCGCCCTCCATTTTGGAAGATGGCGGCGCCCGTGGAGAAGACGGACGGACACCGGGAGGCTCGGTAAGTATGAGGGGGGGGATCGGAGCACGGGGGGTGATCGGAGCACGGGGGGTGGGATCGGAGCACGGGGGGAGCGGACAGGACGACGGAGGGGAGCGGAGCACAGGATTGAGGACTGGGGAGGAGATCGGTGGCGGTGGGAGGGACAGATCAGGGTTTCCAGCCATGGCCAAAGATATTACAGCATCGGCCATGGCTGGATTGTAATATTTCACCAGTTTTCATATTGAAATATTACAAATCGCTCTGATTGGCTGTTTCACTTTCAACAGCCAATCAGAGCGATCTTAGCCATGGGGGCGTGAAGCCACCCCCCTGGGCTGAAGTACCTCTCCCCCTGTCCCTGCAGATCGGGTGAAATTGGAGTTAACCTTTCACCCGATCTGCAGGGACGCAATCATTCCATGACGCCACATAGGTGTCACAGGTCGGATTGGCACCGACTTTCATGACTCCTACGTGGCGTCATGGGTCGGGAAGGAGTTAACATTATAAACTTCTTTGAAGCACCTGGGGGTTCAAGTTGTTCAATACACATCTAGATAAGTTCCCAAAGGGTTCTAGTTTCCAAAATGGTGTCACTTGTGGGGGGTTTCCATTGTTTAGGCACATCGGGGGCTCTCCAAACGCGACATGGCATCCGCTAATTATTCCAGTAAATTTTACTTTCAAAAAGTAAAGTTTCTCTCTTTTCCTTCCAAGCCCTGCCATGCACACAAACAGTTGCTTTCCTCCACATATTGGGTATTTGTGCACTCAGAAGAAATTGCACAACAAATTGTATGAAGCAATTTCTCCTTTTTACCCTTATTCAAAATGCAAAATTTGGAGCTAAAAAAATATTATTTGGGAAAAAGATGATTTTTTTTTTCAATTTCACGGGTCTACGTTATAAACTTCTGTGAAGCACCTGTGCATGCAATGTGCTCAATACACATCTAGATAAGTTCCCCAAGGGGTCTAGTTTCCAAAATGATGTCACTTGTTAGGGGTTTCCACTGTTTAGACACATCAGGGGCTTTCCAAACGCGACGCGACATGGCATCTGCTAATTATCCAGCATATTTTGCATTCAAAAAGTTAAATGGCCTTCCCTTGCCAGGACACGTGGTATGATCAGGCAATGTTACTGCATTTGTTAGACACAGCCATTGCACAGTACACAGCAGGGGAACATTTGAGGCTACTTTCACACTAGCGTCATGCACTGCACATCGCTATGCGTTGTTTTGGAGAAAAAACGCATCCTGCAAAAGTGCTTGCAGGATGCGTTTTTTCTCCATTGACTTGCATTAGCGACGCAGTGCGACGCATTGCCACACGTTGCAACCGTCATGCAACGGTTGCGTCGTGTTGCGTTGGACCGTCGCCACCAAAAAACGTTGCTTGTATTGTTTTTTGGTGCGTCATTCCTGTCTTTTCCGACCGCGCATGCGCGGCCGGAACTCCGCCCTCGCCTCCCCGCAACTCACAATGGGGCAGCGGATGCGTTGAGAAACAGCATCCGCTGCCCCATTGTGCGGCGCATTCACTGCTAGCGTCGGTATGTCGCAACGACGCAATTCGTCGTGCGTCGTCCGACGCTAGTGTGAAAGTAGCCTAAAAGATTATCTCTGCTCAGGGACAATTGTTTTAACACATCCAATTGTAGAACTTATTTTTAATACAAGATCTATTAATTAAAATGTACTTTGTTAGCGGGAAAACCCATTTAATTCCTAATCCATTATTGCTGTAATAAATGCCCAATCGACTATTTGTTCATTCTGTTGCTATACTGATATCTCTCAGGTGACTCAGATACTGAACTTTATGCTGAATGACAAATGCGTCTCCACCTTCCCTTATCAGCTGATTTCAGAGTTCTGTGACTGTGGCTTTTCAGTCCTAATCTTTCATTGTTACTGAAATTTACCAGGTTTCTTAGTAATCACATTGCCAATATCCTTAAAGACTGGGTGGAGATAGAGTGGGTATGGAAAGTATTTATACCACTTTACATTTTTCACTCTTTGTTTCATTGCAGCCATTTAGCAAATTCAAAAAAGTTCATTTTTTCCCATTACTGTACACTCTGCACCCCATCTTGACTGAAAAAACAGAAATGTAGTAATTTTTGCAAATTTATTAGAAAAGAAAAACTGAAATTTCACATGGTCATAAGTATTCAGACTCTTTGCTCAGTATGGAGTAGAAGCACCCTTTTGAGCTAGTACAGCCATGAGTCTTCTTGGGAATGATGCAACAAGTTTTTCACACCTGAAATTGGGGATCCTCTGCCACTCTTCCTTGCAGATCTTCTCCAGTACCGTCAGGTTGGATGGTGAACGTTGGTGGACAGCCATTTTTAGGTCTCTCCAGAGATGCTCAATTGGGTTTAAGTCACGGCTCTGGCTGGGCCAGTCAAAAATGGTCACAGAGTTGTTCTGAAGCCACTCCTTTGTTGTTTCAGCTGTGTGCTTAGGGTCATTATCTTGTTGGAAGGTAAACCTTTTGCCCAGTCTGAGGTACAGAGCACTCTGGAAGAGTTTTTCTTCCAGGATATCTCTGTATTTGGCCACATTCATGTTTCCTTCAATGACAACCAGTCGTCTTGTTCCTGCAGGTGAAAAACACCCTGTTACGCTCGCACCTAGGCTGGATGGCGCGACTGGGGGATTGTGGCCCCACTGTGCCACAAACCAGACTACCTTGGAAGGGCGTGACTAAGCAGCTACCTTGGTGTTCACTGGAGCCTCTGATGGTGAGGTCAGGCTGGTGGGGCAGGTAGTTGCAAGGTACCACTCCAGGGCGGTGTCTGGCTGTGGCAGCTGATCCCACTGAGGGACTGAACGCTATAAACTGGTGCGAGCAAGTGCAGAGGAGCAAGACTGGTACTCTGGCAGGCACGACTGGCACTCTGGCAGGCAGGCGAGTACGGCTGCCACTCTGGCAGGAAGTCGGATGCGGCTGGCACTCTGGCAGGCAGGCGGGCACGGCTTGCACTCTGGCAGGCAGGCCGGCATGACTAGCACTCTTGGCAGGCAGGCGGACGCAGCTGGCACTCTAAGCAGGCAGGCAGTCACAGAACACACTGAAAGAATCGGGATGGTAATGGGTAGGGAAGGAACGAGTAGGGAACAGATAGGAACCAGTTCACACTGGAGGGACAGGAAATGTTAGGAACCAGTTCAGACTGGAGGGACATGAACTGCTTGAGAAGACACAGGAACACAGGCAGGTAGGAGTAGGATAAGGGAGCAGGTAGGAACCAGTACAGACTGGAGGGACAGACTAGAAGGACAAGGACACACAGGGCGCGAAGCTGAAGCAGAACAAAGTGGAACCGCAGGAGGCGAAGCAAAGCAGGACCGCAGAAGGCGGAACAGAATCACAGGAGGTGGAGCAGAGCAGAGCCGTAGAAGGCGGAGCAGAGCAGAGCCGCAAGGTGCGCAGCAAAGAGCAGATCCACAGAGCGCGGAGCAAAAAGCAGAACCACAGGACATGGAGCAAAGAGCAGAGCCACAGGATCCAGAGCAAAGGGCAGAGCCGCAGGACGTGGAGCAAAGGACCGAGCCGCAGGTTGCAGAGCAAGGAGTAGAACCGCAGGATGTAGAGCAAAGGACAGAGCCACAGGACGCAGAGCCGCAGATTGCGGAGCAAAGAGCAGAGCTGCAAGTAGCGAGATGGGACTGAACACAAGGGAACACATAGTGAGATAGGGAAGGCTACAGATAGGGATACAAATGGACACAGGTATAGGAAATAGTTCAGACAGGGTCAGGTACAGGACAAGGCACAGGAACAAGGACTCAGGCCAGGGTATGAAGCCCCACTGGGTGCTAGAAACGAGAGATAAAGCAAGACAGGACCTGGCACCTCAGCAGCAAGACACTAATAGAGGAAGTACGTTGCTCAGGCATCCCCCTAGTAGTGGGAAAGCCTTAAGTACCTGAGGCCTCTTGGTAATTGGTTGGGGACACCTTAGGAAGGTGCACTGTCATGATCTCAATGGCAAGAGAACATAGCATAAGCATATATAGGAACTAGCTCTTGGAAGATGGGAACTGAGCTGACCATGAACTAAACCTAACGCACAACTAGCAGTGGCCGGGTAGCATGCCTACGTTGATTCTAGATGCCCAGCCCAGCCGGAGGACTAAATAAAGCTAGCAGAGGAAAATATTAGTCCTAGCTCACCTCTAGAGAAATACCCCGAAAGGAGACAGAGGCCCCCCACATGTATTGGCGGTGAGTTGAGATGAAATAACAAACGTAGTATGAAAATAGGTTTAGCAAATTTGAGGTCCACTTACTACATAGCAGAAGACAGAAAGGGAACTTTCATGGTCAGCTGAAAAGCCTATCAAAAACACCATCCAGAAATTACTTTAAAACTCTGGCATTAACTCATAACACCAGAGTGGCAATTCCCGTTCACAAGAGCTTTCCAGACACAGTAACGAAACTACAGCTGTGAACTGGAACAAAATGCAAAAACAAACATGGACAAGAGTCCAACTTATCTAGTAGTTGTCTAGGAGCAGGAACAAGCACAGAGAGGCTTCTGATAACATTGTTGACCGGCAAGCAACTAACAGAGCAGCAAGGTTATATAGCGACTCCCACATCTTGATGGGAACAGGTGAACAGAGAAGATGAAGACACCAGTTCAATTCCACCAGTAGCCACCGGGGGAGCCCAGAATCCAAATTCACAACAGTACCCCCCCCTCAAGGAGGGGGCACCGAACCCTCACCAGAACCACCAGGGCGATCAGGATGGGCCCTATGAAAGGCACGAACCAGATCGGAGGCATGAACATCAGATGCATTCACCCAAGAATTATCCTCCTGGCCGTATCCCTTCCACTTGACCAGATACTGGAGTCTCCGTCTGGAAACACGAGAGTCCAAGATTTTCTCCACAACGTACTCCAACTCACCCTCAACCAACACCGGAGCAGGAGGCTCAACGGAAGGCACAACCGGTACCTCATACCTGCGCAATAATGACCGATGAAAAACGTTATGAATAGAAAAGGATGCAGGGAGGTCCAAACGGAAGGAAACAGGGTTAAGAATCTCCAATATCTTATACGGGCCGATAAACCGAGGCTTAAACTTAGGAGAAGAGACCCTCATAGGGACAAAACGAGAAGACAACCACACCAAATCCCCAACAGAAAGCCGAGGACCAACACGACGGTGGCGGTTGGCAAAAAGCTGAGTCTTCTCCTGGGACAACCTCAAATTGTCCACCACCTGCCCCCAGATCTGATGCAATCTCTCCACCACAGCATCCACTCCAGGACAATCCGAAGATTCCACCTGACCAGAGGAAAATCGAGGATGAAACCCCGAATTACAGAAAAACGGGGACACCAAAGTGGCAGAGCTGGCCCGATTATTGAGAGCGAACTCCGCCAATGGCAAAAAAGCAACCCAATCATCCTGGTCAGCAGACACAAAACACCTCAGATATGTCTCCAGGGTCTGATTAATCCGCTCGGTCTGGCCATTCGTCTGAGGATGGAAAGCGGACGAAAAAGATAAATCTATGCCCATCCTAGCACAGAATGCCCGCCAAAATCTAGACACGAATTGGGTCCCTCTGTCAGAAACGATATTCTCAGGAATACCATGCAAACGAACAACATTTTGAAAAAACAGAGGAACCAACTCGGAAGAAGAAGGTAACTTGGGCAGAGGAACCAAATGGACCATCTTAGAAAAACGGTCACACACCACCCAGATGACAGACATCTTCTGAGAAACAGGCAGATCTGAAATAAAATCCATCGAGATGTGCGTCCAAGGCCTCTCAGGAATAGGCAAGGGCAACAATAATCCACTAGCCCGAGAACAACAAGGCTTGGCCCGAGCACAAACGTCACAAGACTGCACAAAGCCTCGCACATCTCGTGACAGGGAAGGCCACCAGAAGGACCTTGCCACCAAATCCCTGGTACCAAAAATGCCAGGATGACCTGCCAACGCAGAAGAATGAACCTCAGAGATGACTCTACTGGTCCAATCATCAGGAACAAACAGTTTATCAGGTGGGCAACGATCAGGTCTCTCCGCCTGAAACTCCTGCAAGGCCCGCCGCAGGTCTGGAGAAACGGCTGACAATACCACTCCATCCTTAAGGATACCTGTGGGCTCAGAGTTACCAGGCGAGTCAGGCTCAAAACTCCTAGAAAGGGCATCCGCCTTAACATTCTTAGAACCCGGTAGGTATGACACCACAAAATTAAACCGAGAGAAAAATAATGACCAGCGCGCCTGTCTAGGATTCAGGCGCCTGGCGGTCTCAAGATAAATCAAATTTTTGTGGTCAGTCAATACCACCACCTGATGTCTGGCCCCCTCAAGCCAATGGCGCCACTCCTCAAAAGCCCACTTCATGGCCAAAAGCTCCCGATTCCCAACATCATAATTCCGCTCAGCGGGCGAAAATTTACGGGAAAAGAAGGCACAAGGCCTCATCACGGAGCAGTCAGAACTTTTCTGCGACAACACTGCCCCAGCTCCGATCTCAGAAGCGTCGACCTCAACCTGAAAAGGTAGAGCAACATCAGGCTGACGCAACACAGGGGCAGAGGAAAAACGGCGCTTAAGCTCCCGAAAGGCCTCCACAGCATCAGGGGACCAATCAGCAACATCAGCACCCTTCTTAGTCAAATCGGTCAATGGCTTAGCAATATCCGAAAAACCAGCAATAAATCGACGATAAAAGTTAGCAAAGCCCAAAAATTTCTGAAGACTCTTAAGAGAAGAGGGCTGCGTCCAATCACAAATAGCTTGAACCTTGACAGGATCCATTTCAATGGAAGAGGGGGAAAAAATATATCCCAAAAAGGAAATCCTCTGTACCCCAAAAACACACTTAGAACCCTTCACACACAAAGAATTAGACCGCAAAACCTGAAAAACCCTCCTGACTTGCTGGACATGAGAGTCCCAGTCATCCGAAAAAATCAGAATATCATCCAGATACACAATCATAAATTTATCCAAATAATCGCGAAAAATATCATGCATAAAGGACTGGAAAACTGACGGAGCATTAGAAAGACCAAAAGGCATCACTAAATACTCAAAGTGGCCCTCGGGCGTATTAAATGCGGTTTTCCACTCATCCCCCTGCCTGATTCGCACCAAATTATACGCCCCACGAAGGTCAATCTTAGAGAACCACTTGGCCCCCTTTATGCGAGCAAACAAATCAGTCAGCAACGGCAATGGGTATTGATATTTAACAGTGATTTTATTCAAAAGCCGATAATCAATACATGGTCTCAAAGAGCCGTCTTTTTTTGACACAAAGAAAAAACCGGCTCCTAAGGGAGATGACGATGGACGAATATGTCCCTTTTCCAAGGACTCCTTTATATATTCTCGCATAGCAGCATGTTCAGGCACAGACAGATTAAATAAACGACCCTTTGGGTATTTACTACCCGGGATTAAATCTATGGCACAATCGCACTCTCGGTGCGGAGGTAACGAACCAAGCTTGGATTCTTCAAAGACGTCACGATAGTCAGACAGGAACTCAGGAATTTCAGAGGGAATGGATGATGAAATGGAAACCACAGGTACATCCCCATGAGCCCCCTTACATCCCCAGCTCAACACAGACATAGCTCTCCAGTCGAGGACTGGGTTGTGAGATTGCAGCCAAGGCAATCCTAGCACCAAATCATCATATAGATTATACAGCACCAGAAAGCGAATAATCTCCTGGTGATCCGGATTAATACGCATAGTTACTTGTGTCCAGTATTGTGGTTTATTATTAGCCAATGGGGTGGAGTCAATCCCCTTCAGAGGAATAGGAGTCTCCAAAGGCTCTAAATCATACCCACAGCGTTTGGCAAAGGACCAATCCATAAGACTCAAAGCGGCGCCAGAGTCGACATAGGCGTCCGTGGTAATAGATGACAAAGAGCAAATCAGGGTCACAGATAGAATAAATTTAGACGGTAAGGTGCAAATGGAAACAGATTTACCAAGCTTTTTAGTGCGCTTAGAGCATGCTGATATAACATGAGTAGAATCACCACAATAGAAACACAACCCATTTTTCCGTCTAAAATTCTGCCGCTCGCTTCGGGACAGAATTCTATCACACTGCATACTCTCTGGCGACTTCTCAGTGGACACCGCCAGATGGTGCACTGGTTTGCGCTCCCGCAAACGCCTATCGATCTGAATAGCCATTGTCATGGACTCATTCAGACCCGCAGGCACAGGGAACCCCACCATAACATCCTTAATGGCATCAGAGAGACCCTCTCTGAAAGTCGCCGCCAGGGCGCACTCATTCCACTGAGTAAGCACAGACCATTTACGGAATCTTTGGCAGTAAATTTCCGCTTCATCTTGCCCCTGAGATAGGGACATCAAAGTTTTTTCTGCCTGAAGCTCCAAATGAGGTTCGTCATAAAGCAACCCCAAGGCCAGAAAAAACGCATCCACATTGAGCAACGCAGGATCCCCTGGTGTCAATGAAAAAGCCCAGTCTTGAGGGTCGCCCCGGAGCAAGGAAATCACAATCCTGACCTGCTGTGCAGGGTCTCCGGCAGAGCGAAATTTCAGGGACAAAAATAATTTGCAATTATTTCGAAAATTCTGAAACCCAGATCTATTCCCCGAGAAAAATTCCGGCAAAGGAATTCTCGGCTCAGATACAGGTGCATGACAAACAAAATCTTGCAAATTTTGTACCTTCGTGGCGAGATTATTCAAACCTGCAGTTACACTCTGAAGATCCATTACAAACAGGTGGACACAGAGCCATTCAAGGGTTAAGAGGAGGTAAGAAGCAGCTAGACAGCAATTAAGGGCTAGGCAGCAAAACTCTGAGGGGAAAAAAAAAAATTTCCCTTCAACACTTCTTTTTCTCCTGCTTCAGCCCAAACAATTAACACTTTGCGGGCCGGTCAAACTGTCATGATCTCAATGGCAAGAGAACATAGCATAAGCATATATAGGAACTAGCTCTTGGAAGATGGGAACTGAGCTGACCATGAACTAAACCTAACGCACAACTAGCAGTGGCCGGGTAGCATGCCTACGTTGATTCTAGATGCCCAGCCCAGCCGGAGGACTAAATAAAGCTAGCAGAGGAAAATATTAGTCCTAGCTCACCTCTAGAGAAATACCCCGAAAGGAGACAGAGGCCCCCCACATGTATTGGCGGTGAGTTGAGATGAAATAACAAACGTAGTATGAAAATAGGTTTAGCAAATTTGAGGTCCACTTACTACATAGCAGAAGACAGAAAGGGAACTTTCATGGTCAGCTGAAAAGCCTATCAAAAACACCATCCAGAAATTACTTTAAAACTCTGGCATTAACTCATAACACCAGAGTGGCAATTCCCGTTCACAAGAGCTTTCCAGACACAGTAACGAAACTACAGCTGTGAACTGGAACAAAATGCAAAAACAAACATGGACAAGAGTCCAACTTATCTAGTAGTTGTCTAGGAGCAGGAACAAGCACAGAGAGGCTTCTGATAACATTGTTGACCGGCAAGCAACTAACAGAGCAGCAAGGTTATATAGCGACTCCCACATCTTGATGGGAACAGGTGAACAGAGAAGATGAAGACACCAGTTCAATTCCACCAGTAGCCACCGGGGGAGCCCAGAATCCAAATTCACAACAGTGCACACAGTCTCTGTAAGAAACAGGAAGTACAGGGCCACCGTTCTAAGCATACTGCCAGGAAGTATGAAGCAAGCAAGGACATGAGGCCCACAGAATGGAGCCGGCGGAGGACAGAACTTACAGCATGGCCCGGAGTGGTGAGTAAGAGGGGAGATGGGAAGCCATGCAGTGATGCTGGCAGGGATGTTTCGTACCCCCGTAGCATGAGGCTGCCACCACGATGTTTCACTGTTGGGATTGTATTGGGCAGGTGATGAGCAGTGCCTGGTTTTCTCCACCCATACCACTTAGAATTATCACCAAAAAGGTCTATCTCCATCTCATTAGACCAGAGAATCTTATTTCTCATAGTCTGGGAGTCCTTCATGTGTTTTTTAGCAAACTCCATGCAGGCTTTCATATGTCTTGCACTGACATATGGCTTCCGTCCAGCTACTCTCCCATAAAGGCTCGACTTGTGGAGGGTTGCAGTGATAGTTGACTTTGTGGAACTTTCTCCCATCTCCCTACTGCATCTCTGGAGCTCAGCCACAGTGTTCTTGGGGTTCTTCTTTACCTCTGTCACCAAGGCTCTTCTACCACAATTGCTCATTTTGGCTGGACAGTCAGGTCTAGGAAAGCTTCTGGTGCTCCCAAACATCTTCCATTTAAGGATTATGGAGGCCACTGTGCTCTTAGGAACCTTGAGTACTGCAGAAATTCTGTTGTAACCTTGGCCAGATCTGTGTCTTGCCACAATTCTGTCTCGGAGCTCCTTGGCCAGTTCCTTTGACCTCATGATTTTCATTTGGTCTGACATGCACTGTGAGCTGTAATGTCTTATATAGACAGGTGTGTGCCTTTCCAAATCAAGTCCTATCAGTTTAATGTGTTTAATTAAACATAGCTGGACTCCAATTTAGGAGTAGAACCATCTCAAGGAGGATCACAAGGAAATAGACAGCATGTGACTTAAAAATGAATGTCTGAGCAAAGGGTCTGAATACTTATGACCATGTGATATTTCAGTTTTTCTTTTTTATTAAATTTGCAAAAATGCAAAGTGCATATTAATGTGAAAAAAATAACTTTCTTGAATTTACCAAATGGCTGCAATGAAACAAAGAGTGAAAAATTTAAAGGGGTCTGAATACTTTCCGTACCCACTGTATGTCGCAATAAGGCCATTTGCATGAGGCATATTTATAAAGGGAATCTGTCACCAGGTTTTCTATACCCCATCTTAGAGCAGCATTATGTGTTCACATAGGCCCCAATTCCAGGCGTGCATAACTTACAGGGCTGCTTGCTGTAGTTTTAATAAAATCACCATTTTATCTGCTGCAGATCTACCACTTCTCTGAATGCTGAGCTCTGTATAACTTTACCAACACTACTGATTGTCAGAAAGCTGCCAATCTGTGATGGCGGTGTGGTTTAACTACATAGCAGCAGGTTAACCAGTCCCTCAGTGACAATCTGCTGAAAAAACAGTGATTTTATCAAAACTACAGGAAGCAGTCCAATAACTGACACGGGTGTCAGGGTCTCTATCTTTATATTATTATGATCTCAGATTGAGTGGCAAAAACCTGTCAGCAGATTAACTTTAAGTCTTAACACACATAATGTATTATTACTAGTGTTGAGCGATACCTTCCGATATCGGAAAGTATCGGTATCAGAAAGTATCGGCCGATACCGGCAAAAATATCGGATCTCGCCGATACCGATACCCGATACCAATGCAAGTCAATGGGATGAAAATATCGGAATTAAAATAAACCCTTTCTTTCCTTGTAGGTTCATTCTACATGAAGGAAAACAACTAAGAATAATGTAGGATGTATTGGGGGAGGTGGCGGAGACATTAAAGGCATAGAGGTTTAGCTCAATCAAATAGAATAGCAGGAATTTTAAAAAAAATTTTAAGACGTTCGGAGTTACAAAGATATTGACCATGTTAAGATTTTTTTTATTTTGTCAGATATTGATGTTTCACTACTTCCACGCCCTTCACCCTCTTTTTTACTTCTCCCACACTTTCTTCTTCATCATCATCAGCATCTTTGACATCAAGTTCTTCTTCACCTTATTCATCTTCTTCTTCATCTTCTACCTATAATTTTTTTTTGTTACATTGTTCATATTCTTTTTATTTAACTATTATTCTTCTTCATATTCAACTTCTTCATCATATTCTTATTTGTGACAGGCATTCCCGTAGTTGTTATCTATAAAAGTTTGAAGATTACACCTTCCGTTCTGCCTGTCACAAAACAGTTAGATTTGTCCGCGTTCAGTTTGGCCTGCAGCATCAGGCTTTATCCAGGGGCACCACGAGGAGGAACGGACTCACCCCCATACACTGCTTAGTCTTCTTCTGCTTATAATTTAGAAAATATCTTTTGCTCTGATATTTAGTGTTATGCTTAATGTTCTTCTGCTCTTTGTTCTGCAGCCTCTTGTTCTTCTGCTTCTCGGTCTCCCATGTCGTCGTCGTCGTCTCCAGGGTCATCGTCTCTGGGGTCGTCATCATCGGGGTGGTCTTCAGGGTCATCGTCTTTAGGGTCGTCGTCATCTCAGTGGTTGTCGTCTCTGGTGTCTTCGTCATCTTAGGGGTAGTCTTCCGGGTCATCGTCTTTAGGGTCTTGAACTTGGAAATGTAGCAGAAGGTACAAGAAGGCTGAGAAAATGCCGAGAAACAGCTGATGGAACTGGAACTCGGATGGCTACCCGAAGGTCCAAGAGCCAATGGAACTACCGAGGACCAGCTGACGTTACTGGAACCCGGTTACTAAGCAGGAGGTACCCGTGCCTGAAAGCACTACCAAGGACCACCTGACATTGGTGGAACTCGGATACCCAGAGGGAGGCACCTAAGCCAAAGGCTCTGCCCGGAAGCAGCTGACGGTACTGGAACCAGGATGGGGAGCAGAAGGTACAAGAGCAAAAGACACTGCCGAGAACCAGCTGACGGTACTGGAACCCGGATGGGTAGCCGAAGGTCCAAGAGCCAATGGAACTACCGAGGACCAGCTGACATTACTGGAACCCGGTTACTAAGCAGGAGGTACCCGTGCCTGAAAGCACTACCAAGGACCACCTGATGTTGGTGGAACTTGGATACCCAGAGGGAGGCACCTAAGCCAAAGGCTCTGCCCGGAAGCAGCTGACGGTACTGGAACCAGGATGGGGAGCAGAAGGTACAAGAGCAAAAGACACTGCCGAGAACCAGCTGACGGTACTGGAACCCGGATGGGTAGCCGAAGGTCCAAGAGCCAATGGAACTACCGAGGACCAGCTGACGTTACTGGAACCCGGTTACTAAGCAGGAGGTACCCGTGCCTGAAAGCACTACCAAGGACCACCTGACGTTGGTGGAACTCGGATACCCAGAGGGAGGCACCTAAGCCAAAGGCTCTGTTGTGAATTCGGTTTGTGGGCTCCCCCGGTGGTCTGTTATGGTAGTGTCTCTTATGTGCCTTCCTCCATCTCTGATTACCTGTCGCCACCCTCTTGGGGAGTTTCCTATTTAAGGCTGCTTGGCTGTTAGTCACATGCCGGCCAACAATGTGCTAGTAGCATTCTGTTGCATTCACCTGCCTCAAGTTCCAGTTCAGCTAAGTTGAATTTTGTTTCTTGTTTTGCTATTTTTGTCCAGCTATCTGCAATGTGACTCTTCAGTGCTGGAAGCTCTTGTGGACAGAAAATTACTACTCCAGTGGCATGAGTTGTCACTGGAGTTTAAAGTAATTTCTGGATGGTGTTTTTGAATAGTGATTTTTAGGTCGACCGTGAAGTAACTCTTTCCTGTCCTTCTGCTATCTAGTAAGCGGACCTCACTGTGCTAAATCTGCTGTTCATCCTACGTATGTCATTTCCTCTGAACTCACCGTCAATATCTGTGGGGGCCTACTATCATCTTTTGGGGTTCCTCACTGGAGGTAAGGCAGGCCTGTATGTTCCTCTTATAGGGGTAGTTAGATCTCCGGCTGGCGCGTGGTGTCTAGGGCATCGTAGGTACATCCCCCGGCTACTGTAAGTGTTGGGTCAGGTTCAGGTCACGGTCGACCTTAGTTTCCATCACCCGAGAGCTAGTCCGTTTTGTATTTTTTTCCCATGGTCATTGGGGTAACCATAACAGTTTGGCCGGCCTGTAAAAAATCTATGTGTTAAAATATGCACTAAAGTAGGAAGGAGAAGAAAAGGTTTTTTTTTTTTTTCTGTGTTTGAAAGTGCACCTTAGTTTGATCATTTGTATTCCTTGCTTAAACTGCAGTCTTCAGCCTTTTTTTTCTCCTCTCCTCTTAACCTCTGAATGCTTGGGTTACACCCATTTGAAACATGGATCCACAGAGTTTAGTTGCGGGTTTGAATAAACTTGCGACAAAAGTACAGAACCTACAAGATTTTGTTATACGTGCTCCAATGTCTGAACCTAAGATTCCTCTGCCTGAATACTTTACCGGAGACAGATCCCGGTTTTTGAGTTTCAGAGAAAATTGCAAATTGTTTTTGTCTCTGAGATCTCACTCTGCTGGTGATCAGACTCAACAAGTTAAAATTGTTATCTCTCTACTGCGCGGCGACCCACAAAGTTGGGCATTTGCATTATCGCCAGGGGATCCTGCGTTGTTAAATGTAGATGCGTTTTTTCAGGCTCTGGGGTTGCTTTATGAAGAACCTAATTTGGAGATTTTGGCTGAGAAAGCCTTGATAGCTCTTTCCCAAGGGCAAGATGAAGCTGAGATATACTGCCAGAAATTCCGTAAATGGTCGGTGCTTACTAAATGGAATGAGTGCGCTTTAGCAGCTAATTTCAGAGAAGGTCTCTCTGATGCCGTGAAGGATGTCATGGTGGGGTTCCCTGTGCCTACAGGTCTGAATGATGCCATGAAATTGGCTATCCAGATTGATCGGCGTTTGCGGGAGCGCAAATCTGTGCACCATATGGCGGGGTCTTCTGAGGAAGAATCTGTGCACCATATGGCGGTATCTTCTGAGCAAAAACCTGTGCACCATATGGCGGTGTCTTCTGAGCAAAGACCTGTGCACCATTTGGCGGTGACCTCTGAAAAGGCATTAGAGCATATGCAATGCGATCGTGTTTTGTCTAGAGGCGAACGTCAAAATTACAGGCGCAAAAATGGATTGTGCTTCTACTGTGGAGATCCAGCTCATGTTATATCAGCATGCTCTAAACGTATAAATAAGGTTGATAAAAAGGTTGATAAATCTTTTTCTACAGGTACCTTGCAGTCAAAATTTCTTTTGTCCGTGACATTGATTTGTACCTTATCATCTGTGACTGTGAATGCTTATGTGGATTCTGGCGCCGCTCTGAGTCTCATGGATTGGTCCTTTGCCAAGCGTTGTGGGTTTGATTTGGAGCCGTTGGAAGTTTCTATTCCCCTGAAGGGTATTGATTCTACACCTTTGGCTAGCAATAAACCACAATATTGGACACAAGTGACTATGCGTCTTACCCCAGACCATCAGGAGATTATTCGTTTCCTTGTATTATATAACCTACATGATGTCTTAGTGCTTGGATTACCATGGTTACAGATTCATAATCCCGTCTTGGACTGGAAATCTATGTCTGTGTTGAGCTGGGGATGTCGGGGTATTCATGGGGATGCACCTTTGGTTCCTATTTCTTCATCTACTCCCTCTGAGATCCCAGCATTTCTGTCAGATTTTTATGATGTCTTTCAAGAGCCTAAAGTTGATTCTCTCCCTCCCCACAGAGAGTGTGACTGCGCTATTGAATTGATCCCCGGTAGTAAATTTCCTAAGGGTCGCTTGTTTAATTTGTCTGTACCTGAACATACTGCTATGCGGGAGTATATCAGAGAATCCTTGGAAAAGGGTCATATTCGCCCCTCGTTGTCTCCACTAGGGGCAGGATTTTTCTTTGTAGGTAAAAAGGATGGTTCATTGAGACCTTGTATCGACTATCGACTTTTGAATAAGATTACAGTTAAATACCAGTACCCGTTACCTTTACTGACTGATCTGTTTGCTCGTATAAAGGGGGCTAAGTGGTTCACTAAGATCGATCTACGTGGTGCGTATAATTTGGTGCGGATTAAGCAGGGGGATGAGTGGAAGATCGCATTTAATACGCCTGAAGGCCATTTTGAGTATTTGGTAATGCCTTTCGGTCTCGCAAATGCCCCTTCCGTTTTTCAGTCCTTTATGCACGATATTTTCCGTGAATATCTGGATAAGTTTATGATTGTGTATTTGGATGATATTCTTGTTTTTTCGGAGGACTGGGAATCTCACGTTCAACAGGTCAGGAGAGTTTTTCAGGTTTTGCGAGCTAATTCTCTTTTTGTAAAGGGCTCAAAGTGTAGTTTTGGAGTTCAGAGAATTTCCTTTTTGGGATATATTTTTTCCCCTTCATCTATGGAGATGGACCCTGTCAAGGTCCAGGCTATTTGTGATTGGATGCAACCTACTTCTTTGAAGAGTCTGCAAAAGTTCTTGGGTTTTGCTAATTTCTATCGCCGATTTATAGCGGGTTTTTCTGCCATTGCTAAACCTTTGACTGATTTGACCAAAAAGGGTGCTGATGTTGCTAATTGGTCCTCTGCGGCTGTGGAGGCCTTTCAAGAGCTTAAGCGCCGCTTTTCTTCCGCTCCTGTGTTGCGCCAACCTGATGTGTTACTTCCGTTCCAGGTTGAGGTGGATGCTTCGGAGATCGGAGCAGGTGCAGTTTTGTCGCAGAAAGATCCTGACTGCTCAGTAATGAGACCATGTGCGTTTTTCTCCCGAAAGTTTTCGCCCGCTGAGCGAAATTATGATGTGGGAAATCGGGAACTTCTGGCCATGAAGTGGGCGTTTGAGGAGTGGCGTCATTGGCTTGAGGGTGCTAGACACCAGGTGGTGGTCCTCACTGACCACAAGAATCTAATTTATCTTGAGTCGGCCAGGCGTCTGAATCCTAGACAGGCGCGCTGGTCGTTGTTTTTCTCCCGATTTAACTTTGTGGTGTCATATCTGCCTGGGTCCAAGAATGTGAAGGCGGATGCCCTCTCTAGGAGTTTTGAGCCTGACTCGCCTGGTGATTCCGAACCTACCGGCATCCTGAAGGATGGGGTGATATTGTCAGCTGTCTCCCCAGACCTGCGGCGTTCTTTGCAGGAGTTTCAGGTGGATAGGCCTGATCGCTGTCCGCCTGGTAGACTGTTTGTCCCTGATGATTGGACCAGTAGAGTTATCTCGGAGGTTCATTCTTCCGCGTTGACAGGTCATCCTGGAATTTTTGGCACCAGGGATTTGGTGTCTAGGTCCTTCTGGTGGCCTTCTTTGTCTCGAGATGTGCGCATGTTTGTGCAGTCTTGTGATGTTTGTGCTCGGGCCAAGCCCTGCTGTTCTAGGGCCAGTGGGTTGTTGTTGCCCTTGCCTATTCCTAAGAGGCCTTGGACGCACATCTCTATGGACTTTATTTCTGACCTTCCGGTTTCTCGTAGGATGTCTGTCATCTGGGTGATTTGTGACCGTTTTTCCAAGATGGTTCATTTGGTACCTTTACCCAAGTTGCCCTCCTCCTCTGAGTTGGTTCCTCTATTTTTTCAGAATGTGGTGCGTTTGCATGGTATTCCTGAGAATATAGTGTCTGACAGGGGTACTCAGTTTGTGTCTAGATTTTGGCGGACGTTCTGTGCCAGGATGGGTATCGATTTGTCTTTTTCGTCTGCATTCCATCCTCAGACTAATGGCCAGACTGAGCGTACTAATCAGACCTTGGAGACTTACTTGAGGTGTTTTGTGTCCGCTGATCAGGATGATTGGCTTGACTTTTTGCCATTGGCAGAGTTTGCCCTTAACAATCGGGCTAGTTCTGCCACTTTGGTTTCTCCATTTTTTTGTAATTCAGGGTTTCACCCTCGGTTTTCGTCCGGTCAATTGGAGTCTTCGGATTGTCCTGGAGTGGATGCTGTGGTTGATAGGATGCATCAGATTTGGGGACAGGTTGTGGACAATCTGAAGTTGTCCCAGGAGAAGACTCAACAGTTCACTAATCGTCATCGGCGTATTGGTCCTCGTCTTTGTGTTGGGGACCTGGTGTGGCTGTCTTCTCGATTTGTTCCTATGAAGGTCTCGTCTCCTAAGTTTAAGCCTCGGTTTATCGGCCCTTATAGGATTCTGGAGGTTCTTAATCCTGTGTCCTTTCGTTTGGACCTCCCAGCATCTTTTAATATCCATAATGTTTTCCATCGGTCATTATTGCGGAGGTATGAGGTACCGGTTGTTCCTTCTGCTGATCCACCTGCTCCTGTGTTGGTTGAGGGTGAATTGGAGTATGTGGTGGAAAAGATCTTGGACTCCCGTGTTTCCAGACGGAAACTTCAGTATCTGGTTAAGTGGAAAGGTTATGGCCAGGAGGATAATTCTTGGGTGACAGCATCCGATGTTCATGCTCCCGATTTGGTTCGTGCATTTCATAGTGCTCATCCAGGTCGCCCTGGTGGTTCTGGTGAGGGTTCGGTGCCCCCTCCTTAAGGGGGGGGTACTGTTGTGAATTCGGTTTGTGGGCTCCCCCGGTGGTCTGTTATGGTAGTGTCTCTTATGTGCCTTCCTCCATCTCTGATTACCTGTCGCCACCCTCTTGGGGAGTTTCCTATTTAAGGCTGCTTGGCTGTTAGTCACATGCCGGCCAACAATGTGCTAGTAGCATTCTGTTGCATTCACCTGCCTCAAGTTCCAGTTCAGCTAAGTTGAATTTTGTTTCTTGTTTTGCTATTTTTGTCCAGCTATCTGCAATGTGACTCTTCAGTGCTGGAAGCTCTTGTGGACAGAAAATTACTACTCCAGTGGCATGAGTTGTCACTGGAGTTTAAAGTAATTTCTGGATGGTGTTTTTGAATAGTGATTTTTAGGTCGACCGTGAAGTAACTCTTTCCTGTCCTTCTGCTATCTAGTAAGCGGACCTCACTGTGCTAAATCTGCTGTTCATCCTACGTATGTCATTTCCTCTGAACTCACCGTCAATATCTGTGGGGGCCTACTATCATCTTTTGGGGTTCCTCACTGGAGGTAAGGCAGGCCTGTATGTTCCTCTTATAGGGGTAGTTAGATCTCCGGCTGGCGCGTGGTGTCTAGGGCATCGTAGGTACATCCCCCGGCTACTGTAAGTGTTGGGTCAGGTTCAGGTCACGGTCGACCTTAGTTTCCATCACCCGAGAGCTAGTCCGTTTTGTATTTTTTTCCCATGGTCATTGGGGTAACCATAACAAGGCTCTGCCTGGAACCAGCTGACGGTACTGGAACCATGATGGGGACCTATTCAAGCTTGTCTTCTTACAGCCCCAACTAGTGGTGTTGGAGCAAAGGGTCAGCAGGGGGAGCAGAGAGTAGGCCGAAGCCTGCACTGGAGGCATTTGGAGGTCTGTTGTGTCTGCGTGGCATTTGCAGGACATGTTGCCAGCTACACAGAAGGGGAACGGCTGGCGGTGCTGAACCTCACTGACACATTGGCTGGTGTTTTTCTCTGTGCAGCTAGCACTTCCGGGTGCCAACTGGCGGTGTTAGAGCCCAGGGTCAGCAGGAGGAGAGGGAGCAGAGTGTAGGCCGAAGCCTGCACTGGAGGCATTTGGAGGTCTGTTGTGTCTGCGTGGCATTTGCAGGACACGTTGCCAGCTACACAGCAGGGGAACAGCTGGCGGTGCTGAACCCCACTGACAGAGTGGCGGGTGTTTTGCTCTTTGCAGCCAGCACTTCCGGGCACCAACTGGCAGTGTTAGAGCCCAGGGACAGCAGGAGGAGAGGGAGCAGAGAGTAGGCTGAAGCCTAATTGAACCAATTTTAAAGGTAACCTTTAACCCCCCCTCAGGTGTTACAAACTAGAAGAGCCACACCTTGGGCAGCAGTAATGCTGCCCAAGTCAAAGGTTGCTCTTTTAATTTTGTTCCTTGCACACGCTGAATGAAACACGTACCACATTTAGGCCCTTATACAGTCAAAACTGTCTTGGAGGAGGGAGTTCCCTTCTTAATGAGACGCAGCACAGCTGGCAAAAATACCACCTTGGTGCTTGGCGTGGCCTCCTGAGCATCGCATTTTGCTGTACAGGAGTCTGCGCTGTTGCGTTATCCCTTGGCCATGCGCTGTCCGTCTTCTGACATCATTTGATGTCGGCTGGTGCGGTTCACGATGCCCATGAATCCCAGCCCAGCAGTGTCTTTACATTGTTTCACACTGCGGGGCTGGGATTCATGGCCTTGTGCAGTACATATGTTCGCCTCTCACTCGCGTCCTTACACCTGCTTCAGACTGTGCGACGTCAGCTGATCCCTTATCGCATGCCACGGCCATGAAGCCGCACAGTCTGAAGAAGGCGGAAGGAGATGAGTGACAGGCGAACATATGCACTGCTCATGCCCATCAATCACACCCTCGCAGTCAAAATAAATAAGACACCGAGGGGCGTTGTGTCGGGCAGGGCGGCCGCAGAGGCGCAGCCAGCCAAACAATGATGTGAGAAGACAGGTAGCGCTACCAAGGGGGGTACAGCATGTCATTACAAAGGAAAGTCACACCTGAGGGACGTTTTAATGGTCTCCGGGGAAACATTTTAGACGTGTTCAGTTCCACGTGTGCAAGGAGAATAAGTTTATGAGCCACCTTGCACAAATGCAGCATGACTGCTGTACAAGGTGGCTGTAATACATACAAACGCCTGGGGGGGGACAGGTTCCCTTCAATTTCAGTTCTTGTGTCTGCGTGGCTTTTGCAGGACACGTTGCCAGCTACACAGCAGGGGAAGAACTGGCGGTGCTGAACCCCACTGACACATTGGCTGGTGTTTTTCTCTGTGCAGCTAGCACTTCTGGGCGCCAACTGGTGGTGTTAGAGCCCAGGGTCAGCAGGAGGAGAGAGAGCAGAGTGTAGGCCGAAGCCTGCACTGATGGCAGCTTTGTGTCTGCGTGGCTTTTGCAGGACATGTTGCCAGCTACACAGCAGGGGAACAGCTGGTGGTGCTGAACCCCACTGACAGAGTGGTGGGTGTTTTGCTCTGTGCAGCCAGCACTTACGGGCGCCAACTGGCGGTGTTAGAGCCCAGGGTCAGCAGGAGGAGAGGGAGCAGAGTGTCGGCCGAAGCCTAATTGAACCAATTTTAAAGGTAACCTTTAACCCCCCCTCAGGTGTTACAAACTAGAAGAGCCCCACCTTGGGCAGCAGTAATGCTGCCCAAGTCAAAGGTTGCTCTTTTAATTTTGTTCCTTGCACACGCTGAATGAAACACGTACCACATTTAGGCCCTTAAACAGTCAAAACTGTCTTGGAGGAGGGAGTTCCCTTCTTAATGAGACGCAGCACAGCTGGCAAAAATACCACCTTGGTGCTTGGTGCGGCCTCCTGAGCATCGCATTTTGCTGTACAGGAGTCTGCGCTGTTGCGTTATCCCTTGGCCATGCGCTGTCCGTCTTCTGACATCATTTGGTGTCGGCTGGTGCGGTTCGCGATGCCCATGAATCCCAGCCCAGCAGTGTCTTTACATTGTTTCACACTGCGGGGCTGGGATTCATGGCCTTGCGCAGTACATATGTTCGCCTCTCACTCGGGTCCTTACACCTGCTTCAGACTGTGCGGCGTCAGCTGATCCCTTATCGCATGCCACGGCCATGAAGCCACACAGTCTGAAGAAGGCGGAAGGAGATGAGTGACAGGCGAACACATGCACTGCTCATGCCCATCAATCACACCCTCGCAGTCAAAATAAATAAGACACCGAGGGGCGTTATGTCGGGCAGGGCGGCAGCAGAGGCGCAGCCAGCCAAACAATGATGTGAGAAAACAGGCAGCGCTACCAAGGGGGGTGCAGCGTGTCATTACAAAGGAAAGTCACACCTGAGGGACGTTTTAATGGTCTCAGGGACACATTTTAGACGTGTTCAGTTCCACGTGTGCAAGGAGAATAAGTTTATGAGCCACCTTGCACAAATGCAGCATGACTGCTGTACAAGGTGGCTGTAATACATACAAACGCCTGGGCGGGGGACAGGTTCCCTTCAATTTCAGTTTTTCAGTTCTTGCGTCTGCGTGGCTTTTGCAGGACACGTTGCCAGCTACATAGCAGAGGAACAGCTGGCGGTGCTGAACCCCACTGACACACTGGCTGGTGTTTTTCTCTGTGCAGCTAGCACTTCCGGGTGCCAACTGGCGGTGTTAGAGCCCAGGGTCAGCAGGAGGAGAGGGAGCAGAGTGTAGGCCGAAGCCTGCACTGGTGGCAGCTTTGTGTCTGTGTGGCTTTTGCAGGACACGATGCCGGCTACACAGCAGGGGAACAGCTGGCGTTGCTGAACCCCACTGACACATTGGCTGGTGTTTTTCTCTGTGCAGCTAGCACTTCCGGGCGCCAACTGGCGGTGTTAGAGCCCGGGGTCAGCAGGAGGAGCAGAGTGTAGGCCGAAGCCTGCACTGGAGCAAGTTGAAAGGGAACCTTTAACCCCCACCCCAGGCGTTTGTTGCTGAAAGAGCCATCTTGTACAGCACTAATGATGCAAAAGGAAAAGGTGGCTCTTTTAATTATGCTTCTTTCAAAGGCTGAACTAGACACTTATGAAATGTGTCCCCTCACACCGTTAAAACGTCCCGGAGGTGGGACTTTCCTTTGTAATGTGACGCAGCCCAGCCATCATTCCTACCCCCTTGGCGCCGTGCGCCGCCTCCTCAACGTTGTTTGATTCTGTCACGGAGCCTGCGCTGTTATGTTATCCCTTGGCCAGGCACACTTAGCGCTGCCCATCTTCTGACATCATTTGGTGTCAGTCTGGTGGCGCCTGTGCGGCCGCGCTGGCCGAGATCCCGCCTCGCAGTGTCGTCTAATGTAATCCCACCGCGGGCCTGGGATCCATGGCCATGCGCAGTGCATATCCTCGCCTCTCACTCCCCTCCCTCCGGCTTCTTCAGACTGTGCGGTGTCATGGCCGTGGCATGCTATTAGGGATCAGCTGATGGCGCACAGTCTGAAGAAGGTGGAGGGAGATGAGTGAGAGGCGGAGGTGAAGATATGCACTGCGCATGCCCATGGATCCCAGGCCCGCAGTGTGATTAAATCAGAAGACACTGCGAGGCGGGATCTCGGCCAGCGCGGCCGCACAGGCGCAGCCAGCCTGAACACCAAATGATGTCAGAAGACGGGCATCTCAAAGTGTGCCTGGCCAAGGGATTACATAACAGCGCTGGCTCCGGGACAGAATTAAACAACGCGGAGGAGGCGGCGCACATCGCCAAGGGGGAAGGAGTGACGGGTGTGCTGCGTCACATTACAAAGGAAAGTCCCACCTCTGGGATGGTTTTACGTTATCAGTGGACACACTTTAAAAGTGTTAAGTTCTGCGCGTGCAAGGAGCTAAACAAAAATAGTTACCTTTTCCTTGTGCAGCATAACTGCTGCACAAGGTGGCTATTTCAGTAACAAACGCCTGGGGGAGGGACAGGTTCCCTTAAATTTCAGTAGTTGTGTCAGCGTGGCGGTCGCAGGACACATTGCCGGCTACACAGCTGGGGATCAGCTGACGTTACTGTAACCCAATAACACTGGGTCATGTGTTTTGACTGTGCAGATGGCACTTCTGAGCATCAACTGGCAGTAGGGTTGAGCGAAACGGGTCATTCATTTTCAAAAGTCGCCGACTTTTGGCAAAGTCGGCGTCTCATGAAGCCGAGCCGATCCCAGCGTTGCATCGGCCATGCGGTACGCGACTTTCGCGCCAAAGTCGCGTTTCAATGACGCGAAAAGCGCCATTTCTCAGCCAATGAAGGTGAACGCAGAGTGTGGGCAGCGTGATGACATAGATCTCAGTCCCCACCATCTTAGAGAAGGGCATTGCAGTGATTGGCTTGCTTTCTGCGGTGTCACAGGGGCTATAAAGGTGGCGTTCCTGCCGACCGCCATCTTACTGCTGCTGATCTGAGCGTAGGGAGAGGTTGCTGCCGCTTCTTCAGAAGCAGGGACAGTGATAGGCAGGGTACATAAAGCTGCAAACCGCTTGTGCTGTAGCGATTTCCACTGTCCAACACCACCTTTTGTTTGCAGGGACAGTGGAAGCTAAATTTTTTTTTCCTCAGCGCTGTCGCTCATTGGGCTGCCCTAGAAGGCTCCCTGACCCTGATAGCTGCGTTGCTGTGCCTGTGTGTGTACGACGCTGTGCAAACCAACTGCTTTTTTCAAAGCACAAATCCTCTTGTTCCTTCCTTTCTGCACAGCTATCTTTTTTGTTTGTCCACACTTTTTATTTAATTTGTGCATCAGTCCACTCCTTATTGCTGCCTGCCATACCTGGCTGAGATTACTGCAGGGAGATAGTAATTGTAGGACAGTCCCTGTTTTTTTTTTTATATTTTTGTGGGAGATTAAGATTGGCATTTCTGCTAGAGTGCCATCCTTGTGTGTGCCATCTCTCACTCAGTGGGCCATAGAAAGCCTATTTATTTTTTTGCTTGATTTGGGTTCTAAAATCTACCTGACAAAAAATCACTACATCAATCAGTGGGAGAAAAATATTGGCCTCAGGGCTTGTGTGCCACTCCTGACTCCTGTGTGTGCCGTCTCTCACTCAGTGGGCCATAGAAAGCCTATTTATTTTTATTATTTGTTTTCTAAAGTCTCCCTGAAAAAAAAAAAAAAATTCAAACAGTGGGAGATTAATATTGCCCTTTCTGCTTGTGTGCCACTCCTGACTCCTGTGTGTGCCATCTCTCACTCAGTGGGCCATAGAAAGCCTATTTATTTTTATTATTTGGTTTCTAAAGTCTCCCTGAAAAAAAAAAAATAAATTCAAACAGTGGGAGATTAATATTGCCCTTTCTGCTTGTGTGCCACTCCTGACTCCTGTGTGTGCCGTCTCTCACTCAGTGGGCCATAGAAAGCCTATTTATTTTTTTGCTTGATTTGGGTTCTAAAATCTACCTGACAAAAAATCACTACATCAATCAGTGGGAGAAAAATATTGGCCTCAGGGCTTGTGTGCCACTCCTGACTCCTGTGTGTGCCGTCTCTCACTCAGTGGGCCATAGAAAGCCTATTTATTTTTATTATTTGTTTTCTAAAGTCTCCCTGAAAAAAAAATAAAAATTCAAACAGTGTGAGATTAATATTGCCCTTTCTGCTTGTGTGCCACTCCTGACTCCTGTGTGTGCCATCTCTCACTCAGTGGGCCATAGAAAGCCTATTTATTTTTATTACTTGGTTTCTAAAGTCTCCCTGAAAAAAAAAAAAAAAAAATTCAAACAGTGGGAGATTAATATTGCCCTTTCTGCTTGTGTGCCACTCCTGACTCCTGTGTGTGCCGTCTCTCACTCAGTGGGCCATAGAAAGCCTATTTATTTTTATTATTTGTTTTCTAAAGTCTCCCTGAAAAAAAAAAAAAAATTCAAACAGTGGGAGATTAATATTGCCCTTTCTGCTTGTGTGCCACTCCTGACTCCTGTGTGTGCCGTCTCTCACTCAGTAGGCCATAGAAAGCCTATTTATTTTTATTATTTGGTTTCTAAAGTCTCCCTGAAAAAAAAAAAAAAATTCAAACAGTGGGAGATTAATATTGCCCTTTCTGCTTGTGTGCCACTCCTGACTCCTGTGTGTGCCGTCTCTCACTCAGTGGGCCATAGAAAGCCTATTTATTTTTTTGCTTGATTTGGGTTCTAAAATCTAAATGACAAAAAATCACTACATCAATCAGTGGGAGAAAAATATTGGCCTCAGGGCTTGTGTGCCACTCCTGACTCCTGTGTGTGCCGTCTCTCACTCAGTGGGCCATAGAAAGCCTATTTATTTTTATTATTTGGTTTCTAAAGTCTCCCTGAAAAAAAAAAAAAAAATTCAAACAGTGGGAGATTAATATTGCCCTTTCTGCTTGTGTGCCACTCCTGACTCCTATGTGTGCCGTCTCTCACTCAGTGGGCCATAGAAAGCCTATTTATTTTTATTATTTGGTTTCTAAAGTCTCCCTGAAAAAAAAAAAAAAAATTCAAACAGTGGGAGATTAATATTGCCCTTTCTGCTTGTGTGCCACTCCTGACTCCTGTGTGTGCCGTCTCTCACTCAGTGGGCCATAGAAAGCCTATTTATTTTTTTGCTTGATTTGGGTTCTAAAATCTACCTGACAAAAAATCACTACATCAATCAGTGGGAGAAAAATATTGGCCTCAGGGCTTGTGTGCCACTCCTGACTCCTGTGTGTGCCGTCTCTCACTCAGTGGGCCATAGAAAGCCTATTTATTTTTATTATTTGTTTTCTAAAGTCTCCCTGAAAAAAAAAAAAAAATTCAAACAGTGTGAGATTAATATTGCCCTTTCTGCTTGTGTGCCACTCCTGACTCCTGTGTGTGCCATCTCTCACTCAGTGGGCCATAGAAAGCCTATTTATTTTTATTATTTGTTTTCTAAAGTCTCCCTGAAAAAAATAAAATAAATTCAAACAGTGGGAGATTAATATTGCCCTTTCTGCTTGTGTGCCACTCCTGACTCCTGTGTGTGCCGTCTCTCACTCAGTGGGCCATAGAAAGCCTATTTATTTTTTTGCTTGATTTGGGTTCTAAAATCTACCTGACAAAAAATCACTACATCAATCAGTGGGAGAAAAATATTGGCCTCAGGGCTTGTGTGCCACTCCTGACTCCTGTGTGTGCCGTCTCTCACTCGTGGGCCATAGAAAGCCTATTTATTTTTATTATTTGTTTTCTAAAGTCTCCCTGAAAAAAAAAAAAAAATTCAAACAGTGTGAGATTAATATTGCCCTTTCTGCTTGTGTGCCACTCCTGACTCCTGTGTGTGCCATCTCTCACTCAGTGGGCCATAGAAAGCCTATTTATTTTTATTATTTGTTTTCTAAAGTCTTCCTGAAAAAAAAAAAAAATTCAAACAGTGGGAGATTGATATTGCCCTTTCTGCTTGTGTGCCACTCCTGACTCCTGTGTGTGCCGTCTCTCACTCAGTGGGCCATAGAAAGCCTATTTATTTTTATTATTTGGTTTCTAAAGTCTCCCTGAAAAAGAAAAAAAAAAAAAACAGTGGGAGATTAATATTGACATTTGTGCTTGAGTGACAGTCCTGCGTGTGTGGCATCTCTGTGATTTGGTGCCACAGAAAACAGAGTGTGTAACATTGTGCCTGATTTTCCTTGTGGTCTCACCAACCTGTTAAGGGATATTGAAATCATACTGAAGTTATAGCTCACCGTGTAAGTTGTTTGACAGCAACAAATAAAGTTACTTTGGTTAAGTTTGTAAAACAATGAGGAAGTCTGGTGCAAGAGGTCGTCGTGGCCGTGGGCGTTCATTGTCAGCTGGTAATGATGGTAGTGGTAGTGGAGCATCAGGTGGTCGTGGGGATAAAAATATTCCACCTAAGTCTGGAGCTGTGGAGCCAGTTTCGTCGTCTGGCTACACAAGGCCTCGAACGCTCTCTTTTCTGGGAGTAGGAAAACCGCTTTTAAAGGCGGAGCAGCAACAGCAAGTTTTGGCTTACATTGCAGACTCATCCTCTAGCTCTTTTGCCTCCTCTTCTGAAACTGGTAAATGTAAAAGCAGCGCGTCGCTTGTGGATGTTCACGGTCAGGGACAAGTCGCTTCCTTGTCCTCTTCAGCAAAAACTACAACAAGAGAGAAGGATGCAGCAGGCGACACAACGGGTTACTCCATGGAGCTCTTTACACATACCGTCCCTGGCTTAGAAAGTGAAACACTTAACAGGCCAGGCCCATTACAAGTAGATTCTGACATGGAGGGCACTGATGCACAGCCACAGCCAGAGTACTATGCTGCTCCTTTGACTCAGACCACCACATTGCCCTCTCAGGGTACTGATCCACAATCAGACCCTGATGAGACTATGTTGCCCCGCCACGAACGCTATACCACCGACCGACACAGTGACACAGACGAAGTTGCACACGAGCTCGAAGAGGAGGTAATAGATGACCCAGTTGTTGACCCCGATTGGCAGCCATTGGGGGAACAGGGTGCAGGCGGCAGTAGTTCAGAAGCGGAGGTGGAGGAGGGGCCGCAGCAATCATCAACATCGCAACAGGTTCCATCTGCCGGGCCCGTATCTGGCCCAAAACGCGTGTCAAAGCCAAAACCTGTTGGAGGACAGCGTGGCCATCCGGTTTAAGCTCAGTCTGCAATCCCTGAAAAGGGATCCGATGCTAGGAAGAGTGCAGTCTGGCATTTTTTTAAACAACATCCAATTGATCAGCGCAAAGTCATCTGTCAAAAATGTTCAACTAGCTTAAGCAGAGGTCAGAATCTGAAAAGTCTCAATACTAGTTGCATGCATAGACACTTAACCACCATGCATTTTCAAGCCTGGACTAACTACCAAACGTCCCTTAAGGTTGTAGCACCCTCAGCCAATGAAGCTAGTCAGCAACGCAACATCCCTTCCGTCACTGTAAGGCCACCATTTTCCGCACCACCGGCAGTATCTGTGCAGGTTTCTTTGCCAGCCAAAAGCAGTCAGGGTCAGGGAATCACCAGTTTTGTAGGAGAAAATATTGCATCTAGGTCACCGGCGGAAACAATACCATCTCCAACCGTCTCTCAGTCTGCCATGTACACCGGCACACCTGAGAGTTCCTTGATCTCCAGCTCTCCAGTCCAGCTCACCCTACATGAGACTCTGGTTAGAAAAAGGAAGTACTTATCCTCGCATCCGCGTACACAGGGTTTTAACGCCCACATAGCTAGACTAATCTTGTTAGAGATGATGCCTACCGGTTAGTTGAAAGCGAAGCTTTCAAAGCCCTGATGGAGTACGCTGAACCACGATACCAGCTACCCAGCCCTGCACCAGCACGTTAAACAGCGCATCGTCCATGCACTCAGGCAATCTGTGAGTACAAAGGTGCACCTGACTACAGATGCATGGACCAGTAGGCATGGCCAGGGACGTTATGTGTCCATCACGGCACACTGGGTGAATTTGGTGGATGCAGGGTCCACAGGGGACATACATTTCGGGACAGTTGTGCCTAGCCCACGGTCTAGGAAACAGTTGGCTGTAGGCGTTCGCACCCCCTCCTCCTCGTCCTCCTGCAGAAGCTACAGCTCTTCCATAGACCGCAGTCAGCCAACCACTCCATCGGCAGATGACACTGTTGCACACCAGTTGTCCCATTATGGGCCAGCTACTGGCAAGCGTCAGCAGGCTGTATTGGCTATGAAGTGTTTGGGCGACAACAGACACACTGCGGAAGTTCTTTCCGAGTTCTTGCAACAAGAAACGCAGTCGTGGCTGGGCAAAGTAGATCTTGAGGCAGGCAAGGTAGTGAGTGATAACGGAAGGAATTTCATGGCTGCCATCTCCCTTTCCCAACTGAAACACATTCCTTGCCTGGCTCACACCTTAAACCTGGTGGTGCAGTGCTTATTGAAAACTTATCCTGGGTTCTCCGACCTGCTCCTCAAAGTGCGTGGACTTTGCTCACATATCCGACGTTCGCCTGTACACTCCAGCCGTATGCAGACCTATCAGCGGTCTTTGAACCTTCCCCAGCATCGCCTAATCATAGACGTTGCAACAAGGTGGAACTCAACACTGCACATGCTTCAGAGACTGTGCCAACAGAGGCGGGCTGTTATGTTTTTGTGGGAGGATACACATACACGGGCAGGCAGTAGGATGGCAGACATGGAGTTGTCAGGTGTGCAGTGGTCGAAGATACAAGACATGTGTCAAGTCCTTCAGTGTTTTGAGGAATGCACACGGCTGGTTAGTGCAGACAACGCCATAATAAGCATGAGCATCCCCCTAATGCGTCTGCTGATGCAAAGTTTGACGCACATAAAGGATCAGGCGTCTGCACCAGAGGAAGAGGAAAGCCTTGATGACAGTCAGCCATTGTCTGGTCAGGGCAGTGTACAGGACGAGGTAGCGGGCGAAGAGGAGGTGGAGGACGAGGAGGATGATGGGGATGAGTATATTTTTAATGCGGAAGCTTTCCCCGGGGCACTGGAAATTGGTTGCGTGGCAAGGCCGGGTTCTGGTTTTTTGAGGGACACAAGTGACGTAGATTTGCCTGAAACTGCCCCTCAACCAATCACAACCGGAGATTTGACAACTGGAACTTTGGCCCACATGGCGGATTATGCCTTACGTATCCTAAAAAGGGACACACGCATTACGAAAATGATGAACGATGACGATTACTGGTTGGCCTGCCTCCTTGATCCACGCTATAAAGGCAAATTGCAAAATATTATGCCACATGAGAACTTGGAACTAATATTAGCAACCAAACAATCAATTCTTGTTGACCGTTTGCTTCAGGCATTCCCAGCACACAGCGCACGTGATCGTTCTCACACGAGCTCCAGGGGGCAGCAGACTAGGAGTGTTAGGGGTGCTCACATCAGAAGTGGCGTTGGACAGAGGGGTTTTCTGACCAGGTTGTGGAGTGATTTTGCTATGACCGCAGACAGGACAGGTACTGCTGCATCAATTGAAAGTGACAGGAGACAACATTTGTCCAGTATGGTTACTAACTATTTTTCATCCCTTATCGATGTTCTCCCTCAACCGTCATTCCCATTTGATTACTGGGCATCAAAATTAGACACCTGGCCAGAATTGGCAGAATATGCATTGCAGGAGCTTGCTTGCCCGGCAGCAAGTGTCCTATCAGAAAGAGTATTCAGTGCTGCAGGTTCAATATTAACCGAAAAAAGGACTCGTCTGGCTACCCAAAATGTTGATGATCTAACATTCATTAAAATGAACCACAACTGGATTTCGAAATCTTTTGCCCCACCTTGCCCGGCCGACACCTAGCTTTCCTATGAAAAGCTCTTGCCTGTGGACTACTGTGAATTACTTTTCTAATGTCTAATTTGCTGCAGCTGATTGTCCAGCATACAACATGTTTACACCTCCCTAAATGGCCAAACTCCCCACACGGGGCAGTGGTATCGCGACTTGGCGCAAGCACCCGTGAGACTTGCTGTTTGTCTGAAGAGGTGGGTGTGCTCGCTTTTGGTCGACGGCATTGCTACTGGGTCCCTCATAGTACAATAAAGTGTCTCTGGCGGTGGTGATGCGCACCCAACGTCAGACACACTGTTGTAACATGAGGGGCCCTGGGCCTGTACCGCCGGCCACAAGAGAGTTCACCCACCCCCAGGTCAAACATTGCTCTACCACTTCCACAGTTATCTCTCACACTTCCACCAATGTTTAGTCTATGCGCTGACATCCTTCCATACCTGCCACTGACAATACCATTGTGTTGACATGTATGATGGTACTTAACATAGTCAGGGGCAGTGTCCTCTATTTACCACAGTAAATACTTTGCGCTAAATTAGTAGGTCTGAAACAACGCAGAGGATCCCACCCCTGAACCTAACGATTGCACCCTTTAGTGTTTTTGTTTTGTTTTAATGCGAGACCTTCACATTTATTTTTTGTTTTTGACTACTAACTGGCAGACACTCATTACAATCGGCCTCCACTGACCTGACCACTGCTGCCCGTGTACCCCTGTAACCAATTATAAAGTGCCTACAGCCAGCCCATTTTATTGTGTTAGGCCTTCGAAGCCTGTCTGCGGTCCCTCCTTCCACTAGGCCTCCACTGACCAGACCACTGCTGCCCGTGTACCCCTGTAACCTATGTTACAGTGCCTACAGCCAGCCCATTTTATTGTGTTAGGCCTTCGAAGCCTGTCTGCGGTCCCTCCTTCCACTAGGCCTCCACTGACCAGACCACTGCTGCCCGTGTACCACTGGAACCTATGTTACAGTGCCTACAGCCAGCCCATTTTATTGTGTTAGGCCTTCAAGGCCTGTCTGCGGTCCCTCCTTCCACTAGGCCTCCACTGACCTGACCACTGCTGCCCGTGTACCCCTGTAACCAATTATAAAGTGCCTACAGCCAGCCCATTTTATTGTGTTAGGCCTTCGAAGCCTGTCTGCGGTCCCTCCTTCCACTAGGCCTCCACTGACCAGACCACTGCTGCCCGTGTACCCCTGGAACCTATTTTACAGTGCCTACAGCCAGCCCATTTTATTGTGTTAGGCCTTTGAAGCCTGTCTGCGGTCCCTCCTTCCACTAGGCCTCCACTGACCAGACCACTGCTGCCCGTGTACCCCTGGAACCTATTTTACAGTGCCTACAGCCAGCCCATTTTATTGTGTTAGGCCTTCGAAGCCTGTCTGCGGTCCCTCCTTCCACTAGGCCTCCACTGACCAGACCACTGCTGCCCGTGTACCCCTGGAACCTATTTTACAGTGCCTACAGCCAGCCCATTTTATTGTGTTAGGCCTTCGAAGCCTGTCTGCGGTCCCTCCTTCCACTAGGCCTCTACTGACCAGACCACTGCTGCCCGTGTACCCCTGGAACCTATGTTACAGTGCCTACAGCCAGCCCATTTTATTGTGTTAGGCCTTCGAAGCCTGTCTGCGGTCCCTCCTTCCACTAGGCCTCCACTGACCTGACCACTGCTGCCCGTGTACCCCTGTAACCAATTATAAAGTGCCTACAGCCAGCCCATTTTATTGTGTTAGGCCTTCGAAGCCTGTCTGCGGTCCCTCCTTCCACTAGGCCTCCACTGACCAGACCACTGCTGCCTGTGTACCCCTTGAACCTATGTTACAGTGCCTACAGCCAGCCCATTTTATTGTGTTAGGCCTTCGAAGCCTGTCTGCGGTCCCTCCTTCCACTATGCCTCCACTCACCAGACCACTGCTGCCCGTGTACCCCTGTAACCTATTTTACAGTGCATAGAGCCTATTGTTTTATTTTATTTAATATTAATAAAGCCATGATGGACTACGCTGTACCACGCTATGAGCTACCCAGTTGACAATTCTTTTGCGAGAAAAGCCATCCCACCCCTCCACCAGCATGTTAAAGACCACATTGTCCTTTCATTCTGTCAATCTGTGAGTCCAAAGGTACACCTGACAACAGACACATGGAGCGGAAGGCATGGCCACGGAAGGTTACGTGTCCTTTGTGGCGCAATGGGTTAATGTATTGCATGCATGGTCCACACAGGGGACAGCCTGGTAAGTCTGTCTGCAGTCCCTAATTCAAATTGTCCTCAACTGAATAAAGCTGAGCTTCTACCTTCTGGCTCTGATTAACTGCTGTTTTTAAAAAAATTGGTGGTTTCCGGCCTACTAACGGTGTCTGCCCCTGCCTGGTGTTGTCCTCAACTGAATAAAGCTGAGCTTCTACCTTCTGGCTCTGATTAACTGCTGTTTTTAAAAAAATTGGTGGTTTCCGGCCTACTAACGGTGTCTGCCCCTGCCTGGTGTTGTCCTCAACTGAATAAAGCTGAGTATCTACCTTCTGGCTCTGATTAACTGCTGTTTTTTAAAAAATTGGTGGTTCCGGCCTACTAACGGTGTCTGCCCCTGCCTGGTGTTGTCCTCAACTGAATAAAGCTGAGCTTCTACCTTCTGGCTCTGATTAACTGCTGTTTTTAAAAAAATTGGTGGTTCCGGCCTACTAACGGTGTCTGCCCCTGCCTGGTGTTGTCCTCAACTGAATAAAGCTGAGCTTCTACCTTCTGGCTCTGATTAACTGCTGTTTTTAAAAAAAATTGGTGGTTCCGGCCTACTAATGGTGTCTGCCCCTGCCTGGTGTTGTCCTCAACTGAATAAAGCTGAGCTTCTACCTTCTGGCTCTGATTAACTGCTGTTTTTAAAAAAATTGGTGGTTCCGGCCTACTAACGGTGTCTGCCCCTGCCTGGTGTTGTCCTCAACTGAATAAAGCTGAGCTTCTACCTTCTGGCTCTGATTAACTGCTGTTTTTAAAAAAATTGGTGGTTCCGGCCTACTAACGGTGTCTGCCCCTGCCTGGTGTTGTCCTCAACTGAATAAAGCTGAGCTTCTACCTTCTGGCTCTGATTAACTGCTGTTTTTAAAAAAATTGGTGGTTTCCGGCCTACTAACGGTGTCTGCCCCTGCCTGGTGTTGTCCTCAACTGAATAAAGCTGAGCTTCTACCTTCTGGCTCTGATTAACTGCTGTTTTTAAAAAAATTGGTGGTTCCGGCCTACTAACAGTGTCTGCCCCTGCCTGGTGTTGTCCTCAACTGAATAAAGCTGAGCTTCTACCTTCTGGCTCTGATTAAGTGCTGTGTTTTTAAAAATTGGTGGTTAGGGCCTACTAACGGTGTCTGCCCCTCCCTGGTGTTTGCCCTCAACTGAATAAAGCTGAGCTTCAGTCTTAGGCTTTTGGCCTAAAGTATCAGATTTTAAACTGCATTTGGCCTATTAGTGTGTTTGGCCCTTAAAACAGTGTCTGCTGCTCCTGGGTTTGCTACTCCACTGAACAAAGCAATGCCGCCTGTTTAGTCCTGTTACCAATTTTGAACTGCATTTAGCCTACTTTATTCTTTGGCCCTATATCTGTTTCCTCCTCATCCTGCCCATTGCCCAGCCACTGCTAGATGAGTCTGCTGGTACATTGACCTAGACCACTACATTCCCCTTGCACTCTACACAGCCAGAATCTGACCCTGCTGAAAGTAAGGTTCCCCTTCCCGCATGTTATACCACCTTACACAGGGACAAAGAGGAAGGTGCAGATGAAAGTGCAGGTTCCTTCATCAGGAGGGGGGGCATACTCGTTGGCGACGTCACTGGCACAGGGCCCCTCAGAGTACGCAAAAGTGTCGCTGCCGGTGGGAGGCGCCCCCGCCGTGCAAACACACCGCTGTACTTTGAGGGGCCCTGTGCCAGTGCCAATGCCAACGAGTGGGCCCCCCTGCTTGCTTAGGATCACAGCACTTGCAAACTTGACATACTTACCTCTCACTGCTCCACCGCCGTGACGTAGTCCATGTTTCCTGTGCCCACTAAAACCTTGAACCAGCCCTACCCCCCACAACTTTTGCCAAATGACCCCAATTTCCAATGCCCAACTATTATTATAAAGTTAATTAAGATTGACAAGCTTCAGAAACAAGAATGGATGTTTTTGCCATTAAAATGGGCACTGTAGGTGTTTTCCTGGCCTCCACTCACTGCCGACTATGCTTCCCCATTGACTTGCATTGGGTTTCGTGTTTCGGTCGATCCCCGACTTTTACCGATAATCGGCCGACTGCACTCGACTCGACTCTGGACAAAGTCTGGTTTCACAAAACCCGACTCGACCGTAAAAAAATGAAAGTCGCTCAACCCTAACTGGCAGTGTTGGAGCCCAGGGATTACAGTTCAGGTGGTAGAAACATGAACACAACAGGAGACCTGGATACTGTAGCCAACCAATTATTTTAATCTGGAAGAGGAGTGGCAAATTCCTGCGAGATCCAGGCCTTGTTCATTTTCAGAAAAGTAAGTCAACGTTATTGGAGGATAGTCACATGCGATGGTCTGTTAGTACACCACCTGCGGCACTAAAGACGCATTCCGATAATACACTAGCAGCAGTGCAAGCCAGTATCTCCAATGCATACTGGCTTAGCTCTGGCCATTAGGGTTGAGCGACCTTTACATTTATAGGATCGGGTCGGGTTTCACGAAACGCGACTTTTTCAAAAGTCGGGTCGAGTGAAATCGGCCGATCCTATAAAAAAGTCGGGGTCGGCCGAAACTCGAAACCCAATGCAGTGCATTGGGTTTCCAATGGTTCCCAGGGTCTGAAGGAGCGGAAACTCTCCTTCAGGCCCTGGGATCCATATTTAAGTGTAAAATAAAGAATTAAAATAAAAAATATCGCCATACTTACCCTCTGATGCGCCCTGGTACTAAGCGGGAACCTTCCTTCCTTAGAATCAGCCTTCCAGGACCTTGCGGTGACGTCGCGGCTAGTGATTGGTCGCGCAGCCGCCCATGTGACCGCTCGCACGACCAATCACAAGCCGCGACGTCACCGTGACATCACCGAAGGTCCTGGAAGGGCTGATTCTTAGGAAGGAAGGCTGCCGGAAAGAAGCCGAGGGTGAGTATATTCCTATTAGGTATATACTCACCCTCGGAAGCGCCCTGCTTCTTTCCGGCAGCCTTCCTTCCTAAGAATCAGCCCTTCCAGGACCTTCGGTGACGTCACGGTGACGTCGCGGCTTGTGATTGGTCGTGCGAGCGGTCACATGGGCGGCCGCGCGACCAATCACAAGCCGCGACGTCACCGCGATGTCACCGCAAGGTCCTGGAAGGCTGATTCTAAGGAAGGAAGGTTCCCGCTTAGTACCAGGGCGCATCAGAGGGTAAGTATAGCGATATTTTTTATTTTAATTCTTTATTTTACACTTAAATCTGAATTCCGATACCAATTCCTGATATCTTAAACATATCGGGAATCGGTATCGGAATTCCGATTCCAGATTCAGAAGATCGCCGACTTCATGGCCGACCCCACACAGGGGTCGGGTTTCATGAAACCCGACTTTGCCAAAAGTTGGCGACTTCTGAAAATTGCCGACCCGTTTCGCTCAACCCTACTGGCCATGTATTCAGCTTAGAGACCCAAAACTTGAAAGGAGAAGAGCCGTCTGGGAGTACAGCAAGAGGGCAATACATGTAGTCTGTCACCATCTGACGGAACCGTTGCCTCCTGCTGACTGGAGCCATCTGTGATGGTGTAGACATTTGTGGCGGGCACACAAAACTGTGCCACAGTTGGGCCATACTGGTCTTGCCTTGGGCAGAGGCACTGCTTCTGCTCCCTCTTTGTGCAGAGCCTCCTCCACTGCCTGGACGCACTGAGCTGCTTTGTAAAGCACTAGCAGCACTTCTCTCAGTTGGACTGGAGAAGATGATGGAATTCACCAGTGTGTCTTGTACTCCCGCATTTTACGCTCCCAGTTCAACGGTGTGATGAGGCTTTGTACGTTGTCCCGGTAGCGAGGATCAAGGAGGGTGAACACCCAATAATCAGACATGTTGAGAATGTGGGCGATGCGGCGGTCGTTTCTCAGGCACTGCAGCATGTAATCAACCATGTGCTGCAGACTGCCAACTGGCCAAGAAACGCTGTCCCCTGCTTGAGGCGTGATCTCTGCCCGCTCGTCATCACCCCACCCTCGCTGTACACACTGACTACTGGACAATTGTGTAACTCCCTCCTCTGGACGGATGGAATAATCGAAGGGACGCAAAACCTGGCAGACGTCCTTCATAGTGGCCCACTCTGTGGTTGTGAAGTCTGAATGGCGCGGAGTGCGACTTCTTTGCGCCTGATGCAGCTGGTACTCCATTACTGCTTGCTGCTGCTCACACAACCGCTCCAACATATGTAACATGGAATTCCACCTGGTAGGTAGGTCACATATGATGCGATGTTCCGGAAGGCGGAATCGGCGCTGCAGAGCCGCAATGCGCGATTTTGCCGTGCTGGAACGCCGCAAGTGAGCACACTCTAGGCGGACCTTGTGCAGCAGTGCATCAAGATCCGGATAGTCCCTCGAAAAACTCTGCACGACCAAGTTTAGCACATGTGCCAGACATGGGATATGAGTGAGGTTGCCGAGGCCCAGAGCTGCCACCAGATTTCGGCTATTATCACACACTACCATGCCTGGCTGGAGATTCGCTGCCACAAACCACACATCGCTCTCCTGCTTGATGGCATTCCAGAGATCCTGCGCTGTGTGGCTTCGATTCCCCAATGAAATTAATTTCAAGACATCCTGTTGACGTTTGGCCATGGCTGTGCTCATGTCGGTCGTAACAGGTAAACGTTCACGGGTCCATGTGGAGGTGGACTGTGACGGCTCCTGCAGTGATGATTCTGAGGAACTTGTGTAAGAGGAGGAGTCAATGCGTACAGACTGGATTCCTGCAATCCTTGGAGTGGGCAGGACACGTCCTGCGCCACTCGCACGATCTGTACCCGTCTCAACAACATTAACCCAATGGGCAGTGAGGGAAAGGTATCGCCCCTGTCCATGTTGACTGGTCCACGCATCGGTGGTGAGGTGGACCTTGCTACTGACGGCGTTCAGTAGCGCGTGTTTTATGTGTCCCTCCACATGCTTGTGCAGGGCAGGGACGGCTTGCCTGCTGAAATAAAAGCGGCTGGGCACATTGTACTGTGGGACTGCCAATGACATCAAGTCACGGAAGCTGTCAATCTCCACCAGCCTGAATGACAGCATTTCCAGTGACAGAAGTTTGGCAATGCCTGCAGTCAGAGCCTGTGCTCGTGGGTGGTTTGCCGAGAAAGGCCGCCTTTTCTCCCATGCCTGTACTACCGATGGCTGTAGACTGGGCTGGGAGTTTGAGGATGACTGGGAACGTGGTGCTGCGGGTGGAATTACAGTGGGTCTCTGGACAACAGTGCCAGAGGTTCTTCCATGGCGATCCTGGGAGGAAGCCGAACCAGCTGTGTGTGAGCTGGAGGAAGAGGCAACACGAGCTGAAGAGGTGGTAGCTGCCGCTGTTGGTTGGCCTAGCTCTTCAGTGTGTTTCTGTAACTCCGCCGCGTGCCTGGTCCGCACATGTTTCCACATGTTGGAGGTATTGAGGTTGCTGACATTTCTCCCTCTTTTGACTTTGTGATGACACACCTTGCATTTGACATAGCAAATGTCATCTGCAACTGTGTCAAAAAAGGACCAGGCACTGCAAGTCTTGGGAGCGCCCTTTTTGGCTTTTGGAAGAGACACGCTCCTAACGGGTGCCAGAGTGGAGGCTACAGGATCTGCAGTCTTCCCCCTCCCTCTCCCTCTTTGGCCCATTCGGGGAATCTCTTCCTCAGAGCTGCTCCCACCACCTCCCTGTCCCTCACGCCACGATGGGTCAAGGACCTCATCATCTACACTACCCTCTGCCACCAACTGCTCCTCCTGGGTAGTCTCAGCAGCAGAGCACGCACCAGAAAGTGGCACCTGAGTGTCATCAGCGGATGCGTTCTGCGGTGTGGTGACCGGAGGCACTGGCCCACCCGCCTCTTCAGACTCAGAGAGAAAAAGCTGTTGGGCATCACTGCACACTGCCTCTTCTTCCATTTCTCCAATGCTGCTTGGCTGGCCCCCTGTTTCCAAGCCAAGAGATTCAGAGAACAGAAGTAGAGACGGCTCCTGTCCTGGGCTCTCTGTCTGCCTGGGCAATTTGGCAGGTGGCGAAGAGACAGATGGGTGCTCTCCAGTGCTCTGTGTCTGAGAGGATGTGGCACTAATTGAAGTCGATGCGTTAGCTGCCATCCATCCGACAACGGCTTCAATTTGGTCTTCACGCAGCAGCGGTGTATGGCGCTCTCCGACAAAGCTGCGCATGAAGGACTGTTCCCTGCTGAAACTGGGTGATGATGAGTCACCGGTGCCCGCAGCAGGCACAGAATCCCCACGTCCTCTCCCTGCTCCGCGCCCATGCCCACGTGCCTTACTCCCTGCCTTTTTCATCTTGGTTGACTGATAAAGATAAGCAGAAAAGTACTAACGGCTTAGTGTGCTTATTCCTGAACAGCTCCTAACAGGTATAAGAAACACTAATTTTCTAAAGTGTGGACTAGACTTTAATATGAGCTAATGTGGCCTACACAACTGTAAAGTGGTGTGTTTGGTGAACTTTATTCTTTATTTCTTTTTTGGGGGATGAACTGACAACAGGGAGAGCTGCAATCACACGGAGACCGTGCAGACAGCTGTAAACGGCGCTGCAAGTCCCCAAAAACCTCCTCTAGGTTATCCTATGTAGTGTTTTTCCACAATTTAGCTTGATACGGGTGGAAAGCCACTAATAGGAATTATTTGAAAAAATGTGCAGCGGGCTGCACTATTTGCAAAAAAGGACAATGGAATGGATAGAACTGTATGAGTCAGTGAACCACCCTGAGCTGGATACAACCGGCTGTGGCTGCACACAGACTACAGGGTGAGCTGCACTCACACGGAGACCGTGCAGACAGCCGTAAATGGTGCTGCAAGGCCCCAAAAACCTCCTCTAGGTTATCCTATGTAGTGTTTTTCCACAATTTAGCTGGATACGGGTGGAAAGCCACTAATAGGAATTATTTGAAAAAATGTGCAGCAGGCTGCACTATTTGCAAAAAAGGACAATGGAATGGATAGAACTGTATGAGTCAGTGAACCACCCTGAGCTGGATACAACCGGCTGTGGCTGCACACAGACTACAGGGTGAGCTGCACTCACACGGAGACCGTGCAGACAGCCGTAAACGGCGCTGCAAGGCCCCAAAAACCTCCTCTACATTATCCTATGTAGTGTTTTTCCACAATTTAGCTGGATACGGGTGGAAAGCCACTAATAGGAATTATTTGAAAAAATGTGCAGCGGGCTGCACTATTTGCAAAAAAGGACAATGGAATGGATAGAACTGTATGAGTCAGTGAACCACCCTGAGCTGGATACAACCGGCTGTGGCTGCACACAGACTACAGGGCGAGCTGCACTCACACGGAGACCATGCAGACAGCCGTAAACGGCGCTGCCAGGCCCCAAAAAACTACTCTAGGTTATCATATGTAGTGTTTTTCCACAATTTAGCTGGATACGGGTGGAAAGTCACTAATAGGAATTATTTGAAAAAAAATGTGCAGCAGCCTGCACTACTTGCAAAAAAGGACAATGGAAAGGATAGAACAGTATGAGGCAGTGAACCACCCTGACCTGAATACAACCAGCTATGGCTGCACACAGACTACAGAGTGGGCTGCACTCACACACACACACAGAGACCTTGCAGATCGCTGTGAAAACAGCGCTGCAAGGCAAAAGCAAGGTGAACACACAGCGGTTGGTAAATCAGCCTGGGAAAAGCACAAAGAAGCAAATCGCTATCTCAACTGGCCCTCAGTCAGAACACAGCGTCCTGTCACTAACTGAATTCACAGCAGAGTGAGCCAGAAAGGGCAGCAGCGTTTTTTATAGTGCATCATGACATCATTTCAGCAGCCAATCACAGCCTTGCCAGTAGTTACATGCCCACCATGCTGAACAGGATGTGCCCACACTTGGAATCATTCCTCATTGGCTGAATTCGTGCAGTTTGAATCCTGGGAACTTTCGATTCCTGTATCCGATATGCGGCAGGTATCAGATCTCGGTATCGGAATTCCGATACCGCAAATATCGGCCGATACCCGATACTTGCGGTATCGGAATGCTCAACACTAATTTTTACTAGTATCAATAAGGATATTGGAAAAAACAATGAATTTCAAATGTTTGTCCAGAAAAACTGCATAAATCAATGTCCAATTGGAAGATGTCTGACTGCTCTTTCAGGCAGTTGGGGAGCAACTTATTTAACCCCTTAGTGATCAAGCCAATTTTCATCTTTATGACCAAGCCAAATCCTACAATGGATCCCACTGATTCTCAGATTATTTTTTCATGACTTACTGTACTTCATGACAGTGGTAACATTTCTTCCATATGACTTGCATTTATTTGTAAAAATATCGGAAATGTGGTGAAAAATTTTAAATGTTTCCATTTTCAAACTTTTAATTCTTATGCCCTTAAATCAGAGTTATGTCACATAAAATAGTTAATAAATAACATTTTCCACATGTCTACTTTACATCAGCACAATTTTTGAAACATCATTTTTTAAAGAAGTTATAAGGGTTAAAAGTCGACCAGTGATTTCTCATTTTTACAACAAAAGTTGCAAAACCTTTTTTAGGGACCACCTCACATTTAAAGTGACTTTGGTTGGCCTATGTGACAGAAAATACACATAATTGACACCATTCTAAAAACTGCACCCACAAGGAACTCAAAACCACATTCAAGAAGTTTATTAACCCTTTCAGTGCTTCACAGGAGCTAAAGCAATGTCGAAAGAAAAAATGAACTTTTTTTGTTAAAAAATGCTTACTTTATCTCCAAATTTGTCATTTTCAGAAAAGTAACAGGAGAAAATGAACCCTAAAATTTTCCCGTGAGTATGCCAATACCCCATATGTGGGGGAAATCCACTGTTTGGGAACACAGCAGGGCTCGGAAGGAAAGGAGCACTGTTTGACTTTTTGAAAGCAAAACATGTCTGGAATCGAGAGCAGACGCCGTGTCACATTTGGAGAACCCCTCATTTGCCTAAACAATGAAAACCCCCACAATTGGCACTATTTTGGAAACTAGACCTCTTAGGGTATGTGCCCATGTTGCAGAATAGAAGCAGATTTTTCCTCATCACAACCGCACACCCTTGCCAGGAAAAATGCATATGGATTTTGTTGCATTTTTCATGCGTTTTTCATGCGTTTTTTTTCTAAGAGTTTTTAAGCATTTTTGAGCACAAATAAAGTTGGGATAAAAAAAGGCTCCTATGAGGTCATTTTCTAGTCCAACCCCTCTTCTACGTTTTTTATTTTCTTGTTAGATTCAAGATGCCACAAGTGCTGCCCCAGCGGAGTCTCAGCCAAGAAAAGATGCATATTTTGCTGCTTATTTGATTACTGATTCTGCTGCACCACCACAGCGAGCAGGTAACATACTGTCAGTAGATTTTTTATCTGTTTAATATTTGGATGTATTTTGTACTAAAGACTATATTCTCTCATAGGAGCGCTCTTGGAGGAGGAGAACATGGAAAAGAATGTGGGTGCACCCCATTCTTCAGGAGCAGGCGGACAAGGGCCACTTCAATCTCCTTTACCATGATTTAAGGAGGTAAGATATATTAGGGAAAAAATTTATATTGTCATCTGTGTGCACCTAATGTATTTTTTAAATGATTTTTTTGTTGGTGGCATCCTTAAGATGTCAAATTTTAATACGTGTGATAAACCTAACATTTTTTTTTTGTTTACAGTTATCCAGAGAAATTTGTCCAGTTCTGCAGGCTCACGATAGAAGCTTTCGAACGCCTACTCGCTTTTCTGTCTCCTGATTTAAATTACGTGGACACAGTTGTGCGAAGAGCCATCTCTGCTGAGGAAAGGCTGCTCATCACTTTGCTGTAAGTGTATTATTATTTATTTTTTTTGGTAACACATTTTGCCCCATAATACTGCCAGACTCAGTGTCCCATAATGCTGCCACAGTGACCCCATAGTACTGCCAGGCCCAGTGCAACAAAAAAAGTTCACTCAGTGCTTGAATCTTATTTATTAAAAAGACCATATATGTTTCCGTATAAATTTCAAATGTGCCATTCTAAGCTTGGCTTATATGTCTTTTATTTTTTTCGCTTTTCTAATTTTTTTTTCTTTTCAGGTTTTTGGCCACAGGAGAGAGCTACACATCACTGCACCTCCAATTTAGGGTTGCTAAATCAACCATTTCAAGAATTGTGAGGTGCACATGTACCATCATCTGGCAGAAGTTGCAGCCCATGGAGATGCCTTGCCCAACCGAGGAGACTTGGCTGCAGGTCGCAGCAGGCTTTCAAACTGTGGCCAATTTTCCCAACTGCATAGGTGCTGTCGATGGCAAACATGTGAGAGTGCAGAAGCCACCACGATCAGGATTACGCTTCTTTAATTCTAAGAAGTATTTTTCTGTGGTCCTGATGGCAGTGGCTGATGCACATTACAAATATGTTGCCATTGATGTTGGTGCCTATGGCAGTTCTGGAGACTCTCAGGTGTTGCAATCATTACAGATTGGACTGCAAATTCTTCGAGATGGCGGAACGCTCCCAGCCCCAAGACCTTTGCCGGGTTCCACACATCCAGTTCCCTTAGTGATGGTATCAGATGAGGCATTTCCCTTAAAGACCAACCTGATGCGCCCATACCCACGAAGGGGGCTGGATGACCGGCGGAGGATTTTTAATTATTGGCTGAGCCGTGCACGAAGATATGTGGAATGCACCTTCGGAATCATGTGTAGTCAGTGGAGGATCTTTCACACTGCCATCTTGTTAGATACGGAGACCGTTGACACTGTAATTAAGGCATGCTGTGTACTCCACAACTCCGCTCATGAATACAGCACAGAGGTAGATGAGGAGTCACAGCTGTCTGAATTAATTGCAGTTGACAACTTGGGTCAAGGAAGGCAATCCAACTGGGGTGTGCGTAAGCAAGAAACCTTCACTGACTACTTCATGAGTCCTGAAGGTGCCATGCACTGGCAATACTCCTGTGCCAGTATTGAGCAGCCTGAACAGCAGAGAAGATCTGATGCCTAACCACAAGCGATCAAGACCTGCTTTTCTTGCACAATTATTGAAGCCAAAAAAAAGGTTAATAAAAAATTACTTAAACTATTTACATTTTAAATCTTGTCTCCATGAATTTTTGACTCTTTTTGACTGACACTTTTTCTGATCCCATTTTCCATTGACAGTACCCAAACTCTAATTAAGCATATACTACCATTATTTTTTCAAAATGACAAGACACAGTTTTTCAAATATAAACATAAGGGTGAATCACCTCGGGGAGATCAAAACAGCTGTCTGTGGATGGATACCATGTTTTGGCATAGGTGGTTTTCCTTTATTGGATGCTGCCCTTCCCGTGGTTGTTCCTTCCCGGTGAAAGACCTGGCTATTCATTGCTTGCGTTGAGAAACATGTGATGGTGTCTCTGCGGCTTTTCTACATGCATTTGCATATTTCCCTTTAGGGATGGGGGCAGTGTTCTGGATCACGGCCTTAAGAAACACGTGATGGTGTCTCCGCGGTGTTGGATGTTTTGATCTCCCCGAGGTCATTCACCCTTATGTTTATAGTCTTTTCACTAGGCACTGCTTCTAATAGCCAGTTTCCTACTCCACACTGATGAGTGGCAAATACCCCAAAACAGCTGTCTGTGGATGGATACCATGTTTTGGCATAGGTGGTTTTCCTTTATTGGATGCTGCCCTTCCTGTGGTTGTTCCTTCCCGGTGAAAGACCTGGCTATTCATTGCTTGCGTTGAGAAACAAGTGATGGTGTCTCCGCGGATTTTCTACATGAATTTGCATATTGTCATGTCGGACGCTGTTCAGACCAGGTCGTCCAACAGACAGCGGTAATTCCGCTTTTGACCACTATTTACTCATTGGCGTCTGCTAGATTTTGTCTAGCTGTTCCGGGGTTAATTTACCTGATCCTCGGATTGGAAGCTGGGCCATTTCCATGGCCTTTAAATAGTTCTCTTGATCATTGGGCGTCGCCGATTATAGCTTCTGTCTTGCGTTGTTATCTCGGTCTGGAGTGGAGAGCCAGTGGTTGGAGATTCGTTGCTGGTGGTGTATATTCCTTCGTCTTATTTACTCCTTCCTATATTTGTGTTTATTTTGCCCTGCACATTTATAGTGTATTCCTGAGTGTCTGCGGCGTGGTGTATATTTTCCTTTATCCTCTGTCTGTGCTAACTGTGGGTATTTAAGTATTACCTCTTCACTGGGTGGTGGGTGGAGGTTTCAGCCTAGGGCTGAGCTCAGGAGTTAGGGTGAGGTTCGAGGCCTGGACATGCACACCATCAGTGTAAACTTCAGGTAGAGGGTCAGTCAGGATTTCCCTAGTCTTAGGGAAATTGCAGGGGCCCGGGTTAATAGCTCTCGCTCACCTAGTCTCTCGCTGACACATATTTCCCATTAGGGATGGGGGCAGTGTTCTGGATCACTGCCTTGAGAAACACGTGATGGTGTCTCCGCGGTGTTGGATGTTTTGATCTCCCCGAGGTCATTCACCCTTATGTTTATAGTCTTTTCACTAGGCACTGCTCCTAATAACCAGTTTCATACTCCACACTGATGAGGGGCAAATACCCCGAAACAGCTGTCTGTGGATGGATACCATGTTTTGGCATAGGTGGTTTTCCTTTATTGGATGCTGCCCTTCCCGTGGTTGTTCCTTCCCGTTGAAAGACCTGGCTATTCATTGCTTGCGTTGAGAAACACGTGATGGTGTCTCCGCGGCTTTTCTACATACAGTTTTTCAAATAAACTTTTTTTTTTATAAAGATTATATATGTAACAAACATATATCCCAAATGTTAGCTATACTGATTTAATATCAAAACAATTGGACAAACATTGTCCAAACTTTTTGTCCTTCAAAAATGGACAGGATAATGACCTGTCAACAGGACAAGACAAGGGAGGGGGGGGTTTGGGACGGCCGGGCTGGTTGGTGGAGAAATAATATATTTAAAACTGTTGGTACTCCGACTCGTACCCATACCCCAGGAACATGTCTTGGGAGGACACACTAATATTTGGGGACATTGAGTGGTGGAGGATTTTTTCCTCTTTTGTGGTTTTCATGTTAGAGTAGGACTGGCAAACGTAAGGACCATTGACGCGGGTTGCCAGCTTACATATTATGGCCAGAATATCAACCAATACCTTACATATATTGATTTTTTTTTTGCACGTTATATTTTTTTCAGGGTGCAGTTGGGCCCAAATGGTTCTGTAATCTGTGGCCTCTGTTTACACAGGATGCATCATAGTTAGCCCTGGGCAGCCCGCCATAGCGTGTCATTAATAGGCTGAGAACCAGATGCTCTACATTCCTTGTGTGAACATTGCCACATAGAGAGTATATTTTTTGCATTGGTGTACCACACGGCCAATCCCTGATTGAAGGTTGTCTGTTTCATTTGGTATTGCACCTGTGCAGTTGCCATTTTACTTGGGTCCGCTGCACCCTGGTAGTGCAATTGTTTTGAGGCCCATTTAGACAGGTAAGCATCTCTGCCTGCTTTTGTTTTTTTCTTTAATATTGGATGATTTTTTCCTCTTTTTGTGGTTTTCATGTTAGAGTAGGACTGGAAAAGGTAAGGACCCTTGACGCGGGTTGCCAGCTTACATATTATGGCCAGAATATCAACCAATACCTTACATATATTGATATGTTTTTTTGCACGTAATATTTTTTTCAGGGTGCAGTTGGGCCCAAATGGTTCTGTAAACTGTGGCCTCTGTTCACACAGGTAAGCATTTCTGCCTGTTTTTGTTTTTTTTGACATTGAGTGGTGACCAGTTGTTGGAGGGGCTGGTGGGCAGCCATAGCTGTAGGCGTCAGCAGAGTCAGGGGGCCTGCATGCTGCCGCCTGCCTAAAACGCTGCAATGCAGCTGCTGGTGGTGGTGGTGGTGGAGGCACACTTTGGGGATTAATAAAATATTTATTGGGGATAAATAAATTAATAATCCCCATCATTATGGCTGGTGACGGGGGTATAGGGGATGGAACATCAACAGCCATGAGCAGAACATTGGCTGCTGACATATATATGATCTGCCTGTCCCACGGAATGGACGAACCAGCTTCAGACATTGGGGAAGAAGTCCTGGCCTCCAGAGGATCTGGCAAGAAACACAAAGAAAAGTCATTGAACTCCTCGCCTAGACTGTGCTCTGGGCTGTTGCCATTATGGGTCCTAGGAGTTTGGGCCCTTATATTGCCTTCAGTCCTGTATAAAGAATAAAAAAGCCATGTTAATAAAAGACTATTGGAAAAATTGGAGATTAAAAAATATATATATATAATTTACCTCCGCAAATTCCTGCTTGTCAAAATAAACTGAATCTGGTCTGCATAGGGCACCCTGCTCTTGGATGGCGAGATGCCGCTTGGCGTCCTCAGGGACTTGACCAGCCGGTTGGTCACAGAACGCCACCTCTTCTTTACGTCATCCACTTTAATGAAATAATAAAAAAATGAGAATTTCCAAAATCTATGTTTCAAAAAGTACACAAATTCATTCAAATTAATAAATACTAACAAATCAGTTTTTGTCCCGCTTTTGGTAGCTGAGGCCACTGGGGGTATATATTTGTCATTATGGCCGGCCACGCATCACGTTTGGTATGTGAGGCCTTTTAGTCTTCACTTGCGCGGTCCCACACCTCCAGATGTTTCTCAATCTATAATGTTTATTAAGATTACAAGTCAATAAATTTATTTAAAAAAATTGTGGATTTAAAAACCAAAGTATTATATCTATATATACATTTGCACACATATATTCATATATATCCATACTGGAACACACACGCAAACCGATGTTTATATGTATGAATCCGTGTAAACATATGTGCACGCACACACACACAACCCCCTCTACACGGCTCTTTCAACAGAATCTCCGGTACGGGTCGTGATGACATTTTTGACATATTCCCGGAGACACTGATAAACATGTAAGCACCACAACGCACAAAGCAACGTTTTTTTTTCCATTGAGAAATTATCTTTTTGACCCCAGTTTGTTATTTTCCCAAGGGTAACAGGAGAAATTGGACCCCAAATGTTGTTGTGCAATTGTCCTGCGTACACTGATACCCCATATGTGAGGGTAAACCACTGTTTGGTTGCATGGCAGAGCTTGGAAGGGAAGGAGCACCATTTGACTTTTTCAACGCAGAATTTGCTGGAATTTAGATCAGATGGCATGTTGCATTTGTAGAGACCCTAATGTGCCTGAACAGTGGAACCCCCCCAATGCTAACTCCAAATCTAACCCCAGCAAACCCCTAACCCTAATCCCATCCCTAGCCCTAACCTTAGCCCTAGCCCTAACCCTGGCCACCCTAGTCCTAACCCTAGCCCTAACCCTAGCCCTAACCCTGGTCCTAACCCTAGCCCTAAACCTAGCCCTAACCCTAGCACAAAACTCATTACAGAACCTGACATGATCATATGACACATGGTTTACATACAGTAAACAATGTCATATCAAAACTATTTTTTGATTTTAAAAACCGCAGCAAATGCGCTTGAAATCCTCAAACATTTTTAATATTTGTGGATTTCAAGCTTTCCAATACAAGTCTATGGTGGCGGAATCACCACAATTCCGCAAAATAAATGAACATGCTGCGTATTTTACCATGATGCGATTCCGCTGCGGAAAAATACACAGCATGGGCACAGCAATTGAGGAATGCAATTAAAATTAATAAGATGCGCTTTGTTAGCCTTTTTAAGCATTTCTGCTGTGGAAAAACACGGCAGAAACGTTTAAAAAATGCAACGTGGGCACACAGCCTTAGGGCACTTATGTAGATGTGTCATGAGCACCTGCAAACCCCAGGTGCTTCACAGAAGTTTACAAAGTAGAGCTATGAAAATAAGAAAATCACATTCTACCACCAATTATGAATATGTACTTTTAACCCATTTTTTTTTCTTTCACAAGGGTAACAGGGGAAGCTGAACCACAAAATGTGTTGTACATTTTCCAATGAGTACGGTGCTACCCCATTTGTGGGAGAATGCTAATATTTGGGCGCATAACAGGGCTCGGTACATATCCCAACAGCGAGAGGAAGAGGAGATGAAGTGGAGCCAGCTAACAGAATACTGAAGGAGCGGTCAGAAAGATAGGAAGAGAACCAGGAGAGAGCAGTGTCCTTAATGTCTACTGACTGGAGCCTAGAGAGGAGGAGAGGGTGGTCAACAGTGTTGAAAGCTGCAGAAAGGTTGAGAAGAATGAGCAGAGAGTGATTACCATTACATTTTGCTGTCAGAAGGTCGTTGGTCACTTTGATGAGTGCAGTTTCTGTCGAATGCAAGGGGTGGAAACTGAACTGTGAAGGGTCTAGGAGGGAAAGAGTGGAGAGCTAATGGGTAAGGCGGGAATAGATCAGGTACTCCAAGAGTTTAGAGATGAAGAGGAGATTGGAGACTGGTCTGTAGTTGTTTGTGCAGGATGGGTTGAGGGCAGGTTTCTTTAATAATGGAGTAACGATAGAGTGTTTGAACGAGGGGAAATGCCAGAGGGGAGGGAGAGGTAAAGATTGTAGTTAGGAGAATTGTGACGACTGGAGAGAGAGACTGGAGGAGATGTGAGGGAATGGGGTCAGTAGTGCATGTAGTCAGACGAGAAGAAAAGAGGAGCTTGGAGACTTCTTCTGTGATGGGATCGAATGTGGAGAGTGAGCCAGTGGAAATGCAGGGAGGGATGGGGTCACTGCACTTGGTGGCTGGGAGCGGATTTCCTGATGGATATTATCTATTTTCTCTATAAAGTGGGAGGCCAGGTCATCAGAACAAATGTCTGTGATAGGGGCTTGTGCTTTTGGCCTGAGGAGGGAGTGAAAGGTGTCAAAATGTTTCTTGGGGTTGTTGGGTAGTGAGGAGATCAGGGTGGTGAAGTAGGTCTGTTTGGCGAGGTGAAGGGCAGAATTATAGGTTCTTAACATAAAATGTGAAGTGGATGAAGTCTTCTGGTGTGCTAGTTTTCCTCCATAAGCATTCAGCACACCTAGAGCATCGTTAGAGAAATCGGGTTTGTGATGTAAGTCAGGGCTGTTTTACTCTGTGCTTGGAGCTTCTGAGGGTGAGGGAAGCTACTTGGTCAAGGGTGCTTCTAAGAGTGTTGTAGTGATGTACAACCTGATCAGGACAGGAAAAAGAGGAGATTGGGGACAATGATGAGTGTAGGGAGTCTGAAAGTGTATGAGGGTTCATGGCATGTAGATTTCTGAATGTGTGGTAGGTAGGAGTGTGCTGGGGTGGGCGAGAAATTGTGAGTATGAAAGAGAGAATGTTGTGGCCAGTGAGGGGAAGCGGTGAGTTATCTAGGTAGGAGATTGAACAGAGCCGGACAAAGACCAGGTCAAGGGTGTTACCGTCTTTGTGTGTTTCAGAGGTTGAGATCTGTGAGAGGCCTAGAGAAGTGGTTAGTGATAGAAGCTGGGATGCAGATGTGGAAGTGGGGCTGTTAATGGGGATGTTGAAGTCTCCCAGGATAAGGGTTGGTAGTTTTGAGGACATGAATTGCAGCAGCCAGGCAGATAAATGGTCCAGGAAGTGGGTGGGTGAGCCTGGGGGCCGGTATTTGACTGCTACTCTGAGGGAGAGGGAACGGAGGAGCCTGATGGTGTGGGGCTCAAATGAAGGGAATGAGAGTGATGGAACTGGGGGGATGACCTGGAAAGTGCATTGTAGGGACAGGAGTATATCGACTCCACCACCAAGTCTGTTTGTAGGTCTCGGTGGAATGTGAGAATTGTAGGCCACCATGGGAAATGGCAGCAGAGGAGACAGTGTCAGAATTCTGAATCCAGGTTTCCGAGAGGGCGAACAGTTTAAGAGAGTTGTTCAGAAAGTAATTGTGTAGGAAAGGAAGCTTGTTAGATACAGACCGTGGATTCCAAAGGGCACAATTAATAGAAGAGGATGAAGGAGTGCAGCTAATATTAATAAGGTTAGTAAGGTTTCGATGTGAGGTAGGGTAGGGGTTGATGGTGGACCAGGGTTGGGGGAGATGTACCCTGAAATCAGTAGGAGTAGGAAGATAAAGAGCAATTAGTTTTTGGAATTGTAAGAAATTTTTTTGCGCGATTTGTTTGGGCAAGATGGGCTGAGGTTTTTTCAGGAAGGTGAGGAGTGCATGGTAGCTGTACATGGGAGAGGGAAGTAGAGAGGGGCAGATGTGCATGAGTCATGATAGAGGGGGATGGGCTGTGAATTTGGATGGCGAGAAAACATAGGAGGATACAAATAGAGCACATGGATAGAAGGGAGAGCAAAATGTGGGTTACCTGACTCCTGCCTTGACTATCTGCCATGGAATAACTGATTTTTCTTGATGCTTAGCTTCTGTAATGCTTTGCTTATGGATGCATGTGTGCACCCCACCCTGCGTGCACCCCTTAAGATGTTTCCAAATTTATAGGTCACAATAAAGGGTCAGAAGAGATGGATTGTGGGAGCTGGTTTAGGATAATTTGATAGCCAGCACACCAGGGGGTGGTTAGATGATCAAGCACTTTAGACCTGGCTACATCTATGTGCTATAGCACCTTCCACTAGATAACATCTAGACTGATCCCAGTCATGGATATAAAACAGTGAGTAATAAGTACAATGCAGCAAATTGATTATACCAATGATTTAGCAGGCACATTAAAATGTTAAAAAAAATTGGAGTCCGGCTCAACAGGAATGGATTTTCCTTTTCTTTTTCTTTTTCAAAAGAAAATATAGTGCATACAAAAGAAAAATTTACATGGTCGAAATGATCACCTGGGTCATGTCGAACATGTAAATTTTTCTTTTGTATGCACTATATTTTCTTTTGAAAAAGAAAAAGAAAAGGAAAATCCAGTCTTGTTGAGCCAGACTCCAATTTTTTCTATTTTCCTTGATGTGAGGCCAGGGTGAGGCCGGTGTCTGAGCCCCAGGTGGATGAGCATAGAGCAAATGGGTGAGCTGGAATCAAATTTCTACATTAATATGTTGCTAGATGGTAAAATGGCAAATGACAGACAGCAGACAGCAAGCAGAGATTGTACCATTAGAAGCTGCTTGCTGCCATAGAATAGAGTGAACACATGCAGGAGTCAAATGAGATGGATACCATTAGAATATATTGCAGCAGATGAGACAACAAGCAAAGTGGAGCTGTACCATTAGAATATATTGCAGCAGATGAGACAGCAAGCAGGGGGAGTTGTACCATTAAAATATATTGCAACAGATGAGACAGCAAGCAGAGAGGAGTTGTACCATTAGAATATATTGCAGTAGATGAGACAGCAAGCAGAGGGGATTTGTACCATTAGAATATATTGCAGCAGATGAGTCAGCAAGCAGGGGAGTTGTACCATTAAAATATATTGCAACAGATGAGACAGCAAGCAGAGGGGAGTTGTACCATTAGAATATATTGCAGCAGATGAGACAGCAAGCAAGGGGAGTTGTACCATTAGAATATATTGCAACAGATGAGACAGCAAGCAGAGGGGAGTTGTACTATTAGAATACATTGCAGTAGATGAGACAGCAAGCAGAGGGGAGTTGTACCACTAGAATATATAGCAGTAGATGAGACAGCAAGTAGAGAGGATTTGTACCATTAGAATATATTGCAGCAGATGAGACGGCAAGCAGAGGGGAGTTGTACCATTAGACTGTATTGCAGCAGATGAGGCAGCAAGCAAAGGAGATTTGTACCATTAGAATATATTTCAACAGATGAGACCGCAAGCAGAGGGGAGTTGTACCATTAGAATATATTGCAGCAGATGAGACAGCAAGCAGAGGGGAGGTGTACCATTAGAATAAATTGCAGCAGATGAGACAGCAAGCAGAGGGGAGTTGTACCATTAGAATAAATTGCAGCAGATGAGACAGAAGCAGATGGGAGATGTACCAATAGACTGTATTGCAGCAGATGAGGCACCAAGCAGAGGGGAGTTGAACCACTAGAATGTATTGCAACAGATTAGACAGCAAGCAGAGGGGAGTTGTACCATTAGACTGTATTGCAGCAGATGAGACAGCAAGCAGAGGGGAGCTGCACCATTAGAATATATTGCTGCAGATGAGACAGCAAGCAGAGGGGAGTTGAACCACTAGACTGCATTGCAGCAGATGAGGCAGCAAGCAGAGGGGATTTGTACCATTAGAATAAATTGCCGCAGTTGAGACAGGAAGAAGAGGGGATTTGTACCATTAGAATATATTGCAGCAGATGAGACAGGAAGCAGAGGGGAGTTGTACCATTAGAATATATTGCAGCAGATGAGACAGCAAGCAGAGGGGAGTTGTACCATTAGAATAAATTGCAGCAGATGAGACAGAAGCAGATGGGAGTTGTACCATTAGACTTTATTGCAGCAGATGAGGCACCAAGCAGAGGGGAGTTGAACCACTATAATGTATTGCAACAGATGAGGCAGCAAGCAGAGGGGAGTTGTACCATTAGACTGTATTGCAGCAGATGAGACAGCAAGCAAAGGGGAGCTGTACCATTAGAATATATTGCTGCAGATGAGACAGCAAGCAGAGGGGAGTTGAACCATTAGAATGTATTGCAGCAGATGAGACAGCAAGCAGAGGGGAGTTGTACCATTAGAATGTATTGCAGCAGATGAGACAGCAAGCAGGGGGAGTTGTACCATTAAAATATATCGCAGCAGATGAGACAGCAAGCAGAGGGGAGTTGTACCATTAGAATATATTGCAGCAGATGAGACAGCAAGCAGAAGGGAGTTGTACCATTAGAATATATTGCAGCAGACGAGACAGCAAGCAGAGAGGAGTTGAACCATTAGAATGTATTGCAACAGATGTGACAGCAAGCAGAGGGGAGTTGTACCATTAGAATGTATTGCAGCAGATGAGACAGCAAGCAGAGGGGAGTTGTACCATTAGAATATATTGCAGCAGATGAGACAGCAAGCAGAGGGGAGTTGTACCATTAGAGTATATTGCAGCAGATGAGACAGGAAGCAGAGGGAAGTTGTACTTAGAATATATTGCAGCAGATAAGACAGCAGAGGGGAGTTGTACCATTAGAATATATTGCAGCAGATGAGACAGCAAGCAGAAGGGAGTTGTACCATTAGAATATATTGCAGCAGATGAGACAGCAAGCAGAGGGGAGTTGTACCATTAGAATATATTGCAGCAGATGAGACAGCAAGCAGAGGGGAGCTGTACCTGTGTGAAGAGAGAAGATGGATGTTAGTTCTTTGCCATGGAATAACTGCTTTTTCTTGATGCTTAGCTTCTGTGATGCTTTGTTTATTGGATGCATGCGTGCACCCCGCCCTGTATAGAGAAATATGGGTAGTATATAGGCTTTAAATACATTAATATGCCCCATCCAGGAGAGGGTAGGCAAATCATAAGATTTTGTTAATGTTTCCATCTTATTCAAAAGTGGAATGTAACTAGCGTGGTATAAACGTGTAGGGTGTTTAGTGATAAATACTCCCAAGTATTTTAATGTTTGCATGGGCCAGTTAAAGAGTGAATATTTGCAGAGGATGGCTAGATGGGAACTCGGTATGGTTATATTGAGGGCTTCCAAATTGGTAGGAATGAGTTTGAAATTGGATATATGGCCAAATTGATTTAATATGCTAAATATTGTTGGAAAGGCTAAGAGCGGATTGGTTGTGAGTAGGGTTGAGCGACTTTTATTTTTATAGGATCGGGTCGGGTTTCACGAAACCCGACTTTCTCAAAAGTCGGGTCGAGTGAAATCGGCCGATCCTATAAAAAAGTCGGGGTCGGGGTCGGCCGAAACACGAAACCCAATGCAGTGCAATGGGATACTATGGTTCCCAGGGTCTGAAGGAGAGGAAACTCTCCTTCAGGCCCTGGGATCCATATTTAAGTGTAAAATAAAGAATCAAAATAAAAAATATTGATATACTCACCCTCGGACGAGCCCTGGTACTAACCGGCAGCCTTCCTTCCTAAGAATGAGCGCGTGAATGACCTGCGGTGACGTCACGGCTTGTGATTGGTCGCGTGAGCGGTCACATGGGCGGCCGCGACCAATCACAAGCTGTGACGTCATCTAAGGCCCTTCACGCACTCATTCTTAGGAAGGAAGGCTGCTGGAAAGAAGCCGAGGGTGAGTATATTCCTATTAGGTATATACTCACCCTCGGACGCGCCCTGCTTCTTTCCGGCAGCCTTCCTTCTTAAGAATGAGCGCGTGAAGGGCCTTAGATGACGTCACGGCTTGTGATTGGTCGCGGCCGCCCATGTGACCGCTCACGCGACCAATCACAAGCCGTGACGTAATTCTCAGGTCCTAAATTCCTAGAATGAGGAATTTAGGACCTGAGAATTACGTCACGGCTTGTGATTGGTCGCGTGGCGGTCACATGAGCGGCACGCGACCAATCAGAAGCTGTGACGTCATAGAAGGCCCTAAACGCGCTCATTTTAAGCAAAGAAGGCTGCCGGTTACCAGCGGCGATGTCCAGGGGCCTCCGGAGAGGTGAGTATATCAATATTTTTTATTTTAATTCTTTATTTTACACTTGAATGTGGATTCCAATACCGATTTCCGATATCACAAACATATCGGAACTCGGTATCGGAATTCCGATACCAGATTCAGAAGATCGCCGACCTCATGGCCGACCCCACACAGGGGTCGGGTCGGGTTTCATGAAACCCGACTTTGCCAAAAGTCGGCGACTTCTGAAAATGGCCGACCCGTTTTGCTCAACCCTAGTTGTGAGAAATAATAAATCATCTGCAAAAGCTAACGTTTTCATCTCTGTGCTCCCACGGGGAGGGGATCTCTTCAAGGCCTTAGCCCAGGTAGAGAGCCGGTGGATTTATCGGCTCAACACCATTACCCCGGTTGGTCTAAATGAAAACTTTGGATTTGGCTCATTTTTATAGGATATCCTTCACGTTTTTTAGGGGGTGGGTTTCTGTTTGTTTTTATCTGTTTTTATGCTAATTTTCATGTTTTCTGTGGTTTTGCAGCCCTGTTCCAATAGTATGTGTGGATTCAAGTTTGAATTGCATGACCCATTATTATATTGTGTCCTTATGTTGAAGCTGCTTGAAGACAATATTGTATTTTTAAAGGATAGCCTCGTCGTCGGTGTTTCGTGGCGGACCATTGGATTATCACATGCCTAATTATAGACTAAGATTTTAATTTATTTTCTGTGTCATCAATGTGTGGATTCAGTATTTATATATTTATTCTCACTGTCAGTATAAGTACTTTATATTTTGATCACCATCAGTAATGCTGTACATAATTGTCCATATATACCAATGATTGTATTTGTATTTTTATTATTATATACTTGGTATGCTGCATGTATTTTGTGAATTTGTTCATTAGATTTGACATATTATGCACTTTATTCATATTCATCACCTTTTTCCATTATTCTTTGTTCATCACGGCATGTTTAATAATGTTTTTTAACATATGTAGCACTTTATAGTTACTGTGTCCATTCATGCGGTGCTGGATATCACGGTGCGCATGTGCGGTCTCTCTGGCTCCGGATCTTCATGTGGGCGGCGACGGGGATGCATCACGTGTGCGCCGTCTCCTTGACGGCGGCAGGTGTTTGCGTCCCACTGCCGCTTCTGTGAAGGTCCCGATGGTTGCCATTGAGACGGCGCATATGCCGTATATACGGGATGAACATCTGCTTCATTCTAATCAATATGCCGGCCATTAACCCCTTAATCCCATATGACGTACTATCCCGTCGAGGTGGGGTGGGCCTTAATTCCCACTGACGGGATAGTACGTCATATGTGATCGGCCGCGCTCACGGGGGGAGCGCGGCCGATTGTGGCCGGGTGTCAGCTGACTATCGCAGCTGACATCCGGCACTATGTGCCAGGAGCAGTCACGGACCGCCCCGGCACATTAACCCCCGGCACACTGCGATCAAACATGATCGCAGTGTTCTGGCGGTATAGGGAAGCATCGCGCAGGGAGGGGGCTCCCTGCGGGCTTCCCTGAGACCCCCGGAGCAACGCGATGTGATCGCGTTGCTCCAAGCATCTCTTACCTCCTATCCCTGCAGGCCACGGATCCAAAATGGCCACTGTAGGGTTGAGCGACTTTCATTTTTTTAAGATCGAGTCGGGTTTTGTGAAACCCGACTTTGTCCAGAGTCGAGTCGAGTGCAGTCGGCCGATTGTCGCTAAAAGTCGGGGATCGACCGAAACAGGAAACCCAATGCAAGTCAATGGGGAAGCATAGTCGGCAGTGAGTGGAGGCCAGGAAAACACCTACAGTGCCCATTTTAATGCCAAAAACATCCATTCATGTTTATGAAGCTTGTCAATCTTAATTAACTTTATAATAATAGTTGGGCATAGGAAATTGGGGGTCATTTGGCAAAAGTTGTGGGGGGTAGGGCTGGTTCAAGGCTTTAGTGGGCCCAGGAAACGTGGACTACGTCACGGCGGTGGAGCAGGGAGAGGTAAGTATTTCAACCTTGCAAGTGCTGTGATCCTGAGCAAGCAGGGGGGCACACTTGTTCGCATTGGCACTGGCACAGGGCCCCTCAAAGTACAGCGGTGTGTTTGCACGGCGGGGGCGCCTCCCACCAGCAGCGACACTTTTGCGTACTCTGAGGGGCCCTGTGACAGTGACGTCGCCAACGAGTATGCCCCCCCACCTGATGAAGGAACCTGCACTTTCATCTGCACCTTCCTCTTTGTCCCTGTGTAAGGTGGTATAACATGCGGGAAGGGGAACCTTACTTTCAGCAGGGTCAGATTCTGGCTGTGTAGAGTGCAAGGGGAATGTAGTGGTCTAGGTCAATGTACCAGCAGACTCATCTAGCAGTGGCTGGGCAATGGGCAGGATGAGGAGGAAACAGATATAGGGCCAAAGAATAAAGTAGGCTAAATGCAGTTCAAAATTGGTAACAGGACTAAACAGGCGGCATTGCTTTGTTCAGTGGAGTAGCAAACCCAGGAGCAGCAGACACTGTTTTAAGGGCCCAACCACACTAATAGGCCAAATGCAGTTTAATATCTGATACTATAGGCCCAAAGCCAGAAGGTTGAAGCTCAGCTTTATTCAGTTGAGGGCAAACACCAGGGAGGGGCAGACACCGTTAGTAGGCCGTAATCAAAGTTGAAGGCCAAATGCAGTTTAATATCTGATACTATAGGCCGAAAGCCAGAAGGTTGAAGCTCAGCTTTATTCAGTTGAGGAAAAACACCAGGGAGGGGCAGACACAGTTAGTAGGCCCTAACCACCAATTTTTAAAAACACAGCACTTAATGAGAGCCAGAAGGATGAAGCTCAGCTTTATTCAGTTGAGGACAAACACCAGGCAGGGGCAGACACCGTTAGTAGGCCGTAACCAAAGTTGAAGGCCAAATGCAGTTTAATATCTGATACTATAGGCCCAAAGCCAGAAGGTTGAAGCTCAGCTTTATTCAGTTGAGGAAAAACACCAGGGAGGGGCAGACACCGTTAGTATGCCCTAACCACCAATTTTTAAAATAACAGCACTTAATGAGAGCCAGAAGGATGAAGCTCAGCTTTATTCAGTTGAGGACAAACACCAGGCAGGGGCAGACACCATTAGTAGGCCGTAACCAAAGTTGAAGGCCAAATGCAGTTTAATATCTGATACTATAGGCCGAAAGCCAGAAGGTTGAAGCTCAGCTTTATTCAGTTGAGGAAAAACACCAGGGAGGGGCAGACACCGTTAGTATGCCCTAACCACCAATTTTTAAAATAACAGCACTTAATGAGAGCCAGAAGGTTGAAGCTCAGCTTTATTCAGTTGAGGAAAAACACCAGGGAGGGGCAGACAGCGTTAGTAGGCCCTAACCACCAATTTTTAAAAACACAGCACTTAATGAGAGCCAGAAGGATGAAGCTCAGCTTTATTCAGTTGAGGAAAAACACCAGGCAGGGGCAGACACCGTTAGTAGGCCGTAACCAAAGTTGAAGGCCAAATGCAGTTTAATATCTGATACTATAGGCCGAAAGCCAGAAGGTTGAAGCTCAGCTTTATTCAGTTGAGGAAAAACACCAGGGAGGGGCAGACACCGTTAGTAGGCCCTAACCACCAATTTTTAAAAACACAGCACTTAATGAGAGCCAGAAGGTTGAAGCTCAGCTTTATTCAGTTGAGGAAAAACACCAGGGAGGGGCAGACACCGTTAGTAGGCCCTAACCACCAATTTTTAAAAACACAGAACTTAATGAGAGCCAGAAGGATGAAGCTCAGCTTTATTCAGTTGAGGACAAACACCAGGCAGGGGCAGACACCGTTAGTAGGCCGTAACCAAAGTTGAAGGCCAAATGCAGTTTAATTTCTGATACTATAGGCCGAAAGCCAGAAGGTGGAAGCTCCGATTTAGACAGTGGAGGACAATTTGAATTAGGGACTGCAGACAGACTTAGTAGGCTGTCCCCTGTGGACCATGCATCCAACACATTAACCCATTGCGCCGTAATGGACACGTAATCTTCCGTGGCCATGCCTACAGGTCTATGCGTCTGTTGTCAGGTGCACCTTTGTACTCACAGATTGCCAGAGTGCATAGACAATGCGGTCTTCTACATGCTGGTGGAGGGTTGGGATGGCTTTTCTCGCAAAAGAAGTTTCGACTGGTTAGCTTGTAGCGTGGTACAGCGTAGTCCATCATGGCCTTATTAATAGTAAATAAAATATATAACTAGGCTCTATGAACTTTTAAATAGTTTCCAGGGGTACACGGGCAGCATTGGTGTGGTCAGTGGAGGAGTATTGCAAGTAGGGGCCGCAGACAGGCTCACAAAGGCCTAAAATAACAAACAGTAGGCAGTCATGGCAGTTTGAAATCAGTTACATGGATACACAGGCAGGCACTCCAGGCAGCATTGTGGTCAGTGGAGGAGTATTGCAAGTAGGGGCCGCAGACAGGCTCACAAAGGCCTAAAATAACAAACAGTAGGCAGTCATGGCAGTTTTACATCGGTTACATGGATACACAGGCAGGCACTCCAGGCAGCATTGTGGTCAGTGGAAGATTATTGCAAGTAGGGGCCGCAGACAGGCTCACAAAGGCCTAAAATAACAAACAGTAGGCAGTCATGGCAGTTTGAAATCGGTTACATGGACACAGGCAGGCAGCATTGTGGTCAGTGGAGGAGTAATGCAATTAGGGACGGCAGACAGGCTATCAAAGGCCTAAAATAACCAACAATAGACTCATGGCAGTTTTACATCGGTTACATGGATACACAGGCAGGCAGCATTGTGGTCAGTGGAGGAGTATTGCAAGGAGTGTCTGACACAGTTAGTACTCCAAAAAAATAAATAGATGTGAATGTCTCGCAAAACAACTATAAGTAAAAAAAGGGTGGCATGCTTAGGTACAGGGGTGGGCTCATCTGCAGAGTTTATGACAAAGTAATTTGGCAGTAAATTAGTATTTACTGGTGTCAATATAGGACACTGACCCAGACTACTTTAACTAGCATCATAGATGCAAACAAATTGGTATTGTTTGTCATTGCCAGGCATTGAATGATGTCAGTGCATAGACTAAACATTGGTGGAGCTGTGCGAGATAATTTTGCACGTGGTACAGCACAGTTTGAGCTGGGGGGGGGGAACTCTCTTGTGGCCGGCGGTACCGCCCCAGGGCCCCTCATGTTACAACGGTGTGTCTGACGTTGGGTGCGCACCACCACCGCCAGAGACACTACATTGTACTATGAGGGACCCAGTGGCAATGCCGTCGACCAAAAGCGGGCACACCCGCCTCTTCAGACAATCAGCACTGTAACGGGTGCTTGCTCCAAGTGGCGAGACAACGGCCCAGTGGGGGGATTTTTCCCATTGGGGGAGGTGTAAACATGTCGTATGCTGGACAAACAGCTGCTGCAAATTAACAGATTGGAACACTCAGTAAGACCAGTCCACAAGCAAGACCTTTTTATAGGAAAGCTAGGTGTCAGCCGGGAAAGGTGGGGCAAAATAATTTGAAATCCAGGAGTGGTTCATTTTAACGAAGGTGAGATCATCCACATTTTGGGTAGCCAGACGAGTCCTTTTTTCGGTTAATATTGAACCAGCAGCACTGAATACTCTTTCTGATAGCACACTAGCTGCTGGGCAAGCAAGCTCCTGCAACGCATATTCTGCCAATTCAGGCCAGGTGTCCAATTTTGATGCCCAGTAATCAAATGGGAATGACGGTTGAGGGAGAACATCGATAAGGGAAGAAAAATAGTTAGTAACCATACTGGACAAATGTTGTCTCCCGTCACTTTGAATAGATGCTGCAGTACCTGTCCTGTCTGCGGTCATTGCGAAATCACTCCACAACCTGGTCAGAAAACCCCTCTGTCCAACGCCACTTCTGATCTGTGCACCCCTAACACCTCTGCCATGTAGCCCCCTGCAGCTTGTGTGAGAACCATCACCGGCGCTGTGTGCTGGGCATGCCTGAATCAAACGGACTACAAGAGTAGCTTGTTTGGTTGCTAAGATTTGTTCGAGGTTCTCATGTGGCATAATATTTTGAAATTTGCCTTTATAGCGAGGGTCAAGGATGCAGGCCAACCAGTAATCGTCATCGCTCATCATTTTAGTAATGCGTGGGTCCTTTTTGAGGATACGTAAGGCATAATCCGCCATGTGGGCCAAAGTTCCTGTTGGCAAATCTGCGGTTGTGCTGGTTTGAGGGGTAGTTACAGGCAAATCTACGTCACTTGTCTCCCTTAAAAAAACAGAACCCGGCCTTGCAACGCCACTAATTTCTGTTGGCCCAGGAGAAGCTTCCTCATTAAAAAAGTACTCATCCCCATCATCCTCCTCGTCCTCCTCCTCCTCTTCGCCCGCTACCGCGTCCTCTACACGGCCCTGACCAGACAATGGCTGACTGTCATCAAGGCTTTCCTCTTCCTCGGCTGCAGACGCCTGCTCCTTTATGTGCGTCAAACTTTGCATCAGCAGACGCATTAGGGGGATGCTCATGCTTATTATGGCGTTGTCTGCACTAACCAGCCATGTGCATTCCTCAAAACACTGAAGGACTTGACACAGGTCTTGTAGCTTCGACCACTGCACACCTGACAACTCCATGTCTGCCATCCAACTGCCTGCCCGTGTATGTGTATCCTCCCACAAAAACATAACAGCACGCCTCTGTTCGCACAGTCTCTGAAGCATGTGCAGTGTGGAGTTCCACCTTGTTGAAATGTCGATGATTAGGCGATGCTGGGGAAGGTTCAAAGACCGCTGATAGTTCTGCATACGGCTGGAGTGTACGGGCGAACGGCGGATATGCGAGCAAAGTCTGCGCACTTTGAGGAGCAGGTCGGGTAACCCAGGATAACTTTTCAGGAAGCACTGCACCACCAGGTTTAAGGTGTGAGCCAGGCAAGGAATGTGTTTCAGTTGGGAAAGGGCTATGGCAGCCATGAAATTCCTTCCGTTATCACTCACAACCTTGCCTGCCTCAAGATGTACAGTGCCCAGCCATGACTGAGTTTCATTCTACAAGAACTCGGACAGAACTTCCGCGGTGTGTCTGTTGTCACCCAAACACTTCATTGCCAATACAGCCTGCTGACGCTTGCCACTAGCTGTCCCATAATGGCACACCTGGTGTGCAACAGTGGCAGCTGCGGATGGAGTGGATGTGCGACTGGGGTGTGTGGACGAGCTCTCGCTTCTGCATGAGGAGGAGGAAGTGGAGGAGGGGGGGCGAACGCCTACAGCCAACTCTTTCCTTGACCGTGGACTAGGCAAAACTGTCCCAATACTGCTGTCCCCTGTGGACCCTGCATCCACCACATTCACCCAGTGTGCCGTGATGGACACGTAACGTCCCTGGCCATGCCTACTGGTCCATGCATCTGTTGTCAGGTGCACCTTTGTAGTCACAGACTGCCTGAGTGCATGGACGATGCGGTCTTTAACATGCTGTTGGAGGGCTGGGATGGCTTTTCTAGAAAAGAAGTGCCGACTGGGTAGCTCGTAGCGTGGTACAGCGTAGTCCATCAGCGCTTTGAAAGCTTCGCTTTCAACTAACCGGTAGGGCATCAGCTCTAATGAGAGTAGTCTAGCAATGTGGGCGTTCAAACCCTGTGTACGCGGATGCGAGGATGAGTACTTCCTTTTCCTAACAAGTCTCATGTAGGGTGAGCTGGACTGGAGAGCTGGAGATCGTGGAACTAGCGGTGGTGCCGGTGGACATGGGTGACTGAGAGAGGGTTGGAGATGGTATTCTTGCCGGTGCCCTACATGCAGTGTTTCCTACTACTAACCTGGTGATTCCCTGACTGCTTTGGCCTGGCGACGAAAGCTGCACAGATACTGCAGGTGGTGTGGGAAATGGTCGGCTTACAGGGAGGGAAGGGATGTAGCGTTGCTGACTAGCTTCATTGGCCGAGGGTGCTGCAACCTTTAGGGACGTTTGGTAGTTAGTCCAGGCTTGCAAATGCATGGTGGATAAATGTCTATGCATGCAACTTGTATTTAGACTTTTAAGATTCTGCCCTCTGCTTAAGGTAGTTGAACATTTTTGACTTTGCGCTGATCATTTGGATGTTGTTTAAAAAAATGCCAGACTGCACTCTTTCTACTATCGGATACCTTTTCAGGCATTACAGACTGAGCTTCTTTAACCAGATGGCCATGCTGTCCTCCAACTGGTTTTGGTTTTGCCACGCGTTTTTGGCCAGATACGGGCCCGGTAGATGGAACCTGTTGTGATGTTGATGCCTGCTGCGGCTCCTCCTCCTCTGCTTCAGAACTACTGCCGCCTGCACCCTGTTCATCCAATGGCTGCCAATCGGGGTCCACAACTGGGTCATCTATGACCTCCTCTTCTATGTCGTGTGCGATTTCGTCTGTGTCACCGTGTAAGCCGGTGGTATAGCGTCCGTGACGGGGCACAATAGTCTCCGCTGGGTTTGATTCTGCCTCAGTACACTGCAAGGGCAATGTTCTGGTCTGAGTCAAAGGAACAGCATAGTAATCTGGCTGTGGCTGTGCATCTGTGCACTCCATGTCCGATTCAACTTCTAATGGACATGGCCTGTTAACTGTTTCACTGTCTAACCCAGGAACGGTATGTGTAAAGAGCTTCTCTCTTGTTCTGGGTGAAGAAGACAAGGAAGCAACTTGTCCCTGACCGGGAGCATCCACTGACGATGCACTGCTCTGACATTTGGCAATTTCCGAGGAGGAGGCGAAAGAGCTAGAGGCAGAGTCAGCAATGAAAGCCAATACTTGTTCCTGCTGCTCCGGCTTCAAAAGTGGTTTTCCTACTCCCAGAAAAGAGAGCGTTCGAGGCCTTGTGTAGCCAGACAAGGAACCTGGCTCAACAACTCGAGACTTAGGTGTTGTACTGCTTTTACCACGACCACCTGATGCTCCACCACCACTACCATCATTACCAGCTGACAATGACCGCCCACGGCCACGACCTCTTCCACTAGACTTCCTCATTTCTTGCAAAACGTAACCAAAGTAACACTATTTGTTACTGTAAAACAACTTATAAGGTGAACTCAAACTTCTGTAGGATTTATATATACCTTTATAGGTGCTTGACACTGAAAGGAAAATCAGGCCCAATGTTACACACTAGGTTTTCTGTGGCCCAATAATTTGAGACAGATGGCACACACAGGCCCAGCACTCAAGCAGAAATGCCAATCTTAATCCCCCAGTATTTTTTTTTTTTCTGGGAGAATTTACCCCCCCAAAAAAAAAAAAAAAGGACAAGTATTACACAGTGTTTTCGGTGCCACACAATGAGAGAGAGATGCCACACACAGCAATGGCACAGAGGCAGACTTGCCAATATTTATCTCCCACTAATTTTTTTTGGGGAAAAGGGAGAATTTAGAAAAAAAAAAAAAAAAAAGACAAGTATTACACAGTGTTTTCGGTGCCACACAATGAGAGAGAGATGCCACACACAGCAATGGCACGGAGGCAGACTTGACAATATTTATCTCCCACTAATTTTTTTTTTGGAAAAGGGAGAATTTAGAAGAAAAAAAAAAAAAAAAAGGACAAGTATTACACAGTGTTTTCGGTGCCACACAATGAGAGAGAGATGCCACACACAGCAATGGCACGGAGGCAGACTTGCCAATATTTATCTCCCTGCAGTTATCTCAGAAAAGTATGGCAGGCAGCTGTAAAAGGACTGCTGCACACAAAAGTGTGGACAAACACACAAGATAGGTGTGCAGAAAGGAAGGAAAAACAGCATTTGTGCTTTGAAAAAAGCAGTTGGTTTACACAGCAGCGTACACACAAAGCAACGCAGCTATCAGGGAGCCTTCTAGGGCAGCCCAATGAGCTACAGCGCTGAGAAAAAAAAAATGTAGCTTCCACTGTCCTGCAAACAAAAGGTGGTATTGTATGGCTTTATGTACCCTGCCTATCACTATCCCTGCTTCCGAAGAAGCTGCAGCAACCTCTCCCTACACTCAGATCAGCAGCAGTAAGATGGCGGTCGGCGGGAAAGCCCCTTTATAGCCCCTGTGACGCCGCAGAAAGCAAGCCAATCACTGCAATGCCCTTCTCTAAGATGGTGGGGACTGAGATCTATGTCATCACGCTGCCCACACTCTGCGTCCACCTTCATTGGCTGAGAAATGGCACTTTTAGCGTAATTGAAACGCGACTTTGGCGCGAAAGTCGCGTACCGCATGGCAGACCCCACACAGGGATCGGCTCGGTTTCATGAGACGCCGACTTTGCCAAAAGTCGGCGACTTATGAAAATGAACGATCCGTTTCGCTCAACCCCTAAGCCACGGGGCTGCATCTGGGTCCTGCAGGGACTACTTCCGGGTCCAGAGCAGGCGCTGGTAAGCCTGCAGCACTGTAAGTCAGATCGCTGATCTGACAGAGTGCTGTGCAAACTGTCAGATCAGCGATCTGTGATGTCCCCCCTGGAACAAAGTAAAACGTAAATAAAAAAATTCCACATGTGTAAAAAAAAAAAAAAAAAAATTCCCAAAGAAAAAAAAAATGGATTATTCCTATAAATACATTTCTTTATCTAAATAAAAAAAAAACAATAAAAGCACACATATTTAGTATCGCCGCGTCCGGAACGACCCAACCTATGAAACTGTCCCACTAGTTAACCCCTTCAGTGAACACCGTAAGAAAAAAAAAAAAACGAGGCAAAAAACAGCGCTTTATTATCCTACCGCCGAACAAAAAGTAGAATAACACGTGATCAAAAAGACGGATATAAATAACCATGGTACCGCTGAAAACGTCATCTTGTCCCACAAAAAACGAGCCGCCATACAGCATCATAAGCAAAAAAATAAAAAGTTATAGTCCTCAGAATAAAGCGATGCCAAAATAATTATTTTTTCTATAAAATAGCTTTTATCGTATAAAAGCGCCAAAACATAAAAAAATGATATAAATGAGATATCGCTGTAATCGTACTGACCCAAAGAATAAAACTGCTTTATCAATTTTACCAAACATGGAACGGTATAAACGCCTCCCCCAAGAGAAATTCATGAATAGCTGGTTTTTGGTCATTCTGCCTCACAAAAATCGGAATAAAAAGCCATCAAAAACTGTCACGTGTCCGAAAATGTGACCAATAAAAACGTCAACTCTTCCTGCAAAAATCAAGACCTCACATGACTCTGTGGACCAAAATATGGAAAAATTATAGGTCTCAAAATGTGGAGATGCAAAAACATTTTTGCTATAAAAAGCGTCTTTTAGTGTGTGACAGCTGCCAATCATAAAAATCCACTATAAAAAATGCTATAAATGTAAATCAAACCCCCCTTCATCATCCCCTTAGTTAGGGAAAAATAATAAAATTAAAAAAATGTATTTATTTCCATTTTCCCATTAGGGTTAGGGCTAGGGTTAGGGTTAGGGCTAGGGTTAGGGTTAGGGCTAGGGTTAGGGCTAGGGTTACGGTTAGGGTTAGGGTTAGGGCTAGGGTTAGGTCTAGGGTTAGGGTTGGGGCTAGGGTTGGAGCTAAAGTTAGGGTTAGGGGTGGGGCTAAAGTTAGGGTTAGGGTTGGGGCTAAAGTTAGGGTTAGGGTTTGGATTACATTTACGGTTGGGATTAGGGTTGGGATTAGAGTTAGGGGTGTGTCAGGGTTAGGGGTGTGGTTAGGGTTACCATTGGGATTAGGGTTAGGGGTGTGTTTGGATTAGGGTTTCAGGTAGAATTGGGGAGTTTCCACTGCTCAGGCACATCAGGGGCTCTCCAAACGCGACATGGCGTCCAATCTCAATTCCAGCCAATTCTGCATTGAAAAAGTAAAACAGTGCTCCTCCCCATATGGGGTATCAGGGCACTCAGGACAAATTGGACAACAACTTTTGGGGTCCAAGTTCTCTTGTTATCCTTGGGAAAATAAAAATTTGGGGGGCTAAAAATCATTTTTGTGGGAAAAAAAGATTTTTTATTTTCATGGCTCTGTGTTGTAAACTGTAGTGAAACACTTGGGGGTTCAAAGTTCTCACAACACATCTAGATAGGTTCCTTGGGAGGTCTAGTTTCCAATATGGGGTCACTTGTGGGGGTTTGTACTGTTTGAGTACATCAGGGGCTCTGCAAATGCAACGTGATGCCTGCAGACCAATCTGTCTAAGGCTACTTTCACACTAGCGTCGGGAACAACCCGTCGCTGTGCGTCGGGCCGAGGTTCCCGACGCTAGCGTGGTCTCCGCCGCACAACGGGGGCAGCGGATGCATTTTTCCCACGCATCCGCTGCCCCATTGTGAGGTGCGGGGAAGTGCGGGGAGGTGGGGGCGGAGTTCCGGCCGCGCATGCGCGGTCGGAAAAAGCGGACCGTCGGGAGCAAAAAACGTTACATGTAACGTTTTTTTCTCCCGACGGTCCGCTACCACACGCCCAAGCGTAGAAAAACGGACGCAACGTTTTGCAATGTGTCGCAAATGCGTCGCTAATGTTAGTCTATGACGAAAAAACGTATCCAGCAAGAACTTTTGCTGGATGCGTATTTTCGGCAAAACGACGCATTTGCGACGTATTGCAGTTAACGCTAGTGTGAAAGTAGCCTAAGTCTGCATTCCAAATGGCGCTCCTTCCCTTCCGAGCTCTGCCATGCGCCCAAACAGTGGTTCCCCCCCACATATGGGGTATCAGCGTACTCAGGACAAATTGTTCAACTATTGGGGTCCAATTTCTCCTGTTACCCTTGGGAAAATACAAAACTGGGGGCTAAAAAAATCATTTTTGTGAGAAAAAAAAGGATTTTTTATTTTCACGGCTCTACGTTATAAACTGTAGTGAAACACTTGGGGGTTCAAAGCTCTCACAACACATCTAGATAAGTTCCTTAGGGGGTATACTTTCCAAAATGGTGTCACTTGTGGGGTTTTTTAATGTTTAGGCACATCAGGGGCTCTCCAAACGCAATATGGCATCCCATCTCAATTCCAGTCAATTTTGCATTGAAAAGTCAAATGGCGCTCCTTCCCTTCCGAGCTCTGCCATGCGCCCAAACAGTGGTTTACACCCACATATGGGGTATCAGCGTACTCAGGACAAATTGCACAACAATTTTTGGGTTCCAGTTTCTTCTCTTACCCTCGGGAAAATAAAACAAATTGGAGCTGAAATAAATTTTGTGTGAAAAAAAGTTAAATGTTCATTTTTATTTAAACATTCCAAAAATTCCTGTGAAACTCCTGAAGGGTTAATAAACTTCTTGAATGTGGTTTTGAGCACCATGAGGGGTGCAGTTTTTAGAATGGTGTCACACTTGGGTATTTTCTATCATATAGACCCCTCAAAATGATTTCAAATGAGATGTGGTCACTAAAAAAAAAATGGTGTTGTAAAAATGAGAAATTTCTGGACAACTTTTAACCCTTATAACTCCCTAACAAAAAAAAATTTTGGTTCCCAAATTGTGCTGATGTAAAGTAGACATGTGGGAAATGCTACTTAATAAGTGTTTTGAGTGACATATCTCTGTGATTTAAGGGCATAAAAATTAAATTTGGAAAATTGCAAAATTTTCTAAATTTTCGCCAAATTTCTGTTAATTTCTGTTTTTTTCACAAATAAACGCAAGTTATATCGAATAAATTTTACCACTATCATGAAGTACAGTATATCTTGAGAAAACATTGTCAGAATCGCTAAGATCTGTTGAAGTGTTCCAGAGTTATAATCTCATAAAGGGACAGTAGTCAGAATTGTAAAAATTGGCCCGGTCATTAACGTGCAAACCACCCTCGGGGCTTAAGGGGTTAATATGTGAGCACGGACACATGAGAGGGTATTGCTTTTCTATTGGTCGGGCTGTGTTTAAATAGCAGGGACCCCCTCCCTAACGCACCCCTCCTGAGGAAGTCTTAACGAAACGTGCGTTGGGGCGGCGGGGACCGGGTGTCACCGACACAGCAGCCTGCTTTACTGGTAAGACATGCTATATTACTCCTTATAACTATTTGTTATGTAGTTCAGCGGCTTTATATTGAACTTATCACATGCACTAGCACCTTATTCTAGTACTGTTTTTTTAATTAGCATTCCCGCTGACTTTTGAGTTTTCACCCATATTCTGGGATTATTTGAAGTGGCTGGGTGTTTGTGGAGGATATATGTCTTTTTGTTACACTTTCTAGGCTGTTATTGTGTGAGAGTGCGCCCGGTCTTCATGACTTGGTGTCCAGTTATTTTAGATTTATGTATCTTTTTTATACTATACAATAAAGATATTATTGGTTGGATTATACTCAGGTCTTTGGTCTTTTTGCACCAGTTTGTTTGTGGTATCTAAATGGTTATGAGTTATATGTCCTTTTTGCTATTTTGGGATTATCTCTGAGTGTTAAAGATTAAATGATCCTCTCTGAATTGTCCCTGCCCTCCCTGCACCTCACGAACCTAGCATGGTCTGTATGGATTAACTTTGGGAGGACAGCGCCAAGTCTCCTAGCCAGAATTTTGGCCCACAGCTTAGTATCAGCATTAAGCAAAGAAATCGGTCTGTAACTGGCACAGAGATTAGGATATTTCCCGTATTTTGGGAGGACAGAGATGAAGGCTTCTAAGGATTGTTTAGGCAAGGGATGTGCAGCTAAATAAGATCTAAACAGTGTCATCAAATGTGGAAGAATTAATTTGATACATTTTTTGTAGTATGAGATAGGAAGTCTGTCAGGGCTAGGGGCTTTTCCATTGGGGATAGTCGATAAAGTTTCTAGTATCTCCTGAGCAGTAAGCAGAGCTGTTAGTAGGGAGTGATCTTCTGGGGGTGCTTAGGTAATTGTAAAGGGTCAAGGAACGAGGAAATCTTTTCTGAAGCCGCAGTTGGATCAAAAGTATCCATTGGTGGGCCAAGATTATATAGCCCTTCATAGAAATTTTTAAACTCTTTGGCTATATCGACAGTCTTAATGGCTTTTGAGCCATCAGTGGAGTTAAGGTTTTATCATTGCATTTCTGTAGTAGTGAGGTCATAAGTTTGCTGCCTTTATTGCCATGATGGTAAAACTTCTGGCGGCTTTTTATATAAATCTTGGCTGAGTGGATAGTTAATAAATCTCTAAGGGCTTGTCGTAGCTTAATTAGTTCCTCTTGTACCTCGGTTGCTAAATCGTTTATGGAGGGTTTCAAATGAGTTAATTTGATGCAGGATAGAAATAATTTATCTCGATTGTTTCTTCTTTAAGTGTGAGGTCAATGCCACAAATTCTCATATCATAACGGCCTTATGAGCCTCCCATACCATAGGATGTGATGGGCATGAATGAGAGATTTCTTGGACAAAAAGGTTGAGAGAATTGGAAAGCTAAATAATGTGGGTTGTAGAATCTAAGAGCGTTTCGCTTAAGGTCCAAGAGTGGAGGGGGTGAGGCAGGGATCTGATAATTTCTAAAAATATTGGGGCATGGTCTGAAATTGACATGACATTGATATTTGCTGATTTAACAAGTTAAAGGTTTGGGGATTGCGTCAGGAGATAGTCTAGTCTGTGATAGCTATTGTGTGGGGGAGAGAAAAAGGTGAATTCCTTGGTCGAAGGGTGCAGAGTCATCCATGGGTTTATTAAATTAAGGGATTGCAAATTAAGGTGTAGTTTTCTAAAGGTTTTTTGGGAGATAGAAGATTGGCCAGATGAGGTAGCTACTAGTGGATTAAGTGGGATATTGAGGTCTCCCCTTGCAATAAGGAGACCTTCAGAAAATAAGCGGAGGGTATGTAGGATTTTAATAAGCCATTCAATTTGATTACTATTGGGCGCATAAAGGTTGCATAAGGTAATTGTAGTGTTAGCTAGTAGGCCCTTTTCCATAATATATCTACCATCCGGGTCAGATAGGGTGTTTCTCATTACAAAGCGTAGGTTCTTTTCGAGAGCTATGCTCACTCCCCTAGAGGATGAAGTGCCAGTGCTGTGACACCAGGCCAGATTCCTCTACCTTTTTTAAAACACTTAGTGTGGCTGTGGGACCCTCCAAAATCTGAACATTCATGTTTAAACTTGCAGGACGATTCAGAGCGGCATACTCACTCATTACACTGCTAACATAGGCCTTTTTTGGTGAACTGAGGAGGATGTCGCTGTATTGGCAGCAGCCCCAGAACTCACGGAAAAGGACTGTGAAGCGGACCTAAGTGCTGCCATCAAACATAACCACAAGCTAATATCTTTATGGTCCCACCATATGCACAGACTAACCACCTTTCTTTGCCTAAACTGCTCATCACTGCAAAGCCAGGTCGTGCCCCCATAAATGTGATATGCTTCACCAATTGAATCTAAAAAGCAGAACAACATTGAACAGTTATCAGGAGCTTTCTCGCCAATATAGTGAATGCCTGTAACTAGTTATGAAATGTACAAGGAATGAGGCAATAACACCTCTTCATCCTTCTTACTTTCATCTGGTTTCACCCTATCCAGGCTAAATTTCCCAAGCAGTAGCAAACAAAATATTTCAACATATTCATCTTTCCTTATTTTCTCTCTAGCATCTTGCTTTAGATAAGCCCTCAAAGGGCCATCAAAGCCCACATAAACCTCACCCCTAGCTCTGTCATCTAAATAATACCATATCAACCGTCACACTCGAAGCAGATGGTGCAGCAACAGGTTTATTAACCACAATCAGAGGTACCCCAATGGTTGCCATCCCAGTTCTCAAAGCATTACTGTCATAATTCTGTTGTCAGAATACTTGGGGCCAGGGGCTCTTTACCTATCCCTAACACTAGGGGCGCCCTAGCTATCCCTGCTCCCCAGATTACTTGTGATGGTGAAGACATCAGGGCCATGTACCTTGCTGACCTCCTGGATCAGCCCTATATCATAGTAACATAGTAACATAGTTATTAAGTTTGAATGAAGACTTTAAGTCCATCTAGTTCAACCCATAGCCTAACCTAACATGCCCTAACATGTTGATCCAGAGGAAGGCAAAAAAAAACCATGTGGCAAAGAGTAAGCTCCACATTGGGGAAAAAAATTCCTTCCCGACTCCACATACGGCAATCAGACTACCGTATATACTCGGGTATAAGCCGAGATTTTCAGCCCAAATTTTTGGGCTGAAAGTGCCCCTCTCGGCTTATACTCGAGTCATGATCGGCGGTGGGGTCGGCGGGTGAGGGGGAGAGAGGCTGTCGCAAACTCACCTAGTCCTGGGGCTCCCCCTGCCTGTCCCATGGTCTTCGGGTGCCGCAGCTCTTCCCCTGTTCAGTGGTCATGTGGGACCGCTCATTAAAGTTATGAATGTGGACTCCACTCCCATAGGGGTGGAGCCGCATATTCATTCCTCTAATCAGCAGTAACGGTGACCGCTGACGGAGGAAGAGGCTGCGGCACCCGGAGATCATCTGTCCGGGATAAGGAGCCAGGGACGCCGGGAGCAGGTGAGTATTACATAGTTACCTGTCCCCGTTCCACACGCCGGGCGCGGCTCTGTCTTCCCATCCTCTTGCTCTGACTGTTCAGGTCAGAGGGCGCGATAACGTACTAGTGCGCGTGCCGCCCTCTGCCTGAACAGTCAGTGCGGAGAGACGCCGAGACGGGACGCTGAGGAGCTGCAGGCAGCAAGAGAGGTATGTCATTTTTTTTTATTGCAGCAGCAGCAGCAGCTAGGGTTGAGCGAAACGGGTCGTTCATTTTCAAAAGTCGCCGACTTTTGGCTAAGTCGGCGTCTCATGAAACCCGATCCGACCCCTGTGCTTGTCGGCCATGCGGTACGCGACTTTCGCGCCAAAGTCGCGTTTCAATGACACGAAAAGCGCCATTTCTCAGCCAATGAAGGTGAACGCAGAGTGTGGGCAGCGTGATGACATAGGTCCTGGTCCCCACCATCTTAGAGAAGGGCATTGCAGTGATTGGTTTGCTGTCTGCGGCGTCACAGGGGCTATAAAGGGGCGTTCCCGCCGACCGCCATCTCACTGCTGCTGATCTGAGCTTAGGGAGAGGTTGCTGCCGCTTCGTCAGAAGCAGGGAGAGCGTTAGGCAGGGTCCATAAACCACCAAACCGCTTGTGCTGTAGCGATTTCCACTGTCCAACACCACCTTCGGTGTGCAGGGACAGTGGAAGCTAATTTTTTTTTTTTTTTTCTCAGCGCTGTAGCTCATTGGGCTGCCCTAGAAGGCTCCGTGATAGCTGTATTGCTGTGTGTACGCCACTGTGGAAACCAACTGCTTTTTTCAAAGCACATATCCTCTTGTTCCTTCCTTTCTGCACAGCTATCTTTTTTGTTTGTCCACACTTTTTATTTAATTTGTGCATCAGTCCACTCCTATTGCTGCCTGCCATACCTGGCTGAGATTACTGCAGGGAGATAGTAATTGTAGGACAGTCCCTGTTTTTTTTTTTTTTTTTTTGTGGGAGATTAAGATTGGCATTTCTGCTAGAGTGCCATCCCTGTGTGTGCCATCTCTCACTGAGTGGGCCATAGAAAGCCTATTTATTTTTTTCCTTGATTTGGGTTTTAAAATCTACCTTAACAAAAAAACACTACATCAATCAGTGGGAGAAAAATATTGGCCTCAGTCAGGGCTTGTGTGCCACTCCTGTGTGTGCCATCTCTCATTCAGTGGGCCATAGAAAGCCTTTTTTTTAAAATTTTATTATTTGGTTTCTAAAGTCTCCCTGAAAAAAAAATAAATAAAAAAAAAAACAGTGGGAGATTAATATTGCCCTTTCAGCTTGTGTGCCAGTCTTGACTCCTGGGTGTGCCACCTCTCTCTCTCAAATTGTGGGCCATAGAAAGCCTATTTATTTTTTTCCTTGATTTGGGTTCGAAAATCTACCTTAAAAAAAAAAAACTCCATCAATCAGTGGGAGAAAAATATTGGCCTCAGTCAGGGCTTGTGTGTCACTCCTGTGTGTGCCATCTCTCACTCAGTGGGCCATAGAAAGCCTATTTATTTTTTTGCTTGATTTGGGTTCTAAAATCTACCTTAAAAAAACACTACATCAATCAGTGGGAGAAACATATTGGCCTCAGTCAGGGCTTGTGTGCCACTCCTGTGTGTGCCATCTCTCACTCAGTGGGCCATAGAAAGCCTATTTATTTTTTTCCTTGATTTGGGTTCGAAAATCTACCTTAACAAAAAAACACTACATCAATCAGTGGGAGAAAAATATTGGCCTCAGTCAGGGCTTGTGTGCCACTCCTGTGTGTGCCATCTCTCACTCAGTGGGCCATAGAAAGCCTATTTATTTTTTTCCTTGATTTGGGTTCGAAAATCTACCTGAAAAAAAAACACTACATCAATCAGTGGTAGAAAAATATTGGCCTCAGTCAGGGCTTGTGTGCCACTCCTGTGTGTGCCATCTCTCACTCAGTGGGCCATAGAAAGCCTATTTATTTTTTGCTTGATTTGGGTTCTAAAATCTACCTTTAAAAAAATCACTACATCAATCAGTGGGAGAAAAATATTGGCCTCAGTCAGGGCTTGTGTGCCACTCCTGACTCCTGTGTGTGCCATCTCTCACTCAGTGGGCCATAGAAAGCCTATTTATTTTTTGCTTGATTTGGGTTCTAAAATCTACCTTTAATAAAAACACTACATCAATCAGTGGGAGAAAAATATTGGCCTCAGTCAGGGCTTGTGTGCCACTCCTGTGTGTGCCATCTCTCATTCAGTGGGCCATAGAAAGCCTTTTTTTTTTAATTTTATTATTTGGTTTCTAAAGTCTCCCTGAAAAAAACATTTTATCTTATTTGGTTTCTAAAGTCTCCCTGAGAAAAAAAAAAAAATAGGTGGGAGATTAATGACATTTGTGCTTGAGTGACAGTCCTGCGTGTGTGTCATCTCTGTGATTTGGTGCCACAGAAAACAGAGTGTGTAACATTGTGCCTGATTTTCCTTGTGGTCTCACCAACCTGTTAAGGGATATTGAAATCATACTGAAGTTATAGCTCAACGTGTAAGTTGTTTGACAGCAACAAATAAAGTTAATTTGGTTAAGTTTTTCAAACAATGAGGAAGTCTGGTGCAAGAGGTCGTGGCCGTGGGCGTTCATTGTCAGCTGGTAATGATGGTAGTGGTAGTGGAGCATCAGGTGGTCGTGGGGATAAAAATATTCCACCTAAGTCTGGAGCTGTGGAGGCTGTTTCGTCATCTGGCTACACAAGGCCTCGAAAGCTTTCTTTTCTGGGAGTAGGAAAACCGCTGTTAAAGCCGGAGCAGCAACAGCAAGTTTTGGCTTACATTGCAGACTCAGCCTCTAGCTCTTTTGCCTCCTCTTCTGAAACTGGTAAATGTAAAAGCAGCGCGTCGCTTGTGGATGTTCACGGTCAGGGACAAGTCGCTTCCTTGTCCTCCTCAGCAAAAACAACAACAAGAGAGAAGGATGCAGCAGGCGACGCAACGGGTTACTCCATGGAGCTCTTTACACATACCGTCCCTGGCTTAGAAAGTGAAACACTTAACAGGCCATGCCCATTACAAGTAGATTCTGACATGGAGTGCACTGATGCACAGCCACAGCCAGAGTACTATGCTGCTCCTTTGACTGAGACCACAACATTGCCCTCTCAGGGTACTGATCCGCAATCAGACCCTGATGAGACTATGTTGCCCCGCCACGAACGCTATACCACCGACCGACACAGTGACACAGACGAAGTTGCACACGAGCTCGAAGAGGAGGTAATAGATGACCCAGTTGTTGACCCCGATTGGCAGCTATTGGGGGAACAGGGTGCAGGCGGCAGTAGTTCAGAAGCGGAGGTGGAGGAGGGGCCGCAGCAGGCATCAACATCGCAACAGGTTCCATCTGCCGGGCCCGTATCTGGCCCAAAACGCGTGTCAAAGCCAAAACCTGTTGGAGGACAGCGTGGCCATCCGGTTAAAGCTCAGTCTGCAATCCCTGAAAAGGGATCCGATGCTAGGAAGAGTGCAGTCTGGCATTTTTTTAAACAACATCCAATTGATCAGCGCAAAGTCATCTGTCAAAAATGTTCAACTTGCTTAAGCAGAGGTCAGAATCTGAAAAGTCTCAATACTAGTTGCATGCATAGACACTTAACCACCATGCATTTTCAAGCCTGGACTAACTACCAAACGTCCCTTAAGGTTGTAGCACCCTCGGCCAATGAAGCTAGTCAGCAACGCAACATCCCTTCCGTCACTGTAAGGCCACCATTTTCCGCACCACCGGCAGTATCTGTGCAGGTTTCTTTGACAGCCAAAAGCAGTCAGGGTCAGGGAATCTCCAGTTTTGTAGGAGGAAATATTGCATCTAGGGCACCGGCGGAAACAATACCATCTCCAACCGTCTCTCAGTCTGCCAGGTCCACCGGCACACCCGCAAGTTCCACGATCTCCATCTCTCCAGTTCAGCTCACACTACATGAGACTCTGGTTAGAAAAAGGAAGTACTTATCCTCGCATCCGCGTACACAGGGTTTTAACGCCCACATAGCTAGACTAATCTCGTTAGAGATGATGCCCTACCGGTTAGTTGAAAGCGAAGCTTTCAAAGCCTGATGGAGTACGCTGAACCACGATACGGGCTACCCAGTCGACACTTTTTTTCAAGAAAAGCCATCCCAGCCCTGCACCAGCACGTTAGACAGCGCATCGTCCATGCACTCAGGCAATCTGTGAGTACAAAGGTGCACCTGACTACAGATGCATGGACCAGTAGGCATGGCCAGGGACGTTATGTGTCCATCACGGCACACTGGGTGAATGTGGTGGATGCAGGGTCCACAGGGGACATAAATTTCGGGACAGTTGTGCCTAGCCCACGGTCTAGGAAACAGTTGGCTGTAGGCGTTCGCACCCCCTCCTCCTCCTCCTCGTCCTCCTGCAGAAGCGACAGCTCTTCCACAGACCGCAGTCGGCCAACCACTCCATCGGCAGATGACACTGTTGCACACCAGTTGTCCCATTATGGGCCAGCTACTGGCAAGCGTCAGCAGGCTGTATTGGCTATGAAGTGTTTGGGCGACAACAGACACACCGCGGAAGTTCTGTCCGAGTTCTTGCAACAAGAAACGCAGTCGTGGCTGGGCACAGTAGATCTTGAGGCAGGCAAGGTAGTGAGTGATAACGGAAGGAATTTCATGGCTGCCATCTCCCTTTCCCAACTGAAACACATTCCTTGCCTGGCTCACACCTTAAACCTGGTGGTGCAGTGCTTATTGAAAACTTATCCTGGGTTCTCCGACCTGCTCCTCAAAGTGCGTGGACTTTGCTCACATATCCGACGTTCGCCTGTACACGCCAGCCGTATGCAGACCTATCAGCGGTCTTTGAACCTTCCCCAGCATCGCCTAATCATAGACGTTGCAACAAGGTGGAACTCAACACTGCACATGCTTCAGAGACTGTGCCAACAGAGGCAGGCTGTTATGTTTTTGTGGGAGGATACACATACACGGGCAGGCAGTAGGATGGCAGACATGGAGTTGTCAGGTGTGCAGTGGTCCAAGATACAAGACATGTGTCAAGTCCTTCAGTGTTTTGAGGAATGCACACGGCTGGTTAGTGCAGACAACGCCGTAATAAGCATGAGCATCCCCCTAATGCGTCTGCTGATGCAAAGTTTGACGCACATAAAGGAGCAGGCGTCTGCACCAGAGGAAGAGGAAAGCCTTGATGACAGTCAGCCATTGTCTGGTCAGGGCAGTGTACAGGACGAGGTAGCGGGTGAAGAGGATGATGGGGATGAGTATATTTTTAATGCGGAAGCTTTCCCGGGGGCACTGGAAATTGGTTGCGTGGCAAGGCCGGGTTCTGGTTTTTTGAGGGACACAAGTGACGTAGATTTGCCTGAAACTGCCCCTCAACCAATCACAACCGGAGATTTGACAACTGGAACTTTGGCCCACATGGCGGATTATGCCTTACGTATCCTAAAAAGGGACACACGCATTACGAAAATGATGAACGATGACGATTACTGGTTGGCCTGCCTCCTTGATCCACGCTATAAAGGCAAATTGCAAAATATTATGCCACATGAGAACTTGGAACTAATATTAGCAACCAAACAATCAACTCTTGTTGACCGTTTGCTTCAGGCATTCCCAGCACACAGCGCACGTGATCGTTCTCACACGAGCTCCAGGGGGCAGCAGACTAGGAGTGTTAGGGGTGCACACATCAGAAGTGGCGTTGGACAGAGGGGTTTTCTGACCAGGTTGTGGAGTGATTTTGCTATGACCGCAGACAGGACAGGTACTGCTGCATCAATTGAAAGTGACAGGAGACAACATTTGTCCAGTATGGTTACTAACTATTTTTCATCCCTTATCGATGTTCTCCCTCAACCGTCATTCCCATTTGATTACTGGGCATTAGTGTTGAGCATTCCGATACCGCAAGTATCGGGTATCGGCCGATACTTGCGGTATCGGAATTCCGATACCGGGATTCCGATACTTGCCACGTATCGGATACCAGAATCGGAAGTTCCCAGATTCAAAATGCAGAAATTCAGCCAATGAGAATGATTTCAAGTGTGGGCACATCCTGTTCAGCATGGAGGGCATGAAACTACTGGCATGGCTGTGATTGGCTGCTGAAATGATGTCATGATGCAGTTTAAAAGTCGCTGGCGCCATTTTGCGATCACTCTGCTGTGAATTCAGTTAGTGACAGGACGCTGTTTGCTGACTGAGGGCCAGTTTAGAGATAGCGATTTGCTTCTTTGTGCTTTCCAAAGGCTAATTTAGCAACCGCTGTGTTCACCTACTATTCACCTTGCTTTTGCCTTGTAGCGCTGTTTTCACAGCGATCTGCAAGGTCTGTGTGTGTGTGTGTGTGAGTGCAGCCCACTCTCTAGTCTGAGTGCAGCCACATAGGCCATCCATAGCTAGTTGTATTTAGTTCAGGGAGGGTGGTTCATTGCCTCATACTGTCCTTTTTTTTTTTTTTTTCCAAGTAGTGTAGTCTGCTGCTAATTTATTCAAAAAAATCCTATTAGTGTCTTTCCACCCGTCTCCAGCTAATTTGTGGAAAAACACTAGATAGGATAACGTAGAGGAGGGTTTTTGGGCCTTGCAGCGCCCTTTACGGCTGTCTGCACGGTCTCCGTGTGACTGCAGCTCGCCCTGTAGTCTGTGAGCAGCCATAGCCTGGTTGTCTCCAGCTCAGGGTTGTTCACTGCGTCATACCGCCAAATCAATTTTCATTTTGTTTTAAGTAGTGTAGTCTGCTGCTAATTTATTCAAAAAATTCCTATTAGTGTCTTTCCACCCGTCTCCAGCTAATTTGTGGAAAAACACTAGATAGGATAACGTAGAGGAGGGTTTTTGGGCCTTGCAGCGCCGTTTACGGCTGTCTGCACGGTCTCCGTGTGACTGCAGCTCGCCCTGGAGTCTGTGAGCAGCCATAGCCTGGTTGTCTCCAGCTCAGGGTTGTTCACTGCGTCATACCGCCAAATCAATTTTCATTTTGTTTTAAGTAGTGCAGGCTGCTGCACATTTTTTCAAAAAATTCCTATTAGTGTCTTTCCACCCGTCTCCAGCTAATTTGTGGAAAAACACTAGATAGGATAACGTAGAGGAGGGTTTTTGGGCCTTGCAGCGCCGTTTACGGCTGTCTGCACGGTCTCCGTGTGACTGCAGCTCTATCCGTTGTCAGTTCAGCCCCCAAAAAATAAATAAATAATAAAGTTCACCAAACACACCAGTTACACCACTTTACATTTGTGTAGGCCACATTAGCTCATATTAAAGTCTAGTCCACACTTTAGAAAATTAGTGTTTCTTATACCTGTTAGGAGGAGTTGTTCAGGAATAAGCACACAAAGCCGTTAGTACTTTTCTGCTTATCTTTATCAGTCAACCAAGATGAAGAAGGCAGCGAGTAAGGCACGTGGGCGTGGGCGCGGAGCAGGGAGGGGACGTGGGGATTCTGTGCCTGCTGCGGGCACCGGTGACTCATCAGCACCCACTTTCACCAGGCAACAGTCGTTCATGCGCAGCTTTGTGTCAGAGTGCCGTACACCGCTGCTGCGTGAAGAACAAATTGAAGCCGTTGTCAGATGGATGGCAGCTAATGCATCAACTTCAATTAGTGCCACATCCTCTCAGACACAGAGCACTGGAGAGCAGCCATCTGTCTCTTCACCACCTGCCAAATTGCCCAGGCAGACAGAGAGCCCAGGGCAGGAGCCGTCTCTACTTCTGTTCTCTGAATCTCTTGGCTTGGAAACAGGGGGCCAGCCAAGCAGCATTGGAGAAATGGAAGAAGAGGCAGGGTGCAGTGATGCCCAACAGCTTTTTCTCTCTTCCTCTGAAGAGGCGGGTGGGCCAGTGGCTCCGGTCACCACATCGCAGGCCGCATCAGCTGATGATGACACTCAGGTGCCACTTACTGGTGCGTGCTCTGCTGCTGAGACTACCCAGGAGGAGCAGTTGGGGGCAGAGGGTAGTGTAGATGATGAGGTCCTTGACCCATCTTGGCGTGAGGGACAGGAAGGTGGTAGGAGCAGCTCTGAGGAAGAGATTCCCCGTACGGCCCAAAGAAGGAGAGGGAGGGGGAAGACTGCGGATCCTGCAGCCTCCGCTTTGGCACCCGTTAGGAGCATGTCTCTTCCAAAAGCCAAAAAGGGCGCTCCCAAGACTTGCAGTGCCTGGTCCTTTTTTGACACAGTTGCAGATGACATTTGCTATGTCAGATGCAAGGTGTGTCATCAAAAAGTCAAAAGAGGTCGAAATGTCAGCAACCTCAATACCTCCAACATGTGGAAACATGTGCGCACCAGGCACCCGGCGGAGTTAGAAAAACACACTGAAGAGCTAGGCCAACCAACAGCGGCAGCTACCACCTCTTCAGCTCGTGTTGCCTCTTCCTCCAGCTCACACGCAGCTGGTTCGGCTTCCTCCCAGGATCGCCGTGGAAGAACCTCTGGCCCTGTTGTCCAGAGACCCGCTGTAATTCCACCCGCAGCACCACTTTCCCAGTCATCCACACACTCCCAGCCCAGTCTACAGCCATCGGTAGTACAGGCATGGGAGAAAAGGTGGCCTTTCTCGTCAAACCACCCACGAGCACAGGCTCTGACTGCAGGCATTGCCAAACTTCTGTCACTGGAAATGCTGTCATTCAGGCTGGTGGAGACTGACAGCTTCCGTGACTTGATGTCATTGGCAGTCCCACAGTACAATGTGCCCAGCCGCTTTTACTTCAGCAGGCAAGCCGTCCCTGCCCTGCACAAGCATGTGGAGGGACACATAAAACACGCGCTACTGAACGCCGTCAGTAGCAAGGTCCACCTCACCACCGATGCGTGGACCAGTCAACATGGACAGGGGCGATACCTTTCCCTCACTGCCCATTGGGTTAATGTCGTTGAGCCGGGTACAGACCGTGCGAGTGGCGCAGGACGTGTCCTGCCCACTCCAAGGATTGCAGGAATCCATTCTGTACGCATTGACTCCTCCTCTTACACCAGTTCCTCAGAATCATCGCTGCAGGAGCCGTCACAGTCCACCTCCACATGGACCCGTGATGAACGTGTACCTGTTACGACCGACATGAGCACAGCCATGGCCAAACGTCAACAGGCCGTCTTGAAATTAATTTTTTTGGGGAATCGTAGCCACACAGCGCAGGAGCTCTGGAATGCCATCAAGCAGGAGAGCGATGTGTGGTTTGTGCCAGCGAATCTCCAGCCAGGCATGGTAGTGTGTGATAATGGCCGAAATCTGGTGGCAGCTCTGGGCCTCGGCAACCTCACTCACATCCCATGTCTGGCACATGTGCTCAATTTGGTCGTGCAGAGCTTTTTGAGGGACTATCCGGATCTTGATGCACTGCTGCACAAGGTCCGCCTAGAGTGTGCTCACTTGCGGCGTTCCAGCACGGCAAAAGCGCGCATTGCGGCTCTGCAGCGCCGACACCGCCTGCCGGAACATCGCATCATATGTGACCTACCTACCAGGTGGAATTCCACGTTACATATGTTGGAGCGGTTGTGTGAGCAGCAGCAAGCTGTAATGGAGTACCAGCTGCTTCAGACGCAAAGAAGTCGCAGTCAGCGCCGTACAGACTTCACAACCACAGAGTGGGCCACTATGAATGACGTCTGCCAGGTTTTGCGTCCCTTTGATTATTCCACGCGGATGGCGAGTGCAGATGATGCACTAGTCAGCATGACTGTCCCCCTTATCTGCCTGCTTGAAAAATCACTGCAAGCGCTAAGGGATGATGTTGTGGAAGAGGTGGAGGATGAGGATTCACCATTTCCATCATCTTCTGGACAGTCAGCGCCACGTGGTTCCTCACAAACGCGTAGGCAGGGGACAGTTTGTGAGGAGGATGAGGAGGAGTCAATGGAGGAGGAAGACATCCGTCCAGAGGAGGGAGTTACACAATTGTCCAGTACTCAGTGTGTACAGCGAGGGTGGGGTGATGACGAGCGGGCAGAGATCACGCCTCCAGCAGGGGACAGCGTTTCTTGGGCAGTTGGCAGTCTGCAGCACATGGTGGATTACATGCTGCAGTGCCTGAGAAACGACCGCCGCATCGCCCACATTCTCAACATGTCTGATTATTGGGTGTTCACCCTCCTCGATCCTCGCTACCGGGACAACGTAGAAAGCCTCATCACACCGTTGAACCGGGAGCGAAAAATGCGGGAGTACCAAGACACACTGGTGAATTCCATCATCTTCTCCATTCCAACTGAGAGAAGTGCTGCTAGTGCATTCCAAAGCAGCTCAGTGCGTCCAGGCAGTGGTGGAGGCTCTGCACAAAGAGGGAGCAGAAGCAGTGCCTCTGCCCAAGGCAAGACCAGTATGGCCCAACTGTGGCAAAGTTTTCTGTGCCCGCCACAAAAGTCTACACCATCACAGACAGCTCCAGTCAGCAGGAGGCAACGGTTCCGTCAGATGGTGACAGACTACATGTCTTGCCCTCTTGCTGTACTCCCAGACGGCTCTTCCCCTTTCAAGTTTTGGGTCTCAAAGCTGGATACATGGCCAGAGCTAAGCCAGTATGCATTGGAGGTGCTGTCTTGCCCTGCGGCCAGTGTATTATCGGAACGTGTCTTTAGTGCTGCAGGTGGTGTACTAACTGACCGTCGCATGCGACTATCCTCCGATAACGTTGACCGGCTTACTATCCTGAAAATGAACAAGGCCTGGATCTCGCAGGAATTTGCCACTCATCTTCCTGATTAAATAATTAGGTGACTGTCTACAGTATCCAGGTCTCCTGTTGTGTTCATCTTTCTACCACCTGAACTGTAATTCCTGGGCTCCAACACCGCCAGTTGAAGCTCAAAAGTGTCGTCTGCACAGTCAAAACATACGACCCAGTGTTATTGGGTTTCAGTAACGTCAGCTGATCCCCAGCTGTGTAGCCGGCAATGTGTCCTGCGACCGCCACGCTGACACAACAACTGAAATGTAAGGGAATCTGTCCCCCCCCCAAGGCGTTTGTTACTGAAAGAGCCACCTTGTGCAGCAGTAATGCTGCACAAGGAAAAGGTAGCTATTTTTGTTTAGCTCCTTGCACACGCAGAACTTAACACTTATAAAATGTGTCCACTGATACCGTAAAACCGTCCCGGAGGTGGGACTTTCCTTCGTAATATGACGCAGCACAGCCGTCATTCCTACCCCCTTGGCGCCGTGCCCCGGCTCCTCAGCGTTGTTTGATTCCGTCCCGGAGCCTGCGCTGTTATGTTATCCCGTGACCAGGCACACTTAGCGCTGCCCGTCTTCTGGCATCATTTGGTGTCAGGATGGCTGCGCCTGTGCGGCCGTGCTGGCCGAGAGCCCGCCTCGCAGTGTCTTCTGATTTAATCCCACTGGGGGCCTGGGATCCATGGACATGCGCAGTGCATATCTGAACCTCCACCTCTCACTCATCTCCCTATGGCTTCTTCAGACTGTTCGGTGTCAGCTGGTCCCTAATAGCATGCCACGGCCATGACACCGCACAGTCTTAAGAAGCCGTAGGGAGGGGAGTGAGAGGCGAGGATATGCACTGCGCATGGCCATGGATCCCAGGCCCCCAGTGGGATTAAATCAGAAGACACTGCGAGGCGGGCTCTCGGCCAGCGCGGCCGCACAGGCGCAGACAGCCTGACATCAAATGATGTCAGAAGATGGGCAGCGCTAAGTGTGCCTGGCCACGGGATAACATAACAGCGCAGGCTCCGGGACGGAATCAAACAACGCTGAGGAGCCGGGGCACGGCGCCGGGGGGGGGGGTAGGAATGACGGCTGTGCTGCGTCATATTACGAAGGAAAGTCCCACCTCCGGGACGGTTTCACGGTTTCAGGGGACACATTTTATAAGTGTTTAGTTCTGTGTTTGCAAGGAGCATGATGAAAAGAGCCACCTTTTCCTTTTGCATCTTTTGTGCTGCACAAGCTGGCTCTTTCAGCTACAAACGCCTTGGGGGGGGTTAAAGGTTCCCTTTCGACTTTCTCAGGCTTCGGCCTACATTGTGTTCCTCTGCTTTTCCACCTGTCCCTGGGCTCCAACACCGCCAGTTGCCGTCCAGAAGTGCTGTACGCACAGTCCCAACAGTCGCTCCTCTGTTATTGGGGTTCAGTAACGTCAGCTGTTCCCCTGCTGTGTGTGTGGCAATCCCTCCTACCTCCTCCTACCTCCTCCTCCTCCACCTGTCCCTTTGCTCCAACACCGCCAGTTGCCGTCCAGAAGTGCTGTACGCACAGTCAACAGTCCCTCCTCTGTTATTGGGGTTCAGTAACGTCAGCTGTTCCCCTGCTGTGTGTGTGGCAATCCCTCCTACCTCCTCCTACCTCCTCCTCCTCCACCTGTCCCTAGGCTCCAACACCGCCAGTTGCCATCCAGAAGTGCTGTACGCACAGTCAACAGTCCCTCCTCTGTTATTGGGGTTCAGTAACGTCAGCTGTTCCCCTGCTGTGTGTGTGGCAATCCCTCCTACCTCCTCCTACCTCCTCCTCCTCCACCTGTCCCTGGGCTCCAACACCGCCAGTTGCCGTCCAGAAGTGCTGTACGCACAGTCAACAGTCCCTCCTCTGTTATTGGGGTTCAGTAACGTCAGCTGTTCCCCAGCTGTGTGTGTGGCAATCCCTCCTACCTCCTCCTACCTCCTCCTCCTCCACCTCTCCCTGGGCTCCAACACCGCCAGTTGCCGTCCAGAAGTGCTGTACGCACAGTCAACAGTCCCTCCTCTGTTATTGGGGTTCAGTAACGTCAGCTGTTCCCCTGCTGTGTGTGTGGCAATCCCTCCTACCTCCTCCTACCTCCTCCTCCTCCACCTGTCCCTGGGCTCCAACACCGCCAGTTGCCGTCCAGAAGTGCTGTACGCACAGTCAACAGTCCCTCCTCTGTTATTGGGGTTCAGTAACGTCAGCTGTTCCCCTGCTGTGTGTGTGGCAATCCCTCCTACCTCCTCCTACCTCCTCCTCCTCCACCTGTCCCTGGGCTCCAACACCGCCAGTTGCCGTCCAGAAGTGTTGTACGCACAGTCAACAGTCCCTCCTCTGTTATTGGGGTTCAGTAACGTCAGCTGTTCCCCTGCTGTGTGTGTGGCAAACCCTCCTACCTCCTCCTACCTCCTCCTCCTCCACCTGTCCCTGGGCTCCAACACCGCCAGTTGCCGTCCAGAAGTGCTGTACGCACAGTCAACAGTCCCTGCTCTGTTATTGGGGTTCAGTAACGTCAGTTGTTCCCCTGCTGTGTGTGTGGCAATCCCTCCTACCTCCTCCTACCTCCTCCTCCTCCACCTGTCCCTGGGCTCCAACACCGCCAGTTGCCGTCCAGAAGTGCTGTACGCACAGTCAACAGTCCCTCCTCTGTTATTGGGGTTCAGTAACGTCAGCTGTTCCCCTGCTGTGTGTGTGGCAATCCCTCCTACCTCCTCCTACCTCCTCCTCCTCCACCTGTCCCTGGGCTCCAACACCGCCAGTTGTCGTCCAGAAGTGCTGTACGCACAGTCAACAGTCCCTCCTCTGTTATTGGGGTTCAGTAACGTCAGCTGTTCCCCTGCTGTGTGTGTGGCAATCCCTCCTACCTTCTCCTACCTCCTCCTCCTCCACCTGTCCCTGGGCTCCAACACCGCCAGTTGCCGTCCAGAAGTGCTGTACGCACAGTCAACAGTCCCTCCTCTGTTATTGGGGTTCAGTAACGTCAGCTGTTCCCCTGCTGTGTGTGTGGCAATCCCTCCTACCTCCTCCTACCTCCTCCTCCTCCACCTGTCCCTGGGCTCCAACACCGCCAGTTGCCGTCCAGAAGTGCTGTACGCACAGTCAACAGTCCCTCCTCTGTTATTGGGGTTCAGTAACGTCAGCTGTTCCCCTGCTGTGTGTGTGGCAATCCCTCCTACCTCCTCCTACCTCCTCCTCCTCCACCTGTCCCTGGGCTCCAACACCGCCAGTTGCCGTCCGGAAGTGCTGTACGCACAGTCAACAGTCCCTCCTCTGTTATTGGGGTTCAGTAATGTCAGCTGTTCCCCTGCTGTGTGTGTGGCAATCCCTCCTACCTCCTCCTACCTCCTTTTCCTCCACCTGTCCCTGGGCTCCAACACCGCCAGTTGCCGTCCAGAAGTGCTGTACGCACAGAGCCAAACACCTCGCCAATGTGTTAGTGGGGTTCAGCACCGCCAGCTGTTCCCCTGCTGTGTATACGGCAACGTGTACTGCGACCGCCACGCAGGCACAACAAGTTAAATTTAAGGGAACCTGTCCCCCCCCCCCAGGCGTTTGTTACTGAAGGAGCCACCTTGTGCAGCAGTAATGATGCAAAGGGAAAAAGTGCCTCTTTTCGTGGTGCTCCTTGCACATGCTGAACCTAACACTTATGAAATGTGTCCCCTCACAGCGTTAAACCGTCCGGTAGGTGGAACTTTCCTTTGTCGTGTGACGCAGCACAGCCATCAATTTTACCCCCTTGGCGCCGTGCGCCGCCTCCTCAGCGTTGTTTGAATCTGTCCCGGAGCCTGCGCTGTTAGGTTAGCCCTTGGCCATGCACACATTTTGCGCTGCCCGTCTTCTGACATCATTTGGTGTCAGGCTGGCTGCGCCTGTGCGGGTGCGCTGGCCGAGATCCCACCTCGCAGTGTCGTCTAATGTAGACAGCGCAAAATGTGTGCATGGCCAAGGGCTAACCTAACAGCGCAGACTCCGGGACAGATTCAAACAACGCTGAGGAGGCGGCGCACGGCGCCAAGGGGGTAAAAATGATGGCTGTGCTGCGTCACACGACAAAGGAAAGTTCCACCTACCGGACGGTTTAACGCTGTGAGGGGACACATTTCATAAGTGTTAGGTTCAGCATGTGCAAGGACCATAATTAAAAGAGCTAAGTTTACTTTTTCCAGCATTAGTGCTGTACACAATGGCTCTTTCACCTACAAACGCCTGGGGGGGGGGTTAAAGGTTTCCTTTCAACTTGCTCCGGTGCAGGCTTCGGCCTACACTCCGCTCCCCCTGCTCCTCCTGCTGACCCTGGGCTCTAACACCGCCAGTTTTGGCCCAGATGTGCTAGCTGCACAGAGAAAAACACCAGCCAATGTGTCAGTGGGGTTCAGCACCGCCAGCTGTTCCCCTGCTGTGTAGCCGGCAACGTGTCCTGCGACCGCCACGCAGACACAAGAACTGAAATTGAAGGGAACCTGTCCCCCCTCCCCCAGGTGTTTCTATGTTTTACAGCCACCTTGTACAGCAGTAATGCTGCATGTGTGCAAGGTGGCTCAGAAACGTATTCTCCTTGCACTCGTGGAACTGAACACGTCTAAAATGTGTCCTCTGTGACCATTAAAACGTCCCTCAGGTGTGATTTTCCTTTGTATTGACACGCAACAAGCTCCTTGGTAACGCTGCCCGTCTTCTGGCATCATTGTTTGGCTGGGTGCGCCTCTGCGGCCACCTTGCCCCACACAACGCCCCTCGGTGTCTTATTTCTTGGGACTGCGAGGGTGTGATTGATGGGCATGAGCAGTGCATCACTTCGCCTGTCCCTCATCTCCTTCCGCCTTCTTCAGACTGTGCGGCTTCATGGCCGTGGCATGCGATAAGGGATCAGCTGACGCCGCACAGTCTGAAGCGGGTGTAAGGACCCGAGTGTGAGAGGCGAACATATGTGCTGCGCCAGGCCATGAATCCCAGCCCCGCAGTGTTTTAACAATGTTAAGACACTACGGGGCTGGGATTCATGGTCATCGCGAACCGCACCGGCCGACATTAAATGATGTCAGAAGATGGGCAGCGCTAACAGCGCTAGGCCAGGGGATAACACGACAGCGCAGACTCCTGTACAGCAAATAACAACGCTCAGGAGGCTGCACCCAGCACCAAGGTGGGATTCTTGACATCTGTGCTGCGTCTCATTACAAAGGGAACTCGCGCCTCCAACACAGTTTGACTGTATAAAGGGCTAAATGTTATACGTGTTTCATTCAGCGTGTGCAAGGAGCAAAATTAAAAGAGCAACCTTTGACTTGTGCAGCACTACTGCTGCATAAGCTGTGGCTCTTCTACTTTGTAACCCCTGAGGGGGGGTTAAAGGTTACCTTTGAAATTGGTTCAAGTAGGCTTCGGCCTACACTCTGCTCCCCCTGCAGAGCCCGGGCTCCAACACCGCCAGTTGGGGCCCGGTACTGCTAGCTGCACAGAGCCAAACACCAGCCAATGTGTCAGTGGGGTTCAGCACCGCCAGCTGTTCCCCTGCTGTGCAGCCGGCAACGTGTCCTGCAACTGCCACGCAGGCACAACAGACCCAAAGCTGCCGCCAGTGCAGGCTTCGGCCTACACTCTGCTCCATCTCCTCCTCCTGCTGACCCCGGGCTCTAACACCGCCAGTTGGGGCCCGGTACTGCTAGCTGCACAGAGAAAAACACCAGCCAATGTGTCAGTGGGGTTCAGCACCGCCAGCTGTTCCCCTGCTGTGCAGCCGGCATCGTGTCCTGCAAAAGCCACGCAGACACTTGCTCTTGTACCTTCTGCTCCCCATCCTGGTTCCAGTACCGTCAGCTGGTTCCGGGCAGAGCCTTTGGCTTAGGTGCCTCCCTCTGGGTATCCGAGTTCCACCAACGTCAGGTGGTCCTTGGTAGTGCTTTCAGGCACGGGTACCTCCTGCTTAGTAACCGGGTTCCAGTAACGTCAGCTGGTCCTCGGTAGTTCCATTGGCTCTTGGACCTTCGGCTACCCATCCGGGTTCCAGCACCATCAGCTGGTTCTCGGCAGTGTCTTTTGCTCTTGTACCTTCTGCTCCCCATCCTGGTTCCAGTACCGTCAGCTGGTTCCGGGCAGAGCCTTTGGCTTAGGTGCCTCCCTCTGGGTATCCGAGTTCCACCAATGTCAGGTGGTCCTTGGTAGTGCTTTCAGGCACGGGTACCTCCTGCTTAGTAACCGGGTTCCAGTAACGTCAGCTGGTCCTCGGTAGTTCCATTGGCTCTTGGACCTTCGGGTAGCCATCCGAGTTCCAGTTCCATCAGCTGGTTCTCGGCATTTTCTCAGCCTTCTTGTACCTTCTGCTACATTTCCAAGTTCAAGAGACTAAACACGATGACCCGGAAGACCACCCCTAAGATGACGACGACACCAGAGACGACAACCACCGTGATGACGACGACCCTGGAGACGATGACCCTGAAGACCACCCCGATGACGACGACCCCGGAGACGACGACCCTGAAGACCACCCCGATGACGACGACCCCGGAGACGACAACCCTGGAGACGACGACGACCTGGAAGACCGAGAAGCAGAAGAACAAGAGGCTGCAGAACAAAGAGCAGAAGAACATTAAGCATAAGACTAAATATCAGAGCAAAAAATATTATCTAAATTATAAGCAGAAGAAGACTAAGCAGTGTATGGGGGTGAGTCCGTTCCTCCTCGTGGTGCCCCTGGATAAAGCCTGATGCTGCAGGCCAAACTGAACGCGGACAAATGTAACTGTTTTGTGACAGGCAGAACGGAAGGTGTAATCTTCAAACTTTTATAGATAACAACTACGGGAATGCCTGACACAAATAAGAATATGTATTCACAAAAAATTGCTCTATATTGCTTAATTACAATTCCCTTCACACAGGGGGTATATGTACCACCAAACTGGAACCTACACATAAAGTGTGATCTATAAGTAACTTGATCTCCACTCTGGTACTGATTTAAAACAACCAATTTTATTTAAGCATAGTTAAAACAAGTGTGTTAAAATTACTACATGTCAACAATGGTATAAATCCATACGAGGGACTCTCAGCCTGAGGATAATGCTAACAGTGGATATAGGCTATATATTAAATCAATATATTCATGATAGTATCACATAACAGGAGGTGGGATTAAAACTGACTCCCCTAATAGGGAATATATGCTTGCAACGTGACAGTCATGTTACCGCACCTCCTAAATGGTATACAACTAATGCAATATACAGGGTGTATTACCTTATACTTTAAGCCTAGAGCAAAGTCCTCGGCGTCCCTCTGCCCCGACGCGCGTTTCGCTTTCGCTTCTTCTGGAGGCAGAAAGAAGAAGCGAAAGCGAAACGCGCGTCGGGGCAGAGGGACGCCGAGGACTTTGCTCTAGGCTTAAAGTATAAGGTAATACACCCTGTATATTGCATTAGTTGTATACCATTTAGGAGGTGCGGTAACATGACTGTCACGTTGCAAGCATATATTCCCTATTAGGGGAGTCAGTTTTAATCCCACCTCCTGTTATGTGATACTATCATGAATATATTGATTTAATATATAGCCTATATCCACTGTTAGCATTATCCTCAGGCTGAGAGTCCCTCGTATGGATTTATACCATTGTTGACATGTAGTAATTTTAACACACTTGTTTTAACTATGCTTAAATAAAATTGGTTGTTTTAAATCAGTACCAGAGTGGAGATCAAGTTACTTATAGATCACACTTTATGTGTAGGTACAAATAAGAATATGATGAAGAAGTAGAATATGATGAAGATAATAGTAAAATAAAAAGAATATGAACAATGTAACCCAAAAAATAATAGGTAGAAGATGAAGAAGAAGATGAATAAGGTGAAGAAGTTGATGTCAAAGAAGCTGATGATGAGGATAATGAAGAAGAAAGTGTGGGAGAAGTAAAAAAGAAGGTGAAGGGCGTGGAAGTAGTGAAACATCAATATCTGACAAAATAAAAAAAAAATTAACATAGTCAAAATCTTTCTAACGCCGAACGTCATAAAAAAAAAAAAAAAATCCTGCTATTCTATTAGATTGGGCTAAACCTCTGTGCCTTTAATGTCTCCGCCACGTCCCCCAATACAGCCTACATTATTCTTAGTTGTTTTCCTTCATGTAGAATTAACCTACAAGGAAAGAAAGGGTTTATTTTAATTCCGATATTTTCGTCCCATTGACTTGCATTGGGATCGGGTATCGGTATCGGATTAGATCCGATATTTTGACGGTATCGGCCGATACTTTCCGATACCGATACTTTCCGATATCGGAAGGTATCGCTCAACACTACTGGGCATCAAAATTAGACACCTGGCCAGAATTGGCAGAATATGCATTGCAGGAGCTTGCTTGCCCGGCAGCAAGTGTCCTATCAGAAAGAGTATTCAGTGCTGCAGGTTCAATATTAACCGAAAAAAGGACTCGTCTGGCTACCCAAAATGTTGACGATCTAACATTCATTAAAATGAACCACAACTGGATTTCGAAATCTTTTGCCCCACCTTGCCCGGCCGACACCTAGCTTTCCTATGAAAAGCTCTTGCCTGTGAATTACTTTTCTAATGTCTAATTTGCTGCAGCTGATTGTACAGCATACGACATGTTTACACCTCCCTAAATGGCCAAACTCCCCACACGGGGCCGTGGTATCGCGACACCCGTGAGACTGCTGTTTGTCTGAAGAGGTGGGTGTGCTCGCTTTTGGTTGACGGCATTGCTACTGGGTCCCTCATAGTACAATGTAGTGTCTCTGGCGGTGGTGGTGCGCACCCAACGTCAGACACACCGTTGTAACATGAGGGGCCCTGGGGCGGTCCCGCCGGCCTCAAGAGAGTTCCCCCCTCCCCCAGCTCAAACTGTGCTCTACCACGTGAAAAATTATGTCGCACAGCTCCACCAATGTTTAGTCTATTCGCTGACATCATTCAATGTCTGGCACTGACAATACAAATTTGTAGACATCTATGATGCAACTTAAAGTAGTCTGTGTCTGTGTCCTATATTGGCACCATTAAATAGTTACTGCCAAATTACTATGTCAGAAACTCAGCAGATGAGCCCACCCCTGTACCTAAGTATGCCACCTTTTTTTTTTTTTTGGTTGTTTTGCGAGACATTAACATCTATTTATATTTTGGGAGTACTGGGACAGACACTCCTTGCAATACTCCTCCACTGACCACAATGCTGCCTGTGTATCCATGTAACCGATGTAAAACTGCCATGAGCCTATTGTTTGTTATTTTAGGCCTTTGATAGCCTGTCTGCGGTCCCTACTTTAAATACTCCTCCACTAACCACCAAGCTGCCTGCCCGTGTATCCATGTAACCGATGTAAAACTGCCATGAGCCTATTGTTTGTTATTTTAGGCCTTTGATAGCCTGTCTGCGGTCCCTACTTTAAATACTCCTCCACTGACCACCAAGCTGCCTGCCCGTGTATCCATGTAACCGATGTAAAACAGCCATGAGCCTATTGTTTGTTATTTTAGGCCTTTGATAGCCTGTCTGCGGTCCCTACTTTAACTACTCCTCCACTGACCACCAAGCTGCCTGTGTATCCATGTAACCGATGTAAAACTGCCATGAGCCTATTGTTTGTTATTTTAGGCATTTGATAGCCTGTCTGCAGTCCCTACTTTAAATACTCCTCCACTGACCACCAAGCTGCCTGCCCGTGTATCCATGTAACCGATGTAAAACTGCCATGAGCCTATTGTTTGTTATTTTAGGCCTTTGATAGCCTGTCTGCGGTCCCTATTTTAAATACTCCTCCACTGACCACCAAGCTGCCTGCCCGTGTATCCATGTAACCGATGTAAAACAGCCATGAGCCTATTGTTTGTTATTTTAGGCCTTTGATAGCCTGTTTGCGGTCCCTACTTTAAATACTCCTCCACTGACCACCAAGCTGCCTGTGTATCCATGTAACCGATGTAAAACTGCCATGAGCCTATTGTTTGTTATTTTAGGCATTTGATAGCCTGTCTGCGGTCCCTACTTTAAATACTCCTCCACTGACCACCAAGCTGCCTGCCCGTGTATCCATGTAACCGATGTAAAACTGCCATGAGCCTATTGTTTGTTATTTTAGGCCTTTGATAGCCTGTCTGCGGTCCCTACTTTAAATACTCCTCCACTGACCACCAAGCTGCCTGTGTATCCATGTAACCGATGTAAAACTGCCATGAGCCTATTGTTTGTTATTTTAGGCCTTTGATAGCCTGTCTGCGGTCCCTACTTTAAATACTCCTCCACTGACCACCAAGCTGCCTGTGTATCCATGTAACCGATGTAAAACTGCAGTATTTTGCTTATAAAAAAGAAAATACTGGAGAGATCTCAAATGCAGACATTTTAACATTAAAAACAAAAACACATACAACAAAAAACTGGTACAGTACAAAAATTGGCCACCAGCTACAAAAACTTTCTCCTGCAAGTAGTTAACTGAAAGGTTTTTTTCCATTGAAAACACAGATATGGCATCCACCGAGTGTTGTCCTGTCGCGTCTTCTTTATATTATTGCCAAGAAGCTGCAACTGAATAAAGCTGAGCTTCTACCTTCTGCCTCTTATTAACTGCTTTTTTTAAAAAAAATTGGCCACCAGCTACAAAAACTTTCTCCTGCAAGTAGTTAACTGAAAGGTTTTTTCCATTGAAAACACAGATATGGCATCCACCGAGTGTTGTCTTGTCGCGTCTTCTTTATATTATTGCCAAGAAGCTGCAACTGAATAAAGCTGAGCTTCTACCTTCTGCCTCTTATTAACTGCTTTTTTTTAAAAAAATTGGCCACCAGCTACAAAAACTTTCTCCTGCAAGTAATTAACTGAAAGGTTTTTTTCCATTGAAAACACAGATATGGCATCCACCGAGTGTTGTCCTGTCGCGTCTTCTTTATATTATTGCCAAGAAGCTGCAACTGAATAAAGCTGAGCTTCTACCTTCGGCCTCTTATTAACTGCTGTTTTTTTTAAAAATTGGCTGTTCCGGCCTACTAAAGGTGTCTGCCCCTGCCTGGTGTTGTCCTCAACTGAATAAAGCTGCGCTTCAACCTTCTGTTCCAAATTACGATTGTTAAAAATGAAATTGGCTGTTCCGGCCTACTAAAGGTGTCTGCCCCTGCCTGGTGTTGTCCTCAACTGAATAAAGCTGTGCTTCAACCTTCTGCTCCAAATTACGATTTTTAAAAATGAAATTGGCTGTTCCGGCCTACTAAAGGTGTCTGCCCCTGCCTGGTGTTGTCCTCAACTGAATAAAGCTGTGCTTCAACCTTCTGTTCCAAATTACGATTGTTAAAAATGAAATTGGCTGTTCCGGCCTACTAAAGGTGTCTGCCCCTGCCTGGTGTTGTCCTCAACTGAATAAAGCTGAGCTTCTACCTTCTGCCTCTTATTAACTGCTGTTTTTTTAAAAAATTGGCTGTTCCGGCCTACTAAAGGTGTCTGCCCCTGCCTGGTGTTGTCCTCAACTGAATTAAGCTGAGCTTCTACCTTCTGCCTCTTATTAACTGCTGTTTTTTTTAAAAATTGGCTGTTCCGGCCTACTAAAGGTGTCTGCCCCTGCCTGGTGTTGTCCTCAACTGAATAAAGCTGAGCTTCTACCTTCTGCCTCTGTTGTGAAATTGGATTCTGGGCTCCCCCGGTGGCCACTTGTGGAATTTAACTTGTGTGCATCATCCCCTCTGTTCACCTGCTCCTATCAGGATGTGGGAGTCGCTATATAACCTTGCTCCTCTGTCAGTTTCATGCCGGTCAACAATGTAATCAGTAGCCTTTCTGTGCTTGTTCCTGCTACTAGACAACTCCCAGCTAAGTTGGACTTTTGTCCTTGTGTGTTTTTGCATTTTGTTCCTGTTCACAGCTGCTTTTTCGTTACTGTGTCTGGAAAGCTCTTGTGAGCGGAAATTGCCACTCTGGTGTTATGAGTTAATGCTAGAGTCTTAAAGTAATTTCTGGATGGTGTTTTGATAGTGTTTTCTGCTGACCATGAAAGTGCCCTTTCTGTCTTCATGCTATCTAGTAAGCGGACCTCGATTTTGCTAAACCTATTTTCATACTACGTTTGTCATTTCATCTTAAATCACCGCCAATATATGTGGGGGCCTCTGTCTGCCTTTTGGGAAAATTTCTCTAGAGGTGAGCCAGGACTGTCTTTCCCTCTGCTAGGATTAGGTAGTTCTCCGGCTGGCGCTGGGCATCTAGGGATAAAAAAACGTAGGCATGCTACCCGGCCACTTCTAGTTGTGCGGCAGGTTTAGTTCATGGTCAGTATAGTTTCCATCTTCCAAGAGCTAGTTCTCATATATGCTAGGCTATGTTCTCTCGCCATTGAGAATCATGACAGTTTGACCGGCCCAAAAAAGGGTTAAATTACTGGCTGAGAAAGGAGAGAAAAAAGAAGTCTGCTACAATTTTTTTTTTTTTTTTTTCCCTCTAGTTCTGAGTGTGCTCTTAATTGAATCACTTGCTAGTCTGCCTATACTGCAGCCTTCCTCTCTTCCTCTCCTTCTAATCCTTGAATGGCTCTGTGTTCACCTGTTTCAAATGGATCTTCAGAGTGTAGCTGCAGGTTTGAATAATCTCGCCACAAAGGTACAAAATTTGCAAGATTTTGTTGTTCATGCACCTATTTCTGAGCCTAGAATTCCTTTGCCTGAATTCTTCTCGGGGAATAGATCTCACTTTCAAAATTTTAAAAATAATTGCAAATTGTTTTTGTCCCTGAAGTCTCGCTCTGCCGGAGACCCTGCACAGCAGGTCAGGATTGTAATTTCCTTGCTCCGGGGCGACGCTCAAGACTGGGCTTTTGCACTGGCACCAGGGGATCCTGCGTTGCTCAATGTGGATGCGTTTTTTCTGGCCTTGGGGTTGCTTTATGAGGAACCTCATTTAGAGCTTCAGGCGGAAAAGGCCTTGATGTCCTTGTCTCAGGGGCAAGATGAAGCTGAAATATACTGCCAAAAATTCCGCAAATGGTCTGTGCTTACTCAGTGGAATGAGTGCGCCCTGGCGGCGATTTTCAGAGAAGGTCTCTCTGATGCCATTAAGGATGTTATGGTGGGGTTCCCTGTGCCTGCGAGTCTGAATGAGTCCATGACGATGGCTATTCAGATCGATAGGCGTCTGCGGGAGCGCAAACCTGTGCACCATTTGGCGGTGTCTACTGAGAAAATGCCAGAAAATATGCAATGTGATAGAATTCTGTCCAGAAGCGAGCGGCAGAATTTTAGACGAAAAAATGGGTTGTGCTTCTATTGTGGTGATTCAACTCATGTTATATCAGCATGCTTTAAGCATACTAAGAAGCCTGACAAGTCTGTTTCAATTAGCACTTTACAGTCTAAGTTTATTCTATCTGTGACCCTGATTTGTTCTTTGTCATCTATTACCGCGGACGCCTATGTCGACTCTGGCGCTGCTTTGAGTCTTATGGATTGGTCCTTTGCCAAACGCTGTGGGTATGATTTGGAGCCATTGGAGGCTCCGATACCTCTGAAAGGGATTGACTCCACCCCATTGGCTAGTAATAAACCACAATACTGGACACAAGTGACTATGCGTGTTAATCCGGATCACCAGGAGGTTATTCGCTTTCTGGTGCTGTATAATCTACATGATGTTTTGGTGCTGGGATTGCCATGGCTGCAATCTCATAACCCAGTCCTCGACTGGAGAGCTATGTCTGTGTTAAGCTGGGGATGTAAAGGAACTCATGGGGACGTACCTTTGGTTTCCATTTCATCATCTATTCCCTCTGAGATTCCTGAATTCTTGTCTGACTTTCGTGACGTTTTTGAAGAACCCAAGGTTGGTTCACTACCTCCGCACCGGGAGTGCGATTGTGCCATAGACTTGATCCCGGGTAGTAAATACCCTAAGGGTCGTTTATTTAATCTGTCTGTGCCTGAACACGCTGCTATGCGAGAATATATAAAGGAGTCCTTGGAAAAGGGACATATTCGTCCTTCGTCATCTCCCTTAGGAGCCGGTTTTTTCTTTGTGTCTAAGAAAGACGGCTCTTTGAGGCCGTGTATTGATTATCGACTTTTGAATAAAATCACGGTTAAATATCAATATCCGTTACCACTGCTTACTGATTTGTTTGCTCGTATAAAGGGGGCCAAGTGGTTCTCTAAGATTGATCTCCGTGGGGCGTATAATTTGGTGCGAATCAAGCAGGGGGATGAGTGGAAAACCGCATTTAATACGCCCGAGGGCCATTTTGAGTATTTGGTGATGCCTTTTGGTCTTTCAAATGCCCCTTCAGTCTTCCAGTCCTTTATGCATGACATTTTCCGCGATTATTTGGATAAATTTATGATTGTGTATCTGGATGATATTCTGATTTTTTCGGATGACTGGGACTCTCATGTCCAGCAGGTCAGGAGGGTTTTTCAGGTTTTGCGGTCTAATTCCTTGTGTGTGAAGGGTTCTAAGTGTGTTTTTGGGGTTCAGAAGATTTCCTTCTTGGGATACATTTTTTCCCCCTCTTCCATCGAGATGGATCCTGTCAAGGTTCAGGCTATTGGTGATTGGACGCAACCCTCTTCTCTTAAGAGTCTTCAGAAATTTTTGGGCTTTGCTAACTTTTATCGTCGATTTATTGCTGGTTTTTCTGATGTTGTAAAACCATTGACTGATTTGACTAAGAAGGGTGCTGATGTTGCTGATTGGTCCCCTGATGCTGTGGAGGCCTTTCGGGAGCTCAAGCGCCGCTTTTCTTCCGCCCCAGTGTTGCGTCAGCCTGATGTTGCTCTTCCTTTTCAGGTTGAGGTCGACGCTTCTGAAATCGGAGCTGGGGCGGTGTTGTCGCAGAGAAGTTCCGACTGCTCCGTGATGAGACCTTGTGCTTTTTTTTCCCGTAAATTTTCGCCCGCCGAGCGGAATTATGATATTGGGAATCGGGAGCTTTTGGCCATGAAGTGGGCTTTTGAGGAGTGGCGTCACTGGCTTGAGGGGGCCAGACATCAGGTGGTGGTTTTGACTGACCACAAAAATTTAATTTACCTTGAGTCTGCCAGGCGCCTGAATCCTAGACAAGCGCGCTGGTCGTTGTTTTTCTCTCGGTTTAATTTTGTGGTGTCTTACCTACCGGGTTCTAAGAATGTTAAGGCGGATGCCCTTTCTAGGAGTTTTGAGCCTGACTCCCCTGGTAATTCTGAGCCCACAGGTATCCTTAAAGATGGAGTGATATTGTCTGCCGTTTCTCCAGACCTGCGGCGGGCCTTGCAGGAGTTTCAGGCGGATAGACCTGATCGTTGCCCACCTGGTAGACTGTTTGTTCCTGATGATTGGACCAGTAGAGTCATCTCTGAGGTTCATTCTTCTGCGTTGGCAGGTCATCCTGGAATCTTTGGTACCAGGGATTTGGTGGCAAGGTCCTTCTGGTGGCCTTCCCTGTCACGAGATGTGCGAGGCTTTGTGCAGTCTTGTGACGTTTGTGCTCGGGCCAAGCCTTGTTGTTCTCGGGCTAGTGGATTGTTGTTACCCTTGCCTATCCCGAAGAGGCCTTGGACGCACATCTCGATGGATTTTATTTCGGATCTGCCTGTTTCTCAGAAGATGTCTGTCATCTGGGTGGTGTGTGACCGTTTCTCTAAGATGGTCCATCTGGTTCCCTTGCCTAAGTTGCCTTCTTCTTCCGAGTTGGTTCCTCTGTTTTTTCAAAATGTTGTTCGTTTGCATGGTATTCCGGAGAATATCGTTTCTGACAGAGGGACCCAATTCGTGTCTAGATTTTGGCGGGCATTCTGTGCTAGGATGGGCATAGATTTGTCTTTTTCGTCTGCTTTCCATCCTCAGACTAATGGCCAGACCGAGCGGACTAATCAGACCTTGGAGACATATTTGAGGTGTTTTGTGTCTGCGGATCAGGATGATTGGGTTGCTTTTTTGCCTTTGGCGGAGTTCGCCCTCAATAATCGGGCCAGCTCTGCCACCTTGGTGTCCCCGTTTTTCTGTAATTCGGGGTTTCATCCTCGATTTTCCTCCGGTCAAGTGGAATCTTCGGATTGTCCTGGAGTGGATGCTGTGGTGGAGAGGTTGCATCAGATTTGGGGGCAGGTGGTGGACAATTTGAAGTTGTCCCAGGAGAAGACTCAGCTTTTTCCCAACCGCCGTCGTTGTGTTGGTCCTCGGCTTTGTGTTGGGGACTTGGTGTGGTTGTCTTCTCGTTTTGTCCCTATGAGGGTTTCTTCTCCTAAGTTTAAGCATTGGTTCATCGGCCCGTACAAGATATTGGAGATTCTTAACCCTGTGTCCTTCCGTTTGGACCTCCCTGCATCCTTTTCGATTCATAATGTTTTTCATCGGTCATTGTTGCGCAGGTATGAGGTACCAGCTGTGCCTTCCGTTGAGCCTCCTGCTCCGGTGTTGGTTGAGGGTGAGTTGGAGTACGTTGTGGAAAAGATCTTGGACTCTCGTGTTTCCAGACGGAAACTCCAGTATCTGGTCAAATGGAAGGGATACGGTCAGGAGGATAATTCTTGGGTCACTGCCTCTGATGTTCATGCCTCCGATCTTGTCCGTGCCTTTCATAGGGCTCATCCTGATCGCCCTGGTGGTTCTGGTGAGGGTTCGGTGCCCCCTCCTTGAGGGGGGGGGTACTGTTGTGAAATTGGATTCTGGGCTCCCCCGGTGGCCACTTGTGGAATTTAACTTGTGTGCATCATCCCCTCTGTTCACCTGCTCCTATCAGGATGTGGGAGTCGCTATATAACCTTGCTCCTCTGTCAGTTTCATGCCGGTCAACAATGTAATCAGTAGCCTTTCTGTGCTTGTTCCTGCTACTAGACAACTCCCAGCTAAGTTGGACTTTTGTCCTTGTGTGTTTTTGCATTTTGTTCCTGTTCACAGCTGCTTTTTCGTTACTGTGTCTGGAAAGCTCTTGTGAGCGGAAATTGCCACTCTGGTGTTATGAGTTAATGCTAGAGTCTTAAAGTAATTTCTGGATGGTGTTTTGATAGTGTTTTCTGCTGACCATGAAAGTGCCCTTTCTGTCTTCATGCTATCTAGTAAGCGGACCTCGATTTTGCTAAACCTATTTTCATACTACGTTTGTCATTTCATCTTAAATCACCGCCAATATATGTGGGGGCCTCTGTCTGCCTTTTGGGAAAATTTCTCTAGAGGTGAGCCAGGACTGTCTTTCCCTCTGCTAGGATTAGGTAGTTCTCCGGCTGGCGCTGGGCATCTAGGGATAAAAAAACGTAGGCATGCTACCCGGCCACTTCTAGTTGTGCGGCAGGTTTAGTTCATGGTCAGTATAGTTTCCATCTTCCAAGAGCTAGTTCTCATATATGCTGGGCTATGTTCTCTCGCCATTGAGAATCATGACAGCCTCTTATTAACTGCTGTTTTTTTTAAAAATTGGCTGTTCCGGCCTACTAAAGGTTTCTGCCCCTGCCTGGTGTTGTCCTCAACTGAATAAAGCTGTGCTTCAACCTTCTGTTCCAAATTACGATTGTTAAAAATGAAATTGGCTGTTCTGGCCTACTAAAGGTGTCTGCCCCTGCCTGGTGTTGTCCTCAACTGAATAAAGCTGTGCTTCAACCTTCTGTTCCAAATTACGATTGTTAAAAATGAAATTGGCTGTTCCGGCCTACTAAAGGTGTCTGCCCCTGCCTGGTGTTGTCCTCAACTGAATAAAGTTGTGCTTCAACCTTCTGTTCCAAATTACGATTGTTAAAAATGAAATTGGCTGTTCCGGCCTACTAAAGGTGTCTGCCCCTGCCTGGTGTTGTCCTCAACTGAATAAAGCTGTGCTTCAACCTTCTGTTCCAAATTACGATTTTTAAAAATGAAATTGGCTGTTCCGGCCTACTAAAGGTGTCTGCCCCTGCCTGGTGTTGTCCTCAACTGAATAAAGCTGTGCTTCAACCTTCTGTTCCAAATTACGATTGTTAAAAATGAAATTGGCTGTTCCGGCCTACTAAAGGTGTCTGCCCCTGCCTGGTGTTGTCCTCAACTGAATAAAGCTGTGCTTCAACCTTCTGTTCCAAATTACGATTGTTAAAAATGAAATTGGCTGTTCCGGCCTACTAAAGGTGTCTGCCCCTGCCTGGTGTTGTCCTCAACTGAATAAAGCTGTGCTTCAACCTTCTGTTCCAAATTACGATTGTTAAAAATGAAATTGGCTGTTCCGGCCTACTAAAGGTGTCTGCCCCTGCCTGGTGTTGTCCTCAACTGAATAAAGCTGTGCTTCAACCTTCTGTTCCAAATTACGATTTTTAAAAATGAAATTGGCTGTTCCGGCCTACTAAAGGTGTCTGCCCCTGCCTGGTGTTGTCCTCAACTGAATAAAGCTGTGCTTCAACCTTCTGTTCCAAATTACGATTGTTAAAAATGAAATTGGCTGTTCCGGCCTACTAAAGGTGTCTGCCCCTGCCTGGTGTTGTCCTCAACTGAATAAAGCTGTGCTTCAACCTTCTGTTCCAAATTACGATTTTTAAAAATGAAATTGGCTGTTCCGGCCTACTAAAGGTGTTTGCCCCTGCCTGGTGTTGTCCTCAACTGAATAAAGCTGTGCTTTAACCTTCTGTTCCAAATTACGATTGTTAAAAATGAAATTGGCTGTTCCGGCCTACTAAAGGTGTCTGCCCCTGCCTGGTGTTGTCCTCAACTGAATAAAGCTGTGCTTCAACCTTCTGTTCCAAATTACGATTTTTAAAAATGAAATTGGCTGTTCCGGCCTACTAAAGGTGTCTGCCCCTGCCTGGTGTTGTCCTCAACTGAATAAAGCTGTGCTTCAACCTTCTGTTCCAAATTACGATTGTTAAAAATGAAATTGGCTGTTCCGGCCTACTAAAGGTGTCTGCCCCTGCCTGGTGTTGTCCTCAACTGAATAAAGCTGTGCTTCAACCATCTGTTCCAAATTACGATTTTTAAAAATGAAATTGGCTGTTCCGGCCTACTAAAGGTGTCTGCCCCTGCCTGGTGTTGTCCTCAACTGAATAAAGCTGTGCTTCAACCTTCTGTTCCAAATTACGATTGTTAAAAATGAAATTGGCTGTTCCGGCCTACTAAAGGTGTCTGCCCCTGCCTAGTGTTGTCCTCAACTGAATATAGCTGTGCTTCAACCTTCTGTTCCAAATTACGATTTTTAAAAATGAAATTGGCTGTTCCGGCCTACTAAAGGTGTCTGCCCCTGCCTGGTGTTGTCCTCAACTGAATAAAGCTGTGCTTCAACCTTCTGTTCCAAATTACGATTGTTAAAAATGAAATTGGCTGTTCCGGCCTACTAAAGGTGTCTGCCCCTGCCTGGTGTTGCCCTCAACTGAATAAAGCTGTGCTTCAACCTTCTGTTCCAAATTACGATTGTTAAAAATGAAATTGGCTGTTCCGGCCTACTAAAGGTGTCTGCCCCTGCCTGGTGTTGTCCTCAACTGAATAAAGCTGTGCTTCAACCTTCTGTTCCAAATTACGATTTTTAAAAATGAAATTGGCTGTTCCGGCCTACTAAAGGTGTCTGCCCCTGCCTGGTGTTGTCCTCAACTGAATAAAGCTGTGCTTCAACCTTCTGTTCCAAATTACGATTGTTAAAAATGAAATTGGCTGTTCCGGCCTACTAAAGGTGTCTGCCCCTGCCTGGTGTTGTCCTCAACCGAATAAAGCTGTGCTTCAACCTTCTGTTCCAAATTACGATTTTTAAAAATGAAATTGGCTTTTCCGGCTTACTAAAGGTGTCTGCCCCTGCCTGGTGTTGTCCTCAACTGAATAAAGCTGTGCTTCAACCTTCTGTTCCAAATTACGATTTTTAAAAATGAAATTGGCTGTTCCGGCCTACTAAAGGTGTCTGCCCCTGCCTGGTGTTGTCCTCAACTGAATAAAGCTGTGCTTCAACCTTCTGTTCCAAATTACGATTGTTAAAAATGAAATTGGCTGTTCCGGCCTACTAAAGGTGTCTGCCCCTGCCTGGTGTTGTCCTCAACTGAATAAAGCTGTGCTTCAACCTTCTGTTCCAAATTACGATTTTTAAAAATGAAATTGGCTGTTCCAGCCTACTAAAGGTGTTTGCCCCTGCCTGGTGTTGTCCTCAACTGAATAAAGCTGTGCTTCAACCTTCTGTTCCAAATTACGATTGTTAAAAATGAAATTGGCTGTTCCGGCCTACTAAAGGTGTCTGCCCCTGCCTGGTGTTGTTCTCAACTGAATAAAGCTGTGCTTCAACCTTCTGTTCCAAATTACGATTTTTAAAAATGAAATTGGCTGTTCCGGCCTACTAAAGGTGTCTGCCCCTGCCTGGTGTTGTCCTCAACTGAATAAAGCTGTGCTTCAACCTTCTGTTCCAAATTACGATTGTTAAAAATGAAATTGGCTGTTCCGGCCTACTAAAGGTGTCTGCCCCTGCCTGGTGTTGTCCTCAACTGAATAAAGCTGTGCTTCAACCTTCTGTTCCAAATTACGATTTTTAAAAATGAAATTGGCTGTTCCGGCCTACTAAAGGTGTCTGCCCCTGCCTGGTGTTGTCCTCAACTGAATAAAGCTGTGCTTCAACCTTCTGTTCCAAATTACGATTGTTAAAAATGAAATTGGCTGTTCTGGCCTACTAAAGGTTTCTGCCCCTGCCTGGTGTTGTCCTCAACTGAATAAAGCTGTGCTTCAACCTTCTGTTCCAAATTACGATTTTTAAAAATGAAATTGGCTGTTCCGGCCTACTAAAGGTGTCTGCCCCTGCCTGGTGTTGTCCTCAACTGAATAAAGCTGTGCTTCAACCTTCTGTTCCAAATTACGATTGTTAAAAATGAAATTGGCTGTTCTGGCCTACTAAAGGTGTCTGCCCCTGCCTGGTGTTGTCCTCAACTGAATAAAGCTGTGCTTCAACCTTCTGTTCCAAATTACGATTTTTAAAAATGAAATTGGCTGTTCCGGCCTACTAAAGGTGTCTGCCCCTGCCTGGTGTTGTCCTCAACTGAATAAAGCTGTGCTTCAACCTTCTGTTCCAAATTATGATTTTTAAAAATGAAATTGGCTGTTCCGGCCTACTAAAGGTGTCTGCCCCTGCCTGGTGTTGTCCTCAACTGAATAAAGCTGAGCTTCTACCTTCTGCCTCTTATTAACTGCTGTTTTTTTTAAAAATTGGCTGTTCCGGCCTACTAAAGGTGTCTGCCCCTGCCTAGTGTTGTCCTCAACTGAATAAAGCTGTGCTTCAACCTTCTGTTCCAAATTACGATTGTTAAAAATGAAATTGGCTTTTCCGGCCTACTAAAGGTGTCTGCCCCTGCCTGGTGTTGTCCTCAACTGAATAAAGCTGTGCTTCAACCTTCTGTTCCAAATTACGATTGTTAAAAATGAAATTGGCTGTTCCGGCCTACTAAAGGTGTCTGCCCCTGCCTGGTGTTGTCCTCAACTGAATAAAGCTGTGCTTCAACCTTCTGTTCCAAATTACGATTTTTAAAAATGAAATTGGCTGTTCCGGCCTACTAAAGGTGTCTGCCCCTGCCTGGTGTTGTCCTCAACTGAATAAAGCTGTGCTTCAACCTTCTGTTCCAAATTACGATTGTTAAAAATGAAATTGGCTGTTCCGGCCTACTAAAGGTGTCTGCCCCTGCCTGGTGTTGTCCTCAACTGAATAAAGCTGTGCTTCAACCTTCTGTTCCAAATTACGATTTTTAAAAATGAAATTGGCTGTTCCGGCCTACTAAAGGTGTCTGCCCCTGCCTGGTGTTGTCCTCAACTGAATAAAGCTGTGCTTCAACCTTCTGTTCCAAATTACGATTGTTAAAAATGAAATTGGCTGTTCCGGCCTACTAAAGGTGTCTGCCCCTGCCTGGTGTTGTCCTCAACTGAATAAAGCTGTGCTTCAACCTTCTGTTCCAAATTACGATTTTTAAAAATGAAATTGGCTGTTCCGGCCTACTAAAGGTGTCTGCCCCTGCCTGGTGTTGTCCTCAACTGAATAAAGCTGTGCTTCAACCTTCTGTTCCAAATTACGATTTTTAAAAATGAAATTGGCTGTTCCGGCCTACTAAAGGTGTCTGCCCCTGCCTGGTGTTGTCCTCAACTGAATAAAGCTGTGCTTCAACCTTCTGTTCCAAATTACGATTGTTAAAAATGAAATTGGCTGTTCCGGCCTACTAAAGGTGTCTGCCCCTGCCTGGTGTTGTCCTCAACTGAATAAAGCTGTGCTTCAACCTTCTGTTCCAAATTACGATTTTTAAAAATGAAATTGGCTGTTCCGGCCTACTAAAGGTGTCTGCCCCTGCCTGGTGTTGTCCTCAACTGAATAAAGCTGTGCTTCAACCTTCTGTTCCAAATTACGATTGTTAAAAATGAAATTGGCTGTTCCGGCCTACTAAAGGTGTCTGCCCCTGCCTGGTGTTGTCCTCAACTGAATAAAGCTGTGCTTCAACCTTCTGTTCCAAATTACGATTTTTAAAAATGAAATTGGCTGTTCCGGCCTACTAAAGGTGTCTGCCCCTGCCTGGTGTTGTCCTCAACTGAATAAAGCTGTGCTTCAACCTTCTGTTCCAAATTACGATTTTTAAAAATGAAATTGGCTGTTCCGGCCTACTAAAGGTGTCTGCCCCTGCCTGGTGTTGTCCTCAACTGAATAAAGCTGAGCTTCTACCTTCTGCCTCTTATTAACTGCTGTTTTTTAAAAAAATTGGCTGTTCCGGCCTACTAAAGGTGTCTGCCCCTGCCTGGTGTTGTCCTCAACTGAATAAAGCTGTGCTTCAACCTTCTGTTCCAAATTACGATTGTTAAAAATGAAATTGGCTGTTCCGGCCTACTAAAGGTGTCTGCCCCTGCCTGGTGTTGTCCTCAACTGAATAAAGCTGTGCTTCAACCTTCTGTTCCAAATTACGATTTTTAAAAATGAAATTGGCTGTTCCGGCCTACTAAAGGTGTCTGCCCCTGTCTGGTGTTGTCCTCAACTGAATAAAGCTGTGCTTCAACCTTCTGTTCCAAATTACGATTGTTAAAAATGAAATTGGCTGTTCCGGCCTACTAAAGGTGTCTGCCCCTGCCTGGTGTTGTCCTCAACTGAATAAAGCTGTGCTTCAACCTTCTGTTCCAAATTACGATTTTTAAAAATGAAATTGGCTGTTCCGGCCTACTAAAGGTGTCTGCCCCTGCCTGGTGTTGTCCTCAACTGAATAAAGCTGTGCTTCAACCTTCTGTTCCAAATTACGATTGTTAAAAATGAAATTGGCTGTTCCGGCCTACTAAAGGTGTCTGCCCCTGCCTGGTGTTGTCCTCAACTGAATAAAGCTGTGCTTCAACCTTCTGTTCCAAATTACGATTTTTAAAAATGAAATTGGCTGTTCCGGCCTACTAAAGGTGTCTGCCCCTGCCTGGTGTTGTCCTCAACTGAATAAAGCTGTGCTTCAACCTTCTGTTCCAAATTACGATTTTTAAAAATGAAATTGGCTGTTCCGGCCTACTAAAGGTGTCTGCCCCTGCCCGGTGTTGTCCTCAACTGAATAAAGCTGTGCTTCAACCTTCTGTTTCAAATTACGATTGTTAAAAATGAAATTGGTTGTTCCGGCCTACTAAAGGTGTCTGCCCCTGCCTGGTGTTGTCCTCAACTGAATAAAGCTGTGCTTCAACCTTCTGTTCCAAATTACGATTTTTAAAAATGAAATTGGCTGTTCCGGCCTACTAAAGGTGTCTGCCCCTGCCTGGTGTTGTCCTCAACTGAATAAAGCTGTGCTTCAACCTTCTGTTCCAAATTACGATTGTTAAAAATGAAATTGGCTGTTCCGGCCTACTAAAGGTGTCTGCCCCTGCCTGGTGTTGTCCTCAACTGAATAAAGCTGTGCTTCAACCTTCTGTTCCAAATTACGATTTTTAAAAATGAAATTGGCTGTTCCGGCCTACTAAAGGTGTCTGCCCCTGCCTGGTGTTGTCCTCAACTGAATAAAGCTGTGCTTCAACCTTCTGTTCCAAATTACGATTTTTAAAAATGAAATTGGCTGTTCCGGCCTAATAAAGGTGTCTGCCCCTGCCTGGTGTTGTCCTCAACTGAATAAAGCTGAGCTTCTACCTTCTGCCTCTTATTAACTGCTGTTTTTTTAAAAAATTGGCTGTTCCGGCCTACTAAAGGTGTCTGCCCCTGCCTGGTGTTGTCCTCAACTGAATAAAGCTGTGCTTCAACCTTCTGTTCCAAATTACGATTGTTAAAAATGAAATTGGCTGTTCCGGCCTACTAAAGGTGTCTGCCCCTGCCTGGTGTTGTCCTCAACTGAATAAAGCTGTGCTTCAACCTTCTGTTCCAAATTACGATTGTTAAAAATGAAATTGGCTGTTCCGGCCTACTAAAGGTGTCTGCCCCTGCCTGGTGTTGTCCTCAACTGAATAAAGCTGAGCTTCTACCTTCTGCCTCTTATTAACTGCTGTTTTTTTAAAAAATTGGCTGTTCCGGCCTACTAAAGGTGTCTGCCCCTGCCTGGTGTTGTCCTCAACTGAACAAAGCTGAGCTTCCACATTCTGGCTTTCGGCCTATACTATCAGATATTAAACTGCATTTGGCCTACTAGTGTGGTTAGGCCCTTGAAACAGTGTCTGCTGCTCTTGGGTTTGCTACTCCACTGAACAAAGCAATGCCGCCTGTTTAGTCCTGTTACCAATTTTGAACTGCATTTAGCCTACTTTATTCTTTGGCCCTATATCTGTTTCCTCCTCATCCTGCCCATTGCCCAGCCACTACTAGATGAGTCTGCTGGTACATTGACCTAGACCACTACATTCTCCTTGTACTCTACACAGCCAGAATCTGACCCTGCTGAAAGTAAGGTTCCCCTTCCCGCATGTTATACCACCTTACACAGGGACAAAGAGGAAGGTGCAGATGAAAGTGCAGGTTCCTTCATCAGGTGGGGGGGCATACTCGTTGGCGACGTCACTAGCACAGGGCCCCTCAGAGTACGCAAAAGTGTCGCTGCTGGTGGGAGGCGCCCCCGCCATGCAAACACACCGCCGTACTTTGAGGGGCCCTGTGCCAGTGCCAATGCGAATGAGTGGGCCCCCCCTGCTTGCTCAGGATCACAGCACTTGCAATGTTGAAATACTTACCTCTCCCTGCAACACCGCTGTGACGTAGTCCGCATTTCCTGGGCCCACGAAAAACTTGAGCCAGCCCTACTTCCCCCACAACTTTTGCCAAATGACCCCCAATTTCCTATGCCCAACTATTATTATAAAGTTAATTAAGATTGACAAGCTTCAGAAACAAGAATGGATGTTTTTGGCATTAAAATGGGCACTGTAGGTGTTTTCCTGGCCTCCACTCACTGCCGACTATGCTTCCCCATTGACTTGCATTGGGTTTCGCGTTTCGGTCGATCCCCGACTGTTAGCGATAATCGGCCGACTGCACTCGACTCGACTCTGGACAAAGTCGGGTTTCACAAAACCCGACTCGATCTTAAAAAAATGAAAGTCGCTCAACCCTAGCAGCAGCATTATAGATGGGGCACAGCTTTCTATGGCACATCTATGGGGCAACAATGAATGGTGCAGAGCATTGTATATGGGGCACAGCTTTCTATGGCACATCTATGGGGCAACAATGAACGGTGCAGAGCATTGTATATGGGGCACAGCTTTCTATGGCACATCTATGGGGCAACAATGAATGGTGCAGAGCATTGTATATGGGGCACAGCTTTCTATGGCACATCTATGGGGCCATAATGAACGGTGCAGAGCATTGTATATGGCACAGCTTTCTATGGAGCATCTATGGGGCCATAACGAACGGTGCAGAGCATTCTATATGGCACAGCTTTATGTGGAGCATCTATGGGGCCATACTGAATGGTGCAGAGCATTATATATGGCACAGCTTTATGTGGAGCATCTATGGGGCCATAATGAACAGTGCAGAGCATTATATGTGGCACAGCTTTATGTGGAGCATCTATGGGGCCATAATGAATGGTGCAGAACATTATATATGGCACAGCTTTATGTGGAGCATCTATGGGGCCATAATGAACGGTGCAGAGCATTATATGTGCACAGCTTTGAATGGAGCATCTATGGGGCCATAATGAACGGTGCAGAGCATTGTATATGGGGCACAGCTTTCTATGGCACATCTATGGGGATACAATGAACGGTGAGAGCATTGTATATGGGGCACAGCTTTCTATGGCACATCTATGGGGCCATAATGAATGGTGCAGAGCATTGTATATGGCACAGCTTTCTATGGAGCATCTATGGGGCCATAATGAACGGTGCAGAGCATTCTATATGGCACAGCTTTATGTGGAGCATCTATGGGGCCATACTGAACGGTGCAGAGCATTATATATGGCACAGCTTTATGTGGAGCATCTGTGGGGCCATAATGAACGGTGCAGAGCATTATATGTGGCACAGCTTTATATGGAGCATCTATCTGGCCATAATGAACGGTGCAGAGCATTATATATGGCACAGCTTTATGTGGAGCATCTGTGGGGCCATAATGAACGGTGCAGAGCATTATATATGGCACAGCTTTATGTGGAGCATCTATGGGGCCATAATGAACGATGCAGAGCATTTTATATGGCACAGCTTTATGTGGAGCATCTGTGGGGCCATAATGAATGGTGCAGAGCATTATATGTGGCACAGCTTTATATGGAGCATCTCTGGGGCCATCATGAACGGTATGGACCATCTATTTTTATTTTTGAAATTCACCGGTAGCTGCTGCATTTTCCACCCTAGGCTTATACTCGAGTCAATAAGTTTTCTCAGTTTTTTGTGGCAAAATTAGGGGGGTCGGCTTATACTCGGGTCGGCTTATACTCGAGTATATAAGGTAGTTACCTGGATCAACGCCCTATCAAGGAATCTAGTATATATAACCTGTAACATTATACTTTTCAAGAAAGGTATCCAGTCCCCTCTTAAATTTTAGTAATGAATCGCTCATTACAACATCATACGGCAGAGAGTTCCATAGTCTCACTGCTCTTACAGTAAAGAATACACATCTGTTATTATGCTTAAACCTTCTTTCCTCCAGAAGAAGAGGATGCCCTCTTGTCCCTGTCTTGGGTCTATGATTAAAAAGATCATCGGAAAGTTCTTTGTACTGTCCCCTCATATATTTAGACATTAAAATAAGATCACCCCTTAGCCTTCGTTTTTCCAAACTAAATAGCCCCAAGTGTAATAACCTATCTTGGTATTGCAGACCCCCCAGTCCTCTACTAACCTTGGTCGCTCTTCTCTGCACCCGTTGTAGTTCAGCTATGTCTTTCTTATCCACCCGAGACCAGAACTGTACACAGTATTCTAAGTGTGGTCGAACTAGTGACTTGTATAGAGGTAAAATTATGTTCTCCTCATGAGCATCTATGCCTCTTTTAATGCATCCCATTATTTTATTTGCCTTTGTAGCAGCTGCCTGACACTGGCTACTAAATGTGAGTTTGTCATCCAGCCATACACCCAGGTCTTTTTCATTGATGGTTTTGCCCAGTGCTTTACAATTAAGCACATAGCTATACATCTTATTACTTCTACCCAAGTGCAGGAACTTACATTTATCCCTATTAAAGCTCATTTGCCATTTATCAGCTCAAGCTTCTAGTTTACATAAATCATCCTGTAATATAAAATTGTCCTCCACTGTATTGATTACCCTGCAGAGTTTAGTGTCATCTGCAAATTTTGAAATTCTGCTCTGTATGCCCCCTACAAGGTCATTAATAAATATGTTAAAAAGAAGAGGGCCCAATACAGACTATTTTAAGGGGGTCAACACTATCATTTTTTAGTTTCTAACTGTTTATGTACTTAAAGAATATTTTGGGATTATTTTACTCTCTCTGGCAATGAGTCTCTCTGTCTCAATTTTTGCTGCCTTGATTTGCTTTTTACAGAATTTATTTAATTTTCTGTATTTATTTAATGCATCATCACTACCTACTTCCTTTAATTCTCTAAATGCTTTCTTTTTGTCACTTATTGCACCCCTTACAGCTCTATTTAGCCATAGTGGTTTCCTTCTATTTCTAGTATGTTTATTCCCATACAGTATATACTGTCCTATCCAGGATGCTAATAAACGTCTCCCAATTTCTTTGTGTATTTTTATGTCTCGGGATATCGTCCAAGTTAATTGCACCAAGATCATCTCTCATCCATTGGAAATTTGCCCTCCTGAAGTTTAGTGTCCTTGTAACCCCTATACTACACATCTTATTAAAGGATACATGAAAACTTATTATTTTGTGATCACTATTCCCCAAGTGACCCCCAACCCTTATATTTGCTATGCGGTCTGGCCTGTTGGTTAATATTAGGTCTAGCTAGGTCTTCTTGTTGGGTCCTGAACCAGTTGTGAAAGGTAGTTGTCTCACATAGTTGTCAAAAACCGATTACCTTTGCTGGAACTGCAGGTTTCTGTTGCCCAATCTATTTCAGGGTAGTTGAAGTCCCCCATAATAATGACTTCTCCTTGAGTCGCAGCTTTATCTATTTGCTTTACGAGGATATTCTCCATTGCTTCCATTATTTTTTGAGACTTATAACTAACTCCTATCAATAATTTATTATTTTTTCCCCCTCCCCTTATCTCCACCCACAGGGACTCTACATGTTCATTTGATTCACCTATATTATCATGCAGGATGGGTTTTAAGGATGATTTTACATATAGACACACACCTCCCCCTCGCTTAACCGTTTGGTCATTTCTGAACAGACTATTGCCCTGCAAGTTATCAGCTCAGTCATGGCTCTCATCCAGCCATGTCTCAGATATCCCCACCATGTCATAATTATGCTCAAATAACATTAATTCTAATTCGTCCATTTTGTTGACGAGGCTTCTGGCATTAGTATGCATACACTTGATGTATCTTTCTGTACCTCTATTCTTTGTTAAATTATTAACTGTTCTAACCCCACCCCCCATGCCACCTCCACCCCCAACTTCCTTATTTGTGCCCAGGTCTCTATCTGCACTATCTTCCCCTCCTATAAAATGAATACCCTCCCCCCATTCCTGTGACGGGGGAACTAGGTGAGCGAGAGCTAAAAACCCAGGCCCCTGCAGTTTCCCTCAGACTAGGGAACTCCTGACTGACCCTCTACCTGGAGTTTACACTGATGGTGTGCATGTCCAGACCTCGAACCTCACCCTAACTCCTGTAATAACCCTAGGCTGATACCTCCGCCCTCCACCCAGTGAAGAGGTTATATTCCAATACCCACAGATAGAAACAGACAAGGATAAAGGAAAATATACACCACACCGCAGTCACTCAAGAATACACTATAAATGTGCAGGGCAAAATAAATACAAATATAGCAAGGAGTAAATAAGACAGAGGAAAATACACCACCAGCAACGAATCTCTAAACCAGCTCTCCACTCCAGACCGAGATAACAACGCACAAGAGAGAAGCTATAATCGTCGACGCCCAATAAACAGGAGAACTATTTAAAGGCCATGGGAATGGCCCAGCATCCAATCCGAGGATCAGGTAAATTAACCCCGGAACCGCTAGACAAAATCTAGCAGACGCCAATGAGCAAATAGTGGTCAACAGCGGAATTACCGCTGTCTGTCGGACGACCTAGTCTGAACAGCGTCTGACATGACAGTACCCCGCCTTCTACGAGGGACCCCAGGGCCCTCACGGCTTATAGGACCCGGCTTGTCTGGATGCCGACGATGAAAAAACCTGACAAGCCGATCCGCATGAATGTCCGAGGCTGGTACCCAGGACTAGTGTTGAGCGATACCATCCGATACTTGAAAGTATCGGTATCGGATAGTATCAGCCGATACCCAAAAAGTATCGGATATCGCCGATACCGATACCCGATACCAATACAAGTCAATGGGACACCAAGTATCGGAAGGTATCCTGATGGTTCCCAGGGTCTGAAGGAGAGGAAACTCTCCTTCAGTCCCTGGGATCCATATTACTGTGTAAAATAAAGAATTAAAATAAAAAATATTGATATACTCACCTCTCCGGAGGCCCCTTAACATCACCACTGGTAACCGGCAGCCTTCTTTGCTTAAAATTAGCGCGTTTAGGGCCTTCCATGACGTCACGGCTTCTGATTGGTTGCGTGCCGCTCATGTGACCGCCACGGACCAATCACAAGCCGTGACGTCATTCTCAGGTCCTAAATTCCGAATTCTAGGAATTTAGGACCTGAGAATTACATCACGGCTTGTGATTGGTCGCGTGGCGGTCACATGAGCGGCACGCGACCAATCAGAAGCCGTGACATCATGGAAGGTGCTGAACGCGCTCATTTTAAGCAAAGCAGGCTGCCGGTTACCAGCGGTGATGTCCAGGGGCCTCCGGAGAGGTGAGTATATCAATATTTTTTATTTTAATTCTTTATTTTTTACATGGATATGGATCCCAGGGCCTGAAGGAGAGTTTCCTCTCCTTCAGACCCTGGGAACAATACACTGGGAACTTCCGATTCTGATTCCCGATACCACAAAAGTATCGGATCTCGGTATCGGAATTCCGATACCGCAAGTATCGGCCGATACCCGATACTTGCGGTATCGGAATGCTCAACACTACCCAGGACCTCTCCTCAGGCCCATAACCACGCCAGTGTACCAAGTACTGTAAAGTGTGACGCACTACATGAAAATCAACCACCTTGGAGACTTCAAACTCCAAATTACCATCCACCAAGACTGGAGGTGGCATAAGCGCCGCGTCCACAGAACCCACCACCTTCTTTAGAAGAGACCTGTGGAACACGTTGTGTATCTTATACACCGTAGGGAGCTGCAATCGGTACGCTACTGGGTTAATGACGGCGGTGACCCTAAATGGACCAATAAACCGTGGACCCAATTTAAGGGACGGTATTTTGAGTCTTATGTTTTTTTGTGGATAACCACACCCAGTCATCCACACTCAGGTCCAGACCTGGCACACGCCTACTGTCAGCCACACGCTTGTACCTAGCACCCACACTCAACAGGCGCTGCTTAACTCTCCTCCAGACTGATGACAATTGTGTCCCCAACTGGTCCTCCTCTGGAACACCGGTAGAGCCCCTCTGACTCAAGGTACAAAATTGAGGACTCCCCAGACGACTCCTGGTGGTGATTATTGATGGCAAACTCAGCCAAAGGAAGAAAGGTAGACCACTCCTCCTAATTATCAGAGACAAAACAGCGTAAGTACTGTTCCAAATTTTGGTTCATACGCTCAGTCTGACCATTTGAGGATGAAATGCCGAAGAATGAGATAACTTGATTCCCAGACGTGCGCAAAATGCTCTCCAAAATATGCCACAAACTGAGACCCCCTATCAGACACGATGTCAGACGGAACCCCATGAAGTCTGACCACCTCCTGCACAAATACCTGAGCCAGAGTCTTAGCGTTAGGCAACGAAGGCAAAGACACAAAGTGTGACATTTTTGAAAACCGATCAACAATCACCAAGATGACCGTGTTCCCAGCTGATGAGGGCAAATCAGTGATGAAATCCATGGAGATTTCCATCCAAGGCTTACTGGGTACCTCAAGAGGAAGTAATGTGCCAACAGGACGGGAGCGAGGTGTCTTAGCCCTAGCGCACGTGATACAAGCTGACACGTATGAGACCACGTCCTGTCGGATCTTGGGCCACCAAAACCGACGTGACACCAACTCCAAGGTACCTCTAACCCCTGGGTGGCCAGCCAGGACAGCATCATGATGCTCCGCCAAAACCTTTAGGCAGAGATGAAGCGGTACAAAAGATTTGTTGACGGGAAGCTCACATGGTACCTCCTCCTGAGCCTCGGCAATCTCAGCCTCAACCTCGGTAGTGAGAGCCGAAACCACAACACCCTTTTGGAGGATGGGTACTGAATCCTCCCGAGGTTCTCCCCCCGGAAAACACCTGGACAGAGCATCCGCCTTAGTGTTTTTAGACCCCGGTCTGTATGTGACCACAAAATTGAACCGCGTGAAAAACAATCCCCAGCAAGCCTGCCTGGGGGACAGACGCTTGGCTGACTCCAAATACAGCAAATTCTTATGATCGGTAATAACAGTAACCTGATGTACCGACCCCTCCAAGAAGTGTCGCCATTCCTCAAAGGCCAACTTAATTGCCAACAACTCCCTGTTGCCGATATTGTAGTTACATTCGGCGGACGACAGTTTCTTGGAGAAATAGGCGCACGGACGCAAACCACTCAAAGATGAGCATTGAGATAGTACTGCCCCCACACCAACCTCAGACGCATCGACTTCCACAACAAAGGGTTTAGATACGTCTGGCTGCACAAGAATGGGGGCTGAAACAAAACTGTTCTTAAGAAATTCAAATGTGTGCACAGCAGCCTCAGGCCAAATGGAGAAATTGGTACCCTTTTTAGTCATGTCAGTTAGCGGTTTAGCAATGATGGAAAAATCCTTGATAAATTTCCTATAGTAATTAGAAAACCCAAGGAACCGCTGAAGTGCTTTCAGGTTATCAGGACGTTCCCAATGCAGCACCACCTGCACCTTAGCAGCGTCCATTTTAAACCCAGATGCAGATACAATATAACCCAAGAAAGGCAACTCTTGAACAGAAAATACACATTTCTCAAGTTTAGCATACAGCTTATTCTATCTGAGAAGCTGTAACACCTGCCTGACATGATCTAAATGAGCATCACGGTCGCAAGAATATATGAGGATGTCATCTAGATACACGATAACGAATTTCCCGAAAACATGCGAGAATACATCATTGATGAAATGTTGGAACACTGCAGGTGCGTTAGTCAACCCAAACGGCATCACCAAATTTTCAAAATGACCCTCAGGGGTATTAAAAGCCGTCTTCCACTCATCACCTTGACGGACTCTTATGAGGTTGTACACCCCCCTGAGGTCAAGCTTGGTAAACCACTTAGCATCTGCCACCTGGTTGAACAAATCTGGTATCAGAGGCAAAGTGTATGGATCACAAACCGTAATCTGGTTCAACTCCCTGAAATCCAAACACGGGCGTAATCCACCATCTTTCTTTTTCACGAAGAAGAACCCTGCTGCCACCGGCGAGGATGACGGCCTGATGTGCCCTTTGCTCAAGCTTTCAGCAATGTAATCTTTTAACGCTTGTCTCTCCGGACTGGAGATGTTAAACATCCTTGCTTTAGGCAATTTGTCCCCTGGTTTAAACCTGATAGAACAGTCATAAGGACGATGTGGCGGCAACTCTGAACAACCCTTCTCAGAGAACACATCCACAAAATCCAGAAGTGACTCCGGAATGCTTGAAGTCACCGCAGCCACACATGTGGCCAGGCAATTCTCCTGGCAGAACTCGTTCCACCGAATTATGTCCTGAGTTTTCCAGTCAATTACCGGGTTGTGCATAGACAACCAAGGAAAACCCCAAACCACCTGAGCAGGAAGATTCCTGAGCACCTTACATGTAACCCGCTCGGAATGTAGAACTCCTATGTGCAGTTTCACCTCAGCCACAAATTCAGTTATCTCCCCCTGTGAGAGAGCAGCAGCATTGATGGTGACCACGCGGATAGGATGAGACAGTTTTTCAATCCTAAAACCTGCTGTGCGCGCAAACTCCTCATCAATGAGAATTGTGGCTGAACCACTATCCACAAAAACAGTAATTGGCAGCTCACTGCCAGCAATAAATACCTTAGCAGGGAGCATACATTGAGAAACCACCATGGAGGATATACATAAGCTCAGATTGGACTCCTCCACACCCTCTGAGCCTAGCAGTTTTCCGCCGTTGCGTTTTTCTTAGACAGCAGAGGACAGATGTTAATAAAATGACCAGTTTTACCACAGTAAAAACAGGCTCCCTGCTTCCTGAGCTCAGGAGCTTGACGCTTGACATGTGACACCCCTGCGATTTGCATAGGTTCCGTGGGCTCACCTGCAGCAACCTCACGTGAACCTAAACCCTCTCCCACAGGCGGCGTCTCATGCTCCCCCTGACGCAAACGACGATCTATGCGGACAACCAGACTCATGGCAGAATCTAGAGACGCAGGAGTCTCGTACATCAGAAGGGCTTTTTTAACCCTTCCAGAAATCCCATGTATAAACTGACTCCGCAATGCTGGATCATTCCACTGCGTATCGATCGCCCAGCGATGAAGTTCAGAACAGTAATCCTCTGCAACTCGCTCCCCCTGGCAAATAGTGCGTATCTTAGATTCTGCTAGAGCCATTCTGTCAGGTTCATCATAGACTGTCCCAAGAGAAGAAAAAAAACTCTCCACAGAGTCAAATGCAACAGAATCAGATGGCAAAGAAAACGCCCACGCTTGGGGATCCCCGCTTAACAAAGACAACACCAGACCCACCTGCTGAGCCTCATTACCCGAGGAGATCGGGCGCATGCGGAAATATAGTTTGCAAGCTTCACGAAAAGAAACAAATTTACTGCGTTCCCCAGTAAATCTTTCAGGCAAAGGAAATTTAGGCTCAGCAACTCTTCCTGTCGCTCCAGCCTGCACATTAGCTACTGCTAGTCCCTGTTGCTGCACTGCCCTCCTCAACTCAGTGACCTGTAGGGACAGCGCCTCCAACTGGCGGGTTATGGAATTCATGGGATCCATGACAAGACACAAAAAAAAGAAACCCCTTTTTTAGTTTTTTTTTTTTTAGTTTTTTTTTGTTGGGCCGATTATAATGTAATGGGGGGAATTCTATGGTTATATATTCATCTTCTTGATTATTATTTTTCCATTGCCATTATTACAGTCACCTGATGTGTGTTATTAATTAGGCATAGTGTGGGGTTTGTCTCATCCCTGTTCATTTGGATCGGAGGCATTTTTACTTCTAATCAGTGTTGTACCTCATTGGGTTTTTAATGATGTTGTACTAATAAAGATTTTTTTTTTTAAAAACTTTGAACTATACATTCTGGTGGTCTGTTTAATTTATTAGCAGGCCTTTTTGTATTTATGTTATCTTGAATGTGTTCACGCATATTGTTTTGGGACTAATATGTATACAAATATAGGAAGCAGTAAATAAGACAGAGGAAAATACACCACCAGCAACGAATCTCCAAACCAGCTCTCCACTCCAGACCGAGATAACAACGCCCAAGAGAGAAGCTATAATCGGCGACGCCCAATAAACAGGAGAACTATTTAAAGGCCATGGGAATGGCCCAGCATCCAATCCGAGGATCAGGTAAATTAACCCCGGAACCGCTAGACAAAATCTAGCAGACGCCAATGAGCAAATAGTGGTCAACAGCGGAATTACCGCTGTCTGTCGGATGACCTAGTTTGAACAGCGTCCGACATGACAATTCCCTAGTTGAAACACTCCTCCAACCTTTTAGCCATTTTCTCCCGCAGCACAGCTGCACCATCCCCATTGAGGTGCAGCCTATCCCTTGCGTAGAACCTGTAGCCAAGAGAAGTCAGCCAAGTTCTCCAGGAACCCAAACCCCTCCTTCCTACACCAATTCTTGAGCCACTTATCAACATCCCTAATCTACTGTTGCCTCTCTGGCGTGGCACATGGTACAGGCATTATTTCAGAAAATACCACCTTGGGGTCCTTGATTTCAGCTTGCAGCCTAATTCCCTGAAATCATCTTTAAGGACCTTCCACCTCCCTCTAACTTTGTCATTTGTGCCAATGTGCACCATGACCACTGGGTCCTCACCAGCCCCTCCCAGTAATCTGTCAGCCCGATCAGCGATGTGTCAGACTCGAGTGCCAGGTAGGCAGCACACCGTTCGACGATCCCTGTCTTTGTGACAGATTGCCCTATCTGTTCCCCTAATAATTTAGTCCCCCACTATGAGCACCTGTCTGGCCTGCACTGCTCTCCTATTTCCCCCTTAGTGGAGCAGACACTTCTCCGGCTTTCAGAGGACATGCCTGGCTGCAGCAGTGCTACCCCTGTACTGGCACCCCCCTCATCTGCCAACTTAGCAAACTTATTAGGGTGAGCCAGATCAGGACTAGCCTCCCTGGCATTCTTCCCTCTACCCTGCTTTCTAACTGTCACCCAGCTAACTGCCTCCCTGTGCTGCAGCTCCATCCCACCATCCCCCCATCTATCCCATTGAGCGTCTGCTCAGTGAGCAGAAGACTCCTTTCCATATTGTCTATGGATCTCAGTGTTTCCAGCTGCACATTTAGATTCAGAATTTGGGCTTCCAAATGCACAATGTGCTCACATCTCACACAGCAGTATGCACCCTCGACCGGCTGCTCAAGGATTAACAATAGTGGGGCACATTTCCTAATGGGGATTGCACCAGAAAGAAAAGTTAAATAAAAATAAATACAAAGTATTAATAAAATACAGACAGCATATCTGTCTTCCTCCTCTACCCAGGGAAGTGGGAAGTAATAGTGTATGTATATACACAAACCAGACTTACAAGGGAGGAAGTACAGGGATAAATGAAGGTACCAAACATACAAATATGTACTCACAGACAACAGAGAAGAATACCAGGGAGAAAAGGGAGGCAGACAAAATAGGAGAGGATGAGGAGTCACACACAGCAGAAACACCAAGCAACAATCTCAGATTATCACTCCAAACACCTCTACCAACTTCCAACACCTAGACTTCAAGCTAGGCACTATAAGACTAACACTGGCAATCCAGATTGCCAGAGGTGAGTATATATAGGAGAGTCAAGTGGCCAATACTGAACAGCTAAGATCATGCAAGCAGGAAGGTTTCAGAAACTCTAAGCTGAACAGTTTAACCCATGCAATGCTAACAGAAATTTGCACTGTTTAATATGAAGGGGAAGTGCTTCTAATCAGTGCAGCTGTACGTGATATCAGACGCTGCGGTCCTCTGGTCCCTCTCTGTTGCAGTAAACAAGTGACTATTATCCTGCCACACACCACTAGGTCTGGACCCAGCGCCAAAAAATGCCTAACCATATTAAACAATTCAAAAACCACATCAGCCACTCTGACACCACTGCCAACAATTAGACTAGCATCCCCATACATCTAACATCCCCATTGTCTAAAACCGCATTCGCCACATTCACCCGAGGTGCATGCAAACCATGTTTGACTTACTAGGTTGACTACGAGGATTCCTCAGAACAGCCATTGCTTGACTTCCATGGCCATCGCTGTTGCTGCTGTCGCTGTTGGTTAATGACTGGTCTGGACATTTTTGATTCTTGTCCTGGCACTTCTCAAAGATCTGCCAGACCTGTGATTCAGCGCTCTTTTTGCCAGGGAAGACTGCACCCCCTTAATTGCTGATCACCGCAGCCTGTTTCCTTTGCGTTAGCACCACCCACACTTCTGAGTATACAGTGCAGTCAAGTGACATGAGAGACGTCACCGAGATCTCGCGCTGTAATCCCAGAGGAGGGGAGGGGCCAGTGATGTCACTCACCTCTACTCCTGGACCAAGCCAGTGCTGAGGATTCCTTGCAGAGTGATGTGCAACGGCTAAAGGCTGGGGCAGAGCAGCTGTCCCTAAAGGGACCCTTGAGAAGCTTCAAATTCTTCTCCTGGTCAGTGAGGCCACCCCATGGCTCAGTCTCAGTCTCTCCAGAGGTCTGGACCTCCCTGAGCACTGTCAGTGTCCATATCTCCTTAAGCAGTACCTCCATTTTTCCAGATCCAAGGGGACAATGTTCCGGGTATAAAGGCCACTGGAGAAGAAGGTCATCCCCTAAAGGCAAGTCTTTAAATATACTTTCCTGGAAATTAACCCCTCCACCAATCAGATAAGCCCGATGACACTGGTTTTCTCTATTCCCTTCCCCTTAACAGTCATGTTCCATAAACATTATACCCCATTAACTCCTTAGCACCCACAGCTCTGGCCTTGCAAACAACCTGAGTCCCGAGACCCTCCCTTGAGTCCCGGTGGGGGTACAGTCCGGGCCCTTGCTTTACCTTAGTCCTCTACAGTCCAAGCCCTGTTCTTCTTTGCGGTTCAATCCCTTTTATTGCAAAGCTATTATAGCTAATGAATTTCCTTAAGACCATTTGGGACATCTGGAAGAATGATTGTCTGGAGAAGAAAAAGTTAGCCTTCTAGTGATAATCTCCTGCTGATGACACAGTAATTTTGTCAAACTACAGAAAGCAACCCAGTAAGTCATACATCTTTGGACCAGGGTCTCGGTCTCTACATTATGCTGCACACAGATTAGGTGACAAATCTTGGTGACAGATTCCCTTTCAATGAATAACCTAGAAGGGAGGAGAAAATATACTCAGAAACAAGAGCAATACAGAAAGTAAGAAGCAACATAGGCATGAATTGTGACAAGGAGCTGAAAAAGAAAGGACAGATTAACTATTGTATCAGGTGCTCAAGGCCATGCAACACAAAATGCCTAAGGCCGGTTTCACATTTGCGGTTGTGTCCGCAGCGTTTCTTCTGCAATTATCCGCATGCGTTGTGTATTCCTATATTTAACATTAGGGACGCATGTGTCTGCGATCGGTTGCGTTTTGCCGCATTTGACGATGCATGCATCGTTTCATCATCTGCGGTTTGGCGCGGTAAACGCTACTTGTAGTAATTTTAGAGGCTTCAATTTGTCGCCTAGAAATGTATGCGGTTGTTAGCGTATGGAATGCGGCAAAAAAACGCATTGCTGTCTATGTGAAGCACATGAGTTTGCTTGTATTTGTGAACGCATGCGTTGAACCACAGGAAAACATGTCTAGACACTGATTAGCCACCCCCCACATACAAAGTGATAAAGGGAGGGAGTGGACATTTGCAGGTCACTACTCAGAACCAGACCAGAAAGAAGAAAGCACCTTGGAGGAAACAAGACTCTGAACAATGTGAGTATATTCTAGCCAATGCCTTTATCTTCTATTTTCTGTCTCTACATGTCCTAATTTCTGCCATTTCTTTCTTTCTGCATGCATCAGAATGTCATCTTCTTCTGATGAGGAGCAACGTCCTGGGGCTTCACAAGCCGAACATGTCAGTGAAGTGAGTACTCAACTCTTCAGATTGGTAAGTATTCACTGTCACATCTACACATGTGACAATTTTTTTTCCTTTTTTTAGAGCACTTCTTCCACTGCGGCAGAGGCTGAGCAGGAGCAGCGGGTTCACGGTCGGGTGGCAAGGTGGCAGCATGTAAGTATACCTGGCAGACTGTTTATTGTATCCTCACTTTAGTATTCTTGAATCTTCCTTTCTTTACTTTCCTCTTTCTTTACATTTTTCTTCTTGACTCCTGTTTTTCTTGACTTTCAATATTCATTCCAGTTTTCTGTCTCTGTTTTCTTTCTTTTCCTTATGTTAATGTCTCCTACATTAATGTCTTTATTTATTTTTTAGGTTTCAGAACCGGATGAGGACCTCATTGACAACGAAATCCTCATCTCCCTGGTCCAAGAGCGAGTCCCGTTGTGGGACACCCGGCTTTTGCAGCACTCGGACAATGTGATGATCCGGCGGCTATGGAATGAGGTGGCCAAAGCGATGTGGGATGGGTGGGACAACACCCCCACTCGGGTCCGAAATGCATTTTGCAAGTATTGCAATTCAGTGTGATGCAGCAGAGACCTTGGCCATGCTCACAAAATTGTGTGTGATGGCAGAAACTCTCAGGAGTTTCACTCATCACACACAGTTGTGTGAGCATGGCCAAAAGTCCATTGTCTAACCATTATTTTTTGTTTTTTCAACAGTGCTCAAAGTCAAAACATGTTGGCGTTCGATGAAGGACCGCTTCAACAAGGACTTTCGTCAAGAGAGCCGTGTTCCTAATGGTTCTGGAGCAAGGATCCGAAAATATAAATACCACCGCATTCTGGCATTTTTGAGACCGGTCCTTGCCCAGAGAATGTAAGTATTTTTTTGGTGTATTAGGTTGTGTTGTATTGCCATAATCTGTATGTTTCTATTCCACAGGAGTTGGCGTTTTGTAAATGTTTGGCATAAATTTTTTTTTATTCTTTTTTCACAGCACATGGAGCAGCACTCTTGACGCTGGTTCTGGAGTGGTCCTTCATCAGATAGCCACGGACCCGTCCCAGCCATCCAGCAGCGCTGCAGCAAGTTGGCCTGCCACACTAACTGGAGACCAGGAAGCTGGTCCATCAGGTGGTCCCCTTTCCCAGTCCTCTGCCTCTGCCCCTTTTTTTTGGACTCCTCCCAGCAGCGGCAGAGGGCCTTGGACAGGTCACTCATGTCCGAGTTTTTGCACTTGAGCTCGGTTTTTCACGATGGACTCAAGGCTTTGGGTGACCGACTGGATACTGCCATTAGCCATATGAATACACGTATCCAGGAAGTCACCAAAAGCCTTGACCAAGTAAAAGCCGACCTCCAGAGGCCAGCACATCATTTTTTTAATCAAATTGAACAGGGCATGTTGGAACACCTTACTCCTGATCTCCAGCTTAGTGTCATGCAGGCATGCAATGCTGCTTACCTGCAGGCTATGCAGCAGAGTCGGTATTTTCAGCAGACAGTGGTGACATATCCACCTGTGCCTACACAGTCATGCTTAACCTCAATGCCGACCTCTGCTGCATATCACTGCATGGTCACCTCCATTCCAAGCACTGCCGGACACCACTACAGCACCACCACCATGCTGAGTGCTGTAGGGCAGCCCACTGCCACCACCATGACATGACAACTGCTGCTCCTGCTTGGACCTCCTCCACTGACACCACCATGCAGCAGCAGGACCCTGGCATGGCCTTCCGCTCCGCCACCATGATGCAACAGGACCCTGGCATGGCCTACCGCTCCGCCACCACGATGCAGCAGGACCCTGGCATTTCCTTCCACTCCACCATCATGATGCAGCAGGACCCTGGCATAGCCTTCCAATCTGCCACGACGATGCAGCAGGACCCTGGCATAGCATTCCAACCTCCTACCGCAATCATGCAGCAGCAGCGGGACAAAGTCACTGACAGTTCGGCCACTATAACCAGGCCACAAGAAATGAGCCCGCTGAGGCTTCCCAGACCGCAGCGCCGACCCCAAAAGGGAACAAAAAGGGTGGACTATTTCTATTCCTCCCCCCTCACCTCCCAATGTGCCTGTAATGTCAGGTTTGTCTCACCCTTCCAGTGTATCTCAGCCCTCTCACGCGTCGAGCCCCATCCCCGATCTGCCAGACCCCAGTAATTTAATTGCCCCTTCTCCTGCCACCTCTGCATCGTCCACAGTGAGTCAAGCTTCACAGCTGCATACACCCCGTTTCCAGCACTCTACCCCAAGCAGATGCAGTTAATTTTTTTTTTGTTAACAAAATAAATAATAATGTTTTTTGCCTCAAAAAATGTTTGGTTAATTGTGTATTTCGCCGCTGGCAACACACACCGTGCGCCAAATAAAACACTACGCCGCACACTTTATTTTTTCGGCCACATCATAGCTCCAGTAGTTAGCAAGTACAACACTGCAGCTTTGTGTGTCTTTAGTATAGAGATATGAGGTGGGCAAAAAAATTTATACTTGTATTTTCTCCATAATCTCTTCCTTCTGCTTAGTCAGTGACTAGTGTTGCAGACTGAAGAGAAAATGGCGGCAATACAATGCAGAACTATACTCAACAGGTCATGTGTCCAAAAACTCATTAGTTGGGACACCTGACCTGGTGAGTAGAGAACTGCCTTGTATAACCTCCATTTTCTCTTATGTGTAGGTAATCTATTTCACACAAAGTGAAGGGACGATGGCGGTCATACAAGGCATATCTATGCTCACCTGGACATGTGTCAGAAATAGTGAATTCATGAGGCTGTTATATGTGCATCATGAATTCATTATTTCTGACACCTGACTTAATGAGTATAGATCTGTTTTGTATTAAACAGTCATCGTCTCTTCAGTCTGCGTCCAATAGTACTGCAGAACAGAATCAGGACGCAATGAAGTCAACAACCTTACCACTAACAATAAGTGGTTTGTAGAGGAAATACATAGGAGACACGGTCAAGATACCAAAAAAAATAAAGTTTATTAACAACAAATATTAGTAACATTTAAAATATAACTGGTTCAGACCAAAACCCAACAGGACATTTACACAATATTGTTCTGCCATGCCACACGTCCAATATCAGAATCAAAAAAGGCAGCAAATTGGTCATGTGGGCAACTTCAGCAATTGACTGCAGCGGGTGATTCTGGTAATCTGGCAATGGGTCTGCAACTGGTTCATCCAGTTCAATGTTGGGTTGCTCCTTAGCCATTATGTAATTGTGGAGAACCACCCAGGCTTTGACCACCTCATCGACTGTCTCCATTTTTAGATTAATGGCTGTTGCAAGAATGCGCCATTTTGAGACTAGAATCCCAAAGGTACACTCTACTGTTCATTGGGCCCTGGTCAGTCTGCAGTTAAAGATCCTATTAGTGTGGTTCAAGTCCCGACTGGAATTTGGCTTCAGTAGGTTTTCACACATCTGAAAGGCCTCATCCCCAACCATAACAAATGGCATCTGTGGACCTTGAGTGTTGGAGAGAGGTCGTTGCCGTGGAAAATTAAAATTTTTGCCATACACACGTCGGCCCATATCCGAGTTCTTGAAAGTCTGGGAATCATTGCCACGGCCAAAAGCTCCAATGTCCACGGCGATGAAGCAACAGTCCGCATCTGCTATTGCCATGAGCACAACAGAAAAATATTTTTTATAGTTGAAGTACTCCGATCCTGTTCTGGCTGGTTTGATAATGCGGATGTGCTTTCCATCCACCGCACCCAAACAGTTGGGGAAATCACACACATTCCAGAATTTCTCTGCAATTCCCATTCACATTTCCGCGGTGGGTAGGGGTATAAACTCATCCCAGAGTACATTCCACAAAGCCCGACAGGTGTCCGTAACTATTCCGGACAGGGTGCAAATTCCAAGCTGGTATTGGAAGTGGAGGGATGATAAGCTCTCTCTGGTTGCCAGAAATCTGTAGTAAAATAAAAAAAATAAAAAAATTACAATCAATTCTATTTATGGTGTTGTTCTGCTAAAGACATAAAAGAAAATAGAAAGAATACATGCCAGACCAACCAAAATTATGACTGGCATTTGTTTAGATTTGTTACATACCTTAATGTAACCAGCAGACGTTCCTCTGGTGGAATCGCTCTACAGAGCTGGGTGTCCTGTCTCCAGATGGCTCCTTGGACATGAGCAAGCAAATCCCGAAAAGGATCTTGCGACATCCTTTTATATTCCAGGAATTTGTCCGGGTTGGCATTAAGCTCGCAATATAGCGTGTGATAGACTCCACAGCTCTCACGTAGTTCTGTAATGGGCTGTCGCCAAAAAACGCCTACGCCGTGTCCTTCTCTGTCTTTTGCGATTTCTGTGTTGCTCCCAAGCAAACGCACAGGCGAGAAACAGCTTGATGCTTAAATCCAGGTTGAAATAAAAGCTCTCCATGCAAAGATCCATCATGACACAGGATACAGTAGCACACTGTTAAGATTTCAGCAGTCCTAGGGTCTATATATAGATATCCCATAATACACGCCATCTGTAATACCATTGGCGGTGTCTGGTTATCTAGATTTTTCTCCTGTAAAATTTTCCACCATGCGCACAAAAACCGCAAACGCATGACAAAACGCATGGAAAAGCGTGAAAATGCAGCGTTTTATTAACCGCATGCGTTCCCGCATGCGTCTAAAAAACGCTGCGTTTGTACGTGTTTCGATGCATTTTTTCCTGCACTTGCGGATGCAGATTAAATGCTGCGGATTCGAACGCAAATGTGAAAGTAGCCTAAGTTTAAGTACAGGAAAGATATATATCTCGGTACCGTGTTAGCCAGTAGATAGAAAAATATTTAGAACTGAGTAGTCTGGAAAGCTTGCAATTTGTTACCATCTTTTCACTTAGCCTTTAAAAGGTATCAACTACTGAGGACTCTCAATTCTAAATATTAGAAATAAATAAGAATTAAATAAGTTTAAGTACTCATTCAGACAAGTGTATTTTACGTGTTTGTTATCCATACATGAAAAGAATAGTATATGGGCATCATATGAACCAAGCCAATGCAAGTCAATGGGGTATCTCACATGAGAGTTTTTACATATGACTAGTGTTGAGCATTCGGATACCGCAAGTATCGGGTATCGGCCGATATTTGCTGTATCGGAATTCCGATACCGAGATCCGATACTTTTGTGGTATCGGGAATCGGTATCGGGATCGATATTAATGTGTAAAATAAAGAATAAAAATAAAAAATATTGATATACTCACCTCTCCGACGGAGCCTGGACCTTACCGATGTAACCGCCAGCCTCCGTTCATAAGAATGAGCGCTTGAAAGTCCTTAGATGACGTCGCGGCCTGTGATTGGTCGCGGAGCGGTCACTTGACCGCTCCGCGACCAATCACAGGCCGCGACGTCATCTAAGGACTTTCAAGCGCTCATTCTTATGAACGGAGGCTGGCGGTTACAACCAGGGCGAGTCAGAGGGTGAGTATATCAATATTTTTTATTTTTATTCTTTATTTTACACATTAATATGGATCCCAGGGCCTGAAGGGGAGTTTCCTCTCCTTCAGACCCTGGGAACCATCAGGATACCTTCCGATACTTGGTGTCCCATTGACTTGTATTGGTATCGGGTATCGGTATCGGCGATATCCAATACTTTTTGGGTATCGGACGATACTTTAAAGTATCGGACGGTATTGCTCAACACTACATATGACCCACAGTCCACGTGTAGAAAAAAATTACAGCATGAACTACTCTGATCCGTTTGTTGGATAAGATTCTCCCTGTAAACTACAGTGGGTGTCTCTAAAAAAAATATTTGCTTGCAAGAAAGGCATTGGATTGTAAGGGTACTGTCACACTATACGATTTACCAACGATCACGACCTGCGATACGACCTGGCCGTGATCGTTGGTAAGTGGTTGTGTGGTCGCTGGAGAGCTGTCACACAGTCAGCTCTCCAGCGACCAACGATGCCGAAGGCCCCGGGTAACCAGGGTAAACATCGGGTTACTAAGCGCAGGGCCGCGCTTAGTAACCCGATGTTTACCGTGGTTACCAGCGTAAAAGTAAAAAAAAACAAACAGTACATACTTACATTCCGGTGTCTGTCCCCCGGCGTTCTGCTTCTCCGCACTGTGTCTGCACCAGCCGGAAAGCACAGCGGTGACGTCACCGCGTCACCGCTGTGCTCGCTTTCCGGTTGGCCGGCGCTCACAGTGCAGAGAAGCAGAACGCCGGGGGACAGACACCGGAATGTAAGTATGTATGTACTGGTTTTTTTTTTTACTTTTACGCTTGTAACCACGGTAAACATCGGGTTACTAAGCGCGGCTCTGCGCTTAGTAACCCTATGTTTACCCTGGTTACAAGCGAACGCATCGCTGGATCGCTGTCACACACAACGATCCAGCGATGACAGCGGGAGATCCAGCGACGAAAGAAAGTTCCAAACGATCTGCTACGACGTACGATTCTCAGCGGGGTCCCTGATCGCTGCTGCGTGTCAGACACAGCGATATCGTATGGATGTCGCCGGAACGTCACGGATCGTACCGTCGTAGCGATCAAAGTGCCAATGTGTGACAGTACCCTAAGCCAAGAGTGGTAAGACCTGTTTCTTTTATTTTACTGATAAGCAAACACCTGAGGCTGTAAATATAACAAAAACAGCCATTATAAAGAGCTAACATGCTTTTCCTGTTGTAAAACTGGACACTAAGATAAATGCTACTGTATGTCAGTACAATGAGAAAGAAGACAATAGGATCAGTAGTAAATTTTATTGGTCTTCTCACAGACTATTTGCAGCCTGTTCTCCTACCTGAGAAAACTGTGCAGCGTTTTTTTTTTCTACCATATGTGCATGTATAAAGTGTTTATGAGTTGTTGTTTTTTACTGGATCCATTTTGAAAAATGCATGAAAAAATGCTTAAATAGACTCCTATTATTTTCCACTATAAAACCACTTTACTGCTCATATATTCTGAACTTAGCATTTTCTTTTGCCTCATAAAGTTTTCAAACACAATGGAAAAAATGCACAGTAGTTCTGTGATGCAGCTTGTGATGGAATGGAAACTAGAAAGATGATTTACAGTATGTGACTAACAGCTTAGGTGCTGTCCCCATATTAGTGGGTTTGGCAGGTATTAGTCTGTGTATGGCTGCCTTTAAAGTCTTCCTTCAACCTTAAATACTATGATGAGACTTCTAATGACCAGAGAAGCATTTTGGATTTTTTTATTTGGGAACATGCCATCCTGGTTGCAAGTAATTTATGTTCCATTATTAATTTTTTTCTTCTTTTTGTGTCATAGTATATGCATGTAATGACATGATTTTATGTATTTCATACTTTTTCCTCGTGTCTATTCCTTTCCTTTGTTTCCCTTCCTCCTCTTCCCCCTTTTTTTTGCACATGGAATTTGAATGTGATTAGCATGTTTGTCATGTGATTTGAACTCTCTCTTTCATTGGTCACATTTTGCATTAAAGCTGTATAGGACCTGTTCATGTATAGTTTGATAAAGGACGCCTTTAGTGTTTGAAATGTGCAACTATATCTTGCCGTGTGGACTTTGCCATTGCCATGGTTTTTTAAGAAGCATTTCAAAGAAATTGGAACACCTCTCCTTTTTCTCATCAGTGCTACACGTGTGACCACACGACTTCCGTGCTTCAGCAAGCCATATGCCGCTGTGGGTGAGCTGGTTCATTCTTTTTTCTTTTTTTTTACTAACTGCACTCCTTGTGGTATTCGAGTCCGTATTTAGGAAGTTTAACTCTTTATAGAAAGATATTATTACAACCTACGTCATACTGTCACTGGATATCTGCCTGACAAGGGGGTTGGCACCCTAACTAAACGATGTGATGCCCCCACTCCATGTCAACTGTCCCTAAAAGTCCCTGAATGTCCCTAATTTATAGAATGCAACTAAAAGTGAGAGTATCATTAATTCCAAGTGAAGCTTGGGTCTTGAGACGAAATAGCCATTAATGAAACGAAATAGCTCAATCTAAAGCGAAGCCCTCATTCTTCTGTAAAAAAAATAAAAAATAAAAAAAACAACAATATTTAGAAACTTTCCCACGCTACAGTTCAAATGAGTTCATGCTGCCAGGGGGCGGAGCTTCGGTTACCGCACCGCTAGTCACCGAAGCTCCGTTCCCTGCATTTCATTAATTCTCCAGTCTTTTACAGCCAGGAGCGGTCGCATTAGCAGCGCTCCCGGTTGTAAATGTATTTAATCCCTTCAGCGTGGGATTTCACTATACAGCGGACAGGTATGGGATACTGTTGCTTTTTTATTTATTTTTTTTACAGAAGAATGAGGGTTTCGATTTGGATTGAGTGTCCAATAAAGATATTAAAAACCTGTGTGTTTCTTCCTTTCATTAAAATACTTTATTCTTAATGTGTGCATGTATTTTTAACCCTTTCCTACTATTTGATTAATAATGGATAGGTGTCTTATTGACACCTCTCCATTATTAACCAGGCATAATGTCACCTTACAATAGCAAGGTGACATTAACCCCTTATTACCCCATATGCCAATGCCACTGGGCAATGGGAAGAGAGAGGCTAAGTGCCAGAATAGGTGCATCTTACAGATGCGCCTTTTCTGGGGTGGCTGGGGCAGATGTTTTTAGCCAGGGGTGGGCAATAACCATGGTCCCTCTCTAGGCTATTAATATCTGCCCTCGGTCACTGGCTTTCCCTCTCTGGCGTAGAAAATTGTGTGGGAGCCCATGCCAGATTTTTCCATGAATTAACCCTTTAATTTAACACCTAGAGCTCCCATATTTTATACACAAACACTTCTAACATTATTAGTGAGGGATATGTAAAAATCTAACAGATATGAAATGGATTACTGTATGTAAACCATGTCTCATATCCTGTCGATTTCAGTAGTGATTTACAAAAGCTGACAATTGAATTACCGGCTTTAACCCCTTCACCCCGAAGCCTGTTTTCAACTTCCTGAGTATGCCATTTTTTTCAATTCTGACCACTGTCACTTTATGAGGTCATAACTCTGAAACGCTTCAATGGATCCTGGTGATTCTGAGACTGTTTTCTCGTGATAACATTTCTTCGATTTGACTTGCGTTTATTTGTGAAAAAAATGGAAATTTGGTGAAAATTTTGAACATTTTGCAATTTTTAAACTTTTAGTTTTTATGCCCTTAAATTAGAGAGTCATATCATACAAATTAGTTAATAGATAACATTTCCCGCATGTCTGCTTTACATTACCACAATTTTGGAAACATAATTTTTTTGTTAGGAAGTTATAAGGGTTAAAAATTGACCAGCGATTTCTCATTTTTACAACAAAATTTGCAAAACCATTTTTTTTAGGGACCACCTCACACTTGAAGTGACTTTGAGGGGTCTATATGACAGAAAATGCCCAAAACTGACACCATTCTAAAAACTACACCCCTCAAGGTACTCAAAACCACATTCAAAAAGTTTATTAACCCTTCAGGCGCTTCACAGGAATTTTAGGAATGTTTAAAAAAAATTGAACATTTAACTTTTTTTCACAAAATTTTTACTTCAGATCCAATTTGTTTTATTTTACCAAGGGTAACAAGAGAAATTGGACCCCAAAAGTTGTTGGTCAATTTGTCCTGAGTATGCTGATACCCCATATATGGGGGTAAACCACTGTTTGGGCGCATGGCAGAGCTCGGAAGGGAAGGAGCGCATTTGACTTTTCAATGCAAAATTGGCTGGAATTGAGATCGGAACCCATGTCGCGTTTGTAGAGCCCCTGATGTGCCTAAACGGTGGAAACCCCCCACAAGTGACCCCATTTTGGAAAGTAGACCCCCTAAGGAACTTATCTAGATGTGTGGCCTCTCGGTAACACCTTAAAGGTGCAGATAGCGGCTTTGGGGGCATTGTACAGTGAGAATATAGCCTCTAATCCATGGATAATTAGGTTTATTAAACCTGCTGTAAGATCTAAACCCATAAACATAAAAAGACTACCAACCTGGGACTTAAATTTAGTCTTATCAGCTCTAACAGAACCCCCATTTGAGCCTATAGATTCGATACCACTTAAAACCTTATCACTTAAAACGGCCCTTCTCACAGCTTTAACATCTGCCCGTAGAATAAGTGATCTTCAGGCTCTATCTGCAAATCCTCCCTTTACACAAATCATGGATGATAGGGTAATACTAAGAACAGACCCTGCTTATCTACCCAAAGTTGCATCCAATTTTCACAGGTCCCAGGAGATAATCCTTACTTCCTTCTGCCCAAATCCTAAAAATTATAAAGAGGAAAAACTCCACACATTAGATGTGAGAAGGTGTCTAGTACAATACCTAGAATCTACCCAACAGCATAGGAAGGAAGGGTCTCTCTTTATCTGTTTTCAGGGACCCAGAAAAGGACTCAAAGCCTCCAAAAGCACTATAGCACGCTGGGTAACAGATGCGATAGCCTTGGCGTACTCGTCCACTGGAAACACAGTTCCTGAGGGGCTCAAAGCACACTCTACAAGAGCTATGTCGACCTCCTGGGCCGAAAGGTCGGAGGTATCAATATACAAAATATGTAAGGCGGCCACCTGGTCATCACCTTCAACCTTTTTTAGACACTACCGCTTTAGACCTAACCTCTTCATCTGACAACCTTTGGAAGAAGGGTCTTGCAGGCTGTGGTCCCTCCCTAAAGCAATGATCTCTGCAATTCTCTCTGGTAGTGCTGTCATGGGCGACTGAGAAAAGCATAGTTACTTACCGATAACGGTATTTCTCAGAGCCCATGACAGCACCTGCTTATTCCCCCCCTTATCACGTGTGCGGTGAGCACTTTATTATACGAAGTGTATATTTTTACTATAGACACGGTGTAATCCTGTTAAGCAATATGTTAAAAGTGTATATTTTCTTGTTGTCACTAACCTGGAGGACCTCTGATGCTCTGTAAACCAAACTGACGCAGGAGAGAGGTACCTCCCATTTATCCTATAGGTTTCCTGTCCCTGAAGGGTGGATCCCCTCTCTCTGGTAGTGCTGTCATGGGATCTGAGAAATACCGTTATCGGTACGTAACTATGCTTTTTTGCCTCATTTTTTATTTGTTTTGCGGTGTTCACTGAAGGGGTTAACTAGTGGGATAGTTTTATAGAGCGGGTCGTTACGGACGCGGCGATACCAAATATGTGTACTTTTATTGTTTTTATTTATTTACATAAATAAATTTATTTGGGGATTTTTTTTTTTTTTTTGAACATTCCATTTTTTTTTTTTCACTTTCTAACATTGTCCCAGGGTGGGACATCACTATATTAGATCAGATCGCTAATCTGACACTGTGCATAGCACTGTGTCAGATCAGCGATCTGACAGGCAGTGTAGGAGGCTTTCCGGCGCCTGCTCTGAGCAGGCACCAGCTAGCCACCTCACTTTATGACCCGGACGTAGTCTCGCGGCCATCTTGGATCCGGGGACTCCTTCTGGAACACCGGAACAACGCGATCGCATTGCGTTGTTCCGGTGGGGTAGTGCAGAAAGCCCCTGTCCCTGCGCGATGCCGCTATATGTCACAGTCACTATTGACAGTGGCATCAGAGGGGAAAAATGCCCACGATCGGCACTAGTGCCGATCGTGGGCATTGCTGCAGGATGTCAGCTATCATATACAGCTGACACCCGCACGCGATCGCCGCGGCGCTCACTGTGAGGCCGCACGATCGTGCCATCGTACTAGTACTGTGGTTTGCGGGAACTCAGTTCCCGCAGAGCAGTACTAGTACGGCGCATGTCAGGAAGGAGTTAAAGCTATCTAGCTCTGTATTAAATATAAATATATACAGTTATATGAAAAAGTTTGGGCACCCCTATTAATCTTAAGCTTAATGTTTTATAAAAAAATTTTTTTTTGCAACAGCTATTTCAGTTTCATATATCTAATAACTGTTGGACACAGTAATGTTTCTGCCTTGAAATGAGGTTTATTGTACTAACAGAAAATGTGCAATCTGCATTCAAACAAAATTTGACAGGTGCATAAGTATGGGCACCCTTATCATTTTCTTGTTTTAAATACTCCTACTTACTTTTAACTGACTTACTAAAGCACTTTTTTTGGTTTTGTAACCTCATTAAGCTTTGAACTTCATAGCCATGTGTATGCAATCATAAGAAAAGCTACTTAAAGTGGCCACTTGCAAGTTGTTCTCCTGTTTGAATCTCCTCTGAAGAGTGGCATCATGGGCTCCTCAAAACAACTGTCAAATGATCTGAAAACAAAGATTATTCAACATAGTTGTTCAGGGGAAGGATACAAAAAGCTTTCTCAGATATTTAACTTGTCAATTTCCACTGTGAGGAACATAGTAAGGAAATGGAAGAACACAGGTACAGTTCTTGTTAACGCCAGAAATGGCAGGCCAAGAAAAACATCAGAAAGGCAGAGAAGAAGAATGGTGAGATCAGTCAAGGACAATCCTCAGACCACCTCCAGAGAGCTGCAGCATCAACTTGCTGCAGATGGTGTCACTGTGCATCGGTCAACTATACAACGCACTTTGCACAAGGAGAAGCTGTATGGGAGAGTGATGCGAAAGAAGCCGTTTCTGCAAGCACGCCACAAACAGAGTCGGCTGAGGTATGCAAAAGCACATTTGGAGAGGCCAATTTCTTTTTGGAAGAAGGTCCTGTGGACTGATGAAACCAAGATTGAGTTGTTTGGTCATACAAAAAGGCGTTATGCATGGCGGCCAAAAAACACAGCATTCCAAGAAAAACACTTGCTACCCACAGTAAAATTTGGTGGAGGTTCCATCATGCTTTGGGGCTGTGTGGCCAATGCCGGCACCGGTAATCTTGTTAAAGTTGAGGGACACATGGATTCCTCTTAGTATCAGCAGATTCTTGACAATAATGTTCATGAATCAGTGACAAAGTTGAAGTAACGCAGGGGATGGATCTTTCAGCAAGACAATGATCCAAAACACTGCTCCAAATCTACTCAGGCATTCATGCAGAGGAACAATTACACTGTTCTGGACTGGCCATCCCAGTCCCCAGACCTGAATATTATTGAACATCTGTGGGATCATTTGAAGAGGGCTGTCCATGCTCGACGACCATCAAACTTAACTGAACTGGAATTGTTTTGTAAAGAGGAATGGTCAAAAATACCTTCATCCAGGATCCAGGAACTCATTAAAAGCTACAGGAAGCGACTAGAGGTTGTTATTTTTGCAAAAGGAGGATCTACTAAATATTAATGTCACTTTTCTGGTGAGGTGCCCATACTTATGCACCTGTCAAATTTTGATTGAATGCAGATTGCACATTTTCTGTTAGTACAATAAACCTCATTTCAAGGCAGAAACATTACTGTGTCCAACAGTTATTAGATATATGAAACTGAAATAGCTGTTGCAAAAAAAACAATTTTTATAAAATATTAAGCTTAAGATTAATAGGGGTGCCCAAACTTTTTCATATAACTGTATATACACTCACCGGCCACTTTATTAGGTACACCATGCTAGTAACGGGTTGGACCCCCTTTTGCCTTCAGAACTGCCTCAATTCTTCGTGGCATAGATTCAACAAGGTGCTGGAAGCATTCCTCAGAGATTTTGGTCCATATTGACATGATGGCATCACACAGTTGCCGCAGATTTGTCGGCTGCACATCCCAAAGATGCTCCATACAAGGCAGGATGGATCCATGCTTTCATGTTGTTTACGCCAAATTCTGACCCTACCATCCGAATGTCGCAGCAGAAATCGAGACTCATCAGACCAAGCAACGTTTTTCCAATCTTCTACTGTCCAATTTCGATGAGCTTGTACAAATTGTAGCCTCAGTTTCCTGTTCTTAGCTGAAAGGAGTGGTACCCGGTGTGGTCTTCTGCTGCTGTAGCCCATCTGCCTCAAAGTTCGACGCACTGTGCGTTCAGAGATGCTCTTAGGCCTACCTTGGTTGTAACGGGTGGCGATTTGAGTCACTGTTGCCTTTCTATCAGCTCGAACCAGTCTGCCCATTCTCCTCTGACCTCTGGCATCAACAAGGCATTTCCGCCCACAGAACTGCCGCTCACTGGATTTTTTTTCTTTTTCGGACCATTCTCTGTAAACCCTAGAGATGGTTGTGCGTGAAAATCCCAGTAGATCAGCAGTTTCTGAAATACTCAGACCAGCCCTTCTGGCACCAACAACCATGCCACGTTCAAAGGCACTCAAATCACCTTTCTTCCCCATACTGATGCTCGGTTTGAACTGCAGGAGATTGTCTTGACCATGTCTACATGCCTAAATGCACTGAGTTGCCGCCATGTGATTGGCTGATTAGAAATTAAGTGTTAACAAGAAGTTGGACAGGTGTACCTAATAAAGTGGCCGGTGAGTGTATGTGTCTCACTGATATATATATATATAGAGAGAGAGAGAGAGAAAACCAACCAGCACTCCTAATGTGAACACGTGCAAGCTGCAAACTGCATCATATAGATAAAAAAGAACAGCAGCACATGTACATGAATCTAGGCCATGTGAAAACACAGACAAATTTTCAATATGAACTATACTTCTCAAAAATATTTTTTTCACAAATTTTTTCAAAAAATTTTTTTTCATAAAACTTACAGTAATAGGTGAAATGAAGATTCTTAGCGCATAAATTGGCCAATTCATGTGTGCCCATCAACCACGGCAAGGTGATCTCCTTCTGATGGCTCCTACTCTACCATACATGCCACTTTTGAGCCACCATCCTACAACTATGGACAAAACAAGTCACTCTGGGCTAAACCTACAATTTATGGGCAGGTAGAGTTGATTACCGCCTACTCTCCTCCTAAACTCCCTCCTTGTTTTGCCAACATAGTCTTTTGGGCAGCTACATGTGGCTATGTAGACCAAGCCAGTAGTTAAACAGTCAGTAGATATGAAGAGGAGGTTTTTTGAAAAAGGATACTCAAGAGGTATCATCGAAGCAGCATTTAATCATGCCCTTGTACAAGAAGATAGGGGTATTTTACTACAGTCCCAAACTAAGAAGCATACGAGTAAAATGGAAACAACCAGGATAATTGGGACCTATGATTGTCAAAATGAAAGTCACTAAGATCCTGGCTAAACATTGGGATATCTTATCAGCTGATCCCGATTTGATACAGATGATAGGACCAAGACCTTTGGTGACCTATAGAAAAGGTCGGTCCTTAAAGGACAATCTGGTACATAGACATTTCAAAAGGGCTACCCCTGATGGCACATGGTTGGACAGAAAAATCTGTGGTTTCTTTAGATGTGGTTGCTGTGTAAACTGTAGATTTATGAAACCAGGTAAATGTATTATCAGTTCATCTACGGGTAAGAGATTTTTCCTTCGTGACTTTTCAAACTGTAAAACTACTGGCTTGGTCTACATAGCCACATGTAGCTGCCCAAAAGACTATGTTGGCAAAACAAGGAGGGAGTTTAGGAGGAGAGTAGGCGAACACGTGGGTGATATCAGGCATAGACCTGACACTCCCATAGCTAGACATATGACTGAAGTGCATCAGGGTAATGTCTGCGAAATTTCATTCAGTGTCATGGAAGTCTTTACACCTAATCCAAGAGGTGGTAACTTTGATAGGCTATTATTACAAAAAGAATGTGCATGGATCCACCGTGTTAGCTGTATTTCACCACTGGGATTAAACGAAAATCTATCTTATGCATGATTCTTGTAAATTGGCAACTAAAAGATATTTCTATTCAACTCCCTTTTTTCTGTAAAAATTAAAAGCTATCCCTGTTCATCTCTCTCCATGCACCTTATATAGGCTAGCGTTCAGTGCCTAAGCTGATGTCTATTCCTCTGTCCAGGTGTTTTTGTGGGCCTGTGTTTTAATATTAGTATTATATATTGATTATTAAATACCTGCCGTGTCGACTCGTCACTGGTGTCCCTGTCTTTTTTAGTAGGGAGCACAGTATTTAATGTGAATATTGTTATGAGTATCAATCATCTTATATCTTCAACTGATTTATTCTAACATTCATGTTCCCATGGATTTGTATCCAGCCTTCATCTGTGTAGCTTCCCAGCATGGGAACAGTGCTACCCTGTTAAATGCTTACTAGAAATGATGTCACTTGTTGTTACTATATTGTATGCTAACTCTTCTATTAGATAATGCACTATCTTTCCGGTATATTGAATAGCAGCGCTGAAATCAAAATAGGACATGCGTAGTAGCTGCCGCTGTGGCCTTTGCTAGGATGGTATGTTGTGGGGTAGCGACGGCTGGTACAGGCCAGGCTGCTTATTTTTGAGCATGCGTAGTCGGGGAGATAAAGCCTTGTGACACGTGCGCTGATCAGGCTTTCCTCCGTCTGATGCGCAGTAGCAAGACGGCGCCAATGCGGCGCTTTGACATGCACAGTCGAGTATGGTGCACATCGCACACTTCCGGTCATGTGCCTTGAGATGAGCGCGTTGTTCTGCGCTCCAGCTGGAACGCACGCTGGCTGCAGGTCCTGTACAGCAAGACACTAGAGATAATTCCTAGTGCTATATTGGAGACATTAGTTCCTAATGGCTGTATGAGCTCCACAAATATGGCGGTCACTATGCGTGGTATTAGAGGAGTTCGGTATACAGTGAGTGGCGCACTTTTGACATATATGCTAGTTATCAATTATAGGGTAGGCTTCTTTTAGGAGATACATTCTTTAGGTCTGGAAGGATCTTCCTCTAGTGTCGGTTAGTAGGTACCTCCTATCTTTTATTGGGGGTGAACCTATATATATGGGGACACATGGATGGCTCCATGAAGCACCCACATATCATGGCCTCCTGATGATCCGTAAAGGTGAAACACATTGAGGCCTGTCTGGACATCTGATAATGATTAGTATCTCTCCTTACTTGCTGTTATGACTTATCTATAAGCATCAACATTAGCAGACAATTTTGTCGGGGCCTGAAATGACATCTCCACTTTTTCGTGAAAGTTGTGGCTATTAATGTAAAACTTATCAGTGTTTATAATTTCCTGCCTATACAGCTACTCATAGGGCATCCAAGGGTCAGCAGGAGTGGGGGCGCCATATCCGCTGAACAGTAGGGTGCCAACCCCCACAGGTAGGCAGTGGTGTGAAAGCAGGGAGCAGAATAGTGAGGCTATTTATGTACACACGAGCACTTTAGCACTTTTGCACTTTTTTGTCTATGTCTCTCACCCTGCCACAGTCTAAACTTTGGCAAGTATCAGCCATTATCGGTTCTGTTAACCTCTATCTCATGTTTATCTATTTTTCATTGTTGTATAATTGTTAGCCCAATTGGGACACCAGTTTAGGGCTACTATAGGAGATTTAGGGGCAGCTGACGCTGAGCGGGGGCGCCAATCTCTTTTGTGTATTAGGGTGCCAACCTCCGCTGATAGGCAGTGTGACATAAGTATTGTGACACGGGCATATTTAGAGAGCACGGTTGTCTGTTGTATTTGACTGTGGTTGACTTTTCATGGTTTTAAAGATATTGAATAAAGTTATGTCTAGTGTTGAGCATTCCGATACCGCAAGTATCGGGTATCGGCCGATACTTGCGGGTATCGGAATACCGATACCGAGATCCGATACTTTCGTGGTATCGGGTATCGGTATCGAAACAACATTAATGTGTAAAATAAAGAATTAAAATAAAAAATATTGCTGTACTCACCTCTTCGACGCAGCCTGGACCTCACCAAGGGAACCGGCAGGGTTGTTTGCTTAAAATGCGCGCTTTTACTTCCTTCCGTGACGTCACGGCTTGTGATTGGTCGCGTGCTGCCCATGTGGCCGCGACGCGACCAATCACAGCAAGCCGTGACGTAATTTTCAGGTCCTCAATGCCTAATTCTAGGCATTCATGATTTTAAAATTACGTTCCGGCTTGTGATTGGTCGCGTCGCGGTCACATGGGCGACGCGACCAATCACAAGCCGTGACGTCACGGGAGGCAGGAGACACGCGCATTTTTAAAATTACGTCACGGCTTGTGATTGGTTGCGTGCCGCCCATGTGACCGCAACGCGACCAATCACAAGCCGGAACGTAATTTTAAAATCATGAATGCCTAGAATGAGGAATTTAGGACCTGAGAATTACGTCACGGCTTGTTGTGATTGGTCGCTCAGCGGTCACGTGGGCCGCCGCGACCAATCACAAGCCGTGACGTCATCGAAAGGTCTTTCAAGCGCCATTCTTAGGAACGGAAGATGCCAATTACTACCAGGGTGCGTCGGAGAGGTGAGTATATCAATATTTTTTATTTTAATTCTTTATTTTACACTTAAATATGGATCTCAGGGCCTGAAGGAGAGTTTCCTCTCCTTCAGACCCTGGGAACCATAGTATCCCATTGCACTGCATTGGGTTTCACGTTTCGGCCGACCCCGACCCCGACTTTTTTATAGGATCGGCCGATTTCACTCGACTTTTGAGAAAGTCGGGTTTCGTGAAACCCGACCCGATCCTATAAAAATAAAAGTCACTCAACCCTATTCTTGACAGTTTTTATTTATTCTTGACTGTTTTTGGTACACTTGACTGTTTTTTTTCTTTTTGACTGTTTTTGTTTTAAGTGTTTTAACTTTACATCATTAATGTCTTTCTTTCATTTCTAGGTTCCACAACGGGAGGACGAATTCCTTGATAACGACCGCCTCATCACATTAATGCAGGAGCGAGTTGCATTGTAGGACACCTGGGAGCAGCAGCACTTGGATGCTGTGGTAATTCGGCAGCTGTGGAATGAGGTGGCCCAAGCGCTGATGGATGACTGGGACACACCATGCCATAAGTCAGAAAGGAATTTCGTAAGTATTGCAAAGTGGTCTGATGCGGCAGTGAACCTCAAGGCCGGGATCACACGACCATCGAGTTTCTCGCATCACACACGGTTGTGTGATCCTGACCTAAAGTGCATTGTTTAACAATTTTTTTTCCCTATTCACAGTGAACAAAGTCAAAACCAGTTGGCGTTCAATGAAGGATCGTTTCAACAAGGACCTGAGACAGGAGATCCAAGTTCACAGTGGTGCTGCAGCAAGGATCGGGAAATATAAATACCACCGGGTGCTGGATTTCCTGAGGGATGTCCTTGCTCAGAGAACGTAAGTATTTTTGTGTTGTATTCCATTGTCTTGTATTCCCTAATCTGAATTTTTCTATTCCACAGGAGTTGGCACTTTTGCAATTGTTATTTTTTGGTAGTGATGTTTTACTTTTCTTTTCACAGAACCTGGAGCAGCACCCTCGAACCTGGATCGTCCTCTGGAGCGGTTCCTCATCGAAACAGCCACGGACCAGTCCCAGCCATCCACCAGTGAAGCAGCAAGTGGGCTGGCATCACAGTCTGGGGAACAGGCAGCTGGTCCTTCAGGTGTTCCCTGTCCCAGCCCTCTGCCTCTTTTTCGGGGGGCTCTTCCCGCCAGCAGCAGAAAGCCTTGGACAGGTCACTCATGCCCGAGTTTATTCACTTGAGCTCAGTCTTCCAGAATGGCCTGAAGGCACTAGGAGATAGACTGGAAAGTGGTCTGACCCTTATTAACACACTTTTCCAGGATGTCAACCTACGCCTTAACCATCTGGAAGCCAACCTCCAGAGACCAGCACACCATTTTTTTAATGAGATAGTGCAGGGCATGTCAGAACACCTTACGCCTGAACTCCAGCTCAATGTGATGCAGGCCTGCAATGCTGCTTACATTCAGGCTATGCAGCAGACTCGGTACTTACAGCAGCCACAGGAGGTATTTCCGCCTGTGCCACCAATGGCACCCTTTACCTCAATACTGAGTTCTGCCGCATACCACTACACCGCCACCACCATGCCGGGTGCTGCTGAAAGCCACTCCACCACCATGCCAGGTCCAGATCCTGCATGGCTGTCCACCACCACCACCAGGTCGGGTCCATTTTCTGCGTGCCCTGCTGACCCAAAGGAGGCACAAAAAAAGAAGGCAGCCACCTAAGATGGAACAGAAATCAAAAAAGAGTTGTGCCACCAGAACTGTCATACAACCTCCACCCTGACCTCCCAACGTGTCTGTGTTGTCCAGTTTGTCTCTCCCTTCCAATGTGTCTCTCCCATCCCATGCTTCCACTCCTAATGTGTCTACTTCCATCCTTGACCTCCCAGACCCCACAAGTTTAGTAAGCCCTTCCCCTGGAACTCTTTCATCGTCCACACGTAGCCAATTCTCCTAGCTCCACACCCCCCAGGTCCATAACATTTCCCCCTCATCTATATATATAATTGTCTAAGGGGTACTTCTGTCTGTTTGTCTGTCTGTCGGCAACTTCCATAACGGAAATCCCGCATCGCTAATTGGTCGTGGCCGGCAGGCTGCGACCAATCAGTGACAGGCTTAGTCTGGCCGCGAATTGGCCACTCCCTACTCTCCTCCAGACAGTGCCCCGTCCCTACTCCCCTCCAGTCTCGTGAGACCGCTAAGTCATCTGGGTAATTTCTCAATGCATCACTGGGAACGGAAGCTGGTGGCAGCATCGCGCGCATCGGCACAGCTTTGCTGGACACCGGAGGGTGAGTATATAACTATTTTTTATTTTAAATATTTTTAACAGGGATATGGTGCCCACACTGCTATACATTATGTGGGCTGTGTTATATACTGCGTGGGCTGTGCTATATATTACGAGGACTGTGCTATATATTACGTGGGTTGTGTTATATACTACATAGGCTGTGTTATATACTGCGTGGCTGCTATAAACTATGTGGCTGCTATATACTATGTGGCTGTGCTATATACTACGTGGCTGTCTGTGTTACATGGGCTGTGCTATATACTACGTGGGCTGTGTTATATACTACATGGCTGCTATATACTATGTGGCTGCTATATACTACGTGGCTGTCTGTGCTACGTGGGCTGTGCTATATACTATGTGGGCTGTGTTATATACTGCATGGGCAGTGTTATATACTGCGTGGGCTGTGTTATATACTGCGTGGCCTGTGTTATATACTACGTGGCCTGTGTTATATACTGCGTGGGCTGTGCTATATATTACGTGGGCTGTGTTATATACTATGTGGTTGCTATATACTGCGTGGCTGTCTATGTTACATGGGCGGTGCTATATACTTTGTGGCTGCTATATACTACGTGGTTGTGCTATCTACTATGTGGCTGTGCTATATACTACATGGCTGTGCTATATACTACCTGGCTGTCTGTGTTACGTGGGCTGTGCTATATACTACGTGGGCTGTGTTATATACTGCATGCAGTGTTATATACTGCATGGGCTGTGTTATATACTATGTGGGCTGTGTTATATACTGCATGGGCAGTGTTATATACTGCGTGGGCTGTGTTATATACTATGTGGGGTGTATTATATACTGCGTGGCCTGTGTTATATACTACATGGGCTGTGCTATATATTACGTGGGCTGTGTTATATACTACGTGGCTGTCTGTGTTACATGGGCGGTGCTATATACTTTGTGGCTGATATATACTATGTGGCTGTGCCATCTACTGTGTGGCTGTGCTATATACTACGTGGCTGTGTTATATACTATGTGGCTGCTATATACTACGTGGCTGTGCTATATACTACCTGGCTGTCTGTGTTACGTGGGCTGTGCTATATACTACATGGGCTGTGTTATATACTGCGTGCAGTGTTATATACTGCATGGGCTGTGTTATATACTATGTGGGCTGTGTTATATACTATGTGGGCTGTGTTATAAACTGCATGGGCAGTGTTATATACTGCGTGGGCTGTGTTATATACTATGTGGGCTGTATTATATACTGCGTGGCCTGTGTTATATACTACATGGGCTGTGTTATATGCTGCGTGGGCTGTGATATATACTGTGTGGGCTGTGTTATATACTACGTGGCCTGTGTTATATACTGTGTGGGCTGTGCTATATATTACGTGGGCTGTGTTATATACTATGTTGCTGCTATATACTACGTGGCTGTGCTATATACTACGTGGCTGTCTGTGTTATGTGGGCTGTGCTATATACTCTGTGGCTGCTATATACTATGTGGCTGTTTTATATACTACGTGACTGTGTTATATACTACCTGGCTGTGCTAAGCGCGAAGTACATACACACATACATATTCTAGAATACCCAATGCTTTAGAATCGGCCACCATCTAGTTGTTTCATAAAAGTACATTTTTTTTGTTTGCGTGGTTAAATAAATTTGTGGTGTTTTTCCCCAATCACTGCTTGTTCTTTGTCTCTTTTTTCGCTGGTAACTAGTGTTGAGCATTCCGATACCGCAAGTATCGGGTATCGGCCGATACTTGCGGTATCGGAATTCCGATACCGGGATTCCGATACTTGCCGCGTATCGGATACCGGAATCGGAAGTTCCCAGATTCAAAATTCCGAAATTCAGCCAATGAGAATGATTCCAAGTGTGGGCACATCCTGTTTAGCATGGAGGGCATGAAACTACTGGCAAGGCTGTGATTGGCTGCTGAAATGATGTCATGATGCAGTTTAAAAGTCGCTGGCGCCATTTTGCGATCACTCTGCTGTGAATTCAGTTAGTGACAGGACGCTGTTTGCTGACTGAGGGACAGTTTAGAGATAGCGATTTGCTTCTTTGTGCTTTCCAAAGGCTAATTTAGCAACCGCTGTGTTCACCTACTATTCACCTTGCTTTTGCCTTGTAGCGCTGTTTTCACAGCGATCTGCAAGGTCTGTGTGTGTGTGTGTGAGTGCAGCCCACTCTCTAGTCTGAGTGCAGCCACATAGGCCATCCATAGCTGGTTGTATTCAGTTCAGGGAGGGTGGTTCATTGCCTCATACTGTTCTTTTTTTTTTTTTTTTTTTTTTTTCAAGTAGTGTAGTCTGCTGCTAATTTATTCAAAAAAATCCTATTAGTGTCTTTCCACCCGTCTCCAGCTAATTTGTGGAAAAACACTACATAGGATAAAGTAGAGGAGGGTTTTTGGGCCTTGCAGCGCCGTTTACGGCTGTCTGCACGGTCTCCGTGTGACTGCAGCTCGCCCTGTAGTCTGTGAGCAGCCGTAGCCTGGTTGTCTCCAGCTCAGGGTTGTTCACTGCGTCATACCGCCAAATCAATTTTAATTTTTTTTCAAGTAGTGTAGTCTGCTGCTAATTAATTTAAAAAAATCCTATTAGTGTCTTTCCACCCGTCTCCAGCTAATTTGTGGAAAAACACTACATAGGATAAAGTAGAGGAGGGTTTTTGGGCCTTGCAGCGCCGTTTACGGCTGTCTGCACGGTCTCCGTGTGACTGCAGCTCGCCCTGTAGTCTGTGAGCAGCCGTAGCCTGGTTGTCTCCAGCTCAGGGTTGTTCACTGCGTCATACCGCCAAATCAATTTTAATTTTTTTTCAAGTAGTGTAGTCTGCTGCTAATTAATTTTAAAAAATCCTATTAGTGTCTTTCCACCCGTCTCCAGCTAATTTGTGGAAAAACACTACATAGGATAAAGTAGAGGAGGGTTTTTGGGCCTTGCAGCGCCGTTTACGGCTGTCTGCACGGTCTCCGTGTGACTGCAGCTCGCCCTGTAGTCTGTGAGCAGCCGTAGCCTGGTTGTCTCCAGCTCAGGGTTGTTCACTGCGTCATACCGCCAAATCAATTTTAATTTTTTTTCAAGTAGTGTAGTCTGCTGCTAATTAATTTAAAAAAATCCTATTAGTGTCTTTCCACCCGTCTCCAGCTAATTTGTGGAAAAACACTACATAGGATAAAGTAGAGGAGGGTTTTTGGGCCTTGCAGCGCCGTTTACGGCTGTCTGCACGGTCTCCGTGTGACTGCAGCTCGCCCTGTAGTCTGTGAGCAGCCGTAGCCTGGTTGTCTCCAGCTCAGGGTTGTTCACTGCGTCATACCGCCAAATCAATTTTAATTTTTTTTCAAGTAGTGTAGTCTGCTGCTAATTAATTTAAAAAAATCCTATTAGTGTCTTTCCACCCGTCTCCAGCTAATTTGTGGAAAAACACTACATAGGATAAAGTAGAGGAGGGTTTTTGGGCCTTGCAGCGCCGTTTACGTCTGTCTGCACGGTCTCCGTGTGACTGCAGCTCTATCTGTTGTCAGTTCAGCCCCCAAAAAAGAAATAAATAATAAAGTTCACCAAACACACCAGTTACACCACTTTACATTTCTGTAGGCCACATTAGCTCATATTAAAGTCTAGTCCACACTTTAGAAAATTAGTGTTTCTTATACCTGTTAGGAGGAGTTGCTCAGGAATAAGCACACAAATCCGTTAGTACTTTTCTGCTTATCTTTATCAGTCAACCAAGATGAAGAAGGCAGTGAGTAAGGCACGTGGGCGTGGGCGTGGGCGCGGAGCAGGGAGGGGACGTGGGGATTCTGTGCCTGCTGCGGGCACCGGTGACTCATCAGCACCCACTTTCACCAGGCAACAGTCGTTCATGCGCAGCTTTGTGTCAGAGCGCCGTACACCGCTGCTGCGTCAAGACCAAATTGAAGCTGTTGTCGGATGGATGGCAGCTAATGCATCAACTTCCATTAGTGCCACATCCTCTCAGACACAGAGCACTGGAGAGCAGCCATCTGTCTCTTCACCACCTGCCAAATTGCCCAGGCAGACAGAGAGCCCAGGACAGGAGCCGTCTCTAGGGTTGAGCGAAACGGGTCGATCATTTTCAAAAGTCGCCGACTTTTGGCTAAGTCGGCGTCTCATGAAACCCGATCCGACCCCTGTGCTTGTCGGCCATGCGGTACGCGACTTTCGCGCCAAAGTCGCGTTTCAATGACGCGAAAAGCGCCATTTCTCAACCAATGAAGGTGAACGCAGAGTGTGGGCAGCGTGATGACATAGATCCTGGTCCCCACCATCTTAGAGAAGGGCATTGCAGTGATTGGCTTGCTGTCTGCGGCGTCACAGGGGCTATAAAGGGGCGTTCCCGCCGACCGCCATCTTACTGCTGCTGATCTGAGCTTAGGGACAGGTTGCTGCCGCTTCGTCAGAAGCAGGGAGAGCGTTAGGCAGGGTCCACTAACCACCAAACCGCTTGTGCTGCAGCGATTTCCACTGTCCAACACCACCTTCGGTGTGCAGGGACTGTGGAAGCTATTTTTTTTTTTTTTCCCCTCAGCGCTGTAGCTCATTGGGCTGCCCTAGAAGGCTCCGTGATAGCTGTATTGCTGTGTGTACGCCACTGTGGAAACCAACTGCTTTTTTCAAAGCACATATCCTCTTGTTCCTTCCTTTCTGCACAGCTATCTTTTTTGTTTGTCCACACTTTTTATTTAATTTGTGCATCAGTCCGCTCCTATTGCTGCCTGCCATACCTGGCTTACATTACTGCAGGGAGATAGTAATTGTAGGACAGTTTTTTTTTTTGTTTTGTTTTTTTTTGTGGGAGATTAAGATTGGCATTTCTGCTACAGTGCCATCCCTGTGTGTGCCATCTCTCACTGAGTGGGCCATAGAAAGCCTATTTATTTTTTCCGTGATTTGTGTTCTAAAATCTACCTCAACACAAAAACACTACATCAATCAGTGGGAGAAAAATATTGGCCTCAGTCAGGGCTTGTGTGCCACTGCTGTGTGTGCTATCTCTCATTCAGTGGGCTATAGCAAGCCTATTTTTTTTTTTTTTTTTTAATATTATTTGGTTTCTAAAGTCTCCCTGAAAAAAAAAAAAAACCTAAAAAAACAGTGGGAGAGTAATATTGCCCTTTCAGCTTGTGTGCCAGTCTTGACTCCTGGGTGTGCCACCTCTCTCCCTCTCATTCAGTGGGCCATAGAAAGCCTATTTTTTTTTTTTTTTAAATATTATTGGGTTTCTAAAGTCTCCCTTAAAAAACAAAAAATACATAAAAAAACAGTGGGAGAGTAATATTGCCCTTTCAGCTTGTGTGCCAGTCTTGACTCCTGGGTGTGCCACCTCTCTCCCTTTCATTCAGTGGGCCATAGAAAGCCTATTTATTTTTTCCGTGATTTGTGTTCTAAATTCTACCTCAACACAAAAACACGACATCAATCAGTGGGAGAAAAATATTGGCCTCAGTCAGGGCTTGTGTGCCACTGCTGTGTGTGCTATCTCTCATTCAGTGGGCTATAGCAAGCCTATTTTTTTTTTTTTTTTTTTATATTATTTGGTTTCTAAAGTCTCCCTGAAAAAAAAAACAAAACCTAAAAAAACAGTGGGAGAGTAATATTGCCCTTTCAGCTTGTGTGCCAGTCTTGACTCCTGGGTGTGCCACCTCTCTCCCTTTCATTCAGTGGGCCATAGAAAGCCTATTTATTTTTTCCGTGATTTGTGTTCTAAATTCTACCTCAACACAAAAACACTACATCAATCAGTGGGAGAAAAATATTGGCCTCAGTCAGGGCTTGTGTGCCACTGCTGTGTGTGCTATCTCTCATTCAGTGGGCTATAGCAAGCCTATTTTTATTTTTTTTTTTTTTATATTATTTGGTTTCTAAAGTCTCCCTGAAAAAAAAAAAAAAACCTAAAAAAACAGTGGGAGAGTAATATTGCCCTTTCAGCTTGTGTGCCAGTCTTGACTCCTGGGTGTGCCACCTCTCTCCCTCTCATTCAGTGGGCCATAGAAAGCCTATTTATTTTTTTTTTTAAATATTATTGGGTTTCTAAAGTCTCCCTGAAAAAAAAAAAAAAAACATACAAAAAACAGTGGGAGAGTAATATTGCCCTTTCAGCTTGTGTGCCAGTCTTGACTCCTGGGTGTGCCACCTCTCTCTCTCATTCAGTGGGCCATAGAAAGGCTATTTTTTTTTTTGGTTTTTTTAATATTATTTGGTTTCTAAAGTCTCCCTGAAAAAAAAAAAAAAACATACAAAAAACAGTGGGAGAGTAATATTGCCCTTTCAGCTTGTGTGCCAGTCTTGACTCCTGGGTGTGCCACCTCTCTCCCTTTCATTCAGTGGGCCATAGAAAGCCTATTTATTTTTTTTTTAAAATATTATTGGGTTTCTAAAGTCTCCCTGAAAAAAAAAAAAACATAAAAAAACAGTGGGAGAGTAATATTGCCCTTTCAGCTTGTGTGCCAGTCTTGACTCCTGGGTGTGCCACCTCTCTCTCTCTAATTGTGGGCCATAGAAAGCCTTTTTTTTTTTTTTTTTTTTTTAATATTATTTGGTTTCTAAAGTCTCCCTGAAAAAAAAAAAAACATAAATTAGGTGGGAGATTAATATTGACATTAGTGCTTGAGTGACAGTCCTGCGTGTGTGTCATCTCTGTGATTTTGTGCCACAGAAAACAGAGTGTGTAACATTGTGCCTGATTTTCCTTGTGGTCTCACCAACCTGTTAAGGGATATTGAAATCATACTGAAGTTATAGCTCACCGTGTAAGTTGTTTGACAGCAACAAATAAAGTTACTTTGGTTAAGATTTTAAAACAATGAGGAAGTCTGGTGCAAGAGGTCGTCGTGGGCGTTCATTGTCAGCTGGTAATGATGGTAGTGGTAGTGGAGCATCAGGTGGTCGTGGGGATAAAAATATTCCACCTAAGTCTGGAGCTGTGGAGCCAGTTTCGTCGTCAGGCTACACAAGGCCTCGAACGCTCTCTTTTCTGGGAGTAGGAAAACCGCTTTTAAAGGCGGAGCAGCAACAGCAAGTTTTGGCTTACATTGCAGACTCAGCCTCTAGCTCTTTTGCCTCCTCTTCCGAAACTGGTAAATGTAAAAGCAGCGCGTCGCTTGTGGATGTTCACGGTCAGGGACAAGTCGCTTCCTTGTCCTCCTCAGCAAAAACTACAACAAGAGAGAAGGATGCAGCAGGCGACACAACAGGTCACTCCATGGAGCTCTTTACACATACCGTCCCTGGCTTAGAAAGTGAAACATTTAACAGGCCATGCCCATTACAAGTATATTCTGACATGGAGTGCACTGATGCACAGCCACAGCCAGAGTACTATGCTGCTCCTTTGACTCAGACCACCACATTGCCCTCTCAGGGTACAGATCCACAATCAGACCCTGATGAGACTATGTTGCCCCGCCACGAACGCTATACCACCGACCGACACAGTGACACAGACGAAGTTGCACACGAGCTCGAAGAGGAGGTAATAGATGACCCAGTTATTGACCCCGATTGGCAGCCATTGGGGGAACAGGGTGCAGGCGGCAGTAGTTCAGAAGCGGAGGTGGAGGAGGGGCCGCAGCAGGCATCAACATCGCAACAGGTTCCATCTGCCGGGCCCGTATCTGGCCCAAAACGCGTGTCAAAGCCAAAACCTGTTGGAGCACAGCGTTGCCATCCGGTTAAAGCTCAGTCTGCAATCCCTGAAAAGGGATCCGAGTCTAGGAAGAGTGCAGTCTGGCATTTTTTTAAACAACATCCAACTGATCAGCGCAAAGTCATCTGTCAAAAATGTTCAACTAGCTTAAGCAGAGGTCAGAATCTGAAAAGTCTAAATACTAGTTGCATGCATAGACACTTAACCACCATGCATTTTCAAGCCTGGACTAACTACCAAACGTCCCTCAAGGTTGTAGCACCCTCGGCCAATGAAGCTAGTCAGCAACGCAACATCCCTTCCGTCACTGTAAGGCCACCATTTTCCGCACCACCGGCAGTATCTGTGCAGGTTTCTTTGCCAGCCAAAAGCAGTCAGGGTCAGGGAATCACCAGTTTTGTAGGAGGAAATATTGCATCTAGGGCACCGGCGGAAACAATACCGTCTCCAACCGTCTCTCAGTCTGCCATGTACACCGGCACACCCGAAAGTTCCACGATCTCCAGCTCTCCAGTCCAGCTCACCCTACATGAGACTCTGGTTAGAAAAAGGAAGTACTTATCCTCGCATCCGCGTACACAGGGTTTTAACGCCCACATAGCTAGACTAATCTCGTTAGAGATGATGCCCTACCGGTTAGTTGAAAGCGAAGCTTTCAAAGCCCTGATGGAGTACGCTGAACCACGATACGAGCTACCCAGTCGACACTTTTTTTCCAGAAAAGCCATCCCAGCCCTGCACCAGCATGTTAAACAGCGCATCGTCCATGCACTCAGGCAATCTGTGAGTACAAAGGTGCACCTGACTACAGATGCATGGACCAGTAGGCATGGCCAGGGACGTTATGTGTCCATCACGGCACACTGGGTGAATGTGGTGGATGCAGGGTCCACAGGCGACATCAATTTAGGGACAGTTGTGCCTAGCCCACGGTCTAGGAAACAGTTGGCTGTAGGCGTTCGCACCCCCTCCTCCTCCTCCTCCTCGTCCTCCTGCAGAAGCTACAGCTCTTCCACAGAACGCAGTCTGCCAACCACTCCATCGGCAGATGACACTGTTGCACACCAGTTGTCCCATTATGGGCCAGCTACTGCCAAGCGTCAGCAGGCTGTATTGGCTATGAAGTGTTTGGGCGACAACAGACACACCGCGGAAGTTCTGTCCGAGTTCTTGCAACAAGAAACGCAGTCGTGGCTGGGCACAGTAGATCTTGAGGCAGGCAAGGTAGTGAGTGATAACGGAAGGAATTTCATGGCTGCCATCTCCCTTTCCCAACTGAAACACATTCCTTGCCTGGCTCACACCTTAAACCTGGTGGTGCAGTGCTTATTGAAAACTTATCCTGGGTTCTCCGACCTGCTCCTCAAAGTGCGTGCACTTTGCTCACATATCCGACGTTCGCCTGTACACGCCAGCCGTATGCAGACCTATCAGCGGTCTTTGAACCTTCCCCAGCATCGCCTCATCATAGACGTTGCAACAAGGTGGAACTCAACACTGCACATGCTTCAGAGACTGTGCAAACAGAGGCGTGCTGTTATTTATTTGTGGGAGGATACACGGGCAGGCAGTAGGATGGCAGACATGGAGTTGTCAGGTGTGCAGTGGTCTAAGATACAAGACATGTGTCAAGTCCTTCAGTGTTTTGAGGAATGCACACGGCTGGTTAGTGCAGACAACGCCGTAATAAGCATGAGCATCCCCCTAATGCGTCTGCTGATGCAAAGTTTGACGCACATAAAGGAGCAGGCGTCTGCACCAGAGGAAGAGGAAAGCCTTGATAACAGTCAGCCATTGTCTGGTCAGGGCAGTGTACAGGACGAGGTAGCGGGCGAAGAGGAGGTGGAGGACGAGGAGGATGATGGGGATGAGTATATTTTTAATGCCGAACCTTTCCCGGGGGCACAGGAAATTGGTTGCGTGTCACGGCCGGGTTCTGGTTTTTTGAGGGACACAAGTGACGTAGATTTGCCTGCAACTGCCCCTCAACCAATCACAACCGGAGATTTGACAACTGGAACTTTGGCCCACATGGCGGATTATGCCTTACGTATCCTAAAAAGGGACACACGCATTACGAAAATGATGAACGATGACGATTACTGGTTGGCCTGCCTCCTTGATCCACGCTATAAAGGCAAATTGCAAAATATTATGCCACATGAGAACTTGGAACTAATATTAGCAACCAAACAATCAACTCTTGTTGACCGTTTGCTTCAGGCATTCCCAGCACACAGCGCACGTGATCGTTCTCACACGAGCTCCAGGGGGCAGCAGACTAGGAGTGTTAGGGGTGCACACATCAGAAGTGGCGTTGGACAGAGGGGTTTTCTGACCAGGTTGTGGAGTGATTTTGCTATGACCGCAGACAGGACAGGTACTGCTGCATCAATTGAAAGTGACAGGAGACAACATTTGTCCAGTATGGTTACTAACTATTTTTCATCCCTTATCGATGTTCTCCCTCAACCGTCATTCCCATTTGATTACTGGGCCTCCAAATTAGACACCTGGCCAGAATTGGCAGAATATGCATTGCAGGAGCTTGCTTGCCCGGCAGCAAGTGTCCTATCAGAAAGAGTATTCAGTGCTGCAGGTTCAATATTAACCGAAAAAAGGACTCGTCTGGCTACCCAAAATGTTGACGATCTAACATTCATTAAAATGAACCACAACTGGATTTCGAAATCTTTTGCCCCACCTTGCCCGGCCGACACCTAGCTTTCCTATGAAAAGCTCTTGCCTGTGAATTACTTTTCTAATGTCTAATTTGCTGCAGCTGATTGTACAGCATACGACATGTTTACACCTCCCTAAATGGCAAAACTCCCCACACGGGGCCGTGGTATCGCGACTTGGCGCAAGCACCCGTGAGACTGCTGTTTGTCTGAAGAGGTGGGTGTGCTCGCTTTTGGTTGACGGCATTGCTACTGGGTCCCTCATAGTACAATGTAGTGTCTCTGGCGGTGGTGGTGCGCACCCAACGTCAGACACACCGTTGTAACATGAGGGGCCCTGGGGCGGTCCCGCCGTCCTCAAGAGAGTTCCCCCCTACCCCAGCTCAAAATGTGCTCTACCACGTCCAAAATTATGTCGCACAGCTCCACCAATCTTTAGTCTATTCGCTGACATCATTCAATGTCTGGCACTGACAATACAAATTTGTAGACATCTATGATGCAACTTAAAGTAGTCTGTGTCTGTGTCCTATATTGGCACCATTAAATAGTTACTGCCAAATTACTATGTCAGAAACTCAGTAGATGAGCCCACCCCTGTACCTAAGTATGCCACCTTTTTTTTTGTTGTGGTTGTTTTGCGAGACATTAACATCTATTTATATTTTGGGAGTACTGGGACAGACACTCCTTGCACTACTCCTCCACTCACCACCAAGCTGCCTGTGTATCCATGTAACCGCTGTAAAGCTGCCATGAGCCTATTGTTTGTTATTTTAGGCCTTTGAAGCCTGTCTGCGGTCCCTCCTTCCACTAGTCCTCCACTGACCAGACCACTGCTGCCCGTGTACCCCTGGAACCAATTATAAAGTGCCTACAGCCAGCCCATTTTCTTATGTTAGGCCTTTGAAGCCTGTCTGCGGTCCCTACTTTAAATACTCCTCCACTGACCACCAAGCTGCCTGCCCGTCTATCCATGTAACCGCTGTAAAACTGCCATGAGCCTATTGTTTGTTATGTTAGGCCTTTGATAGCCTGTCTGCGGTCCCTACTTTAAATACTCCTCCACTCACCACCAAGCTGCCTGTGTATCCATGTAACCGCTGTAAAGCTGCCATGAGCCTATTGTTTGTTATTTTAGGCCTTTGATAGCCTGTCTGCGGTCCCTACTTTAAATACTCCTCCACTGACCAGACCACTGCTGCCCGTGTACCCCTGGAACCAATTATAAAGTGCCTACAGCCAGCCCATTTTCTTATGTTAGGCCTTTGAAGCCTGTCTGCGGTCCCTACTTTAAATACTCCTCCACTCACCACCAAGCTGCCTGCCCGTCTATCCATGTAACCGCTGTAAAACTGCCATGAGCCTATTGTTTGTTATGTTAGGCCTTTGATAGCCTGTCTGCGGTCCCTACTTTAAATACTCCTCCACTGACCACCAAGCTGCCTGCCCGTGTATCCATGTAACCGCTGTAAAACTGCCATGAGCCTATTGTTTGTTATGTTAGGCCTTTGATAGCCTGTCTGCGGTCCCTACTTTAAATACTCCTCCACTCACCACCACCAAGTTGCCTGCCCGTGTATCCATGTAACCGCTGTAAAACTGCCATGAGCCTATTGTTTGTTATGTTAGGCCTTTGATAGCCTGTCTGCGGTCCCTACTTTAAATACTCCTCCACTGACCAGACCACTGCTGCCCGTGTACCCCTGGAACCAATTATAAAGTGCCTACAGCCAGCCCATTTTCTTATGTTAGGCCTTTGAAGCCTGTCTGCGGTCCCTACTTTAAATACTCCTCCACTCACCACCAAGCTGCCTGCCCGTCTATCCATTTAACCGCTGTAAAACTGCCATGAGCCTATTGTTTGTTATGTTAGGCCTTTGATAGCCTGTCTGCGGTCCCTACTTTAAATACTCCTCCACTGACCACCAAGCTGCCTGCCCGTGTATCCATGTAACCGCTGTAAAACTGCCATGAGCCTATTGTTTGTTATGTTAGGCCTTTGATAGCCTGTCTGCGGTCCCTACTTTAAATACTCCTCCACTCACCACCACCAAGTTGCCTGCCCGTGTATCCATGTAACCGCTGTAAAACTGCCATGAGCCTATTGTTTGTTATGTTAGGCCTTTGATAGCCTGTCTGCGGTCCCTACTTTAAATACTCCTCCACTCACCACCACCAAGTTGCCTGCCCGTGTATCCATGTAACCGCTGTAAAACTGCCATGAGCCTATTGTTTGTTATGTTAGGCCTTTGATAGCCTGTCTGCGGTCCCTACTTTAAATACTCCTCCACTCACCACCACCAAGTTGCCTGCCCGTGTATCCATGTAACCGCTGTAAAACTGCCATGAGCCTATTGTTTGTTATGTTAGGCCTTTGATAGCCTGTCTGCGGTCCCTACTTTAAATACTCCTCCACTCACCACCAAGCTGCCTGTGTATCCATGTAACCGCTGTAAAACTGCAATGAGCCTATTGTTTGTTATTTTAGGCCTTTGATAGCCTGTCTGCGGCCCCTACTTGCAATACTCCTCCACTGACCACAATGCTGCCTGGAGTGCCTGCCTGTGTATCCATGTAACCGATGTAAAACTGCCATGACTGCCTACTGTTTGTTATTTTAGGCCTTTGATAGCCTGTCTGCAGCCCCTACTTGCAATACTCCTCCACTGACCACACCAATGCTGCCCGTGTACCCCTGGAACCTATTTAAAAGTTCATAGAGCCTAGTTATATATTTTATTTACTATTAATAAGGCCATGATGGACTACGCTGTACCACGCTACAAGCTAACCAGTCGACACTTCTTTTGCGAGAAAAGCCATCCCAACCCTCCACCAGCATGTAGAAGACCGCATTGTCCATGCACTCTGGCAATCCGTGAGTACAAAGGTGCACCTGACAACAGACGCATGGACCTGTAGGCATGGCCACGGAAGATTACGTGTCCATTACGGCGCAATGGGTTAATGTGGTGGATGCATGGTCCACAGGGGACAGCCTACTAAGTCTGTCTGCAGTCCCTAATTCAAATTGTCCTCCACTGTCTAAATCGGAGCTTCCACCTTCTGGCTTTCGGCCTATAGTATCAGAAATTAAACTGCATTTGGCCTTCAACTTTGGTTAGGGCCTACTAACGGCTTCTGCCCCTCCCTGGTGTTGCCCTCAACTAAATAAAGCTGAGCTTCAACCTTCTGCTCCAAATTACCATTTTGAAAAATGCAATAGGCTTTTCCGGCCTACTAAAGGTGTCTGTCTGTGTGCCCCTGCCTGGTGTTGTCCTCAACTAAATAAAGCTGAGCTTCAACCTTCCGGCTCTCATTAAGTGGTTTTAAAAAAAAAAAATGGTGGTTAGGGCCTACTAACGGCTTCTGCCCCTCCCTGGTGTTGTCCTCAACTAAATAAAGCTGAGCTTCAACCTTCCGGCTCTCATTAAGTGGTTTTAAAAAAAAAAATGGTGGTTAGGGCCTACTAACGGCTTCTGCCCCTCCCTGGTGTTGTCCTCAACTAAATAAAGCTGAGCTTCAACCTTCCGGCTCTCATTAAGTGGTTTTAAAAAAAAAAATGGTGGTTAGGGCCTACTAACGGCTTCTGCCCCTCCCTGGTGTTGTCCTCAACTAAATAAAGCTGAGCTTCAACCTTCCGGCTCTCATTAAGTGGTTTTAAAAAAAAAAATGGTGGTTAGGGCCTACTAACGGCTTCTGCCCCTCCCTGGTGTTGTCCTCAACTAAATAAAGCTGAGCTTCAACCTTCCGGCTCTCATTAAGTGGTTTTAAAAAAAAAAATGGTGGTTAGGGCCTACTAACGGCTTCTGCCCCTCCCTGGTGTTGTCCTCAACTAAATAAAGCTGAGCTTCAACCTTCCGGCTCTCATTAAGTGGTTTTAAAAAAAAAAAATGGTGGTTAGGGCCTACTAACGGCTTCTGCCCCTCCCTGGTGTTGCCCTCAACTAAATAAAGCTGAGCTTCAACCTTCTGCTCCAAATTACCATTTTGAAAAATGCAATAGGCTTTTCCGGTCTACTAAAGGTGTCTGTCTGTGTGCCCCTGCCTGGTGTTGTCCTCAACTAAATAAAGCTGAGCTTCAACCTTCTGCTCCAAATTACCATTTTAAAAAATGCAATAGGCTTTTCCGGCCTACTAAAGGTGTCTGTCTGTGTGCCCCTGCCTGGTGTTGTCCTCAACTAAATAAAGCTGAGCTTCAACCTTCTGCTCCAAATTACCATTTTAAAAAATGCAATAGGCTTTTCCGGCCTACTAAAGGTGTCTGTCTGTGTGCCCCTGCCTGGTGTTGTCCTCAACTAAATAAAGCTGAGCTTCAACCTTCTGCTCCAAATTACCATTTTAAAAAATGCAATAGGCTTTTCCGGCCTACTAAAGGTGTCTGTCTGTGTGCCACTGCCTGGTGTTGCCCTCAACTAAATAAAGCTGAGCTTCAACCTTCTGCTCCAAATTACCATTTTGAAAAATGCAATAGGCTTTTCCGGCCTACTAAAGGTGTCTGTCTGTGTGCCCCTGCCTGGTGTTGTCCTCAACTAAATAAAGCTGAGCTTCAACCTTCCGGCTCTCATTAAGTGGTTTTAAAAAAAAAAATGGTGGTTAGGGCCTACTAACGGCTTCTGCCCCTCCCTGGTGTTGTCCTCAACTAAATAAAGCTGAGCTTCAACCTTCCGGCTCTCATTAAGTGGTTTTAAAAAAAAAAATGGTGGTTAGGGCCTACTAACGGCTTCTGCCCCTCCCTGGTGTTGTCCTCAACTAAATAAAGCTGAGCTTCAACCTTCCGGCTCTCATTAAGTGGTTTTAAAAAAAAAAATGGTGGTTAGGGCCTACTAACGGCTTCTGCCCCTCCCTGGTGTTGTCCTCAACTAAATAAAGCTGAGCTTCAACCTTCCGGCTCTCATTAAGTGGTTTTAAAAAAAAAAATGGTGGTTAGGGCCTACTAACGGCTTCTGCCCCTCCCTGGTGTTGTCCTCAACTAAATAAAGCTGAGCTTCAACCTTCCGGCTCTCATTAAGTGGTTTTAAAAAAAAAAAATGGTGGTTAGGGCCTACTAACGGCTTCTGCCCCTCCCTGGTGTTGCCCTCAACTAAATAAAGCTGAGCTTCAACCTTCTGCTCCAAATTACCATTTTGAAAAATGCAATAGGCTTTTCCGGCCTACTAAAGGTGTCTGCCCCTCCCTGGTGTTGTCCTCAACTGAACAAAGCTGAGCTTCCACATTCTGGCTTTCGCCCTATACTATCAGATATTAAACTGCATTTGGCCTACTAGTGTGGTTAGGCCCTTGAAACAGTGTCTGCTGCTCTTGGGTTTGCTACTCCACTGAACAAAGCAATGCCGCCTGTTTAGTCCTGTTACCAATTTTGAACTGCATGTAGCCTACTTTATTCTTTGGCCCTATATCTGTTTCCTCCTCATCCTGCCCATTGCCCAGCCACTGCTAAATGAGTCTGCTGGTACATTGACCTAGACCACTACATTCCCCTTGTACTCTACACAGCCAGAATCTGTCCCTGCTGAAAGTAAGGTTCCCCTTCCCGCATGTTATACCACCTTACACAGGGACAAAGAGGAAGGTGCAGATGAAAGTGCAGGTTCCTTCATCAGGTGGGGGGGCATACTCGTTGGCGACGTCACTGGCACAGGGCCCCTCAGAGTACGCAAAAGTGTCGCTGCTGGTGGGAGGCGCCCCCGCCATGCAAACACACCGCCGTACTTTGAGGGGCCCTGTGCCAGTGGCAATGCGAACGAGTGGGCCCCCCCCTGCTTGCTCAGGATCACAGCACTTGCAACTTTTAAATACTTACCTTTCCCTGCAACACCGCCGTGACATAGTCCGCATTTCCTGGGCCCACGAAAAACTTGAGCCAGCCCTACTCCCCCCACAACTTTCCCCCAATTCCCTATGCCCAACTATTATTATACAGTTAATTAAGATTGGCAAGCTTCAGAAACAAGAATGGATGTTTTTGGCATTAAAATGGGCACTGTAGGTGTTTTCCTGGCCTCCACTCACTGCCGACTATGCTTCCCCATTGACTTGCATTGGGTTTCGTGTTTCGGTCGATCCCCGACTTTTAGCGATAATCGGCCGACTGCACTCGACTCGACTCTGGACAAAATCGGGTTTCCCAAAACCCTACTCGATCTTAAAAAAATGAAAGTCGCTCAACCCTAGCCGTCTCTACTTCTGTTCTCTGAATCTCTTGGCTTGGAAACAGGGGGCCAGCCAAGCAGCATTGGAGAAATGGAAGAAGAGGCAGGGTGCAGTGATGCCCAACAGCTTTTTCTGTCTTCCTCTGAAGAGGCGGGTGGGCCAGTGGCTCCGGTCACCACATCGCAGGCCGCATCAGCTGATGATGACACTCAGGTGCCACTTACTGGTGCGTGCTCTGCTGCTGAGACTACCCAGGAGGAGCAGTTGGGGGCAGAGGGTAGTGTAGATGATGAGGTCCTCGACCCATCTTGGCGTGAGGGACAGGAAGGTGATGGGAGCAGCTCTGAGGAAGAGATTCCCCGTACGGCCCAAAGAGGGAGAGGGAGGGGGAAGACTGCGGATCCTGCAGCCTCCGCTTTGGCACCCGTTAGGAGCATGTCTCTTCCAAAAGCCAAAAAGGGCGCTCCCAAGACTTGCAGTGCCTGGTCCTTTTTTGACACAGTTGCAGATGACATTTGCTATGTCAGATGCAACGTGTGTCATCAAAAAGTCAAAAGAGGTCGAAATGTCAGCAACCTCAATACCTCCAACATGTGGAAACATGTGCGCAACAGGCACCCGGCGGAGTTTGAAAAACACACTGAAGAGGTAGGCCAACCAACAGCGGCAGCTACCACCTCTTCAGCTCGTGTTGCCTCTTCCTCTAGCTCACACGCAGCTGGTTCGGCTTCCTCCCAGGATCGCCGTGGAAGAACCTCTGGCCCTGTTGTCCAGAGACCCGCTGTAATTCCACCCGCAGCACCACTTTCCCAGTCATCCACACACTCCCAGCCCAGTCTACAGCCATCGGTAGTACAGGCATGGGAGAAAAGGCGGCCTTTCTCGTCAAACCACCCACGAGCACAGGCTCTGACTGCAGGCATTGCCAAACTGCTGTCACTGGAAATGCTGTCATTCAGGCTGGTGGAGACTGACAGCTTCCGTGACTTGATGTCATTGGCAGTCCCACAGTACAATGTGCCCAGCCGCTTTTACTTCAGCAGGCAAGCCGTCCCTGCCCTGCACAAGCATGTGGAGGGACACATAAAACACGCGCTTCTGAACGCCGTCAGTAGCAAGGTCCACCTCACCACCGATGCGTGGACCAGTCAACATGGACAGGGGCGATACCTTTCCCTCACTGCCCATTGGGTTAATGTCGTTGAGCCAGGTACAGACCGTGCGAGTGGCGCAGGACGTGTCCTGCCCACTCCAAGGATTGCAGGAATCCATTCTGTACGCATTGACTCCTCCTCTTACACCAGTTCCTCAGAATCATCGCTGCAGGAGCCGTCACAGTCCACCTCCACATGGACCCGTGATGAACGTGTACCTGTTACGACCGACATGAGCACAGCCGTGGCCAAACGTCAACAGGCCGTCTTGAAATTAATTTTTTTGGGGAATCGTAGCCACACAGCGCAGGAGCTCTGGAATGCCATCAAGCAGGAGAGCGATGTGTGGTTTGTGCCAGCGAATCTCCAGCCAGGCATGGTAGTGTGTGATAATGGCCGAAATCTGGTGGCAGCTCTGGGCCTCGGCAACCTCACTCACATCCCATGTCTGGCACATGTGCTCAATTTGGTCGTGCAGAGCTTTTTGAGGGACTATCCGGATCTTGATGCACTGCTGCACAAGGTCCGCCTAGAGTGTGCTCACTTGCGGCGTTCCAGCATGGCAAAAGCGCGCATTGCGGCTCTGCAGCGCCGACACCGCCTGCCGGAACATCGCATCATATGTGACCTACCTACCAGGTGGAATTCCACGTTACATATGTTGGAGCGGTTGTGTGAGCAGCAGCAAGCTGTATTGGAGTACCAGCTGCTTCAGGCGCAAAAAAGTCGCAGTCAGCGCCGTACAGACTTCACAACCACAGAGTGGGCCACTATGAATGACGTCTGCCAGGTTTTGCGTCCCTTTGATTATTCCACGCGGATGGCGAGTGCAGATGATGCACTAGTCAGCATGACTGTCCCCCTTATCTGCCTGCTTGAAAAATCACTGCAAGCGCTAAGGGATGATGTTGTGGAAGAGGTGGAGGATGAGGATTCACCATTTCCATCATCTTCTGGACAGTCAGCGCCACGTGGTTCCTCACAAACGCGTAGGCAGGGGACAGTTTGTGAGGAGGATGAGGAGGAGTCAATGGAGGAGGAAGACGTCCGTCCAGAGGAGGGAGTTACCGAATTGTCCAGTACTCAGTGTGTACAGCGAGGGTGGGGTGATGACGAGCAGGCAGAGATCACGCCTCCAGCAGGGGACAGCGTTTCTTGGGCAGTTGGCAGTCTGCAGCACATGGTGGATTACATGCTGCAGTGCCTGAGAAACGACCGCCGCATCGCCCACATTCTCAACATGTCTGATTATTGGGTGTTCACCCTCCTCGATCCTCGCTACCGGGACAACGTAGAAAGCCTCATCACACCGTTGAACCGGGAGCGAAAAATGCGTGAGTACCAAGACACACTGGTCAATTCCATCATCTTCTCCATTCCAACTGAGAGAAGTGCTGCTAGTGCATTACAAAGCAGCTCAGTGCGTCCAGGCAGTGGAGGAGGCTCTGCACAAAGAGGGAGCAGAAGCAGTGCCTCTGCCCAAGGCAAGACCAGTATGGCCCAACTGTGGCACAGTTTTCTGTGCCCCCCACAAAAGTCTACACCATCACAGACGGCTCCAGTCAGCAGGAGGCAACGGTTCCGTCAGATGGTGACAGACTACATGTCTTGCCCTCTTGCTGTACTCCCAGATGGCTCTTCCCCTTTCAAGTTTTGGGTCTCAAAGCTGGATACATGGCCAGAGCTAAGCCAGTATGCATTGGAGGTGCTGTCTTGCCCTGCGGCCAGTGTATTATCGGAACGTGTCTTTAGTGCTGCAGGTGGTGTACTAACTGACCGTCGCATGCGACTATCCTCCGATAACGTTGACCGGCTTACTTTCCTGAAAATGAACAAGGCCTTGATCTCGCAGGAATTTGCCACTCCTCCTCCTGATTAAATAATTAGGTCACTGTATACGTTATCCAGGTCTCCTGTTGTGTTCATCTTTCTACCACCTGAACTTAAATTCCTGTGCTCCAACACCGCCAGTTGAGGCTCAGAAGTGCCGTCTGCACAGTCAAAACATACGACCCAGTGTTATTGGGTTTCAGTAACGTCAGCTGATCCCCAGCTGTGTAGCCGGCAATGTGTCATGCGACCGCCACGCTGACACAACAACTGAAATGTAAGGGAATCTGTCCCCCCCCCCCAAGGCGTTTGTTACTGAAAGAGCCACCTTGTGCAGCAGTAATGCTGCACAAGGAAAAGGTAGCTATTTTTGTTTAGCTCCTTGCACACGCAGAACTTAACACTTATAAAATGTGTCCACTGATACCGTAAAACCGTCCCGGAGGTGGGACTTTCCTTCGTAATGTGACGCAGCACAGCCGTCATTCCTACCCCCACGGCGCCGCGCACCGGCTCCTCAGCGTTGTTTTATTCCGTCCCGGAGCCTGCGCTGTTATGTTATCCCGTGGCCAGGCACACTTAGCGCTGCCCGTCTTCTGGCATCATTTGGTGTCAGGATGGCTGCGCCTGTGCGGCCGTGCTGGCAGAGAGCCCGCCTCGCAGTGTCTTCTGATTTAATCCCACTGGGGGCCTGGGATCCATGGACATGCGCAGTGCATATCTGAACCTCCACCTCTCACTCATTTCCCTATGGCTTCTTCAGACTGTTCGGTGTCAGCTGGTCCCTAATAGCATGCCACGGCCGTGACACCGCACAGTCTTAAGAAGCCGTAGGGAGGGGAGTGAGAGGCGAGGATATGCACTGCGCATGTCCATGGATCCCAGGCCCCCAGTGGGATTAAATCAGAAGACACTGCGAGGCGGGCTCTCTGCCAGCGCGGCCGCACAGGCGCAGCCATCCTGACACCAAATGATGCCAGAAGATGGGCAGCGCTAAGTGTGCCTGGCCACGGGATAACATAACAGCGCAGGCTCCGGGACGGAATAAAACAACGCTGAGGAGCCGGTGCGTGGCGCCGGGGGGGTAGGAATGACGGCTGTGCTGCGTCACATTACGAAGGAAAGTCCCACCTCCGGGACGGTTTTACGGTTGCAGGGGACACATTTTATAAGTGTTTAGTTCTGTGTTTGCAAGGAGCATGATGAAAAGAGCCACCTTTTCCTTTTGCATCTTTTGTGCTGCACAAGCTGGCTCTTTCAGCTACAAACGCCTTGGGGGGGGGTTAAAGGTTCCCTTTCGACTTTCTCAGGCTTCGGCCTACATTGTGTTCCTCTGCTTTTCCACCTGTCCCTGGGCTCCAACACCGCCAGTTGCCGTCCAGAAGTGCTGTACGCACAGTCAACAGTCCCTCCTCTGTTATTGGGGTTCAGTAACGTCAGCTGTTCCCCTGCTGTGTGTGTGGCAATCCCTCCTACCTCCTCCAACCTCCTCCTCCTCCACCTGTCCCTGGGCTCCAACACCGCCAGTTGCCGTCCAGAAGTGCTGTACGCACAGTCAACAGTCCCTCCTCTGTTATTGGGGTTCAGTAACATCAGCTGTTCCCCTGCTGTGTGTGTGGCAATCCCTCCTACCTCCTCCAACCTCCTCCTCCTCCACCTGCCCCTGGGCTTCAACACCGCCAGTTGCCGTCCAGAAGTGCTGTACGCACAGTCAACAGTCCCTCCTCTGTTATTGGGGTTCAGTAACGTCAGCTGTTCCCCTGCTGTGTGTGTGGCAATCCCTCCTACCTCCTCCAACCTCCTCCTCCTCCACCTGTCCCTGGGCTCCAACACCGCCAGTTGCCGTCCAGAAGTGCTGTACGCACAGTCAACAGTCCCTCCTCTGTTATTGGGGTTCAGTAACGTCAGCTGTTCCCCTGCTGTGTGTGTGGCAATCCCTCCTACCTCCTCCAACCTCCTCCTCCTCCACCTGTCCCTGGGCTCCAACACCGCCAGTTGCCGTCCAGAAGTGCTGTACGCACAGAGCCAAACACCTCGCCAATGTGTTAGTGGGGTTCAGCACCGCCAGCTGTTCCCCTACTGTGTATACGGCAACGTGTACTGCGACCGCCACGCAGGCACAACAAGTTAAATTTAAGGGAACCTGTCCCCCCCCCCCCCAGGCGTTTGTTACTGAAGGAGCCACCTTGTGCAGCAGTAATGATGCAAAGGGTAAAAGTGCCTCTTTTCGTGGTGCTCCTTGCAGATGCTGAACCTAACACTTATGAAATGTGTCCCCTCACAGCGTTCAACCGTCCGGTAGGTGGAACTTTCCTTTGTCATGTGACGCAGCACAGCCGTCATTTTTACCCCCTTGTCGCCGTGCGCCGCCTCCTCAGCGTTGTTTGAATCTGTCCCGGAGCCTGCGCTGTTAGGTTACCCCTTGGCCATGCACACATTTTGCGCTGCCCGTCTTCTGACATCATTTGCTGTCAGGCTGGCTGCGCCTGTGCGGGTGCGCTGTCCGAGATTCAGCCTCGCGGTGTCGTCTAATGTAATCCCACCGCGGGCCTGGGATCCGTGTCCATGCGCAGTGCATATCCTCGCCTCTCACTCCCCTCCCTACGGCTTCTAAAGACTGTTCGGTGTCAGCTGATCCCTAATAGCATGCCACGGCCGTGACACCGCACAGTCTTAAGAAGCCGTAGGGAGGGGAGTGAGAGGCGAGGATATGCACTGCGCATGGACACGGATCCCAGGCCCGCGGTGGGATTACATTAGACGACACCGCGAGGCTGAATCTCGGACAGCGCACCCGCACAGGCGCAGCCAGCCTGACAGCAAATGATGTCAGAAGACGGGCAGCGCAAAATGTGTGCATGGCCAAGGGGTAACCTAACAGCGCAGGCTCCGGGACAGATTTAAACAACGCTGAGGAGGCGGCGCACGGCGACAAGGGGGTAAAAATGACGGCTGTGCTGCGTCACATGACAAAGGAAAGTTCCACCTACCGGATGGTTGAACGCTGTGAGGGGACACATTTCATAAGTGTTAGGTTCAGCATCTGCAAGGACCATAATTAAAAGAGCTAAGTTTACCTTTTCCAGCATTAGTGCTGTACACGATGGCTCTTCCAGCTACAAACGCCTGGGGGGGGGGGTTAAAGGTTTCCTTTCAACTTGCTCCAGTGCAGGCTTCGGCCTACACTTCGCTCCCCCTGCTCCTCCTGCTGACCCTGGGCTCTAACACCGCCAGTTGGGGCCCAGATGTGCTAGCTGCACAGAGAAAAACACCTCGCCAATGTGTCAGTGGGGTTCAGCACCGCCAGCTGTTCCCCTGCTGTGCAGCCGGCAACGTGTCCTGCAACAGCCACGCAGGCACAACAGACCCAAAGCTGCCGCCAGTGCAGGCTTCGGCCTACACTCTGCTCCCTCTCCTCCTCCTGCTGACCCCGGGCTCCAACACCGCCAGTTGGGGCCCGGTACTGCTAGCTGCACAGAGAAAAACACCTCGCCAATGTGTCAGTGGGGTTCAGCACCGCCAGCTGTTCCCCTGCTGTGCAGCCGGCATCGTGTCCTGCAAAAGCCACGCAGACACCAGAACTGAAATTGAAGGGAACCTGTCCCCCCTCCCCCAGGCGTTTGTACGTTTTTAAGGCCACCTTGTACAGCGGTAATGCTGCATGTGTGCAAGGTGGCTCATAAACGTATTCTCCTCGCACATGTGGAACGGAAAACACGTCTAAAATGTGTCCTCTGTGTGACCATTTAACCGTCCCGGTGGTGTGACTTTCCTTTGTAATGACACGCTGCAACCCCCTTGGTAGCGCTGCCCGTCTTCTGGCATCATTGTTTGGCTGCCTGCGCCTCTGCGGCCGCCCTGACCCACACAACGCCCCTCGGTGTCTTATTTCTTGGGACTGCGAGGGTGTGTTTGATGGGCATGAGCAGTGCATCAGTTCGCCTGTCCCTCATCTCCTTCCGCCTTCTTCAGACTGTGCGGCTTCATGGCCGTGGCATGCGATAAGGGATCAGCTGACGCCACATAGTCTGAAGCAGGTGTAAGAACCCAAGCGAGAGGCGAACATATGTACTGCGCCAGGCCATGAATCCCAGCCCCGCAGTGTTTTAACTATGTCAATACACTGCGGGGCTGTGATTCATGGGCATCGCGAACCGCACCAGCCAACATTAAATGAAGTCAGAAGATGGGCAGCGCTAACAGCGCTAGGCCAGGGGATAACACGACAGCGCAGACTCCTGTACAGCAAATAACAACGCTCAGGAGGCTGCACCCAGCACCAAGGTGGGATTCTTGACATCTGTGCTGCGTCTCATTACAAAGGGAACTCGCGCCTCCAACACAGTTTGACTGTATAAAGGGCTAAATGTTATACGTGTTCCATTCAGCGTGTGCAAGGAGCCAAATTAAAAGAGCAACCTTTGACTTGTGCACCACTACTGCTGCATAAGCTGTGGCTCTTCTACTTTGTAACCCCTGAGGGGGGGTTAAAGGTTACCTTTGAAATTGGTTCGATTAGGCTTCGGCCTACACTCTGCTCCCCCTGCAGAGCCCGGGCTCCAACACCGCCAGTTGGGGCCCGGTACTGCTAGCTGCACAGAGAAAAACACCTCGCCAATGTGTCAGTGGGGTTCAGCACCGCCAGCTGTTCCCCTGCTGTGCAGCCGGCAACGTGTCCTGCAACAGCCACGCAGGCACAACAGACCCAAAGCTGCCGCCAGTGCAGGCTTCGGCCTACACTCTGCTCCCTCTCCTCCTCCTGCTGACCCCGGGCTCCAACACCGCCAGTTGGGGCCCGGTACTGCTAGCTGCACAGAGAAAAACACCTCGCCAATGTGTCAGTGGGGTTCAGCACCGCCAGCTGTTCCCCTGCTGTGCAGCCGGCATCGTGTCCTGCAAAAGCCACGCAGACACCAGAACTGAAATTGAAGGGAACCTGTCCCCCCTCCCCCAGGCGTTTGTACGTTTTTAAGGCCACCTTGTACAGCGGTAATGCTGCATGTGTGCAAGGTGGCTCATAAACGTATTCTCCTCGCACATGTGGAACGGAAAACACGTCTAAAATGTGTCCTCTGTGTGACCATTTAACCGTCCCGGTGGTGTGATTTTCCTTTGTAATGACACGCTGCAACCCCCTTGGTAGCGCTGCCCGTCTTCTGGCATCATTGTTTGGCTGCCTGCGCCTCTGCGGCCGCCCTGACCCACACAACGCCCCTCGGTGTCTTATTTCTTGGGACTGCGAGGGTGTGTTTGATGGGCATGAGCAGTGCATCAGTTCGCCTGTCCCTCATCTCCTTCCGCCTTCTTCAGACTGTGCGGCTTCATGGCCGTGGCATGCGATAAGGGATCAGCTGACGCCACATAGTCTGAAGCAGGTGTAAGAACCCAAGCGAGAGGCGAACATATGTACTGCGCCAGGCCATGAATCCCAGCCCCGCAGTGTTTTAACTATGTCAATACACTGCGGGGCTGTGATTCATGGGCATCGCGAACCGCACCAGCCAACATTAAATGAGGTCAGAAGATGGGCAGCGCTAACAGCGCTAGGCCAGGGGATAACACGACAGCGCAGACTCCTGTACAGCAAATAACAACGCTCAGGAGGCTGCACCCAGCACCAAGGTGGGATTCTTGACATCTGTGCTGCATCTCATTACAAAGGGAACTCGCGCCTCCAACACAGTTTGACTGTATAAAGGGCTAAATGTTATACGTGTTCCATTCAGCGTGTGCAAGGAGCCAAATTAAAAGAGCAACCTTTGACTTGTGCACCACTACTGCTGCATAAGCTGTGGCTCTTCTACTTTGTAACCCCTGAGGGGGGGTTAAAGGTTACCTTTGAAATTGGTTCGATTAGGCTTCGGCCTACACTCTGCTCCCCCTGCAGAGCCCGGGCTCCAACACCGCCAGTTGGGGCCCGGTACTGCTAGCTGCACAGAGAAAAACACCTCGCCAATGTGTCAGTGGGGTTCAGCACCGCCAGCTGTTCCCCTGCTGTGCAGCCGGCAACGTGTCCTGCAACAGCCACGCAGGCACAACAGACCCAAAGCTGCCGCCAGTGCAGGCTTCGGCCTACACTCTGCTCCCTCTCCTCCTCCTGCTGACCCCGGGCTCCAACACCGCCAGTTGGGGCCCGGTACTGCTAGCTGCACAGAGAAAAACACCTCGCCAATGTGTCAGTGGGGTTCAGCACCGCCAGCTGTTCCCCTGCTGTGCAGCCGGCATCGTGTCCTGCAAAAGCCACGCAGACACCAGAACTGAAATTGAAGGGAACCTGTCCCCCCTCCCCCAGGCGTTTGTACGTTTTTAAGGCCACCTTGTACAGCGGTAATGCTGCATGTGTGCAAGGTGGCTCATAAACGTATTCTCCTCGCACATGTGGAACGGAAAACACGTCTAAAATGTGTCCTCTGTGTGACCATTTAACCGTCCCGGTGGTGTGACTTTCCTTTGTAATGACACGCTGCAACCCCCTTGGTAGCGCTGCCCGTCTTCTGGCATCATTGTTTGGCTGCCTGCGCCTCTGCGGCCGCCCTGACCCACACAACGCCCCTCGGTGTCTTATTTCTTGGGACTGCGAGGGTGTGTTTGATGGGCATGAGCAGTGCATCAGTTCGCCTGTCCCTCATCTCCTTCCGCCTTCTTCAGACTGTGCGGCTTCATGGCCGTGGCATGCGATAAGGGATCAGCTGACGCCACATAGTCTGAAGCAGGTGTAAGAACCCAAGCGAGAGGCGAACATATGTACTGCGCCAGGCCATGAATCCCAGCCCCGCAGTGTTTTAACTATGTCAATACACTGCGGGGCTGTGATTCATGGGCATCGCGAACCGCACCAGCCAACATTAAATGAGGTCAGAAGATGGGCAGCGCTAACAGCGCTAGGCCAGGGGATAACACGACAGCGCAGACTCCTGTACAGCAAATAACAACGCTCAGGAGGCTGCACCCAGCACCAAGGTGGGATTCTTGACATCTGTGCTGCGTCTCATTACAAAGGGAACTCGCGCCTCCAACACAGTTTGACTGTATAAAGGGCTAAATGTTATACGTGTTCCATTCAGCGTGTGCAAGGAGCCAAATTAAAAGAGCAACCTTTGACTTGTGCACCACTACTGCTGCATAAGCTGTGGCTCTTCTACTTTGTAACCCCTGAGGGGGGGTTAAAGGTTACCTTTGAAATTGGTTCGATTAAGCTTCGGCCTACACTCTGCTCCCCCTGCAGAGCCCGGGCTCCAACACCGCCAGTTGGGGCCCGGTACTGCTAGCTGCACAGAGAAAAACACCTCGCCAATGTGTCAGTGGGGTTCAGCACCGCCAGCTGTTCCCCTGCTGTGCAGCCGGCAACGTGTCCTGCAACAGCCACGCAGGCACAACAGACCCAAAGCTGCCGCCAGTGCAGGCTTCGGCCTACACTCTGCTCCCTCTCCTCCTCCTGCTGACCCCGGGCTCCAACACCACCAGTTGGGGCCCGGTACTGCTAGCTGCACAGAGAAAAACACCTCGCCAATGTGTCAGTGGGGTTCAGCACCGCCAGCTGTTCCCCTGCTGTGCAGCCGGCATCGTGTCCTGCAAAAGCCACGCAGACACCAGAACTGAAATTGAAGGGAACCTGTCCCCCCTCCCCCAGGCGTTTGTACGTTTTTAAGGCCACCTTGTACAGCGGTAATGCTGCATGTGTGCAAGGTGGCTCATAAACGTATTCTCCTCGCACATGTGGAACGGAAAACACGTCTAAAATGTGTCCTCTGTGTGACCATTTAACCGTCCCGGTGGTGTGACTTTCCTTTGTAATGACACGCTGCAACCCCCTTGGTAGCGCTGCCCGTCTTCTGGCATCATTGTTTGGCTGCCTGCGCCTCTGCGGCCGCCCTGACCCACACAACGCCCCTCGGTGTCTTATTTCTTGGGACTGCGAGGGTGTGTTTGATGGGCATGAGCAGTGCATCAGTTCGCCTGTCCCTCATCTCCTTCCGCCTTCTTCAGACTGTGCGGCTTCATGGCCGTGGCATGCGATAAGGGATCAGCTGACGCCACATAGTCTGAAGCAGGTGTAAGAACCCAAGCGAGAGGCGAACATATGTACTGCGCCAGGCCATGAATCCCAGCCCCGCAGTGTTTTAACTATGTCAATACACTGCGGGGCTGTGATTTATGGGCATCGCGAACCGCACCAGCCAACATTAAATGAGGTCAGAAGATGGGCAGCGCTAACAGCGCTAGGCCAGGGGATAACACGACAGCGCAGACTCCTGTACAGCAAATAACAACGCTCAGGAGGCTGCACCCAGCACCAAGGTGGGATTCTTGACATCTGTGCTGCGTCTCATTACAAAGGGAACTCGCGCCTCCAACACAGTTTGACTGTATAAAGGGCTAAATGTTATACGTGTTCCATTCAGCGTGTGCAAGGAGCCAAATTAAAAGAGCAACCTTTGACTTGTGCACCACTACTGCTGCATAAGCTGTGGCTCTTCTACTTTGTAACCCCTGAGGGGGGGTTAAAGGTTACCTTTGAAATTGGTTCGATTAGGCTTCGGCCTACACTCTGCTCCCCCTGCAGAGCCCGGGCTCCAACACCGCCAGTTGGGGCCCGGTACTGCTAGCTGCACAGAGAAAAACACCTCGCCAATGTGTCAGTGGGGTTCAGCACCGCCAGCTGTTCCCCTGCTGTGCAGCCGGCAACGTGTCCTGCAACAGCCACGCAGGCACAACAGACCCAAAGCTGCCGCCAGTGCAGGCTTCGGCCTACACTCTGCTCCCTCTCCTCCTCCTGCTGACCCCGGGCTCCAACACCGCCAGTTGGGGCCCGGTACTGCTAGCTGCACAGAGAAAAACACCTCGCCAATGTGTCAGTGGGGTTCAGCACCACCAGCTGTTCCCCTGCTGTGCAGCCGGCATTGTGTCCTGCAAAAGCCACGCAGACACCAGAACTGAAATTGAAGGGAACCTGTCCCCCCTCCCCCAGGCGTTTGTACGTTTTTAAGGCCACCTTGTACAGCGGTAATGCTGCATGTGTGCAAGGTGGCTCATAAACGTATTCTCCTCGCACATGTGGAACGGAAAACACGTCTAAAATGTGTCCTCTGTGTGACCATTTAACCGTCCCGGTGGTGTGACTTTCCTTTGTAATGACACGCTGCAACCCCCTTGGTAGCGCTGCCCGTCTTCTGGCATCATTGTTTGGCTGCCTGCGCCTCTGCGGCCGCCCTGACCCACACAACGCCCCTCGGTGTCTTATTTCTTGGGACTGCGAGGGTGTGTTTGATGGGCATGAGCAGTGCATCAGTTCGCCTGTCCCTCATCTCCTTCCGCCTTCTTCAGACTGTGCGGCTTCATGGCCGTGGCATGCGATAATGGATCAGCTGACGCCACATAGTCTGAAGCAGGTGTAAGAACCCAAGCGAGAGGCGAACATATGTACTGCGCCAGGCCATGAATCCCAGCCCCGCAGTGTTTTAACTATGTCAATACACTGTGGGGCTGTGATTCATGGGCATCGCGAACCGCACCAGCCAACATTAAATGAGGTCAGAAGATGGGCAGCGCTAACAGCGCTAGGCCAGGGGATAACACGACAGCGCAGACTCCTGTACAGCAAATAACAACGCTCAGGAGGCTGCACCCAGCACCAAGGTGGGATTCTTGACATCTGTGCTGCGTCTCATTACAAAGGGAACTCGCGCCTCCAACACAGTTTGACTGTATAAAGGGCTAAATGTTATACGTGTTCCATTCAGCGTGTGCAAGGAGCCAAATTAAAAGAGCAACCTTTGACTTGTGCACCACTACTGCTGCATAAGCTGTGGCTCTTCTACTTTGTAACCCCTGAGGGGGGGTTAAAGGTTACCTTTGAAATTGGTTCGATTAGGCTTCGGCCTACACTCTGCTCCCCCTGCAGAGCCCGGGCTCCAACACCGCCAGTTGGGGCCCGGTACTGCTAGCTGCACAGAGAAAAACACCTCGCCAATGTGTCAGTGGGGTTCAGCACCGCCAGCTGTTCCCCTGCTGTGCAGCCGGCAACGTGTCCTGCAACAGCCACGCAGGCACAACAGACCCAAAGCTGCCGCCAGTGCAGGCTTCGGCCTACACTCTGCTCCCTCTCCTCCTCCTGCTGACCCCGGGCTCCAACACCGCCAGTTGGGGCCCGGTACTGCTAGCTGCACAGAGAAAAACACCTCGCCAATGTGTCAGTGGGGTTCAGCACCGCCAGCTGTTCCCCTGCTGTGCAGCCGGCATCGTGTCCTGCAAAAGCCACGCAGACACCAGAACTGAAATTGAAGGGAACCTGTCCCCCCTCCCCCAGGCGTTTGTACGTTTTTAAGGCCACCTTGTACAGCGGTAATGCTGCATGTGTGCAAGGTGGCTCATAAACGTATTCTCCTCGCACATGTGGAACGGAAAACACGTCTAAAATGTGTCCTCTGTGTGACCATTTAACCGTCCCGGTGGTGTGACTTTCCTTTGTAATGACACGCTGCAACCCCCTTGGTAGCGCTGCCCGTCTTCTGGCATCATTGTTTGGCTGCCTGCGCCTCTGCGGCCGCCCTGACCTACACAACGCCCCTCGGTGTCTTATTTCTTGGGACTGCGAGGGTGTGTTTGATGGGCATGAGCAGTGCATCAGTTCGCCTGTCCCTCATCTCCTTCCGCCTTCTTCAGACTGTGCGGCTTCATGGCCGTGGCATGCGATAAGGGATCAGCTGACGCCACATAGTCTGAAGCAGGTGTAAGAACCCAAGCGAGAGGCGAACATATGTACTGCGCCAGGCCATGAATCCCAGCCCCGCAGTGTTTTAACTATGTCAATACACTGCGGGGCTGTGATTCATGGGCATCGCGAACCGCACCAGCCAACATTAAATGAGGTCAGAAGATGGGCAGCGCTAACAGCGCTAGGCCAGGGGATAACACGACAGCGCAGACTCCTGTACAGCAAATAACAACGCTCAGGAGGCTGCACCCAGCACCAAGGTGGGATTCTTGACATCTGTGCTGCGTCTCATTACAAAGGGAACTCGCGCCTCCAACACAGTTTGACTGTATAAAGGGCTAAATGTTATACGTGTTCCATTCAGCGTGTGCAAGGAGCCAAATTAAAAGAGCAACCTTTGACTTGTGCACCACTACTGCTGCATAAGCTGTGGCTCTTCTACTTTGTAACCCCTGAGGGGGGGTTAAAGGTTACCTTTGAAATTGGTTCGATTAGGCTTCGGCCTACCCTCTGCTCCCCCTGCAGAGCCCGGGCTCCAACACCGCCAGTTGGGGCCCGGTACTGCTAGCTGCACAGAGAAAAACACCTCGCCAATGTGTCAGTGGGGTTCAGCACCGCCAGCTGTTCCCCTGCTGTGCAGCCGGCAACGTGTCCTGCAACAGCCACGCAGGCACAACAGACCCAAAGCTGCCGCCAGTGCAGGCTTCGGCCTACACTCTGCTCCCTCTCCTCCTCCTGCTGACCCCGGGCTCCAACACCGCCAGTTGGGGCCCGGTACTGCTAGCTGCACAGAGAAAAACACCTTGCCAATGTGTCAGTGGGGTTCAGCACCGCCAGCTGTTCCCCTGCTGTGCAGCCGGCATCGTGTCCTGCAAAAGCCACGCAGACACCAGAACTGAAATTGAAGGGAACCTGTCCCCCCTCCCCCAGGCGTTTGTACGTTTTTAAGGCCACCTTGTACAGCGGTAATGCTGCATGTGTGCAAGGTGGCTCATAAACGTATTCTCCTCGCACATGTGGAACGGAAAACACGTCTAAAATGTGTCCTCTGTGTGACCATTTAACCGTCCCGGTGGTGTGACTTTCCTTTGTAATGACACGCTGCAACCCCCTTGGTAGCGCTGCCCGTCTTCTGGCATCATTGTTTGGCTGCCTGCGCCTCTGCGGCCGCCCTGACCTACACAACGCCCCTCGGTGTCTTATTTCTTGGGACTGCAAGGGTGTGTTTGATGGGCATGAGCAGTGCATCAGTTCGCCTGTCCCTCATCTCCTTCCGCCTTCTTCAGACTGTGCGGCTTCATGGCCGTGGCATGCGATAAGGGATCAGCTGACGCCACATAGTCTGAAGCAGGTGTAAGAACCCAAGCGAGAGGCGAACATATGTACTGCGCCAGGCCATGAATCCCAGCCCCGCAGTGTTTTAACTATGTCAATACACTGCGGGGCTGTGATTCATGGGCATCGCGAACCGCACCAGCCAACATTAAATGAGGTCAGAAGATGGGCAGCGCTAACAGCGCTAGGCCAGGGGATAACACGACAGCGCAGACTCCTGTACAGCAAATAACAACGCTCAGGAGGCTGCACCCAGCACCAAGGTGGGATTCTTGACATCTGTGCTGCGTCTCATTACAAAGGGAACTCGCGCCTCCAACACAGTTTGACTGTATAAAGGGCTAAATGTTATACGTGTTCCATTCAGCGTGTGCAAGGAGCCAAATTAAAAGAGCAACCTTTGACTTGTGCACCACTACTGCTGCATAAGCTGTGGCTCTTCTACTTTGTAACCCCTGAGGGGGGGTTAAAGGTTACCTTTGAAATTGGTTCGATTAGGCTTCGGCCTACACTCTGCTCCCCCTGCAGAGCCCGGGCTCCAACACCGCCAGTTGGGGCCCGGTACTGCTAGCTGCACAGAGAAAAACACCTCGCCAATGTGTCAGTGGGGTTCAGCACCGCCAGCTGTTCCCCTGCTGTGCAGCCGGCAACGTGTCCTGCAACAGCCACGCAGGCACAACAGACCCAAAGCTGCCGCCAGTGCAGGCTTCGGCCTACACTCTGCTCCCTCTCCTCCTCCTGCTGACCCCGGGCTCCAACACCGCCAGTTGGGGCCCGGTACTGCTAGCTGCACAGAGAAAAACACCTCGCCAATGTGTCAGTGGGGTTCAGCACCGCCAGCTGTTCCCCTGCTGTGCAGCCGGCATCGTGTCCTGCAAAAGCCACGCAGACACCAGAACTGAAATTGAAGGGAACCTGTCCCCCCTCCCCCAGGCGTTTGTATGTTTTTAAGGCCACCTTGTACAGCGGTAATGCTGCATGTGTGCAAGGTGGCTCATAAACGTATTCTCCTCGCACATGTGGAACGGAAAACACATCTAAAATGTGTCCTCTGTGTGACCATTTAACCGTCCCGGTGGTGTGACTTTCCTTTGTAATGACACGCTGCAACCCCCTTGGTAGCGCTGCCCGTCTTCTGGCATCATTGTTTGGCTGCCTGCGCCTCTGCGGCCGCCCTGACCCACACAACGCCCCTCGGTGTCTTATTTCTTGGGACTGCGAGGGTGTGTTTGATGGGCATGAGCAGTGCATCAGTTCGCCTGTCCCTCATCTCCTTCCGCCTTCTTCAGACTGTGCGGCTTCATGGCCGTGGCATGCGATAAGGGATCAGCTGACGCCACATAGTCTGAAGCAGGTGTAAGAACCCAAGCGAGAGGCGAACATATGTACTGCGCCAGGCCATGAATCCCAGCCCCGCAGTGTTTTAACTATGTCAATACACTGCGGGGCTGTGATTCATGGGCATCGCGAACCGCACCAGCCAACATTAAATGAGGTCAGAAGATGGGCAGCGCTAACAGCGCTAGGCCAGGGAATAACACGACAGCGCAGACTCCTGTACAGCAAATAACAACGCTCAGGAGGCTGCACCAAGGCACCAAGGTGGGATTCTTGACATCTGTGCTGCGTCTCATTACAAAGGGAACTCGCGCCTCCAACACAGTTTGACTGTATAAGGGCTAAATGTTATACGTGTTCCATTCAGCGTGTGCAAGGAGCCAAATTAAAAGAGCAACCTTTGACTTGTGCACCACTACTGCTGCATAAGCTGTGGCTCTTCTACTTTGTAACCCCTGAGGGGGGGTTAAAGGTTACCTTTGAAATTGGTTCGATTAGGCTTCGGCCTACACTCTGCTCCCCCTGCAGAGCCCGGGCTCCAACACCGCCAGTTGGGGCCCGGTACTGCTAGCTGCACAGAGAAAAACACCTCGCCAATGTGTCAGTGGGGTTCAGCACCGCCAGCTGTTCCCCTGCTGTGCAGCCGGCAACGTGTCCTGCAACAGCCACGCAGGCACAACAGACCCAAAGCTGCCGCCAGTGCAGGCTTCGGCCTACACTCTGCTCCCTCTCCTCCTCCTGCTGACCCCGGGCTCCAACACCGCCAGTTGGGGCCCGGTACTGCTAGCTGCACAGAGAAAAACACCTCGCCAATGTGTCAGTGGGGTTCAGCACCGCCAGCTGTTCCCCTGCTGTGCAGCTGGCATCGTGTCCTGCAAAAGCCACGCAGACACCAGAACTGAAATTGAAGGGAACCTGTCCCCCCTCCCCCAGGCGTTTGTACGTTTTTAAGGCCACCTTGTACAGCGGTAATGCTGCATGTGTGCAAGGTGGCTCATAAACGTATTCTCCTCGCACATGTGGAACGGAAAACACGTCTAAAATGTGTCCTCTGTGTGACCATTTAACCGTCCCGGTGGTGTGACTTTCCTTTGTAATGACACGCTGCAACCCCCTTGGTAGCGCTGCCCGTCTTCTGGCATCATTGTTTGGCTGCCTGCGCCTCTGCGGCCGCCCTGACCTACACAACGCCCCTCGGTGTCTTATTTCTTGGGACTGCGAGGGTGTGTTTGATGGGCATGAGCAGTGCATCAGTTCGCCTGTCCCTCATCTCCTTCCGCCTTCTTCAGACTGTGCGGCTTCATGGCCGTGGCATGCGATAAGGGATCAGCTGACGCCACATAGTCTGAAGCAGGTGTAAGAACCCAAGCGAGAGGCGAACATATGTACTGCGCCAGGCCATGAATCCCAGCCCCGCAGTGTTTTAACTATGTCAATACACTGCGGGGCTGTGATTCATGGGCATCGCGAACCGCACCAGCCAACATTAAATGAGGTCAGAAGATGGGCAGCGCTAACAGCGCTAGGCCAGGGGATAACACGACAGCGCAGACTCCTGTACAGCAAATAACAACGCTCAGGAGGCTGCACCCAGCACCAAGGTGGGATTCTTGACATCTGTGCTGCGTCTCATTACAAAGGGAACTCGCGCCTCCAACACAGTTTGACTGTATAAAGGGCTAAATGTTATACGTGTTCCATTCAGCGTGTGCAAGGAGCCAAATTAAAAGAGCAACCTTTGACTTGTGCACCACTACTGCTGCATAAGCTGTGGCTCTTCTACTTTGTAACCCCTGAGCGGGGGTTAAAGGTTACCTTTGAAATTGGTTCGATTAGGCTTCGGCCTACACTCTGCTCCCCCTGCAGAGCCCGGGCTCCAACACCGCCAGTTGGGGCCCGGTACTGCTAGCTGCACAGAGAAAAACACCTCGCCAATGTGTCAGTGGGGTTCAGCACCGCCAGCTGTTCCCCTGCTGTGCAGCCGGCAACGTGTCCTGCAACAGCCACGCAGGCACAACAGACCCAAAGCTGCCGCCAGTGCAGGCTTCGGCCTACACTCTGCTCCCTCTCCTCCTCCTGCTGACCCCGGGCTCCAACACCGCCAGTTGGGGCCCGGTACTGCTAGCTGCACAGAGAAAAACACCTCGCCAATGTGTCAGTGGGGTTCAGCACCGCCAGCTGTTCCCCTGCTGTGCAGCCGGCATCGTGTCCTGCAAAAGCCACGCAGACACCAGAACTGAAATTGAAGGGAACCTGTCCCCCCTCCCCCAGGCGTTTGTACGTTTTTAAGGCCACCTTGTACAGCGGTAATGCTGCATGTGTGCAAGGTGGCTCATAAACGTATTCTCCTCGCACATGTGGAACGGAAAACACGTCTAAAATGTGTCCTCTGTGTGACCATTTAACCGTCCCGGTGGTGTGACTTTCCTTTGTAATGACACGCTGCAACCCCCTTGGTAGCGCTGCCCGTCTTCTGGCATCATTGTTTGGCTGCCTGCGCCTCTGCGGCCGCCCTGACCCACACAACGCCCCTCGGTGTCTTATTTCTTGGGACTGCGAGGGTGTGTTTGATGGGCATGAGCAGTGCATCAGTTCGCCTGTCCCTCATCTCCTTCCGCCTTCTTCAGACTGTGCGGCTTCATGGCCGTGGCATGCGATAAGGGATCAGCTGACGCCACATAGTCTGAAGCAGGTGTAAGAACCCAAGCGAGAGGCGAACATATGTACTGCGCCAGGCCATGAATCCCAGCCCCGCAGTGTTTTAACTATGTCAATACACTGCGGGGCTGTGATTCATGGGCATCGCGAACCGCACCAGCCAACATTAAATGAGGTCAGAAGATGGGCAGCGCTAACAGCGCTAGGCCAGGGAATAACACGACAGCGCAGACTCCTGTACAGCAAATAACAACGCTCAGGAGGCTGCACCAAGGCACCAAGGTGGGATTCTTGACATCTGTGCTGCGTCTCATTACAAAGGGAACTCGCGCCTCCAACACAGTTTGACTGTATAAAGGGCTAAATGTTATACGTGTTCCATTCAGCGTGTGCAAGGAGCCAAATTAAAAGAGCAACCTTTGACTTGTGCACCACTACTGCTGCATAAGCTGTGGCTCTTCTACTTTGTAACCCCTGAGGGGGGGTTAAAGGTTACCTTTGAAATTGGTTCGATTAGGCTTCGGCCTACACTCTGCTCCCCCTGCAGAGCCCGGGCTCCAACACCGCCAGTTGGGGCCCGGTACTGCTAGCTGCACAGAGAAAAACACCTCGCCAATGTGTCAGTGGGGTTCAGCACCGCCAGCTGTTCCCCTGCTGTGCAGCCGGCAACGTGTCCTGCAACAGCCACGCAGGCACAACAGACCCAAAGCTGCCGCCAGTGCAGGCTTCGGCCTACACTCTGCTCCCTCTCCTCCTCCTGCTGACCCCGGGCTCCAACACCGCCAGTTGGGGCCCGGTACTGCTAGCTGCACAGAGAAAAACACCTCGCCAATGTGTCAGTGGGGTTCAGCACCGCCAGCTGTTCCCCTGCTGTGCAGCCGGCATCGTGTCCTGCAAAAGCCACGCAGACACCAGAACTGAAATTGAAGGGAACCTGTCCCCCCTCCCCCAGGCGTTTGTACGTTTTTAAGGCCACCTTGTACAGCGGTAATGCTGCATGTGTGCAAGGTGGCTCATAAACGTATTCTCCTCGCACATGTGGAACGGAAAACACGTCTAAAATGTGTCCTCTGTGTGACCATTTAACCGTCCCGGTGGTGTGACTTTCCTTTGTAATGACACGCTGCAACCCCCTTGGTAGCGCTGCCCGTCTTCTGGCATCATTGTTTGGCTGCCTGCGCCTCTGCGGCCGCCCTGACCCACACAACGCCCCTCGGTGTCTTATTTCTTGGGACTGCGAGGGTGTGTTTGATGGGCATGAGCAGTGCATCAGTTCGCCTGTCCCTCATCTCCTTCCGCCTTCTTCAGACTGTGCGGCTTCATGGCCGTGGCATGCGATAAGGGATCAGCTGACGCCACATAGTCTGAAGCAGGTGTAAGAACCCAAGCGAGAGGCGAACATATGTACTGCGCCAGGCCATGAATCCCAGCCCCGCAGTGTTTTAACTATGTCAATACACTGCGGGGCTGTGATTCATGGGCATCGCGAACCGCACCAGCCAACATTAAATGAAGTCAGAAGATGGGCAGCGCTAACAGCGCTAGGCCAGGGGATAACACGACAGCGCAGACTCCTGTACAGCAAATAACAACGCTCAGGAGGCTGCACCCAGCACCAAGGTGGGATTCTTGACATCTGTGCTGCGTCTCATTACAAAGGGAACTCGCGCCTCCAACACAGTTTGACTGTATAAAGGGCTAAATGTTATACGTGTTCCATTCAGCGTGTGCAAGGAGCCAAATTAAAAGAGCAACCTTTGACTTGTGCACCACTACTGCTGCATAAGCTGTGGCTCTTCTACTTTGTAACCCCTGAGGGGGGGTTAAAGGTTACCTTTGAAATTGGTTCGATTAGGCTTCGGCCTACACTCTGCTCCCCCTGCAGAGCCCGGGCTCCAACACCGCCAGTTGGGGCCCGGTACTGCTAGCTGCACAGAGAAAAACACCTCGCCAATGTGTCAGTGGGGTTCAGCACCGCCAGCTGTTCCCCTGCTGTGCAGCCGGCAACGTGTCCTGCAACAGCCACGCAGGCACAACAGACCCAAAGCTGCCGCCAGTGCAGGCTTCGGCCTACACTCTGCTCCCTCTCCTCCTCCTGCTGACCCCGGGCTCCAACACCGCCAGTTGGGGCCCGGTACTGCTAGCTGCACAGAGAAAAACACCTCGCCAATGTGTCAGTGGGGTTCAGCACCGCCAGCTGTTCCCCTGCTGTGCAGCCGGCATCGTGTCCTGCAAAAGCCACGCAGACACCAGAACTGAAATTGAAGGGAACCTGTCCCCCCTCCCCCAGGCGTTTGTACGTTTTTAAGGCCACCTTGTACAGCGGTAATGCTGCATGTGTGCAAGGTGGCTCATAAACGTATTCTCCTCGCACATGTGGAACGGAAAACACGTCTAAAATGTGTCCTCTGTGTGACCATTTAACCGTCCCGGTGGTGTGACTTTCCTTTGTAATGACACGCTGCAACCCCCTTGGTAGCGCTGCCCGTCTTCTGGCATCATTGTTTGGCTGCCTGCGCCTCTGCGGCCGCCCTGACCCACACAACGCCCCTCGGTGTCTTATTTCTTGGGACTGCGAGGGTGTGTTTGATGGGCATGAGCAGTGCATCAGTTCGCCTGTCCCTCATCTCCTTCCGCCTTCTTCAGACTGTGCGGCTTCATGGCCGTGGCATGCGATAAGGGATCAGCTGACGCCACATAGTCTGAAGCAGGTGTAAGAACCCAAGCGAGAGGCGAACATATGTACTGCGCCAGGCCATGAATCCCAGCCCCGCAGTGTTTTAACTATGTCAATACACTGCGGGGCTGTGATTCATGGGCATCGCGAACCGCACCAGCCAACATTAAATGAGGTCAGAAGATGGGCAGCGCTAACAGCGCTAGGCCAGGGAATAACACGACAGCGCAGACTCCTGTACAGCAAATAACAACGCTCAGGAGGCTGCACCAAGGCACCAAGGTGGGATTCTTGACATCTGTGCTGCGTCTCATTACAAAGGGAACTCGCGCCTCCAACACAGTTTGACTGTATAAAGGGCTAAATGTTATACGTGTTCCATTCAGCGTGTGCAAGGAGCCAAATTAAAAGAGCAACCTTTGACTTGTGCACCACTACTGCTGCATAAGCTGTGGCTCTTCTACTTTGTAACCCCTGAGGGGGGGTTAAAGGTTACCTTTGAAATTGGTTCGATTAGGCTTCGGCCTACACTCTGCTCCCCCTGCAGAGCCCGGGCTCCAACACCGCCAGTTGGGGCCCGGTACTGCTAGCTGCACAGAGAAAAACACCTCGCCAATGTGTCAGTGGGGTTCAGCACCGCCAGCTGTTCCCCTGCTGTGCAGCCGGCAACGTGTCCTGCAACAGCCACGCAGGCACAACAGACCCAAAGCTGCCGCCAGTGCAGGCTTCGGCCTACACTCTGCTCCCTCTCCTCCTCCTGCTGACCCCGGGCTCCAACACCGCCAGTTGGGGCCCGGTACTGCTAGCTGCACAGAGAAAAACACCTCGCCAATGTGTCAGTGGGGTTCAGCACCGCCAGCTGTTCCCCTGCTGTGCAGCCGGCATCGTGTCCTGCAAAAGCCACGCAGACACCAGAACTGAAATTGAAGGGAACCTGTCCCCCCTCCCCCAGGCGTTTGTACGTTTTTAAGGCCACCTTGTACAGCGGTAATGCTGCATGTGTGCAAGGTGGCTCATAAACGTATTCTCCTCGCACATGTGGAACGGAAAACACGTCTAAAATGTGTCCTCTGTGTGACCATTTAACCGTCCCGGTGGTGTGACTTTCCTTTGTAATGACACGCTGCAACCCCCTTGGTAGCGCTGCCCGTCTTCTGGCATCATTGTTTGGCTGCCTGCGCCTCTGCGGCCGCCCTGACCTACACAACGCCCCTCGGTGTCTTATTTCTTGGGACTGCGAGGGTGTGTTTGATGGGCATGAGCAGTGCATCAGTTCGCCTGTCCCTCATCTCCTTCCGCCTTCTTCAGACTGTGCGGCTTCATGGCCGTGGCATGCGATAAGGGATCAGCTGACGCCACATAGTCTGAAGCAGGTGTAAGAACCCAAGCGAGAGGCGAACATATGTACTGCGCCAGGCCATGAATCCCAGCCCCGCAGTGTTTTAACTATGTCAATACACTGCGGGGCTGTGATTCATGGGCATCGCGAACCGCACCAGCCAACATTAAATGAGGTCAGAAGATGGGCAGCGCTAACAGCGCTAGGCCAGGGGATAACACGACAGCGCAGACTCCTGTACAGCAAATAACAACGCTCAGGAGGCTGCACCCAGCACCAAGGTGGGATTCTTGACATCTGTGCTGCGTCTCATTACAAAGGGAACTCGCGCCTCCAACACAGTTTGACTGTATAAAGGGCTAAATGTTATACGTGTTCCATTCAGCGTGTGCAAGGAGCCAAATTAAAAGAGCAACCTTTGACTTGTGCACCACTACTGCTGCATAAGCTGTGGCTCTTCTACTTTGTAACCCCTGAGGGGGGGTTAAAGGTTACCTTTGAAATTGGTTCGATTAGGCTTCGGCCTACACTCTGCTCCCCCTGCAGAGCCCGGGCTCCAACACCGCCAGTTGGGGCCCGGTACTGCTAGCTGCACAGAGAAAAACACCTCGCCAATGTGTCAGTGGGGTTCAGCACCGCCAGCTGTTCCCCTGCTGTGCAGCCGGCAACGTGTCCTGCAACAGCCACGCAGGCACAACAGACCCAAAGCTGCCGCCAGTGCAGGCTTCGGCCTACACTCTGCTCCCTCTCCTCCTCCTGCTGACCCCGGGCTCCAACACCGCCAGTTGGGGCCCGGTACTGCTAGCTGCACAGAGAAAAACACCTCGCCAATGTGTCAGTGGGGTTCAGCACCGCCAGCTGTTCCCCTGCTGTGCAGCCGGCATCGTGTCCTGCAAAAGCCACGCAGACACTTGCTCTTGTACCTTCTGCTCCCCATCCTGGTTCCAGTACCGTCAGCTGGTTCCGGGCAGAGCCTTTGGCTTAGGTGCCTCCCTCTGGGTATCCGAGTTCCACCAACGTCAGGTGGTCCTTGGTAGTGCTTTCAGGCACGGGTACCTCCTGCTTAGTAACCGGGTTCCAGTAACGTCAGCTGGTCCTCGGTAGTTCCATTGGCTCTTGGACCTTCGGCTACCCATCCGGGTTCCAGCACCGTCAGCTGGTTCTCGGCACTGTCTTTTGCTCTTGTACCTTCTGCTCCCCATCCTGGTTCCAGTACCGTCAGCTGGTTCCGGGCAGAGCCTTTGGCTTAGGTGCCTCCCTCTGGGTATCCGAGTTCCACCAACGTCAGGTGGTCCTTGGTAGTGCTTTCAGGCACGGGTACCTCCTGCTTAGTAACCGGGTTCCAGTAACGTCAGCTGGTCCTCGGTAGTTCCATTGGCTCTTGGACCTTTGGGTAGCCATCCGAGTTCCAGTTCCATCAGCTGGTTCTCGGCATTTTCTCAGCCTTCTTGTACCTTCTGCTACATTTCCAAGTTCAAGAGACTAAACACGATGACCCGGAAGAACACCCCTAAGATGACGACGACACCAGAGACGACAACCACCGTGATGACGACGACCCTGGAGACGATGACCCTGAAGACCACCGTGATGACGACGACCCCGGAGACGACGACCCTGAAGACCACCCCGATGACGACGACCCGGGAGACGACGACCCTGGAGACGACGACCCTGGAGACGACGACGACCTGGAAGACCGAGAAGCAGAAGAACAAGAGGCTGCAGAACAAAGAGCAGAAGAACATTAAGCATAACACTAAATATCAGAGCAAAAAATATTATCTAAATTATAAGCAGAAGAAGACTAAGCAGTGTATGGGGGTGAGTCCGTTCCTCCTCGTGGTGCCCCTGGATAAAGCCTGATGCTGCAGGCCAAACTGAACGCGGACAAATGTAACTGTTTTGTGACAGGCAGAACGGAAGGTGTAATCTTCAAACTTTTATAGATAACAACTACAGGAATGCCTGTCACAAATAAGAATATGATGAAGAAGTAGAATATGATGAAGATAATAGTAAAATAAAAAGAATATGAACAATGTAACCCAAAAAATAATAGGTGGAAGATGAAGAAGAAGATGAATAAGGTGAAGAAGTTGATGTCAAAGAAGCTGATGATGAGGATAATGAAGAAGATAGCGTGGGAGAAGAAAAAAAGAAGGTGAAGGGCGTTGAAGTAGTGAAACATCAATATGTGGCATAAAAAAAAAAAAAAAATTAACATAGTCAAATTCTTTCTAACGCCGAACGTCATCCAAAAAAAAAAAAATCCTGCTATTCTATTACATTGGGCTAAACCTCTGTGCCTTTAATGTCTCCGCCACGTCCCCCAATACATCCTACATTATTCTTAGTTGTTTTCCTTCATGTAGAATGAACCTACAAGTGTATAAAGGGTTTATTTTAATTCCGATATTTTCGTCCCATTGACTTGCATTGGGATCGGGTATCGGTATCGGATTGGATCCGATATTTTGACGGTATCGGCCGATACTTTCCGATACCGATACTTTCCGATATCGGAAAGTATCGCTCAACACTACTGGTAACACACACCGTGTGCTGTCAACACACAAGTCGCCATCTACACACAGTGTTTTTGCCACCTCATATCTCCATGACACACAATCTGCTGCCCCTCTTCTTTATTTGCTTTACACTGCAGCTTTGCTTCAAGTGTCTGTCATGGAGTTATGAGGTGGCAAAAACACAAAGAGGACTGAAAATTCTCCCAAAAAAATATTAATAAAGCAGAAAGGGTCAGGGGTCAGCAATGCTCACAACCCCAGGTGTCAGCACTAGTGCATTCAGGATGCTGGGTTTTATGCATCCTGAGTGCACTAGTTCTGACACATGGGCAGGTGAGTAAAGATATGAGGTGCATTAGCTCCATCATCTCTTCAGTCTGTATTAATCTATTTGACTATAGAAATGCTTACTGCAGAGATGATGGAGCTAATCCAAGGTCACCTACCATAGCACTGACCTCAAAGAGAAGAGGTGTAGTGTAAATCATGGGTGACATAACCCAATTTTATAAAGACTGTAGCTGTGAACTAGTGATCACCTTATTAAACTGTAAAAAAAAGGATTGCCATGTAGAGGGCACTTGGAACATGTGTTTGACTAGAGGTGTTTTATTTTCAGCATGAAAGGTAAATTTAAAGATTCTAGGTACATAACATTACAAGAACATTTCACTAAACCATTCCTTCTTGCCATGACACACGTCCATTCTCAGAAACAAAGTATGCGCAAATGTATCCCTCATTTGGGCAACTTCAACTGTTGTCCTCAGAGGGTGATGATGGTAATCTGGCAATGGGTTACTAACAGGTTCATCAAGTTCAATGTTGGGTTGCTCTTTAGCCATTATATAGTTGTGCAGAATCACAAACACCTTGACCACATCATCGAATGTCTCAATTTTCAGATTAATGGCTGTCCCTAAAATGCACCATTTCGAGTCAAGTATACCAAAAGCACACTCCACAGTTCTTCGTGCCCTGGTCAGTCGGTAATTAAAAATCATTTTTGTTTGTCCCGACTGGAGTATGGTTTAAGGAGGTTTCCACACATCTGAAAGGCCTCATCCCCAACCACAACAAATGGCATTGGCGAGCCTTCGGTGTTGGGAAGAGGTCGTGGTGGGGGAAATTAAAATGATTCCCATACAACCGTTGGCCCATGTCGGAGTTTTAAATGTCTGGGAGTCATTACCATGGCCAAAAGATCCAATGTCCACGGCGACAAACCTACAATCCGCAGCTGCAATCGCCATGAGCACTGTGGAAAAATATTTTTTATAATTAGAGTACTCGGATCCAGTTCCAACTGGTTTGGTAATCCGGATATGTTTTCCATCCACTGCTCCCAAACAGTTTGGGAAATAACAAACTTCAAAATATTTTTCTGCAGTTTCCTGCCATATTTCCGTGGTGGGTAGGGGGATAAATTCCTGATGGAGAACATCCCACACAGCACAGCAGGTGTCTGCGACAATCCCAGATAGTGTTGAAGTTCCTATCCAGAACTGGAAATGGAGCGATGATAGGCTCTTTCCAGTAGCCAGGAATCTGCCAACCAGAGATATAAAAAAAAAAATTCAGAACAACAATATTTATGACAGGGGTTTTGCAAAACAGAGAAAAAAAAGGACATGGCTTTTAGACCAATAATATTTAGGACAGTTTTTTTGCAAAACAAAAAAGGGAAAATATTAAGTACATTGCAAAACTATAATAATTATGACAGGCGTTAATGTTTAAATATTATGTACCTTAGTGTCACTAGCAGACGTTCCTCAGCAGGAACCGCTCTACGGAGCTGGGTGTCCTACCTGTTGTGAAATTGGATTCTGGGCTCCCCCGGTGGCCACTTGTGGAATTTAGCTTGTGTGCATCATCCCCTCTGTTCACCTGCTCCTATCAGGATGTGGGAGTCGCTATATAACCTTGCTCCTCTGTCAGTTTCATGCCGGTCAACAATGTAATCAGTAGCCTTTCTGTGCATGTTCCTGCTACTAGACAACTCCCAGCTAAGTTGGACTTTTGTCCTTGTGTGTTTTTGCATTTTGTTCCTGTTCACAGCTGCTGTTTCGTTACTGTGTCTGGAAAGCTCTTGTGAGCGGAAATTGCCACTCTGGTGTTATGAGTTAATGCTAGAGTCTTAAAGTAATTTCTGGATGGTGTTTTGATAGGGTTTTCTGCTGACCATGAAAGTGCCCTTTCTGTCTTCATGCTATCTAGTAAGCGGACCTCGATTTTGCTAAACCTATTTTCATACTACATTTGTCATTTCATCTTAAATCACCGCCAATATATGTGGGGGCCTCTGTCTGCCTTTTGGGAAAATTTCTCTAGAGGTGAGCCAGGACTGTCTTTTCCTCTGCTAGGATTAGGTAGTTCTCCGGCTGGCGCTGGGCATCTAGGGATAAAAAAACGTAGGCATGCTACCCGGCCACTTCTAGTTGTGCGGCAGGTTTAGTTCATGGTCAGTATAGTTTCCATCTTCCAAGAGCTAGTTCTCATATATGCTGGGCTATGTTCTCTCGCCATTGAGAATCATGACAGTTTGACCGGCCCAAAAAAGGGTTAAATTACTGGCTGAGAAAGGAGAGAAAAAAGAAGTCTGCTACAATTTTTTTTTTTTTTTTTTCCCTCTAGTTCTGAGTGTGCTCTTAATTGAATCACTTGCTAGTCTGCCTATACTGCAGCCTTCCTCTCTTCCTCTCCTTCTAATCCTTGAATGGCTCTGTGTTCACCTGTTTCAAATGGATCTTCAGAGTGTAGCTACAGGTTTGAATAATCTCGCCACAAAGGTACAAAATTTGCAAGATTTTGTTGTTCATGCACCTATGTCTGAGCCTAGAATTCCTTTGCCTGAATTCTTCTCGGGGAATAGATCTCACTTTCAAAATTTTAAAAATAATTGCAAATTGTTTTTGTCCCTGAAGTCTCGCTCTGCCGGAGACCCTGCACAGCAGGTCAGGATTGTAATTTCCTTGCTCCGGGGCGACCCTCAAGACTGGGCTTTTGCATTGGCACCAGGGGATCCTGCGTTGCTCAATGTGGATGCGTTTTTTCTGGCCTTGGGGTTGCTTTATGAGGAACCTCATTTAGAGCTTCAGGCGGAAAAGGCCTTGATGTCCTTGTCTCAGGGGCAAGATGAAGCTGAAATATACTGCCAAAAATTCCGCAAATGGTCTGTGCTTACTCAGTGGAATGAGTGCGCCCTGGCGGCGATTTTCAGAGAAGGTCTCTCTGATGCCATTAAGGATGTTATGGTGGGGTTCCCTGTGCCTCCGAGTCTGAATGAGTCCATGACGATGGCTATTCAGATCGATAGGCGTCTGCGGGAGCGCAAACCTGTGCACCATTTGGCGGTGTCTACTGAGAAAACGCCAGAAAATATGCAATGTGATAGAATTCTGTCCAGAAGCGAGCGGCAGAATTTTAGACGAAAAAATGGGTTGTGCTTCTATTGTGGTGATTCAACTCATGTTATATCAGCATGCTTTAAGCGTACTAAGAAGCCTGACAAGTCTGTTTCAATTAGCACTTTACAGTCTAAGTTTATTCTATCTGTGACCCTGATTTGTTCTTTGTCATCTATTACCGCGGACGCCTATGTCGACTCTGGCGCTGCTTTGAGTCTTATGGATTGGTCCTTTGCCAAACGCTGTGGGTATGATTTGGAGCCATTGGAGGCTCCGATACCTCTGAAAGGGATTGACTCCACCCCATTGGCTAGTAATAAACCACAATACTGGACACAAGTGACTATGCGTGTTAATCCGGATCACCAGGAGGTTATTCGCTTTCTGGTGCTGTATAATCTACATGATGTTTTGGTGCTGGGATTGCCATGGCTGCAATCTCATAACCCAGTCCTCGACTGGAGAGCTATGTCTGTGTTAAGCTGGGGATGTAAAGGAACTCATGGGGACGTACCTTTGGTTTCCATTTCATCATCTATTCCCTCTGAGATTCCTGAATTCTTGTCTGACTTTCGTGACGTTTTTGAAGAACCCAAGGTTGGTTCACTACCTCCGCACCGGGAGTGCGATTGTGCCATAGACTTGATCCCGGGTAGTAAATACCCTAAGGGTCGTTTATTTAATCTGTCTGTGCCTGAACACGCTGCTATGCGAGAATATATAAAGGAGTCCTTGGAAAAGGGACATATTCGTCCTTCGTCATCTCCCTTAGGAGCCGGTTTTTTCTTTGTGTCTAAGAAAGACGGCTCTTTGAGGCCGTGTATTGATTATCGACTTTTGAATAAAATCACGGTTAAATATCAATACCCGTTACCACTGCTTACTGATTTGTTTGCTCGTATAAAGGGGGCCAAGTGGTTCTCTAAGATTGATCTCCGTGGGGCGTATAATTTGGTGCGAATCAAGCAGGGGGATGAGTGGAAAACCGCATTTAATACGCCCGAGGGCCATTTTGAGTATTTGGTGATGCCTTTTGGTCTTTCAAATGCCCCTTCAGTCTTCCAGTCCTTTATGCATGACATTTTCCGCGATTATTTGGATAAATTTATGATTGTGTATCTGGATGATATTCTGATTTTTTCGGATGACTGGGACTCTCATGTCCAGCAGGTCAGGAGGGTTTTTCAGGTTTTGCGGTCTAATTCCTTGTGTGTGAAGGGTTCTAAGTGTGTTTTTGGGGTTCAGAAGATTTCCTTCTTGGGATACATTTTTTCCCCCTCTTCCATCGAGATGGATCCTGTCAAGGTTCAGGCTATTGGTGATTGGACGCAACCCTCTTCTCTTAAGAGTCTTCAGAAATTTTTGGGCTTTGCTAACTTTTATCGTCGATTTATTGCTGGTTTTTCTGATGTTGTAAAACCATTGACTGATTTGACTAAGAAGGGTGCTGATGTTGCTGATTGGTCCCCTGATGCTGTGGAGGCCTTTCGGGAGCTCAAGCGCCGCTTTTCTTCCGCCCCAGTGTTGCGTCAGCCTGATGTTGCTCTTCCTTTTCAGGTTGAGGTCGACGCTTCTGAAATCGGAGCTGGGGCGGTGTTGTCGCAGAGAAGTTCCGACTGCTCCGTGATGAGACCTTGTGCTTTTTTTTCCCGTAAATTTTCGCCCGCCGAGCGGAATTATGATATTGGGAATCGGGAGCTTTTGGCCATGAAGTGGGCTTTTGAGGAGTGGCGTCACTGGCTTGAGGGGGCCAGACATCAGGTGGTGGTATTGACTGACCACAAAAATTTAATTTACCTTGAGTCTGCCAGGCGCCTGAATCCTAGACAAGCGCGCTGGTCGTTGTTTTTCTCTCGGTTTAATTTTGTGGTGTCTTACCTACCGGGTTCTAAGAATGTTAAGGCGGATGCCCTTTCTAGGAGTTTTGAGCCTGACTCCCCTGGTAATTCTGAGCCCACAGGTATCCTTAAAGATGGAGTGATATTGTCTGCCGTTTCTCCAGACCTGCGGCGGGCCTTGCAGGAGTTTCAGGCGGATAGACCTGATCGTTGCCCACCTGGTAGACTGTTTGTTCCTGATGATTGGACCAGTAGAGTCATCTCTGAGGTTCATTCTTCTGCGTTGGCAGGTCATCCTGGAATCTTTGGTACCAGGGATTTGGTGGCAAGGTCCTTCTGGTGGCCTTCCCTGTCACGAGATGTGCGAGGCTTTGTGGAGTCTTGTGACGTTTGTGCTCGGGCCAAGCCTTGTTGTTCTCGGGCTAGTGGATTGTTGTTACCCTTGCCTATCCCGAAGAGGCCTTGGACGCACATCTCGATGGATTTTATTTCGGATCTGCCTGTTTCTCAGAAGATGTCTGTCATCTGGGTGGTGTGTGACCGTTTCTCTAAGATGGTCCATCTGGTTCCCTTGCCTAAGTTGCCTTCTTCTTCCGAGTTGGTTCCTCTGTTTTTTCAAAATGTTGTTCGTTTGCATGGTATTCCGGAGAATATCGTTTCTGACAGAGGGACCCAATTCGTGTCTAGATTTTGGCGGGCATTCTGTGCTAGGATGGGCATAGATTTGTCTTTTTCGTCTGCTTTCCATCCTCAGACTAATGGCCAGACCGAGCGGACTAATCAGACCTTGGAGACATATTTGAGGTGTTTTGTGTCTGCGGATCAGGATGATTGGGTTGCTTTTTTGCCTTTGGCGGAGTTCGCCCTCAATAATCGGGCCAGCTCTGCCACTTTGGTGTCCCCGTTTTTCTGTAATTCGGGGTTTCATCCTCGATTTTCCTCCGGTCAAGTGGAATCTTCGGATTGTCCTGGAGTGGATGCTGTGGTGGAGAGGTTGCATCAGATTTGGGGGCAGGTGGTGGACAATTTGAAGTTGTCCCAGGAGAAGACTCAGCTTTTTGCCAACCGCCGTCGTCGTGTTGGTCCTCGGCTTTGTGTTGGGGACTTGGTGTGGTTGTCTTCTCGTTTTGTCCCTATGAGGGTTTCTTCTCCTAAGTTTAAGCCTCGGTTCATCAGCCCGTACAAGATATTGGAGATTCTTAACCCTGTGTCCTTCCGTTTGGACCTCCCTGCATCCTTTTCGATTCATAATGTTTTTCATCAGTCATTGTTGCGCAGGTATGAGGTACCAGCTGTGCCTTCCGTTGAGCCTCCTGCTCCGGTGTTGGTTGAGGGTGAGTTGGAGTACGTTGTGGAAAAGATCTTGGACTCTCGTGTTTCCAGACGGAAACTCCAGTATCTGGTCAAATGGAAGGGATACGGTCAGGAGGATAATTCTTGGGTCACTGCCTCTGATGTTCATGCCTCCGATCTTGTCCGTGCCTTTCATAGGGCTCATCCTGATCGCCCTGGTGGTTCTGGTGAGGGTTCGGTGCCCACTCCTTGAGGGGGGGGTACTGTTGTGAAATTGGATTCTGGGCTCCCCCGGTGGCCACTTGTGGAATTTAGCTTGTGTGCATCATCCCCTCTGTTCACCTGCTCCTATCAGGATGTGGGAGTCGCTATATAACCTTGCTCCTCTGTCAGTTTCATGCCGGTCAACAATGTAATCAGTAGCCTTTCTGTGCATGTTCCTGCTACTAGACAACTCCCAGCTAAGTTGGACTTTTGTCCTTGTGTGTTTTTGCATTTTGTTCCTGTTCACAGCTGCTGTTTCGTTACTGTGTCTGGAAAGCTCTTGTGAGCGGAAATTGCCACTCTGGTGTTATGAGTTAATGCTAGAGTCTTAAAGTAATTTCTGGATGGTGTTTTGATAGGGTTTTCTGCTGACCATGAAAGTGCCCTTTCTGTCTTCATGCTATCTAGTAAGCGGACCTCGATTTTGCTAAACCTATTTTCATACTACGTTTGTCATTTCATCTTAAATCACCGCCAATATATGTGGGGGCCTCTGTCTGCCTTTTGGGAAAATTTCTCTAGAGGTGAGCCAGGACTGTCTTTTCCTCTGCTAGGATTAGGTAGTTCTCCGGCTGGCGCTGGGCATCTAGGGATAAAAAAAACGTAGGCATGCTACCCGGCCACTTCTAGTTGTGCGGCAGGTTTAGTTCATGGTCAGTATAGTTTCCATCTTCCAAGAGCTAGTTCTCATATATGCTGGGCTATGTTCTCTCGCCATTGAGAATCATGACACCTACCTGCTGATGGCTCCTTGTACACTAATCAGCAAACCCATGAAGCTGTCTTGGACATCCTCGTGTACTCAAAATATTTCTCCGGGTTTTCACGGAGTTCAACAATCGGGTGCTGCTAAAAGCGCCGATGCCATTTTCTCTGTTTTTCTCTTTTCCATTTTTGCTCACAAGTAGTGTTGAGCATTCCGATACCGCAAGTATCGGGTATCGGCCGATACTTGCGGTATCGAAATTCTGATACCGAGATGCGATACTTTTGTGGTATCGGGAATCGGTATCGGATCCATATTACTGTGTAAAATAAAGAATTAAAATAAAAAATATTGATATACTCACCTCTCCGGAGGCCCCTGGACATCACCGCTGGTAACCGGCAGCCTTCTTTGCTTAAAATGAGCGCGTTTAGGGCCTTCCATGACGTCACAGCTTCTGATTGGTCGCGTGCCGCTCATGTGACCGCCACTCGACCAATCACAAGTCGTGACGTCATTCTCAGGCCCTAAACTCCTCATTCTAGGAATTTAGGACCTGAGAATGACGTAGCGGCTTGTGATTGGTCGCGTGGCGGTCACATGAGCAGCACGCAACCAATCAGAAGCCGTGACGTCATGGAAGGCCCTAAACGTGCTCATTTTAAGCAAAGAAGGCTGCCGGTTACCAGCGGTGATGTCCAGGGGCCTCCGGAGAGGTGAGTATATCAATATTTTTTATTTTAATTCTTTATTTTACACAGTAATATGGATCCCAGGGACTGAAGGAGAGTTTCCTCTCCTTCAGACCCTGGGAACCATCAGGATACCTTCTGATACTTGGTGTCCCATTGACTTGTATTGGTATCGGGTATCGGTATCGGCGATATGAGATACTTTTCGGGTATCGGCCGATACTATCCGATACCGATACTTTCAAGTATCGGACGGTATCGCTCAACACTACTCACAAGCAAATGCAAAGGAAAGAAACAAGTTGACATCCAAATCCAGATTCCGATAGAAACTCTCCATGCGAAGATCCTTCGTGACGCAGGATACAGGAGCAAAATCTGACGATTTCATCTGTACAAGGGTCTATATACAGAAATCCCATGAGACATACCCATTTGGCGTGACTTGCGTCAAGGAAATTCTCCTGGAAATTTTTTTTCCTAGCAAACGCATGCGCATAAAAAACGCAAAAGCATGCAAAGATGCATGCAAACATTGCATTTTTTTCTGTCATGCGTAAGCTAATCCAGAAAAAAAAGCAGCGTTATCATGCGTTTGCATGTGCTTTTTCATGCATTTGCGGTTGCGGACGATATGCTGCAGACTCAACCGCAAATGTGAACCTAACCTAAGAGAACTACTAACATGGACAGTGTCCTTATCACCATGGCTCAAAGCAACATGGATTGGCATTGGCATATAAGAGAATCAGCTTCACTTGCCCTAATACTTCTATGGACCCGTCATCCTCATACAGGAGATGCTACCTCTGGTGCTTCAATAGGGAATGAGGAACAAATGACATATAAACTGTATCCAAAAATTTTTATAAATCAAAAAGTGGTATAGGAGGGCAGGGAGAAAACATAAAACCAAGAAGATATTCTCTCCATCTGAAGAACAGATATTAACTTATCCGATATGGAATTTTTCCAGTTGCATCTTGTCTTCCTCTCAAATTTCCCTTCTTTCCAAAGGACTCAGTTTTTAGCAAAACTAATAAATGTAGCGTTTTTCAAGCAATATTGCATATTAACAAACTGTAAAGGAACCTTACTCTGAAATGTCACTTTATGAATTACACTAATCAGGCAACTTTTGTCAGAGATGTGTCTAATGTATTCAATGTGTGTTTAATTAATTGTTCTCTTTAGGAACTAGTTAATCTACTGAATTTAAGAATGATACACAATCTGAATCATTGGTTTGCATGGATTTTCTGATGACTTGTTTATTACCCATAATTACAGATGAGCGAACTTGTTTGGAAAAAGTTTGCCAATTTCAAATTCAGCACACACGTAGCACATTCGGATTCGTGTTCGGTTCATGAGCATTTTTACACAAAGTTGGCAAAATTCGGTCACAGTTCGGCAAAACAACTGGCTTCCACTAATGCTTTTGTTTTCATTTTGGCTAGGATACTGGTGCTGTACAGTGAGCTGGGGAGATGGGGTGAAATGTTTAACCCCTTCCCGACCTCCGCTGCACTAGTACGGCGGAGGTCGCATCTCTTCCTTTTATGTGGGCTCCGGCATTGAGCCCGCATCAAAGCCGGGACATGTCAGATGTTTTATACAGCTGACATGTGCCCGCAATAGCGGCGGGTGGAATCGTGATCCACCCGCTGCTATTAACTAGTTAAATGCTGCTGTCAATCTCTGACTGTGGCGTTTAACAAGCACTTCCGGCCAACGGGCCAGAAATGCACGCTCTGGTGACCCCCGGGGGTCATCGGAGTGTTGGCATAACAATCAGAGGTCACCTGAAGACCTCTATGGTTGTTGCTGACAGATTGCTGTGAGCGCCACCTTGTGGTCGGCGCTCAGAGCAATGCAGTAATTCAGCTACATAGGAGCGATCTATGCCAATGGGCGGGAAATGCACACAGCAATGACCCCCCTCTCGTGATCGGGGGTCATCGGAGTGTTGGCATAACAATCAGAGGTCACCTGAAGATCTCTATGGTTGCTAATGCCAGATTGCTGTGAGCGCCACCCTGTGGTCGGCGCTCATAGCAATGCAGTAATTCAGCTACATAGGAGCGATCTATGCATCGCTCCTATGTAGCAGAGCCGATCGAGTTGTGCCAGTTTCCAGCCTCCCATGTAGGCTATTGAAGCATGGCAAAAGTAAAAAAAGAACTGCTTTAAAAAATTTGAAAAAAAAATAAAAAAATATAAAAGTTTTAATCACCCCCTTTTGCCCCATTCAAAATAAAACAATAAAAAAAGTCAAACCTACACATATTTGGTATCTCCGCGTCCAGAATCGCCCGATCTATCAATAAAAATAAAGGATTAACCTAATCGCTAAACGGCATAGTGAGAAAAAAATTAAAAATGAATATCAGAATTATATTTTTTGGTCGCTGCAACATTGCATTAACATGCAATAACAGGTGATCAAAAGAATGTATCTGCACCGAAATGGTATCATTAAAACTGTCAGCTCAGCATGCGAAAAATAAGCCCTCACCTGACCCCAGATCACGAAAAATGGAGACGCTATGGGAAAAGGAAAATTGCACATTTTTTTTCTCTTTTTTAGCAAAGTTTGGAATTTTTTTTTACCACTTAGATAAAAATGAACCTAGACATGTTTGGTGTCTATGAACTCATAATGACCTGGAGAATCATAATGACCTGGAGAATCATAATGACAGGTCAGTTTTAGCATTTAGCGAACCTAGCAAAAAAGCCAAACAAAAAGCAAGTGTGGGATTGTGCTTTTTTGAATTTTTTTCCCGTTTCCTAGTACACGACATGGTAAAACCAATGGTGTTGCTCAAAAGTACAACTCGTTCCACAAAAATTAAGCCCTCACATGGCCATATTGATGGAAAAATTAAAAAGTTATGACTCTGGGACGAAGGGGAGTGAAAAAAATGAAAACGCAAAACCGAAAAAAGCTGGGGTCATGAAGGGGTTAACCCCTTAACGATAGGCCGATGTGCCAGTTAATTTCTCTATCCTCAGATGTAATCGCACATCAGAGGAGAAAGAAATAGGGTCCCTGATCCCTCCCCGTTACCTCACAGTGCTCCTCGTGCTTCCCCCATGGGCGCCGCCATCTTCTCCCAGGAAGAAAATGGCGGGCGCATGCGCAGTGCGCCTGCCGAGATCTTCCGTCACGTCTGTGATAGACCCTATCACAGTGATCAAAATAAAAAAAACAGTAAATAAACAACCCCTTTATCACCCCCTCAGTTAGGAAAAAATTATAAAATAAAGAAAATGTATTTATTTCCATTTTCCAATAAGGGTTACAGTTGGGCTAAAGTGGGTTGGGCTGAAGTTAGGGTTGGGGCTAAAGTTAGGGATAGAGTTGGGGCTAAAGTTAGGGTTAGGGTTGGGGCTAAAGTTAGGGATAGAGTTGGGATTAGAGTTAGGGTTGGGATTAGGGTTTGGATTAGGGTTAGGGTTGAGATTAGGCTTAGGGTTTGGATTAAGATTAGGTTTGGGATTAGGGTTAGGTTTGGGATTAGAGTTAGGTTTGAGATTAGGGTTAGGGTTGAGATTAGGGTTAGGTTTGGGATTAGGGTTTGGTTTGGGATTAGGGTTATGGTTAAAATTGGGATTAGGGTTATGGTTAGGGTTGGGATTAGGGTTAGGGGAGTGTTGGGGCTAGGGTTTTGACTAGGGTTATGGTTAGGGTTCAGATTAGGGTTAGGGGTGTGTTGGGGTTAGGGTTGTGATTAGGGTTATGGTTACGGTTGGGATTAGGGTTAGGGATGTGTTGGGGTAAGGGTTGTGATTAGGGTTGAGCGAAACGGATTGTTCATTTTCATAAGTCGCCGACTTTTGGCAAAGTCGGCGTCTCATGAAACCGAGCCGATCCCAGCGTTGCATCGGCCATGCGGTACGCGACTTTCGCGCTAAAGTCGCATTTCAATGACGCTAAAAGCGCCATTTCTCAGCCAATGAAGGTGGACGCAGAGTGTGGGCAGCGTGATGACATAGATCTCAGTCCCCACCATCTTAGAGAAGGGCATTGCAGTGATTGGCTTGCTTTCTGCGGCGTCACAGGGGCTATAAAGGGGCGTTCCCGCCGACCGCCATCTTACTGCTGCTGATGTGAGTGTAGGGAGAGGTTGCTGCCGCTTCTTCAGAAGCAGGGATAGTGATAGGCAGGGTACATAAAGCTGCAAACCGCTTGTGCTGTAGCGATTTCCACTGTCCAACACCACCTTTTGTTTGCAGGGACAGTGGAAGCTACATTTTTTTTTCCTCAGCGCTGTCGCTCATTGGGCTGCCCTAGAAGGCTCCCTGACCCTGATAGCTGCGTTGCTGTGCCTGTGTGTGTACGACGCTGTGCAAACCAACTGCTTTTTTCAAAGCACAAATCCTGTATTTCCTTCCTTTCTGCACAGCTATCTTGTGTGTTTGTCCACACTTTTGTGTGCAGCAGTCCTTTTTCTAGCTGCCTGCCATACTTTTCTGAGATAACTGCAGGGAGATAAATCTTGGCAAGTCTGCCTCCGTGCCATTGCTGTGGGTGGCATCTCACTCTCATTGTGTGGCACCGAAAAAACCACTGTGATACTTGGCCATTTTTTTTTTTGTCTAAATTCTCCCTTTTCCAAAAAAAAAAGTTAGTGGGAGATAAATCTTGGCAAGTCTGCCTCCGTGCCAGTCCTGTGTGTGGCATCTGTCTCTCATTTTGTCCCACCGAAAAGCAGTGTGTAATACTGGTCCTTTTTTTGGGGGGGGTTAAATTCTCCCTTTTCAAAAAAAAAATAGTGGGAGATAAATCTTGGCAACTCTGCCTCCGTGCCATTGCTGTGTGTGGCATCTGTCTCTCATTGTGTGGCACCGAAAAAACCACTGTGTGATACGTGGCCATTTTTTTTTTGTCTAAATTCTCCCTTTTCCAAAAAAAAAAGTTAGTGGGAGATAAATCTTGGCAAGTCTGCCTCCGTGCCAGTCCTGTGTGTGGCATCTGTCTCTCATTTTGTCCCACCGAAAAGCAGTGTGTAATACTGGTCCTTTTTTTGGGGGGGGTTAAATTCTCCCTTTTCAAAAAAAAAATAGTGGGAGATAAATCTTGGCAAGTCTGCCTCCGTGCCAGTCCTGTGTGTGGCATCTGTCTCTCATTGTGTCCCACCGAAAAGCAGTGTGTAATACTGGTCCTTTTTTGGGGGGGGGGTTAAATTCTCCCTTTTCAAAAAAAAAATAGTTAGTGGGAGATAAATCTTGGCAAGTCTGCCTCCGTGCCAGTCCTGTGTGTGGCATCTGTCTCTCATTGTGTCCCACCGAAAAGCAGTGTGTAATACTGGTCCTTTTTTGGGGGGGGTTAAATTCTCCCTTTTCAAAAAAAAAATAGTTAGTGGGAGATAAATCTTGGCAAGTCTGCCTCCGTGCCAGTCCTGTGTGTGGCATCTGTCTCTCATTGTGTCCCACTGAAAAGCTGTGTGTAATACTGGTCCTTTTTTTTTTTTTGGTTAAATTCTCCCTTTTCAAAAAAAAAAATAGTTAGTGGGAGATAAATCTTGGCAAGCCTGCCTCCGTGCCAGTCCTGTGTGTGGCATCTGTC